>NW_022145611.1:31331427-32531427 GCF_000002235.5 Strongylocentrotus purpuratus | reverse complement strand
TATAAATGGACCAAATGTTTGCTCTGCATCAACATTAATTTTGTTTAAATGCTCGACTAACATAATGAGTATGATTTGGTTTAAATCACAATGTAAGGCAATATCTCTTCTTGCTTTGACTACTGCTTCATAAGTTTGACCACATCAGTGAATCTGAATTATTTTCATGACAGCTGAAAATTGATAGCTACATTGCTACATAAACTTACTGTAGATTATGAACTGCGGAGTAGAAAGAGGATGACTTCATGTACGGAAGCAGCACACCATCAACAAAGGTTTCAACCTGATTCAATGAGTTCACTGGATTATAAGATGCCTGAAAGAACATATACACAGAGAGTAAAATCATTTTGAGAGGAATGAAGTTTTCATAAAAAGTTAGTTCTAGAAGTAGTATATTGAGGTTCCATTTCGCTAGAATTGCTTGCTCAGACAAAAATGAATGCTTAGTTTCAATAAGGTTACAAACATAGTCTGTTGGAGACAAAAAGGCATTAACTCAAATGCCCTTTTGGCTCTAATCAGACGATAAAGAGGGCTTGTTTGGGGATGACTGTTTTACCTGACAGGGCACGAGCGCACTCACTTGGTTTAAAACCTGGGACCTCCCGGTTACGAGAACACAGCTCTTCCACTGAGCCATATAATCCAATTAGCAAGTCATGCAAGAAGGATGAATAGGATTGCATACCTGAAGTGTGTAGTTTGAATAGAAGGTAGCTAAGAAGTCCATAGCACTGCCAGCCAATGAGCTTGCTTCGGGTGATAGCACCTCAGTACATCCAGTCATCTCAACCAACCAGCGATGAGTACACGTCTCTAGGGGTGTGGCCAAACCAGTCACATGACTCCAATCAATGGGAGGTGGGCTGATCGCTTCTCTAGGGGCCTCTTTGTTTGTAGCATCATTTCTGTAATTCACATGAATAGATTTATCAAAGAAATACTGTTTTCTAACTTATGAACTGTGGAAATTTAAATGCTGTTCAGAGTAAGAAGGATGTATGTTACATAATGATTCAACATTGTATTTATGGTCCTCAACCGTTGAAATGCATATGTAGAGGGTTTTATGATTGCACATCTTATACATATATATGTGTGGAGGTTGCATTCTAATATTATGATATCAGTTCAGAGTCAGATGGGCATTAACTCTGCATTAATGCATATAAGTTAATGCCCTTCTGATGATAATAATAATAATAATAATAATATTTAATTTTTATATAGCGCTTAATACAAATGACTCTCAACAGAATACAATGGGTAGGTAAAGGACCTGTTCATACTGTAGTTTTAAAGACAGTCCAGATGCTTCCTACAGTGGTATGTCATTTTGACGAAATGTTCCTTGAAATATAGACAGTTTTGCATCCGTGGTGAGACACTTCATAGAAAAGATCATGAATTTTCTTTAAAGTCTGTTTTTTCTCTTGTATACTATTAAGTTAAGTCTACACTGAAATTGAGTTTCCTTATGAATATAACATAATCATCACTTATCTTCTCTTTATATATTCACTTAGGAATGGTGATTAAAATGAACTCATTCTAGATTAAAATGAATCACCTCATTGCAAACTTTCCCTGAAGCTCTGCTGCTGTTCCTGCAACCTGCACTACTCCCTCCAGCAGAGAGATCAATGCAGTTGCTCTGATCAGCTGTAGCCTATGTACCAAACAGGTAGTCTTCTCGACAGTGGATGGCAGAGGGAGGACTGACAGCCTTTGGAAGATCTGGAGCTGTTGCATCAGTAGAGGATACAACTCTCTATGGAGGTAAGAGAATATTTATTATTTCTTTGCTATCTATTCTTTTCAATGTAAAATACTCTTTTTGTTATAATAATCAAAATCAATTTCGATAATTTCTCTGTTTAATATTAATCTTAGATAATTTGTATCATGTCATGGAAAGCATGTGTTATACCAAACAAAATCATATTTAACTGGTTAAAGTGCTCCTTTATAACAGGAATCTCTATCAGGCATAGACAAGTGAAACAAATGAGATAATTCTGAGATAATTTGCTCCCCTAACCCACCTGTAAGCATCACAGCCGAGCCCGTATCTAACGCAAGCTGACCATGTTTTCAAGCTCTCGATACTGAGATGAAACGCTTCTCCTACGTTGAGATTCATATCAGTAGGCTCCATGGAGAAGTATCGGATGATGATTGTCAACAATGGATACTTGGATAGCTAGATCATCAAGAGTTTGGGATGAAAATGAAAATTTATCTTTTATGAAACGTAGTCTACAAAATATAAAGTCATATAGATAGGAAAGGAGATCCCCCACCAAAAAACAAAAAAACAAGAAAGATCAATAGAAATACGAAAGGTCAAAGAAAAATAATCAATTGATAATTTTTGGAAGCCTGACATGTCAAGAAGCTGAACAGGAAGAGATAGTGATGAAGAAACAGAAGAGTGTATACCTTAAAGTAAGAAGCTACCGAGAAAAAGTGTTTGGTACTTGATACTACTCAACAAAAATAATCTTATTTTCTTTAATTCATCTTTCTTGTTTGTATTTCTTCAGTGAAAAGTGAAGAAAAAACAATCTCTTTATCTTTCAGTGATTCAATAAATTTCACCTGTGTCTGATAACCAATACATTTAATACATCACAAACACATTCTAAAATTCGCTGATATACAAGCAATCATACTCACCAGCGTTGCAGCGATGTGTCTACCACTGAGACACAACACTCTCACTAGTTTCATGGCAAGAGTAGTAGGGTGCCCATATAAATCTGAAACTGGATCATCTGCAACAAAAAGCAAAACTAGAGGTCAAAATAAATATGTGATAAGAACAATGTTTTGCCACCCATTCCTTAAAATATGATTCCAAAATTCCTACATTTTGTAATCATTAAAATTGTTATTTCAAAAGGGAGGTATGGAGCCTTACAAAAATATATTTTTAATATTAGAAATAGATTTACAACACAGCCCCAACTGACCTTGTTTCTGCCATGAACTCGTTGGCAAGAATTCTCTGATAATGGTGTCCATCAGACGAGGGCACTTCATGACTTCCAGGGCTGCTTCAGCGGAGTGTCTTGCCATTCTGATGAGGAAAGCTAGAATGTTTAAGATGACCGGTGGTGTTGGCCTGACCACCTCTAGGATGTAACGCAGACGGGGTAACACAGACATCTTCAAAAGACCCTACAATGAGAATCAATGGAGTAGAGTAGCAGACAGTGCATGTCATCAATTGAGATTCAGATTGATTTTATTGGTCCATTTGGAAATTCAGTTTTGTACTCTGGCACTCAAAGTTATTACTTTAATTACTTTGTACTTTGCATTTTTAGTGTCCAAATGCTGCAGTTTCTCTGTCGATTTCTTGAAGAGTACACAGCAAAAGTTGCAGGTGATATCCACTAATGAAACACTAATGAAATTGTTACAGTACTTTGACTATTATGACTATTGCTCACAAGTACTATACAACAAAAATCAAAAGAAGCAGATTTGTTATGGTTTCGTTATCTATTCATGTTATGTGTAACATATTTCAAAACAAGTTCTGATAGTCTCTAAATGACAAGAATTTACATTGCAAAGAAATTTAAGCTAATAAGAATTAAAAGTGAATTTATCTCAATTGAAAATAAATTAAATAAACTGCTTTTAAGAACCTGTGTTAGAAGCCAAATTTTACATTTAAAGACAAGAATTGTCACTGTATTACCTTGATGACATCTTGACTTGCAATATGTTCATCTGGCTTGGTCTGTTTTTGTTCTTCCTCCTCCTCCTCCTCCTCATCATCATCATCGAGATCATCATCTTCATCCTCATCTTCATCACCTTGAGCATCTTTCCTTGGTAGCATGGGAGGTACACTGCATCCTAGGTGCCATGTGAAGGTTTTATCTAGGGCCTCCTACAATGAAATAAGTTAATTCCCGCCATGAGTGATTGCGTTAGATCATAAACATAATAACATTTGGAGTGGAAATTATCAGCCTGCTCCCAAGAAATTGATACAATCTTGACTAAACTACAGCTCAGACAATGAGAGATGAGAAAATGCTTTAATGAAAAAACATTTCATAGAGATAGTCATGAGATAATCCGCTGAAAAAAATTAAATTCATAAAATATCTTTCTGAAAAGAACTTTGGTCTTAAAATTTCTTTCTATGTATTACTGGTCTTGTCAACTAATAAAATGTCACATGCATGTAAAACTGTAATATTCGGTCAATTCCAAGCATTGCAGAATTACTTTTCTAGAGAATTTTCAATTTTTAATAAAGAATATAAAAGACATCTTAATAAAACCATATAAATTAATGATTTATTAACTTATATGAGGTACTCTCATAATATTTTGGTTTCCTATCAGCCATTCATCAAATTTATGAAATATTTAGATTTGTTACAAAATTCCAAAGAAATGCGCATCAAAAACAAATTTGGGCCTGTATGAATCATTGTAGAATACTTCTTTAATGAATTTATCTTATGCTCAAAGACAATCCCAACTTTCTGACTGTGATGCAAAACTATGAAAAATGTTTACACAGATACTTGTGCCTAACATGCTGATATTTCAGAAGTTCATATTGATTGTATCATGAATTGTTACTTTGCAATGCATCCTGGACACACAACCTCATAACCAGGAATAGTACTGCCTACCTCATCAGAAGGGATTCTTTTATTACCTACCTCATCACCAGGTTGGACAAGAAGAGCTGCTAGAGCCTCAACCCCTGCAGAGTGAACTCCTTCATTAGTATCATCTAAGGACCATCTCAAGAGGAATAGAACACCAGCTTTCAGGAGTCTGGAGATCAGAGGACTTCTTAACTGACCACCAAGACAGTCTGCTCTGTACTGTATAACATGAAAAGTGAAGGACAATTAGCTATCAAAGGATATAAAGAAACAAAATGTACAAGGCTTTCTGCTCCTTAATGTATGAAAATCAGAATGATCATTAATCCTATCATCTAATAAATATCCCAACTTCAAGAGTCTAAAGATCAAAGGACTAATTGTATTTAATTTGATTTAACTTATTTAAATTTCAAAAAGGTTATTGATAAGAAATCATTCACGGTCAGATGGCCAATTTGCAGATTTGTTTAAAATCAGAATAGATAAAATGGATACAAAAATTAATCATAATACATTAATATCACAGGAAAATAAAATATTGGTATGTAAGTACTAAGCACAAGATAGTCTATTCTGTAATGCAAAGTTTGAAAGTGAAGAACCATTGCAGTGATTAATTGACTAAGTGAGAAGGAATAGCCTTTTCCTTTCACTTGTCAAAGTATAATACAGGATAATCAAGAAAGCTGAATCCACACATAACTTACTCATATATTATCATCATATCATCCACTGATGATCTGTGACATGCTTAGTTTTGTAATGAATGAATCTCAAGTTCCATTAAAGCAACTACTTTCAGTTATTAAATCCAATCTCAATTCAAACTTACATTGTAGATGAGTCTTGCAAGTGTTTGTAGTGCTAGTACTCTCTGCTGTATGACTGCACTCCGAGACAGTGTAAATAACTCCTCTAGTGTATATCCAGGTACCTACAAAGAAAGTACAGACGTCTTTATTATAAGGACAAGAAAAAAACCATTCTTTTACTGTTGTGTTGTATTGTATTTATTGGTTTATTGAGACAAAAGTCATTGAGCATGCAGCTGATAGCTGACATTGTTAAATTTACAGAGTAAAATGTGCATGGCATAAAAATAAATTGATAACACATTAAAAGATAAAGAAAACTAAACTAGTACCATTGTTGCTTTTTTTTTTTTTTTTAAATTATCAAATATCATAACAAAAGCAGTATAAAAATTTATGGGAGGGCAGCAAAAAAAGACAAGAAAGTGAAAGAAACATTGAACAGAAAATGACAAGTAAACAATTGCAGCAAATTGAAAAAATGTTCCCCGAGTGATTTTGCCAACCATCTCAACATTTCAACACCTAAATATGTCAATATAATTCCAAGTTACCTCTTGTTCTGCTCCATGATGAAAGAGTCCTTCCCTGACCGATACAAGAGCATCTCGAGCCACCAGCTGACCATTGAAATCAAATCTAGCCTGAGACCCGGTCTGAGACTTGGCAGATGGCTTGGGCAAATCATCCATCCATTGCAGTTTATCATCTTCTCTCTTCTTCATATTCAGCCATTCACTCTTCACATCTACTGGTACTGTAAATGATGAATAAGGATGATTTCTTTCACAACTTGTACGTTCTAAAAACTATTCCATCTGAGATGTGATTTGTTGATAAGCCATTAACTATCAAAACTATCACTACATTCTGCTTGTAAGTGTCGGCTTGCATGGTGATGTAGATATCACTACATTGTAAGGGAATTAAGCAATTTATTGTCACAACATCCATAAACTAATCCATGACTAGACTATCTTGCAAATATCCTTCCTATGCAACTTCAGAGAAACAAGAACAATTTATGTCGCTACTGCATTTCAAGGATGTGTACTTCAGAAGAATCAATCCAACAACAAACAAATCATAGATAAGAGTTACTTTCCACTAACCTTTTCCATTTTTATCTTCTGTAGTAGAAGTGATTTCATCAGCTTTTCTATCTGAAATATCTTTGTCTTCTAAAGAATCTGCTACGTCACCTTCTTTCATTCCTGTATCCATCTGTTCACCAGCTTCATTGTCAGGCACACGCTACATTGTAAAAGATACAAGAATTAATCACAAATTAGTGGGTCATTGAGCGGGCACAGGCATCAGAGTGGGGCGAGGTTAAGGGGATGGTGCACCAGTCATAATGATGGATGAAATGTAAATTCCCAAGGCAACCTAATACAGGAAGACATTCCGTCATCTTGTTCTATGTTCTTTTTTCCCCTCTCCCTTTCTTTCTCTCTCATATTGTCTTCTCATAACTATGCCACTTCTGTAATTTATGAAATAAACTTACTGATAAAGTTATTATACTAATTTCCTTTAATATATAAGATATCAATCACCCAAGTCAAAATGATATAAAATATGAACTTGATTACATAACTTCAAAAAAAGTCTTCTAAGAAGACAATGTATGGGGTGAATTTGAAAATGACCAACAGAAAATTCAACATTAGGATGATTTGCAGTAATCCTGTCTATTCTGAAAACACTTGCCCCTCATAGAAAGGCAACTTATCAAAGTAAAAACAGAGTACTGATATTTACCTGTGTTGACGGAGATATGACAGAGACAGGTTCGCTCATTGGTGGAGATTCTTGATTACTGCCATTTTTATTTTGAACAGTGCCTTTTTTTCTTGCTTGAAGGAAGGCTACTAAACTAGGATCTGTATAAAATACAATCATCATACATGTAGATTAAAAATTCCTTAATGCATGTACCATATTATTTTCGAACTGATGAATGATTTTCTAATAAATTTAGATATTTCCAGCTATATAACGAAGAATACATACACAAACTTTTCTCTTTTTGTTTTTAGAAATCATCAGATCTTACAGATATGACAAATAATTTCTTTTTAACTATAAAGTGCACAGTTGGAATTTTGTCTCTGTCACTCTCACATTGTAACTTCTATCTCTTTCATACTAAAGTTAAATATAAAACAATTGGGACCCGATTCAACCATTCCCTCCCATTTTCTTTACCTAACATTGCTTTTAGTTTAGCTTGCTCCAGGAGAATCTCTTCCTCTGACATGGCAGCCATCTTGGATTGGTTTTCAGTCTGAATGTCCTGTGTGGTTTGCATGGCAGCTTCATTAGGAACGCCCTCATTCATCTGACCACTATCTTTCAATATACCACTATATGACACTGATGAAGATGATGATGATGGTACTGTTCCAGATATCGGTTTTACGTTTGATTGTGATGGCAACGATGAATCTGAAATATGTAAATGAAAATGTACCTTTTAAATAACATGACAAAAGTTAAGGCATAACTAATCATTTCCATTGCATCTACTTGCATTCTAAGCATTTACCAACGAGTTTCATAATACTATAATGATAGCAATATAATGACATTTCATGGTACATTCAGCTTAACTTTCACCTTTCTTTCTTGCTATGAGGTGCCATGAGGTACAGTACACGCCGAAAATCTCCGCAACACGATTACACGATTTATTTTTAGGATTACACGGTTTACACGATTCACCTGAATCGTGTAACTGTGTAATCGTGTAAATTTACATGATTGAAGAATGTCGCTCTGAATCGTGTAATCGTGTAAATAGTTAAGTGCATTGGTCGGATGATTCGACCAGATGTAACAATCGTGTAACTGTGTAATCGTGTAAATTTACACGATTGAAGAATGTCGCTCTGAATCGTGTAATCGTGTAAATAGTTATTAGGGTTATAAGGGCATTGGTAGAACGATGCGACAAGCTGCAACAATCGTTAAATCTTATCCTGCTGACACCAATTGCTTTATACACAACTTACCTTCAGTGTACATCAGTTAATTACTGTACTTTATATTCGTGTATAAACCTCAGCACTTTCCACTAACATGTATCGTATACTAATCCGTGAGAAACAGGAAGACATGATAGATGAAATAGTAAAGGAAAAAAGATAGCTACGAGGAGAAGGGAACATATAAAAGGAAAATGAGGGTTGAAAGGCACGATAAAGATAAACAGAAAAAAAGAGAGAAAAAAGGGAAAACTAAAAAGTTGACCGGAAGAAAAGAAAGAGTGAAATAGAGTGATAAAAAAAAGAAGGGCGAAACCTAGTAAAATTAACAGAAATGAGAAGGCTATGAAACGGAGAGGAAAAGAGACAAATTAATAAGGTAAGAGGGGAACATAATGAGGGAAAGAGAGGCGAGAAAGATATGGGGGAATGGAAAGATATTGAAAGAAAGAGAGAGAGTGAGAGAGAGAGAGAGAGATAAAAAAAGCTTTAGTTGAAAGAAAAGGGGCACCGATCAGATTTTAATAGGGGCATTTATCGGAGTTGATGGGGGCATTTATCAAAAGTGAAGAGGGGTACTTCTCGTACTTAAAGAGGGATACTTACTAGAGATTAAAAGGACACTAATGAGAATGGAAAATGGACACTTATTGTAAAGGAAAATAGGAACTCGTCGAAGGAAAAGGGGTGTGTGTCAAAAGAAAAGGAGCTCTTATCAGAGTTGAAAAGGGGAAGGGGCACTTACAAATTAATAGGGACACTTGTCAAAGTAAAATAGGTACTTTTCCTACATACAAAGGGGCACTTTGGGGGAACTTGAAAAAGTGGGGGGGGGGGGGGGGGGACACTGTGCCGCTAGCTAAACGTAACTCAAAGACAGTTGGCCATTCACTTATTCTATTCATTCTCGGCTTGCAACTGTCACTATGAACATGACAGACAATGAAAGCGGACAAAATATACAGTTCCTCAGGTAGACAAAGGAACATCCCTTCACTGCTATTATGTGAAAATGTGTAGAACAGGTGAATATGCATGTGACACCTGTTCTACACAATTTTACATAATAGCAGTGAAGGGATGTCCCTTTGTTTACCTGAGGAACTGTATATTTTGTCCGCTTTCATTGTCTGTCATGTTCATAGTGTGTTCCTTACACTCTGTAGCCAGTGGCTTACATACTTACATACATGTAATACCTATTGTTCAGGGAGATCCTATGTTCAAGGGGAACCCCCTGAACAATAGGTATTATGTAAGGATCTCTGCCTGTAGCTAGGGCAACGGCCTTTGTCCCCGGCGAGGGTCAATGGCAGGCCACATTCAGAGTAAGCTTCTTTTGTATGTGACAGGAAGTGTGCCCTTAAGCCTTGACCATAGCTCTTTATACATATAGCTGAATAATGCAATGTTGTAAAAGGTAATTTACGAAAATAAGGAACGCTAAAAAAGCAATAAGTGATCAAAGTCTAAGGCCCGAATTCACAAAGGAGGTTTGTCGACAAACCTTGGTTTTCGTGCGTCATATGACGCGTTTTTACAAACCAGGTTTGTAAAATGGATAATGATTGAATAAAAAAAAGTATAACGATATTCATAGTAACGAATGAGCTGGTGAACCGTAATTCTAATTGGTACAGCCTTGTAATGTAAGAGTATCACAACATACTTAATTATGTTAGCCCTCCTTTACATTTTGTAATCATTTTTACTTATTTACAACTTAGGAATAACAAAATTCCCCCCTTCCTTCGTCGTTCATCGCTTTTTTCTTTTTTCTCACCGAGGATTAAATCCGAGAGTGCTTAACGGGAATTGGACTGTTTTTTTTAACTTTCAAACATTCTATAATAAAACTAGAGACAAGACACTGCAATTAAAAATATATACAAGAGAAAGAAAGCGTAATCTTCGCTATCCCCTCGTATCGTCCACGTTGTCCTCGTTCAACCAAGAAGTAACTTCTTGCTTTTACTGAACTAGACGTCCTTAACCTGCTCACCATCACCACTGAAAATAAATTGTAACACAATTCCAGCGAGCAATCGAATCGTGTAAATTTTGAATCGTGTAATCGTGTTGCGGAGATTTTCGGCGGGCAGATTACACGATTACACGATTCGACCTGAATCGAGGAATCGTGTAATTTTACACGATTACACGTTTACACGATTCAAATTTCGCTTCATTGGCAAAAAACGAATCGTGTAAAAATAAATGGTTACACGATTCCCGCGAGCAGTCGAATCGTGTAAATCGTGTTGCGGAGATTTTCGGCGTGTACTGTATTAGGGTCTAGTGGATAAGTCACCGGACTGTGAATCACATGGTTTGCTTTTTGAGTAACGCCATGGCACTGATGTCCTTTGGTAAAACGTCAATCTACATTTGGACACTTGGCCCAGGTTCTATACAAGAACCCACTTTTATAAGTATGATGAACTGCTGATATGTTTTGGTACTGATGCATCAGTTGACAACGGATCAGGATTGAAATGAGCTATCAAATATATGCTATGATATTGAAATATTATAAAACCCAGGAACATCATATTACTTTGGCTAGTCTTAAATATTTTGATAAACATCACCTAGATAAGTCATCAGACTGTAGATCACAAGGTACAAGGATCGAATCCCAGCCCTGCAATAATGTCATTTGGCAAGACGTTAATCTGCATTTGCCACTCTCCACCCTGAAGTTAAATGGGTACCCAGCAGGATCTGTAAATGGCTCCATAGGGAGTCGAAAATGTGCATACATTGTGTGGGGGCAAGCCCGAATCCGATGGCCGGGGTAACAAAATATATGTATATCTGTAACACATTTGTAAATGCGGAATATTATTATTATTATTATTGCTTAGCAAAGCATATTTACCATTTGTTTCCATGGCAACATCTGCATCACAATGTTGTTCATCAGTCACAACCTTCGGAGGAGGTCCCAATGTGACACCAAAGTCAACAGCAGGTGTAGAGTCAAATTGTTGAGCAAAGAGACTGCGCTTCTTCCCTGTCTTTAATCCACTTGCCTGAAAACAAATATCACATATAAAAACCCATTAGCATTAAACCTATATCATCAAACATGAAAGCCATTAACTATTTATCATAGCGTGTTATGAGAAATTACTGAAACACTGTATGGGTCAATATGGGTCAAGGTGTCAATATGATTTAATTTCTAATATGAGAATCAGCAGATCAGGGCCCTTTGTCATATATGATAATTGTTATAAGCTACTGAAATCCTTGTATTTGATTGGCTGTGAGCAGATTTGTCAAAGATCTGTGGAAGTTGTAATTGATAACAAGTTTTATGAAACAGGGACTAGATTCAAAGTAGTAATAAGTACACATTACCTGCTTTGGTGCTTGTGATCGATGAAGAGCAGTTGGGAATGCTTTATTTGTTGGCTGTGGGAGGAAGGCTGGTTTCTGTCTGATATCTTGTTCCTGAGGAAGATAGGAATGAATATAATTACACCATAACAATACAATACTTTAAAAACATGTATCACAAGTATGACTTCATAGGACAGGTTTGGAATAATGATTACTATTTATTTTTCATCTTGATACAATTTTTTCTTCAATAACAAACATACAGATTTAAATCTATTTAAAATTTTGATAATAGTACAGGCAGTTTAATATCAAAATATTAAACTGCCTGTATTACTTAGAGGGTTCGAAATTTCATCTAGAGATTCTTCACTTATTAATTTATTTTACTTCACAATAAATGACACACCAGATAGAAACATAGGTAAGATTACTTCCTGAACTTTAATTTCCTCACTATTTTTATTGATTGAAATTATAAACACAATTTGAAGTTAAGGAAGCGTCAATTTTATGGAAATTCTTCTTTCTTTCCTTCCTATGCTATCATTCATAAAAATGCTGGAACTGCACAAATATTTGCATTCAATCACTTAAGAGGATTCCAGATCATATGACATACACATTCAGCAACAGTTAAGTAAATAAATCAGTTCAAAGGTATGAGACAATGCTTCAGATGGCTTACCCGTATCTTGGACAATACTGCTGTTATGTGAGTATCCTGCCCTGAAATATAAATGAAATTCAGTGAATATAATAACAATCTACATTGCCAATACGTATCTCTAAAATATGCATTACAGTGCAAAAATAGGAGTTGTTTTCCTTCTAGAATCTATACACCACTTTTAAATGATCCTTAACAATAACAGGCTATTTTTCTCTCTTCACACAAACTATAACAAGATGAAAAAAACCTGAATATGAGCTCCAATTGCTAAGCAGGTGCCACATGTATCAAGTTTAATGTTGATCAAAACCCTTTTTTTCTTCTTCATATTGTTTATTTACAATGGTATTTTGGTGCACTTTGCAGTAAAACAGATGGAAAAAGAAGAATGTAAATCTTCTAATTGTTGAAATTTCATCTAGCTGTGTATAGTCCAATGTTTTGGTTTTCGTTTAAAGGAATGAACTGGATTATATAATATTCATGACACTAGGCATTATCTTTCTGCACAGTGAGAGAAATGTTAGTCCCAAGTCCCAACTGACATAATTATGACTTATGAGGATGACCCCTGGTCAGTTGATTTTAAAGAGAAGGTTGAGTTCTGGGAAGAGGTGAAAAATAATTTGTGAACTTTATCATTCTTATTATGCAAGTGTGGAAGAACATCAGGTAAGACATTTTCCCTGAAAAGCATGGCTCTTCAAATGCCTAATTCTTATTTTAAATATGTCATGTTCGTAAAACTCGGGGGCCGGTTTTTTACGCTAAGTGTTCATGCAGTCCCATATACATCTTTCTGTGTACAGTGTTTGTAACTTTACCAAGACTTGGCCAAATTTCTTATCATGTTGATGATTCCAGAACCTTGCAATACACACAAATTCTTATATGCTAGATGATCAACCTTTTCTGGTCGATTCCACACCGTTTCTTTTACAATGCAATCGCATGACCAGAACTCAACTTCATCTTTAAGCTCCATTCAGCCATGACACAGTACACCACATCTTAATGCCACTGCAGCACAACTGTGCATGTCCTTAAATGGTAAGAGGCAATACTTTGGTGCCCCATACAACAGAGCTGCAAAGCACAATATGCTTACCTCATATATATTTATTGTGGCATTTTTCATCTTAAAATAATTCTCCCCTTCCCGTCATCGATTGCATTACAGACATTTGCCTAACTGGCTACTTACTATCCATAGCAGCTTCTGGATCCTCATCATCATCATCAAGGTTAAAGGTCACTCTTTGTCCAGGTAGATGACTTTGGGGTGCAGCCTATAATTAAATAATCATTTCAGAAAAAAGCACATTGTCAGCAGAGAGTGTTGCATACATCAACATTGTATTTCATCTTAATGTTCTCAAATCAACTTCTAAGTAGTCAAATAATAGTCACTTCTCAGCAATTGTATATACTTTCATCTTTTTAAAACCAATTGCCACAAGAATAATTTGATTCCTTCTCTAAGTCCAGGAGGAAATTTCAATAAAAGTTCTTTCAGCGGAGTTTGTTACATCTTTTTTGAAATTTCAGACACTTTAATTGACTTCATGTACAAAAAGAAATTGATACAAACAAAACTTGTAAGACACATCAGATCTTTTGTTTATAAATATAGAAAATTAATTGCATATGAAATTTAATTTAAACAAATAAAAGATTTATAGAAAACCAGAAGAGTATATATGTTTAAACCGTTAGCTCAAGAAATTCAGAAGTAAGAGCAATCAATAACAAAAATTTCTTGAATGCAGAAGGGAATTTTTTATTAACTGATATGTAAAGAAGCTTCCAAATTTATAGCATTAAATATTCATTACAAAGATACTTGGCAAGTCATTTGGGCAAGTGAATTTTCAAATAGAAAACTGACACAACGGTTTCTTGATTACAAATATTATTGCATGACAAAAATTTAAAGAATGTAAAATGTTCTTTTTTCCTCACTCTCGATGAATTGGGATCTTGTCTTGCTTTGAACTTTGACCTCTTCTGTGGATGTGAAGCCAAAGCTTGTTCTGCTTCAAGAAGGTTTGTTGGTAACCCTGGGGAATAGAAAAGAATATAATCATTAAAAGAGGGGCAATAATATTGCAGCATACAATTGCACTGAGAATAGACATAATGAACTTTTATATAATCTTTACTATAGAGATACCATAGACATACAGTATTGAATTGTAAGTTAAGAAAGAGAAGGGAAAAAAAAGACAGTTAATCAAAATAAAGAGAATAGATCTTTAGGCTTATGTTTGAGTATACCTGGTAATGTGACAACATCTTTAGTGACAGTTGCTCCAACAGAAGGGCCAGACGTAGAGGAACCAGTGCTTCCAGTGTTTGACCCAGAGCTGGATGCCTTGCGCTTATCTGCTTTCTTGATGGTCACCGATGGCTTGGGTTTCTCTTTCACAAACTGGGCCTGAAGTCGAAGAAGATCTTCCTCCGTCTCTCCTGCACGTGGCCTTCGATTCATCTTTTAATATAGTTATCTCTGCTGATTCTTTCATAGAAAAATGGAACAAAGAACAAATAAGAGAACATTCAGTGTCTATGTACAGCATCTCAAATGCACCCATTAATTCACACATTGATAAAAGTTTGATAAATAATTCCATGATATCTATCTCAATATATATATACAGGCGCTTTTTTCTAGTATTCCCATTTGAGCAATAATTTCATTTCAATTCAGATTTTGTTTTCACAATACCTACAATTATAAATATTGTTTTCAACTTTACTATAGTTTCTTTTTTTCTTGAACGAAAAAAAACACAACTTAGAGGAACATAATTTTTAAGTAAGACTTAGAGTGACTTGATGTCCAGCATTCATTTTATCACAAATAGCAGCATTACTATCTTGGCTGTGTGTTTAAAGATGGGCAACACTGTACTGTAGTATATATTCACACAATATTTTGTAAAACCTTCTGTATGATGCTTTCAAATGGTTTGATAAAGAATTTAATGAATAAATGTTGATTACAAAATACAAGTAAGTATCGAATGGAACTTACAAGTTTCTTTGATGAGAATTTCCTTGGTTTTGCAGATATTTGAGCCTACTTTTAACAATTGGGCCAACCCTATTCAGCTATGTTCCAGGATTTTCTAATTTTAGACGTTTTTCCAAAATGAAGGGAGACCTCAATGCGGGGTGCCCCATTCGTCGCTTGTTATTTATCGTTGCTATCGAACGCGATCGGTTGTTAACACAGGTCAGGGGCAGGCTATATGCACGTGAGATAGACAGCCACCCGTCAGATATTGAATTGTGCAACTGCTTTAAATGACGTAATTGGCAGAGTGTCCGCAATGCAACCTTTTTGATTTTATTGATATCAGGAGGATGGAACGAAGCAGTCGTCTCTCGAAAAGGAGGGGAAAGGAGGGGAAAAAAGGGCTTCAAAAGAAAGTTTACGAAATTTCTTTCTATTTTAAATTTTTAGTATTAAAATCATGTCCTACCAACATTGTATAGATTCTAGATCTAGACCGGCTATATCTACGAGTATGATTGAAGATATAACCCACGGCCACGTTATGTTGTATTAGACTAGAGCTAGTAGAGTATTTTACTGGTACAAAAGTTTTAAAAATTGAATGTTTGATTTACATATACCTCATGCACTGTATTTGTATGAGTGGCATTCGTGATGATCGTGTTCTCTAGATTTCTACTTTTTCTGATTTCGATCAAGGCTCAAAAGTCATGGATCATGCCATTCATTCATTCAATCATGGAATTTTGCTTTGCATTCATCATCATCACCATCATCATGATAGGAGAAGATCCTGTAATGCTCTTTCACTTTTTCAGAGTTAAATAGTTCTCCAATTGATGGGAAATCATAGACTTAAGTCTTAATAGTCCTTTACTTTGAACATGTGCGCATGTGCAGCTGCAGCCTGCAGGGGATATGGGATTGAGACGGTGTACGTGTTGATCACAACACAACGTTTTCACATGCATGGATATAAAGGTGTGGGACTGTGCTGAAAAAATGAGTGGCCAACTTCCGAATTATTGTGCACGTAAAATACAGCATCAATCGACAAATCGACCAGATGAACTAGAAAAAAGGTTAAATGTTATTGTTAGTTTGTAATAGATCTACAGAATATATCACTTACTAGATCAAACTTGTTTGGCAGAGTTATTTTCGCGTTTTCAACATCTATTTTCGCGGCACCTTCGCTGCATGAATATTCATGTTTCCTTATCTTGCGCCTGCGCATTCCACATAAGTTGTCACAGCAACCTGTATCAACAACGTTCACATTTGGAAGGTAAGTAACAACAAAAAAGTGTTAAAATCTGACAACTCCATTGATGGTTAAGATCGTAGAAACGCTTATAAATACGAGATTTATACCATAGATTGGTCTTTATACTATCTTTAATGATAACATAATGTGAGTGTGATGAAAATCAACTTGAAAGTAGACCTAACTTTTCTGGCTCTCGGACTCGTTTTACGGGTCACACAATCAACCCCCGGCCCGGCGGTTTCGGGGAACTGCAGTGCCAGATATCGAGGTACTTCTTCCGCACTCTAATTGCCAATGTCACATCGAGTCTTTATGCGTATGTTCTTTTGTAATATAAAACCAATATTTGCTTTCGTAAAAATGGAAACTGTGTAGATCTATAAGTTCTAGGTTATTTTGGCATTATTGTGAATTATATATTAGGTCAGGAAACCACACTATCACTAGACTAGATTCTATTTCTAGATCTAGTCTAGACAATCTAGTATAGATCTAGACCGAATTTTCCTCTCTTTCGTTCGTTAGCCTCTTATTGGGGTAGGGTCGGCTCTCTCTTTAGAGACGGAAGCCGTTTATACACATGTCCTTGCTAACGCCACGGCCAGTCCTGGTCGTAGCGTTTTGCCCCCAAAATCCCCCAAAATGTCATTTTACCTCGAGCATGTTATATTGTAAATTAGGCCTAAGCTATAATAAATCAGTTCCACTTACCAACTTGACTGAAATAATCAGTTTAATAGTCCCTTTTTAGGAAATTATGGGTCAAAATCGAAATCCATTTTGAAAATCTTTTTCAACATGGATTCCGATTTTGACCCATAATTTCCTAAAAAGGGACTATTAAACTGATTATTTCAGTCAAGTTGGTAAGTGGAACTGATTTATTATAGCCTAGGCCTAATTTACAATATAACATGCTCGAGGTAAAATGACATTTTGGGGGATTTTGGGGCAAAACGCTACGACCAGAACTGGCCGTGGCGTTAGCAAGGACATGTGTATAAACGGCTTCCGTCTCTAAAGAGAGAGCCGACCCTACCCCAATAAGAGGCTAACGAACGAAAGAGACGGAAAATTCGGTCTAGTATAGATCTAGATAGATAGACCTAGTATAGACCTATTTCACTGTTCATGCTGTCAGTATTTGCTTTGCTTATTGTTGGCGCTTCATTACGTTACTTACAGACAGACACAGTCATATGCAGTCTCCCTTTTCCCCCTAGTGTGCAGTGTTTATGTGCAGACAAACAAGTGATGTACAAAACCGTGATACATTTCTAGCCATTATTTTGTGTTCATAAGTTTTAATGATTTTTTTTTCTCAAAAAACTAATTTTCATTGTTTTAAATCCATGATGAGCAGCACATTCTTCATCTATTCATCTTGCTCGATCTCTTTATTGTTTATTGCTTACAATACCCTTTTATCTAGACTTGTTCTTCCTGTCACTCCTTATTTCTCCCCATTCATTTTCTGTGCAACCCATGCCTCTTTCGTATTGTAAATGCAAGAAATACCATAATGATTCTCACATATTGAGGTTGAATGGTAGTAGTCAAGATATCTTATAAAGATATGAAATCTAGATGCCCACTCACTTCCGTCCCTTGTGTACTCTAAATTTACATTTTCTTTTTGTTTTCCACATTTTATAAATGTACGATGATCATTTGCAATTATGCACTTTTTGTTTTTATATTGATGATGAATGAAATAAACAAATATTGAATGTAACTGCATGTTTAGACCCCTTATTTCATTTCACTATCAAGTATTTACAATTGTACAACTTTGAGGAAAGGGGTTTCATATGGAAAAGAATTGCTAAATATTAAGGGAGTGAAAATTGTTTTAAATGTCTTTAGATCCTAATGACTTTCTAACTAGAGCTTATACTTAATAAAAAAAAAATCATTGATCTTACCACCCTGCTTATATTAATAAGAGCAACTTTTCTGTAAATTAACATTTCTGACTTTAAATCTTTGTTTCCATCGCTGTTTTTTCTCCTTCCAGATTAAAAAAAAGCCATTTTGTACTGGACAAAAGAAAGACACCATTGCAACCATGACAACAGAACCAGCTCTCTCTGATCAAAATGGCTTGTCCTCGGCTGGGGGGAAAGGAGACGCAAATGCCAACAACAACGCCAATAGCGCAAAGAGGGGAGGCAGGAGTGCCAAGCGCTCTATACCATCTCCCATCACCAGTGCTAAGAGCAATCCTGCAGCCGACAATCGTAACATGCGACGTATTATCGCAGAGGATCCTGACTGGTCTCTGGCCACTGTACCTCTCCTGACAGAGCTTTGTACAACACATATTGTTACTAATTTTGCAGGTACTTATAAAACCGACAACCAAATCAAATCTCTCTAGTTTTGCCTTTGTGCCATGTTAAATATACCTTGTCAGATACAAAAACTTGTATTATTGCTTTATTTGCTTAGTATAAATTGTACTTCCATAATTCTGAAGTAAAATCATTGAAGTAAATTAAAATGTCTGCATTAATGTAAAATGGAAATGAGCCTTCAGTCATGAATTTTAACATGGTATGTTTCTTTTTTTTTATTTGCGCTCTCACAGAACACCCCAAGCTAGATGAACTACTTCCTAAGTACAAATCAAAAGTTCTGGAAAAGATCTCTGTGGACCTTCCTCTTAAAGTAGTTGCCCACCTTGTATCAGACGAGGGCTATTGGAAGAGAAGATGCAAAGCCGGCAAGGAAGTCTGTGATGTCTCCAAGTATGGTCACAGCTGGAAACGCATGTTCTTTGAAACACATTTGGAGAACATCATTGAACACTTTGTGCCTGAGAGATCTGACATGGCGGTAGTAGATAATACATTGCCTCTTTGTGCTCCATATGTGAAGAGACTCCATATCAAGCAGCTGTTGCCACCAGTCAAAGAAGAACCCACAAAGATCATGGATGACATCTCTGATGCAGGCAGTGATGCTGGTCTGGATGGGCCCATCATGGATCATTTTGAGTTCTCCACCACGCTTGCAAAGCTTCCCCACCTTGAGGAGTTTAGTGTGACATACGGAGTCAAGGATTGTGGGATGAACTTTGAGTGGAATCTTTTCCAGTTTACTGCCAGGGACTGCATGCTCCTCTCCAAGTGCGTCAAGAAATGCAGTCAACTCAAGAAGTTCCAGCTCCACAGAAGCAAGGTTGATGATGACAAAGCCAGGGTTCTCATCGCTCACATCCTTGACCATCCATCATTAGAAGAGCTTGACCTCTCACACAATATCATTGGTGACCATGGAGCAAGGGCCATAGGGAAATTCTTGAATGGACACTGCAAACTGACCAAGCTGGATCTATCAAACAATCGCATAAGGTCATCTGGGGCAGCTGCTATTGGGCATGCTCTCGGAAAGAACGAAACTTTGAAGGAGTTGGACCTAAGGCTAAACAGGATGGGAGATGAAGGTATGGCACCAATACTGTCTTCATAAAGTTGTTATAGAATTTTTGAGAGAAACAATTTGATCTTTTTCTTAAATCACTGTAAAGAAGTGTGCAAAAATACGTTGAAAAATAGTAACATAGGAAAACAACAGATATTACCCAATGGAGCAGTAATATAACAATAATGATAAAGAAGTGCACTAATATAAATTTAACAAGTTTGTTAAAAAGCCTAGAAAATTGTATACTAGATTCTGTTATGTACATGCTCCTGACAAAGTTGGAAGTGTTCATATCATCGTATGAACATTTCCTTATCAAGTTAAGACCTCCAAACTTTTACCATAGGATTTAAAGAAGACAGAAAAATTAATGACAGATACATTTTTACGTGCTGCAGGACAGGAGTAAAATTTCTTTTACTGAATTATTTGTTGCAGAAAATGAATTTTGTTATCATAATTGTGCATTTACTATACTCATTCCAGGTGGACAAGCAATCTGCAGGGCTCTAATGAAGAACTGTACACTTGAAACCATCAACATAGGCAGTAATGAGTTGAGTGAACCAACAGCAGCTGCACTGGCCCAGATTCTCATCCATAACGGCACTCTCGTTAATATCAATGTATCCTGTAATAGACTTGGTCAGGTATGTAATATCTTCTTGTGATTATTCTTTTTAATATTATTTCAAATTTTTAATGTGTGACTTGATTAGTTCAGTAATATTAAGTATAACCAGGAGTTGAATATCCTGAGAAACTTATCTTTCATTTTAGGGAGAATAATAATAATTGTCGTAACAAACTAAAATTGCATCGTATAAAAATCTTCTTATAGGTGCTTCCACAAATATCCTTATTAACTATTGTGTAGTTTTATGAGAAAGCGTACTTTAGACAGGGTGGTACATGTACATAAACAAACATTTAAAGTTGAACATGGAAGGAGTATGAACTGATATATGCCAAACGCAAAGTCCCCTGTTGCCGGGTCCATGGCATGCTTAAAGGGCTCTTAGGTTCATAGATATACTCTTTTACAATATAAGCTATATTTTAAAGAATTTTCAATCATATATTTGATTACTAATATTTCATAAATAACTTTGGTTGAGAATGAAAATTAATCTGTTTTGCTTATTTCAAACCTGTACAATTAAAATTCATACCTGTCAATGTTTCATCTTTAACCCCTTGTTTTTGTACCACGCTGTTTTAGAGCAAAGCAGTGTCAATGTAATCTTGAGTGTACTATCCCAAGGTGTAGTATTTTATTTCCTTTTCATTTCATTAAAAATGTTAATTTTCTTTTGTAGGATGGAGGAAAGCAGGTTCAAGAAGGGATGGAGGAGAATGATGTAGTGCGAGATTTTGATCTAAGATTGACAGAGGTCGGACAGGAGAGTGAATACTGCATCAACCAGATCCTCAAGAAGAATCAAGAGACACACCGCATGCTCCAGCTTAAAGTAAAGGAGAAGGAGAAACAAGAGAAAGCTTCCGTAGATAGATAAGACAAGTCTGTGTAGAGCTTGCAGCCTCACACTATGATCAGACTTTTGAACTCTTTCTAAGTGGTGATTCAAATTTGGTTGATGAAATACATCAGTTATTCATTTCAATATTTGACTGATTATTATATACATATATTTTTGCATGTCGATGCCTTACTTGTTGCAGTTTGTCAACAAGTAACTTCTTGTGACCCAGTTGTGGAAAATGGGGAACTTGACAGATTCATGAACAACAGATTTTGTTCAATTTGTTCTCCATGCATAGTTCAATTATTAAATTCTGTTGCAGGAAAGAATTATTATTGTATATGATAAGTATTTCACCCTTGTAAGAATACTCCACATTCAATTTTTATAACTCCCCCTACTTAGGCGGTAACAGACTTTTACATTCTTCTCGTATTTTTACCTTCTTCACTTTGAACAAAGTAATAATAACTTGTTGGTTACCAAATGTTTTGTGAAATTATTTCTACTAGATATTGTTTGAATAAATGAAAAAGACATGTTTATATTTTCAAGGAATTAAAGAGAATTGCAGGGGCTTATTTGAAGTTCATGCTAATTGATTTTTGTATTTAGACCCTTCAGATAAAGTGAATGATAATGTTGAAGTCCTTTTTTTTGGGGGGGGGGTGATATTATATGAGTGATTCCACCAAGGTAAAGACAACAAAATGAACAAAAAGTACAGCTATTATAAAGGCCTAACATATTCCTGTATATTACAAGTAAATATTTTAATCAAATAATCAACACAAGATACTTTTTGTATAATAAAACTTCAAGGCCATGCTATTTCATGTCATGATAAAATGCTTTTAATTTGAATGGTCTGGTACAAATCTTAATTTTTATAGGGGGTAAAAGGTGAATTTTGATAACTTGTTCCATTTTAATATGATGTGATTTAGGAGCCATTTGATAGAGATATATATACCTGTATATTTGACTTATGTCAAGGTAACCCAGCTGGTCTATAGTGTCTTACTTATCACATGATTGGTAAGCTAATATATGCATTTTGTACCGTCCATTATGATATCCTGAGCCTTACAGTAGTCCGTTTTTTGGTAAAAAGTATGTTCCTTTTTCAGGTTGAAATAAACCATGTATGTCAAAGACATGTCTAAAATTCTGTTATTATTCTGCTGAATACAGCAGTGTTTTAAATATATATATAGTTTTACAATTTTTAAGCACTAAAGTCAAATCTGCTGATTTTAAACTATACTACCCATGTACACACGATCACATTAACAAATAAAACAATTGACAACCGTTCTTTTCAAGCACATTTTTGACATTTATTTCAAGAGTGCTGTTAGCTTGATACTGACCCAAAATCCCATTTGATTATATGTCTATAACAACGTGCCTATTACAAACAGCTGTCAACATCAATCGACGAAGAATAATGTTTATCACTATCAACAATAAGGTAACAGCTACATATAGATGAAACACTTTCTTTTAAATTTGCTGTCATGAACATTACACATGTCTTAATTATCTACGATTTTTCTATTATTCGTCATTTTCTATATAATTAAAATGCTACCATAATCGTACAGAAAATTTGCACTTGTACCACTTCTCTTTACCTTTTATTATCTGAAATCTTTGGATGGAAAGCTTGTATCATCATAAATACATACATGTAGGCGACTTCACTATATTATTGCAATTGACTATTTCAGGCTTGACCTTACAAGTTACATTACTAGGAAAAGTGCAGCTAGATGGATCACTTGGCGATTATACATACAATATAGCTACACATATCGCACATAGCAGTACTTAAAAGTAGCTTTTTCATTCAACTAAAATAACTGCCTTTATGATGTTAAATTCTCATGTTGTACATTACATACGTTGTAAAGAAATACTTACGGTACATACAGTAGTCTAGCAAAAGATGAAGTGACATGCAGATATATTTCCTTTATATCATTAAGTTTAAACTTTGTGTATAATGAAGGAAAGGATTTGATTCGGCAATACTATTCAAGCTTACATAAAAGTTATCAATTTTACATCAATTACTTTGTACTACCTCCAAAATAAAAATGTAGCTTCTTTTTCACATTAATTCAAATGTACAACAATTATCACCTTATTCTTAAACACATTGATTGAATTGAATTGAATTGAATTGATTTATTGTCCATAATATGGAAATTCATTGTTCACTGGTACAATTGATGATTTATCATATGACAGCACATGACTAGAATTGATTCCAATGTGAATTTTGCAATCAGAATCACTGATATACATTATTTTTAAGTTAGATATTTCAAATATCTTCATCAAGTCTGTTGTTCAGCAATTTCATTAAGAAGTGAAAAATGGGAAAAATAATTATTTATTCATTGTCACATAAAAACTACATATACATCAAAAGGTAAAGTTAGTTACATCCTCTTTTCTTTTTTTTCTTCACTTCTTAAAATTTGATAACATGATTTGACAAGATGATTTATTTCAACAATACTTGTTCAAGTACCAGCAGGGACAAGCCATTAACAAAAATGTAAAAAAAATAATACCTCCTTATTTCATTATTATTACCAGCTTTAAATTTATGTCTCATTGTTTTGCTAAAACATTTGAATTATAGAAAGGTTTTTTTTTTTTTTAGTGGTGTAACCTGATTCCCGTCCTAGAATCTCTAGTGTCCCTAAAACTCACAATAGTTTGCTCGTTTTTTAAAACACATTATTTGTTCATCTGAAAAGGACATAAATGCTTTACACTCTTCAATTTATTTTTTATCAAAATATAACCTTCATTAAAAAAAAACATGTACAAAAAGCCTGATTAAAAACTAAACATACTGTACTATACTTTGAACTTGGCAATATTTATTCAAACATACAGTATTAGTACTTTCAATTGACATTTAGATTTTACTTTCGCCTAAGATATACATACAAGCGCTACATTTTAGTAGACAATATGCATTTTACATCAATACATGTGCGATACCAATACATTTTTTATATCACCTGTTTAAAGTTAATGCCCTTCTGAGTCTTTAACAGATGATATGCTAAGTTTCCCTTCTTCAAACATATGTTTCATTAAAAAGAAAATAAGCCATTCTTTGTTTTATGAAACTTTGTAAGGTCCGATTACGAGAAATGGGAGCAAATACTAATATTTAAAAAAATGACAAATATGAACCTTAATTAGGCCAACTGTAAATGTGTGTCATTATCATCTTAAACTTGAATGGCACATGAAGTAAAAATGTTCAGTTCTAGAAAGAATATTGAAATGATTTGGAAATAGTCCAAAATATGAATTTAAAACATCTGAGCATCTTTCCATCAAACAGAACATTATTCAACTCATTTCATCCCAAATACTGCAAGTTTGTCATCTTCAACATAAATGGAAGTTCATTTCAAACACATATCAAAGAAACTGAAACATTGCTAATAACACAAGATGACCTGAATTTAACACACTGTGCAAAGAATCAAAATCAAATGAGTGCGCTTAACTATACTTCTTATTGATGTTAACATAGATATAATACGTACTAAATAGTTCATCCCCAACTTCAAAAGTCATTAATACTGAGAAAAAGAACAGAAAAATAAACTTTTCTATGATACAAATAAATAGAGAATATACAGCATTATCCTGCAAATATCCTACGAGAAACAAAAACAAATATCACCAGCACCATGTTGAGTTGATAATTAATATACATTAGTAACATTTGATGTAGAATTATTTCGTGATAATTTGGCGATATTCAATGATATTGCAAACTACTAGTATACATAATTATAGCACTACATTCATATTCCTATTATGTTTTACTTTTTTCTTCCCCCCCCCCCCCCCCCCTCATCAATCACTGATCCATGAATGCAGTTATAGACAATGGCTTGAATTGTAAAAATACCAGATTTTGCATTTTGAAACTAGTGCGGAAATAAATACGATGGCAGTCAAGTTTGTGCAAAACAAAGATGAATGAAAACAATCCATATAACTTTCATTAATAATATGCAGTGTTATTGTACAAGAAATGAAGATAAATATTCCTATTTACAGTGTAGATTTCATGAATAACCCAAATTCAAGATAAGTAACATTCCTATACAAATGTTGTTCAGAGAAACATAAATTTGAAAAGACACCTTCCACAGAACTGTAAGGGCAGACTGAAGCTAGCTGCTAGTTTCTTGATCACCAAAGGGTGTCCTTTCGGCAATGGCCGCATCTCAAATGTCAGACACTGAAACCGTCACACAGGTATAATGTTTGGATAAAAGTCCTAGAACCTCTACTAATTATCCAAACCATTATTATTATTATGAAACTGTTCAGCCATGTATGCATATAACTGTTAACATTTTTACACAAAGCTTAAAGGGGGTCTTTTCTCTGTGATTTGTCCAGTGATCAGAATAGTCAGACATGAGGGCTCTTTTGGCTATTAAATACATCAGCAAAGTAAACAAACTATTTGGGGGTGTTTACAGAGTACAAACTTGTCATTTTTAATACAAGTGTATTACATTTTCAAATTCATTCCAAAACCCTCCTTCAAATGCCTTTTTGAAATGGTATGGGTTGTTTTACTGCCTAGGTTTTCCTTGTCTTTATATTAAATTGGGGGGGGGGGGGGGGGGAGGGGTTCATCGAGTAAATACGTCCTTGCTTTCTGTGAAATATTATCAAATATAGGGTAATTTTTAAATCCTGGAACAGAGAACAGTCATTCAGTCATGCAGTATTCCATCTTCACTACAGAGCAAGTAAACCGGGGGATGAATCCCGCAACTTATCTGCTTATGTTCCATAAATCTTATCTTGGCTATATCAAGCAACATTTCAAATACTAGCATTACCGGTAAGTCAGCATTTAATGAAGTCTAGGAGCTAGTTATATTCAAACATGAGTATACTTGTATCAGACAAGTTTTGAAATAAACCAAGGCAGTTGCACATAAATTCATAGTCTTAAAAATGACACAAGCTGTAAAAAGCAAGCACACATCCAATTGTAAATCATTACTGGCTTCATTTTGTGTTTCTCTTTTTGTACATATATTGTATTTCCTTTACAGCACATGTATACAGTTGTACATGTGTAGATTGCATAGAAAAGGGTTTAATTGCACCAAGGGTCAAAAGACATCCATGAGTCTACAGCGATATCACAGCTACACTATCTGCCACAAGTCTACAAAACTCGCCAGTGAGATCGAAGGCCACTAATTGAGTGGATACTGTACGGAGCTATATTTCAAGAAGTGACATTTGATGATAATAACTTCACATAGTTTTTTGAGAGGCTCATTTTTCTCTACACTGGCAGGACTAAGTTATGATAAAAACCACACCGAGTGTATGTGGGTGGTTCTTTAAAAACATACCAATCTCATTGGGTGTTAAAAATTGGAAGGAGGCATGAACATGTACCTACATATGTACCTACATGTAATCATGATGAAATTTTTAAAACATCGAAAGGATGTTCCATATCTTGCTTGCTAGAGCAACCTGAGACAGATTCCTGTAAAGCCCTCTGGTCAAAGAATTATTTATTGGAAAATTCCCACTGTTCAGAATACAGATTTTAATACAAACTATGAAACAAGCGTGCATACATACAATTGTGGGTGTGTGTGTGTGTCGCACAATCTGTCAATTATTGAACCACTACACTGTTTCATCTCACTTACTCTGCACAAACTAGGCACAGGGGCTGTGCAGTTGAGCGCATGAGGAAGCGTTGCGCATAGAAATACCTAACATGTCCTCCATACTTACATACATGTGATGGACAAGTCACTAACAATGGAAACACTGCATGGCAATCAGTCTTACAGCTATATAGATATCTGGCAATGGGTGAGACAGACCCCTTTAAGGTTCAACTGGTGGGGGGGGGGGGGGGGGGTAGTCTGCAAGCACAGACCCTAATTTGACACTTTATCAACAAATCATTGTGCCTTGAGAGAAGCCTAGTCCAGCTACCTACTGGTTGTGTCAATATAGGAGCATCTACAGTACATGGCCTATGGTAGTCTTACAGTGCAGACTGCAGACTCACTTTTACGACTGACCAGGGTTTGTGCTTGCAGACTAGGGGGGAGGGAGGGGGGGGGGCTTTAACATCAAATGGAGTAGGATCGAGGCCTTTAAGATAGGGGAGGAGAGGGGGCATCTAAGCTTGATTCTGCTCTTCCTCTACCAGCTCCTTACGATCCTCTGGGTTTCGTGTTGACTTGCACGTCTTTGAAATATACAGGAATCCAGCAATGAACATCATGATACCTGCACATTTGAAGAAAAAAGATCATGAAAAGAAAAAGACATTGTTCAGTTTTAATCATGCTGGTACTTTGTTACAGTACTTTACAGCTGTCTTGGCGCTAAGAGTACTTCACAATATAATTTGCTGCCATGATAGCAATCTGATATAAATTGATATCCAAGTATAGTTTAAAGGGGTAACTTTGTCTCAGATTCTGAAACGGAATCCTGGATTTAGCTCATGCTGCGATGATAATTATAAACCTTTAGGTCAGTCAGGAACCCCATGACTTTTACAAGCCGATCACCTGTCTGATTATCAAGATATTTATGATTGGAATTGGAAACCAAATTTTGCGTTTTGCTACCGGTTTTCGATCGATCATAACACTACAGTCTATTGGGAAAAACGAGTATGGCAAAACCAGTCACTCAAAGATTGTTACTTTTTTGAGGTACTTCTTGATCTTTTTGAAGCGCAATTTTTTTTTTAGAGCTTTAATATTTAATACACCATATCACAGACACTATTAACACGTAGGCAGGGCGCGTGCATCTCAGATTTAACATTGTTAAAGGATGGCTGTAAGCATTGCAGTAAATATGATGTGCCCACTTTGTAGTATATGACTACATGTATGCCGGCAAGTGAAATGTATCCATGGTGACCTAGTAAATATTGAGCTTCAATATAATATATGCCAGTATTTAAATATGTGGTTAGAAGGAGGCCTAAAGCATGATTGGTATACTTTGATAGTTTTAGTGACATTTATATACATTTAATACAGAACATTAGATTATTAGATAATTACAGAACAGTTTTATATCATGGTACATGTAAATAGCAAATTACCTGAAATGCGACCTACATTTTTCTGCATTCTATATACTATTAATTCTCTCACATTCTCTCCCACTCTATTTCTCTCTTTTTTTCCACTTTTCTTTCAAATTTTTCTCTCTTTTTTTTTTTTTGCCAACTGATTTAAGTGTGAGGGGGGTTGGGGGCACACATGTCACCCTGTGATGGTCCCTTCTATAGCTATGCCAACACTGGAACACACATGTCATCGTTTAAAGACGGGTTAATACACTGACCATCATGAAATTCACTAAGAAATGCATTTGCAAACAGATTTTCAGGCTCACTCTAAATTTTTACAATCAAATTGCTATTTCAACATTTATTTATTTTTTGCAAGTAAAATTTATTCAATATAAGCCTAATCTATTATCATTATTAATACTTTCTGCTGTATAAAACATCTCGAAAGCTGATAAGGATAATCTTCTATTTGCTTACCCAAGGGTATACTATAACTACAATGCACATGTAGGTCTATATATGATGTATCCATGATCAGTATATACATTTGTAAGTGTAACCGTGCAGTATACATACATGTACATGATGTAGCACATGTACTTTAAAAAAAATAGAAAAATTCATGTTGCTAATTCAAATGTTGCTAATTCAAATGTTGCTAATTCAAATGGTGCAAAAAAACAGGATGCACATCACTTGGCTCTCTCACTATCTCCTTGACTGCTTTGTAAAGGTTAGATAAATACAGCCTACAACATGACCCATACTGATATTAGGGACTTTTCGATTTGCACGTTCACTAGTGGACTGCGACGTATGCGGTCACTTTTGAAGCAGTGCGCATGCGCATCGACGAGCTCATCGTTCGTAGCAGAATTCTTGAACGCGTTCGCCCTTGTTTTGCCGTTGTTCGCAAACTGTGACGATACATGTTCGTAAGCAATCTTTTGTAGGCACGAAACATCACATTGAAGTCACAAAATGGACCCAATTAACCTAATTCTAGAACCGGAGAGTGGTGGAAGCGTGAATTCTCTTAAATTAACACATTTTCGTGTCGGTAATTTGCCTTAAATCAAAATTGTCGCAGAATAATTCATAAAATGAACACATATTATTTGTGCATCGCCAATCTGTTGCAGCATAATTTTCGAGGTCAGTCCCATGCACCAAATTTGGTGTGTTGAATCTTTAGCTTTTCGATCGAATTTCGCGCTCACTATTAAAGCAGAATAATTCATAACATGAACACATTTTATTTATGCAACGCTAATCTGTTGCAGCATAATTTTTGACAACGTGTCATGCACCGAATTTGGTGTTATATCTTTAGCTATTCGATCGAGTTTCGCGCTCATTAAGCGAGCGTCGTAGTTGTGTAAAATCGAAAAGGTAACGAACAACAGTCACCGTGTCTCGTCAACTCTGCTTAAAAATGACCGCATACGTCGCAGTCCACTTATAAACGTGCAAATCGAAAAGTCCCTATTTTCATCACACCAGTCCAAAGCGTATATGGCATGTACACAAGGCTTGGCTACATGTGCATGCATGTTTGTGCATAGATTTTTCTTCATAACATTTCATTGGTCCATGAATTAGAGAGGCTCAAAGCAAGATGAAATTGCACATTTTGGGGGTTAATTTATTTCCTAGATTCCTTAAAAGTCCCTATTTTCATCACACCAGTCCAAAGCGTATATGGCATGTACACAAGGCTTGGCTACATGTGCATGCATGTTTGTGCATAGATTTTTCTTCATAACATTTCATTGGTCCATGAATTAGAGAGGCTCAAAGCAAGATGAAATTGCACATTTTGGGGGTTAATTTATTTCCTAGATTCTTTAGATTTCTTTTTAATTTTATGACCAAACAAAATTATCAAGTAATTAAGTTATTAAGGAGGCAGGTAGGAAAAAAAGGAAATGAGAGGGGGTGGGAGAATATGTATGCTAAAATAAAGTAGAATAGAAAACGTTGAGGGGGGGGGGGTCCGTCACTTTCTGTTTAAAATGAAATGATGGAGGCAAGGAATGACTTCATGTACAGTTGTATGAATACGTGGCATGCTTATCCACTATTTCACATGCTATTGGGACTGTCAGACACTGTCCCAATGCATTATCATTTACAAACATGTACACGTAGCATGTAGCACAGAAAGTCTGTCCACTGGCGTAGCTACATGTAGCTGCCTTTGTACGTACCCCAGCTTTATGCATTGTTGTTGCAGGGTAGTGGTGCACCTGCAGTGTGCTACTTGCCCTATGGGTAGGTGAAGGTGGGTCAAAGTGATTGTGACTGGAAACTGGGCCAGGAAATTGGCAAATCCTTGTCCACTACACTTGTATAACATCATATTTCGAATTTCTAATGAAGAAAAAAATGAGGGAGAATAGGTACTTCTTGCTCCTTTTCTTCTCTCCCCTACCGGCCTCCACCCCCCCCCCCCCTCCTCCTCTCCTCTCTCTCTCTCTCTCTATCTCTCTCTCTCTCTCTCTCCCTCTTTCATGTACGTGTACACACTTTAACATGTTTTTTGGAAGCTCTACAATTTCTTAATTTCTGTGATGTAAATTGAACAGCACAATTATTATGTACAATTATATACCGGTAAGCTATTATTAAAGCCCAACTGTTCTACTTGTAGCTACTTGCTTAATGCTTACTAGTTTGATTGCTTCATTCACTGCACACAACATACAGTACCTATGTGTTTTAATAAAAATCAATGAATTTTTAAAATATAATCAAATGTTATATAACATACATCTTAGGAGAAAAAAGAAAAAAACAACAACAATAAGTCTTACCACAAAGCAGACGAAGGTCAACACTAAAAGGGATGAAACAGAAGATTCCTCCAATGACGTACACCAATCCTCTTTTCCAGGTATCAATAAACCATATGGCTTTGATACATTTACCACATCGCTGTCTGCCAATTCAAATATTAAAGAAAAAAAAAAACAGGTATATGAATTTGTTTTTATACAAATTGAAGGTGTAAAATAACAAAACTGTCTACAACTGCACAGAAATCTTCATTTTTTTTCTCACTTTTCCTGCTTTTTTTCATGTAGATGTTTCCTGGCCTGCCCTTCACGCATGACTCAAATATGTAGTGTGTGACTAAATGTAAGCACATGTCAGCCCTTTCCATATAACATTAATTCCTTCTTTTCTGTATACTTAATATATAACAAAATTCATTCTTCCTGTATCATGATGTACTTTCAGTAAAGAACAGAAATAAAACCTGTTGCCGATATACCTTGAAATCTGATGAAATAAATCAAATATATAGCATTCATTCACTTGAGACAAATAAAATAATCTGAATGAAAACATGATTTGTTTGAAGCTATTCCAAATTTCCATCTTTGGGTTATATACCTGCAACAAGTAGTGTATGTGAAAAGGGTCATCATTTCCAGCAGCAGAACAATTCCACCTGCAGCACTAGGAGAAAGAAGGACAAAAAAGAATGAAAATTTGTGCTCATTTCGTTTTTTTTTAAATAGAATAGATGGCTGATAGCCTGATACTGATATTGATGCCTTTAGTTTGAGCGTACATGTACATGTATGTTGTAGTTGTACTGAATTGACAATTTTTTCCCCTAGTTTTATTTGTCCTGCTCTTGAGGATCTCCCCCCTTCATATCAGTACAGTACAATATATACCATGCAAAATAATCATACATACAAATAACAACTGAATTATTCATAGCCTTACCAAGTTTTGAAAAGGTATGTGAAAAATTGATTTGTCCCAGTTCATGTTTCCTGGGTATGTGACATATTAAATCTTACATCTGAAAGTATTAAAAAAAGCCCTTATTCTCATTATTGAGATTCTAATTCTATGAGTGTAAACCCCCACAAAAAAATAAAACATACAAGGGGTTTGAATAATTTAATTGTTACCTAACTGTATACCTTAATTAAGTTTCTACAAAGGGAATGTGTACCTTAAGAGAAATAGAGAATGTACGTGGCTGCATGTCTTACCATGTTTCAGTTTATAAAACATACCATAATAATCATTTTCCATGAACACTTGCTCTTTAATTTGACATCTTCAACTGAGACAACATTAACAGTCTTTATTGTATGCGTTTTCTTAAAATAAATGCTTTATACTTACAAAAGATAGACCCAGATCCAAAATTTGGCAGCGGAGTTGACCACAAAATAAACTCCTACTCCGAGGAGAGCTATAGGGATGAAAAATAATACATTTGTGTCTTAATATTCTATTCAAATTAAATCATCAGATAACATGTGTTTCAAAATTTTGGGGAAATATAAACATAGAATTAAAGTCTAGATCCTATACATGTATATGTTTGAACTTTTTTTATTACCATATTTTTACAGTGTACAGGGAATTTATTGTTTACTCCAAATAAACTTGATATAATGTCTGCTCTGCAGTTTTCTTAAAATAATACAGTTTAAATAGTTTTAAAAGCTTGTGATTAGCAGTTTAATTTGACCAGAAAACTAGAAAAGAAAGAACATACACAAATTATGTAAAAGTTGTTGATTAAATAATTATCAAAAGCAATCTGTATATATTAAAAATATAGAGAAATAGAGAAAAATGGAAACATGATTTATGTAATGTAAGACATGATTCCAAATGATCATTGTAAACTATGTTTAACAACTTTAATAATCTAAGTTAGGACACCAGTTTAGGTAACAGAAAACTACCAAAGGGACAGCAGTGTCACACAAATGCAGACCTGCCTAGTAGAGACTTCTGACAAAGTAAGTGTTAGGCGCTATATAAGCACTGTAATTATTATTATTATTAGAATGGGAAACACTTGAACACAGGAGGGAAAAAAGTTGGTTAGTTATGCTGTACAAAATCAACAAGGGAAATGTGAGCCTAAAGCAAGAGGACTACATACAAGTACCAACAGGGTCAAGGTTAAGAAGAAACGACCAATACTCAATAGAAATCCCCTTTGCCAGAAAGAACGTTTATAAATACTCCTTTTTCCCCCAAGAACTGGACGAGCATGGAACGCCCTCGACCAGCAGTCTGTAATAGCCACGTCTGTTGAGAACTTTCGAAACACACTTTAGCATGTACCACCTGCCATATTAGTTAGCGACATGCAGAATACCGCCCTGCTGACTCCAAATTCAGAAGGTTTAGAAGTGTATTAAGCTAAGCTGTACACTCATACAGTTCAGAGAGAATCTGCATGATATTGTACATAAAGTGTTTGCTCTATGCAATTTCAAAGTTATAAGACTGAAAATAATATATCTAGTCTAATGAATAATAACATAATTTACTACCAATAATACTAAAGACTATGATGAAAAAAAAAGAACAGAAACTGTTTTGAGAATAATACATGTTATAGGACGATATGATTTTGGTTGATGTAAGACTAAGAAGAGTGAATTAATCACTTTTTACAAGGATCGTTTTCATATGACATCAACAGATTGTTAAGGTTACTTGGAATGGAAAGATTTTTAGTAGTAACTATAAAATGACTTAATTTCGTTTTATATGTTCATCTTCTTTACCGAGATTACTTTTACATAGTCTATATTCATCAATTAGTTCTAATTTATTATTTAATCTTTTCATTCAGTTACTTTTTAAAGTACACAATGTAATGCTGGCATTAAATGCCACCCCCCCCCCCCCCCCCCCCATATGCAAATGATCAAACAGGCCAGTGCCAATTAACAAATCTTGTATTCATCATGTTTGGTAGTTTGGTCATTATTACATTATTAAATTGCAACAAAATAGCTCTACAAAATATTCTAGGCCCTATCTTTCTTTACTTGCAAGTTTAACTAGAATGTAAACCTGAACATTCATAATATGATAAATATTGGATAAGAATTTACAAAATTACATGTGCATGTTGGTGAGGGGTCTTGGCTTTGTACTTTGGACCAGCGTGTATTGTTGGCAATCGAAACCTCCCTGTGAGATATGGCTTAGCTTTGTTTCACTCTTCACTATTCAGTTCACAACTACAGGTTCAACTCTATGAGTATGACTATGTAAAACTAGACCCCTCTAAAGCTGTCACGATTTTGATAAACATGTTATTGTTAACGAATCAATGTATACAAATACTCACCAATAGAAGTCATTAATGCCCAGACATTAGAAGCACATGCTGGGTGGCAACCAAATAGTTGAGATCTTACAGATCGACTTGTTCTAACCGTTATTCTATGATCATCCGCCATCTTTTCACTTCGATTTTCCACACGTCGCAACACAACTCAGTTGCCAACTTTAACTGCACACTGACATGCAGCGAAGCTACGTACCAGCAAACCTGCAGTAAGCGGAACTGTACGAGTTTCACCCCGCTGAACTCTGCCGTCTAGTCTGGTAATAGAGGCCCAATAACGTGTACGTGCTCTTTCAATCAAAATAAACTAGTGGCTAGCTAGTTATATCATGTGACCCAGCATATGTTTTCTGTAAAATAAAATAACAGCACGATTGACCTAACCTAACCTTTCTTTCCGACCATGTATCGTTGATGGTATTGTTATCTGTGTCGTATGTGAGTCATAATATTGACAGAGATGATGACGATTAGAGGGTCAATGCCATTTATTATCAAGGCGTGCAATTACGTAACGTAAACAAACACTTGTGAGGCCGCGCGCCGATGGCAGGCAGGATAGGAGGGGGGAGGGGCAGGGGCGTGGCTGTAGGCTTCTCCTTCACACAATGTATATGCCACCTAGCTGCACCACATTCATCAAGATACGTAGACTGCATATTACCAAACGTTCAAAAGAACAATTCAAACGATAAATACATTAAGGATTTATGAGTCCTAGAAGTCTGATCTTTTACAAAATCTAAAGTTATTTGAGCACAAACTATCAATGGTTGGCTTCTGCTTCCTTCTATTTTTGTTTATTTACGAGATGAATTTGTTCAAAGAAATATTTTGTAATAATTGTACCCAAGATGTGTAATAAATGAATCTTGAATCTTTTGATTTATAGTTTCTATTTAAATCAGATGGATTTTTCCTCTGACATTTTTACAATGAACATCCCCCCTTCCCCTCCCTCCCCCCATTAATTAAGTGAGGTAGCACTCAAACAGTCTCATTCTGATTTCTTACATTTACCTTTATCAAAGTCTGTCTCAATGCCACCCTCTAAGCTTCTCTGCCCTATCTAACTGACAAGCACACACATACTGCTACACAAATAAATTACCACACATGCAATCCAATGACAGTCTTATCCAATATTTATTCAGAATATATGCACCATGTTCTCACAGAGGTCATCAAATAGCATTATTTACAAGTTAACAAACCTTTGGATTGTAATTGTTCAGATTCAAGGTTTAGTTTTCATGACTCCAAAGTCTTTGGTCAGTAAACTTTCAAGGTGATCTGTTAAGAATTGTTGACCAGATTTGCTTAAGTTCAATTTCTAAACATTTCACACATCAAGTCACAAAATCACTTCAACAAAATGTTCTCTGCAACAACAAAAAAGAGTTTTCTGGGCAAAAACTGAAAATTCAGTTAAATTCAATGTGACTTGATAGATAGCTATCAGTTATATGGTTATAACATGAAATTAAAATGAATGTCTACATCTTGAATGGATTTATCTGAATAGCAAGTGGCAGTACGTTTAGTATACATATTTTTGTATTTCCTTCCAGATTGAATACACATTAATATATTGCACATTAGTCCCTTATCATTCCAATATCCTATACATACATTATCAAACAATAAAAGTTGTACAAAAGGATGCATTTTACTAGTACATCAAAACATTGAGAGACGTACATTCTAATCAACTCGAATAACATTTTTTAAATTGAAATGTGTCTTTAGGAGATGCATTAAATAGACTTAAAAACCTGCCATAGAGTAGACACAATTGGTTTCACCTTCTTTCTACATGGACTAAAGGAGACCATTCATGTATTCAGCAAGTATGGGTAAAATAAACTCCAAAATGGGCTAAAAGATAAGGAAAACATGAAAACACTACAAAGATAGTAACCCAAGTCAAACTTAGGTCTAGCGTGCATGCATGCACGTGTAGATGTGCTAAACAGTCGACCCAAAAGTTGCTTCAGAGTATTTGAACTTGCGATTTCTTTTTACAGAAGTAATATTTAAAGTGAGATTTTTTAGTATGAAACCATCACGGTACCCAAAGATTTCAAATATTCTTGGTGATAGACCCCGAGGCAGACCAGCCAAGAAATGGATAGACTGTGTAAAGGCTGATCGTGCTACCAGATTTCTAGGATCCCTAACAGAAGCGACCAGAACATCACAAGATAGGAGGACCTAGCTTGAGGTCATGAAGCAGAAGCCATCACACATCTCCCAGATGGTGTGGAAGGCTTAGGTCAAGGTAGGTCAAGGTCATTTTGATTATTAAACTAGCATTGATAATGGAACCTTAAAATAATTCAAGCAAAGTAAAATTGTGCGATTGATTCATTCCCTCTATGCTCATAACTTTATATTGAAAGGAATTCTTTCTGAAATACAGTGAACTATAAACAACAAAGTTTTTTAAGGGGTCATAATATAACATTTTTCCCCCAAAAATAACATACAAAACAGATCTCAAAGATCTAATTTATTCAATATCTCATCCCATTTTAATTTTCGTTTTGCATAATCCCAGTAAAGACAATGAAAAACATGACGTCTTATAAAGAATAAACAAAAAATCTTCTGATAAAATTCAATATACAAACTATTTGATTCAATCTGTAGATCATAATTTCTTCAAGATGTTTTGTATACCCCTAGAAGACATAATATCAACATCAAAAAAAGGGGGGGGGTGGAGAACTGTTTCATACCAATGCCTACATTACTAGTAAGTTAAATCTCACTTAATCTCCATGCGCATGAAATTATGAATATGAACTGGGTGCATCAACTAGTCTACCCATATCATACATGTATGTCACAAATCTTCTTCATTGTGTAGTTTGGGTATTTAAACTTGTAATAACCTTTTAAAAGGAGAGATGTTTGCAACTGACATCTCAAACATAGTACATTGTAAATGAATTCCTGAGTTTTTCTGAGAAATGCCTTGATAGACAATACATGGAACAGAATTCAGTAACATACACAGATTGCAGCTTTTGAGGTGACAGTATCTTATCACTCAAATGCTCATTAGAAGCCCATGTCACTTTCAATATCTATGCATAATCTTCCTTACAGTCCATACAGTTCACAGCCCTAATGCTTTTTCATCCCAAATCAGCAAAAGAAAACACTACAAGCTTATGACATTCTTCATATAATTGTATGCACCGATTTCCTTCTTTTGTACTTTATATTTCTTTCAGTATACTTATCTCTCTTCCATTGCATAAAACCTCATTCAATGTCTTATAGTGTCCGCACAAAGAAACAAGAGTAATGATCTCAAAATCCTATATCATTTGCAATTTCAGTTCATCACTTAGAATATTATTTCTTAGGGGATCTTCGGGTGATTCACCCAATACAGATCTTGAAATATGTCCTGAAGATCAAAATCCACCTTGTCAATAGGACTACATTCTGCACCTGAGCTAGGAAGGAGGCAAAGATCGCTTGGACTAGATCAATCATTTCAATTCTTGAAATGAGTCCAAGAGATTGAAGGCCACCTCTGTCATGTCAAAAGGACTGTGCTTTCCACCAGGAGCTAGCTAGGAAGGAGGCAAGGACCTCTTGGATAAGATGAATCACTTCAATTCTTGAAATGAGTCTAGGAGATTAAAGGCCACTTCTGTCATTTTAAAGGACTGTGCTCTACTCCACGAGACAGGGAATAGGCAAGGATTCCTTGGGAAATATTGGTACAGCCACCCCCTTAAGGACAGTCCATACCAGAGAGATATCATTACCTGGAGGGGCAAATAATGTTATCTTTGTGCCTCAACATCGAAGTAAACATCAAAGTAAACAATCACTTCAGTTCTTGAAATGAGTCCAGGAGATTGAAGGCCACTTCTGTCATGTCAAAAGGACTGTGCTCTCCACCAGGAGCTAGAAAGGAAGCAAGGATTCCTTTCTGTTTGTTGGACTGAAGAAACTCTGAGATCACTTGCCATCTTTCCTGTAAAATTCAAAGAAGTGAGAAGAATCAAATACATTTCTTGTATGAACTTAGTCAAAAGTTCTTTTAATGTTTATATGAACAACGAATGACAAAGATCATTCTTTTTCTAATTCCCATTATTTTTAAATGTTAACTAGAAATATCGCAATCTGTATTGCCGTGCAATGCGAATGTATCCCCCAGCAGTGGCAGAGATTTTGTGTTATCCTTATGTGGAAGGAGGGACAAAGATTCCCTCTCCTCTTTGTGAAACAAAAGGATGACGTAGAGATTGCCGCAAGTGGCTCAGACTATTGTCAAGACTAGGAGCAGCATCACCAAAACAATAGGTGTGTAGATCAGATTATGATGCATATTTATAGAAAATTTGAAAGAAATGTGATTTGCATAGCGACGCAAGATATTCCTTTAAATATGACCTTTGACCCTATAAGAGATGGAATACTGGGGGGTAGCAGCACCAAATTTGTGGAGGTCTAGAGTAAACTATAATGAACCTTAATACAAATCTGAAAGAAATCTGTAGAAAAATGTGACTGGCAGAGTGCATGCAAAACAGCAAAGAAAATATAACAATTGAACCCATGAAAAAGATGGTGCAATTGATGAAAAAAGGAGTTCCATTTATACACCTCCATACAAAATTTGAAAGAAATCCGTAGAGAAATGTGGCAGTTAGAGCGCACACTAGAGTGCACACAAGACATCTATCAAAATATGACCTTTGACCCTATAAAAGACGGAACATTGGAAGCAGCATCACTAAAATCTATAGGCTTGTAGATTATACCAAGATACACCTTTGTTCAAAATTTGAACAAAATCCCTTTAGAAATGTGGCCTATAGAGCGCACACAAACAAAAATATGGCCTTGTACCCTATAGAAGGCGGAACACTGGGGGCAGCATCACCAAAAGTTATAGGTATGTAGATTATACCAGGATACACCTCCATACAAAATTTGAAAGAAATCCGTCAAGAAATGAGGCAGTTAGAGCGCACACTAGCGTGCACACAAGACATCTATCAAAATATGACCTTTGACCCTATAAAAGACGGAACATTGGAGGCAGCATCATCACTAAAATCTATAGGCTTGTAGATTATACCAAGATACACCTTCGTTCAAAATTTGAACAAAATCCCTTTAAAAATGTGGCCTATAGAGCGCACACAAACCATCCACAGAAATATGGCCTTGTACCCTATAGAAGACGGAACACTGGGGGCAGCATCACCAAAAGTTATAGGTATGTAGATTATCCCAGGATACACCTCCATACAAAATTTGAAAGAAATCCATCAAGAAATGTGGCAGTGAGAGCGCACACAAGAATATGACGCGGCGGACGCGGCGGACGCGGACGCGGCGGCGGCGGCGGCGGCGGCGTAACGCTGCTGAATCCAAAGTACCCCACCGGCATACTGCCGGGGGATACAATAATCTTCATTACAATATTCAGCACATCCACCCTATTCTTCAAATATAAAACTGGTAAAGATTTTTGGCTAACATATCCAAAGAGGTATTACTTGTATGAATCTCAACAAGGTATTTCAAAAGTAATTTTTAACATAAACATTCTCAAACGTTTCCCCCAACGAAAGCATAGATTGCTCAAAACAATAATTTTTTAATATGCTTACACTGTCTCTCTCCTCCTCAGCCCACTTGTAAGGCGGTAATGATGGTAGTCTCATGATGGGATACACAGAGTCCATGAACGTTGATGTGAACAGCTCTTTCATCTGCTCTGGATCTTTCTGTAACACCAAATAATTTCATAGTGTCTTTATTATGCTAATATATCTGTAAATCGCTTTGGCTCATCGTTGTATCGATGTATTGGGCACTATATAAAAGCAGAATATTATTATTATTATTTTTTATTCTCATTGACTTTGACTGCTATTATCTTTGATGGAATTTATATTCTATTATTCATTTCTACCAGGTTGCAGACCTAATTTATAATTGATTCCATGGGCATGCTATGAAGTGTTTCAACAAAGAGGGAACGACAGAAAGAAATGTTTAGCAAACTTTTGTTCTCATCTCCCTTGTTAAGTTAGAGATAGAAAAATATCACATAAAATGTGTCATTACATAGCACTCTACTGATGCTAGAACATGGATGCTTCATTGCATTGTCAGTTAGTTAAAAAATGAATGGAAAATTATGTTGCAGCTATTACAACTCTACTATCTCAAGTTAGAACAAAATCTTTATTCCAATGACAAACAATATTACAATTAAACCAATCTCCCTTTTTTCATGATTATACATTGATCCATGACCATATGACCTGATCTGACCTTATGAAACCAAATGCTTTTCATGTAATTTTAACAAATGTGTGGTCAACATAGGCTCTATTTCTGTTAAATTATCACTGTGATGGTAATAAAACATTTTCTGGGAATTTTTACACTTTCATGACCTTATGATCTTTCGCCTTTGACCTCTTACACCAAAAATCTAATCACTTCATCATTGCATGCTCATACATACTTTGTCCAAGTTTGGCTTGAATCAATTCAATGCTTTTGAAGTTATTGTGGTAACAAGATATTTTTTTAAAGCTATAAGCAGAAGAAATATTTTACCTTGTCAATCTTCTTGTTCTTTAGCTTCTTGTCTGCCCAGCAACTCTGTGAGAAAATATGTGTGAAATATCCATAGTCGATTAGATACATCATTCATAACTTGTTTGAATATAAGAAATCTAGTTATAACTCCATATATGATTCCGATCCAATGAACTTCTGTACTTTTCTCTCATTTTCTAGTTTTGTTCAATTTAATTACTTCATTTTTCATTCTTGATTTAAAAATGAAATCAATATAAATACAAATAAATCATAGACAAAATTTGAAAATGAAAAGGGGAACTACATAAATAGGGCCCTTATGCCTTTTTATTTCTCCCTTTCTCTTTACAATCATCTCCTACATCTTCTGATCGTCTGCATTACCGATACATTAAATGTGTTATTTTTTCAATCTGCATTCCATCAAATGATTTTATATCCTCATTCTAAAACTATCTTTGTCATTGTCATCATTTAGAGCAACTTGTGTATCTACATGATGGGGACTTACCCTCAGTGCATCCATGATGTCTGGATACTTTGTGGCTTCAGGAAAATTCGCCAGGACTGGGCAATGAATCAGATCTAAAAATAAACCAAAAAATAACCCCTCAATCAATCTGAAATGTAAATCATCTCATAACCCTACAATATACTTCAATGCATTTCACAACAAAAATGTGTTGCTGAGTTACATTCCACGGAACATGACTACCGGTACAAGTTTTGTCATCACTGCTTCCAGTAGATGTTTTGAAGGGATTCCTCCCGTTGCTATTCCTCCACCAACTCAGGAGAGCCATTACAGTGTAGAAATGATTGGTGGTACTGTACCTGCATTCTGAAGATCTATCCTATCCCGTAGAACCTCGACGGCCTGAAGATTGCGGAAGATACTGAGGAATGGGAGGTAGCCTAGAGAGCTCACTATCGTCTCTGGTAACATGCTGTATTAAAAGGAATGATCCATTTTATCATTAGTTAGAATACATTTGGTACACCCCTCAACAACATTTTGAAGTGAGTCTCACAAGGGGAGTACAGCATTGCATTTATTCCCAATGTATATGTGTGTGTTTCAGTTGTAGGATACTTTACAATGCTTTTAAACCACTGTACAAAAAAAGAAGAATAGAAAAATGAATGGAATATCAATTTTTTGTGTGAACACCCAACAGTATTTTCCATTACTTTCACAGGCTAAAAATTCATGATTTATCAAATAAACAAACAAATCATAGGTTTTTCATTCTTATGACAGCTGTATATTCCAACATGACAGCATATTCCATCAATATATAAAGCAAGTTATGTATTGAGTAACTATAATGGTATTCCCTTACACTTAAAAAAGAAGTCAAAACACAAGAATCTCTTTTTTTTTGTTTTTACTCACTCTAGTAAAGGCTTCTGTTCTTTAGTTGGTGTGATGAATTTGATCTGAATCCTTGGTTGCTTGTTAGCTGACATCATTGAACGGAATTTACTGGAACTTGCTGAAGTTACAGAGGAGAAACAGAAATTTATGAGAATACATATGACACTCAATTCCATTTAATACCCATAAATGGTTACTAGACTATAAAACTATTCTAAAAAAGATATCTTACAAGTCAATTAATGAAGTGCTACACTTTTTATGAGCCAAAGCTATTGGGAAATCAATTTCTTATTCTATGCACTTCATTTTGCCAGTGATGAATCCCTCAGTATCTGATGTCTGGGACTACCTTTGATTTATCCCATAGACAGGGGTGTTTCTGCGATAGATTCAAGTACTATCTGCACCCCTAAATTATACTTTGGATTTAAATAGAATCTTAATATCTTTTTGTTTCTGTCTACTCACACCTTGACCCCCTTTTATCTGACCAGAATATGCTCCTCCAAGACTTCAATTTAAATAGAAAACATATCAGAAATTTTGCTACACTCAGATTTATAGAAAGGGATGGTATGAACATGAAAGATCCATGACAATATCTCTTTTCAATGGAAATTTCAAATCATAGAACACAGCAAATGTTAAGTAAAGCCAGATTTGAGTGACAAAATATTTCAAATACTGGTAAACATCAAACTACATTTAACAGGATCAGTGAATGGAAAGAAGAAAGTTGGTTAACACTGTAATGCACTGAACATAATCTTATGACTTTTACACAAATGCACTTTAATAGTATGTGTGTGTGTTTTTTTTAAGTTGGAAAAACAAACAGTGAAAGCATGAAATAAAACAATTACAGTATGATATGTGAACAAGTGCTAAATCCAATATGCAATCAAGTTCAACTCTTATGGTGCAATTAGGCTGAGAAAACTGTATCAAACATTTAAAACGAAAAAAGATTAGATAATTGTTTAATCATAATTCAATTTGTATTGTTAATTTGGATATAACTGTTTTTCATAGTATCAAACTTCACAATCCATGAGTCCATTTTGATTTTCAAGTAGAAAAACAAGCTTTTCTTTGATAAAATGTCCATTGAATGTAATTGATTTAGGTGTTTAAAACTGCCCAATGCACTCTAAGGGATGAGTAAACTTGATGAGTGCAAAACAGCAAGCAACTGGACCTGAAAAACTTGAGACATGACAATAAAGGACTTGAATAAATTTCAGCAATAAAATTACAACAACAATAAAGTTTTGATGATTAAAAATCGAGACTGAATGCTGCAGGTCCTCTCCCACCAGTGTAAAAAATGATGTACTGGTTCAAAGAAATCTCACATTTAAAGGAAATCCAGTCTTGTCCCTCAAACTCTTTGTCAATCTAACTCAGACTACCTCCGAACAATGCAGCAATGACATTGTTTTGTTTTTCTCTTTGACTTCAGTTGGTTATAGCAAGATAAGCCAACCAGCATGACACCTCTTAATTCCACATATAAAAGAGAGTTGAAAATAAGAAACCTAGGCCCAACACAAAACTTCTTGGTCACATCCAATCTCTAAATACCTGTTGAACTTGTTGAATCTCCTAGTTTTGGAATGAAATTAATGTTAAAATTAAGCAACAATGATTAACAAAAATGTTAGCGTGAATGCAATTTCTAGAAGGTACTTTCTCAATTAAAAAAAATATTGAATCATCCTTACCTTCAGCCTCTTCATAGCAATAAACAAAAGCCATGAAAAAAAAAAAATGTTTGTTGGTATTTCAAAAAGAATCATAACAATGTATTCTCCAATCTCTCAACAATACTTCATACTTCTCCTTGAAAACACAGCTACATAAATCTCCCTTGTTATTCATGAAATTAGTGCATCATAAAGTTAATGGCAATTTTTTTTTGTGTGTAGAATTTTTTCAATTTTTTCAAAGAAACCTATTCAAATTGAGGGAATGAACACCCTAATCAGCATGAATGTTGTTTTTCCATAAGGAGGCAACATATCCTTAACTTAGAGCTACAGTGGAGTTACTTCATATCTTGTAACAATCAATTACCCGCCTTAAGGCTCTAGTCCCGGCAAGAAATGACAAACCATACTCAAATGCTATCTGAACTACAATAACCAACTATTTCAATAAGACATGGAAGTCATTCATACCCATGAAAATATCAAGAGTTCTTTTATTGACATCACAATAAAGAGCCCAAATCATGGTAATTAAGAAAAATATTATTAATGTCTACACTTCTAGATGTCTCTTACTTTTTACTTGTGAGTAGTGACACTGAAAAATGAACTTACTTCTTCTACTGATAGAAGGGTCAACTTCTACTTCCTGTTCGAAGGGCGTCCCACCTTGCACTTGGAGTTCATACATTCTGGAAAGATAAAATAAGTATTCATGAACAATACTGCAGATATTTATTCCAATATAGCAAAAAATAACCATCTTAAAGTGATACAAGGAGTTTATTCATGAGTATCTTTATATCCAGATGGAAGAGTGTTATTGCTAAAGTACTAAACAATAACTATAATACTATAGTATTGTTCAGGAATGTTGACATCCCTAATCCTATTACAAGATATAAATCATTTGCTGCAATGGAATAATCAGGTTAATGGAGCATCTGAGTATTGCATGAAAAAATCATAAATGTTCAATAGTATGTGCAGTTGATTGAGTCTTAGCATTTCATTTCATACAACAAGGGTTTAATAACACTTACTTATTGACTATTGGTGCTCCAGTTGCTGTGTCATAGAGCGGTACATTGACCCATCCACAGCTCAATTCTCCTTTCTCTCCAGTTTTCTACATCAAGAAATAAGAGGATGCAAATGTAAACATACTTCTTTAAAATATATGTATACGTTTTAAGTACACTGTACCCTTACAAACAAAAATGTTGACTTAATATTGTTGTTTCATTCATGTGGTTGATTAGATATCAGTTACGCGCATTCTCTTTTAATTACCTTCGTAAAATATTACTACTACATTAAAGAGGTGGTGTGGTAAGTAGAGGTGCAGTGGTCTAGTGGATAAGTCCTAGGATGGTGGATCACAAAGTACGGGCTTCAAATCCCCACCAGGGTACTGACGTCCTTGGCAAGCCATTAATCTACACTTGCCACACTCCACCCAGGTGTAGTAAGTGGGTACCTGGTAGGATTTATTCCTTTTACGCATTAAGCGGTACATCTGTTAAAACCAGGGTAATAATATCCAAGATCCTTAGGAAGCACATAGAGAGGTTAAATTATAATGTGATATGTCCTATACAAGAACAGTTTATTATTATACAGAGGTATCACAAATGTTTCTTATAATTTGTCATCTATCAAACAAAATATCTAATTTACTCTTCATTAAATGATAAAGACATTAATTAATACCGTTTGATTTCTATTCAGTAAACTTATTCCACACAAATTGTACATTTTGGACTGTCTAAATGTTTAATAGTACAGACAATTACATGAAGTGACACTCACCGGTCTCACATATGAAAGACACAGCTCCAAGAGAAGGCCTGGAGGAGAAAAAAATAGAGAAAGAAATATGAATAAATGACATTCTGTTAGAGAAAATAATCATGCTGTGTATTTAAAAAAAATTGTTGTTTATAATAAGTACACTATGAAATAAGCCTTTAATCATTAGTTTCTATATTCATTAATTGTCACAAACAATTACTTATAGCCTTTACACAGAAATAAAGATGTTCTATTTTCCATTGCAAACAAGATGAACGACCAATAAATGCCATTTCTTTTTCTGACCAATTTCCTTTTGGATTTGTATTCATGCTTGGTCTTCTCGTTAAATAAGCCACTGGTCATCAAGAGTGTGCCTACACACTAAAGTCTACTGGGAGGTGGAATCCCCATAGGCATTACACGCAATGAGCAGTGGCATATTTCACTAGAATGCCGAACACTGCATTCTCACACTTTCAAATCAGAATGATATCTCAGGAAAAATATGAACACTTGCTAAACATCAAATCACTACTATCAATTGTCATTATCATTTTTCTCTGTCACTCCATCAACCCATGTCCATACAAGCACCTATATGACATGACTCTAATGACTATATACCTGTGTTTTCCTCTGTACGAGATGATCTAATGAAACAATCTCCATCTAATATACTCGGTAGCAGAGATGTTACCTGTAAATAGATATCATGTCATACATGAACAGATTATTTGATTAATACAAAGAAAATACAGAGAGTCATAAATTATATCAGCTATTACAAATGACATTATATGTGTATTGGACAATCTTGATATGTGTAACCTGCAAATAGATATCATGTCATACATGAAGAGATTATTTGACCAATACAAAGAAAATACACAGTCATAAATTATATCAGCTATTACAAATGAGATTATACATGCATTGGACAATCTTGGAGTGTGAAGATAGTGAACATGTACTATGTTGTATCTAATATGGCTACTCCACACACATTAGTCCTGACAACAGATATTTAAAAGATGGAATAAAATTGATTAATTTCCATTGAATAATAAAAAATAAAAAATAAGCACCTTAACAAATTTTTATGATTTAACAATGAACTTTAAAAAGAAGTGAGCACCTGAAATACATTATTTTCCATTGAATAATGAAAGAGCATGTATAAATATCTACATTATTTGTGTCTCATTTCAGTCTTTACCTTGGGTGAGAATCTCCATGTCTTTGGATCATTTTTATTCCATGTAGCTTGTATAGTGTGAATGTTACTCAGAATCTGATAAGTGATACAAACATTAGATATCAGATGAAAACACATACAACACATGCATAACCACTAAAGATAATAAATAATCAAATTGTTGTTATTGTGTTTTTTATAATTAAAACAAATATATTTCACTTCATATACTTATATCACAACAACATAATTTTACATGTTTTGCATTAGAATGCATTGAATATAATAAAAACATGCAAGCTACAAAACAGGAAGGTATATGATAATAATAAATTTGACTGAATAATGAACATTACCTTGTCCCCATCAAAGAAACAGATTCTGACATGCCGACTTCTGATTTCGATGCCTGAAATATGATAAAAGGATGAAAGGTTAAAAAGTCTATGCCGGAATAACGATACGATCTTGTTCGAAAAGCAAGATGCAATTACAAACAATCTTTGATTTTCATGAGTGGAATGTTACAAAGTGCTGTCATTATATACAGACAATAAAGAATATATACAGTAGGCTTACGGGTGCACCATGTGTGAGAGAGAGAGGGTTGAGGAGTCACTCACACATGGTGCACCCCCAAGCCTACTGTATATCTACATCACCATGCACGCCGACACTTACAAGCAGCAATAAAGAATATAGTGCTGACAAAGTAAGATAATGAAAATGAAAACAAATCATTTGTATTCCAAAGTGCTGTCATTATATACAGACAGCAAAGAATATAGTGCTGACGAAGTAAGATAATCAAAATGAAAACATATCATTTGTATTCAGCTGAACTTCTATCTATATCAACAATTGAGACAGTCCTCTGGAGTGTGTGACTTTAAATTAAGTAGCATTACTAGTTTTACTACCCTGCAACATTTACTACAAAATTTACTACCATGAATCATCTAAAAACTACTTGTGTCTGGGTGTAGGGGAAAAAAAATCAACCCTCAGATCTCTCCTCTAAATCAGATGTACAGGAATACCATTACACAAGGTTTTCATCTTTCTCTATGCAGGTTATGTAATGAATTCTAAGTAATCGTCTACTAGACATACAACCATATCAATCACTTGCAAAGGATGGATTACAACAGAACTAAGAAGCATTGACTGACCTACTCCACAAGGAGGCATATTGCGGACCATTAGAAGTGTGAGGATCTTCTGAAGGCGGACTGTCTTAGCTCGGATCTGGTTCTCATGCGGAGACCAGTTCAAGTCCTGGAACCCCAGACAGGACTCTGTGAAGCGAGGCTTCAGAAAGTTGCACAGTGTGTAGGAGTCTGTAAGAAAATTAAATAAATGAACTCATTATCTCCCAATTCTTGTATCAAGATATGATGCAAATTTGAAAAGATTCAAGAAGTACAAACATCACTTTTGTTAACAACGAAATTAAAATTGTGAGCGAAAAACATGAATTATCTCTCAGTGCTTTATTGGTACCACAAACCTAGCCTGAGATGTTTAGCTGTAGTTGAAGGTCTGAATCCTGCCGGTATAGCACCCATTGCCGTTAACACATCAGTTACTCCAGTCTGTTGTAGTAAAAAATCAATGCAATATCATGTTATCCGGCTTTGACTACTTATTAGCGTATGGGGCAAATTACCATCAAGAAGCACACAAATAGTGTATGAACAATCTGCTGGCCTAATCAAAATGATGTACCGTAAGCAAAACCAAACACACATCTTCCCAGATTAACATGGCTTTAATCATACAGAGTTTTCAGTTATCAAAAACCTTAATTGTCCATGGAACATACATTATTTTTCTTTTGTTCTCAACAGCTGGGACCATAAAATAAAAGCATGCAGTTCAATTTTTTTTCTTTTAATACAAGAAGGGTGTTCTATCAGATTAAATATAAGAAATGACGATCAGAATATACATACCTCGGTAACAGACTTCCTCAGGCCCCTCCACAGCTCTTTACCACTGTATGACATGGAGGTATAAAAGATTACAATTCATTAATTAAGATAAATCATATAAACCTACTGATGACAGGTCTTTTTAAAACAGGGTATGGCTTCTTTTTTTTGGGGGGGGGGTGAATTAGAACAGGTGACTCAACATCAGTTGCTATTAAAACCTGGTATAAAGCTTCATCTTTTCTACATCCTAACTCTGAAGGATGGGTAGACTATTATATCTCTGGACCTTAGCTTCACAAGTACTGATAGGTACTCAAAACATATTGACGGTATTAGAAGCCTAGACAAATTAGGTGCAGCAAAGCAGCATGTGTAGAGACATTGAATTGAAGTGCAAGTTTTTAAAAAAAAAATCCTTTACTAAGGAGAGCACACATAATATGTAACTAACTTTGATGAAAAAGAAAATTATAAGAACAATTGAGACCTTGAAAATCTTAAAGCAATTTACAGTTGGTTGTATGGTTCTAGAGTGATAAACCTGATACTGATAGGATGGCAAACTATTTGTAAGAGGTGAAATCTTTTAAATCTGGTGAACTTTTCCTGATTTCTTTCAACTATAATAAAAACCTGTAATCACACAATTAGTTATCTGTTTGTAAAATTACTAGGGCTACTGACCTACGATAAGAGCAAAGCAAGGATCCTTGGAATTGGGAAAGTGGGGGGGGGAGCATGTGGCTGTGGGTACGTTTTCATGCTATGCCATTTCCATGTATTATCATGATGCATCACAAATAATTTAACATCTAACTCACTTAGCATAAAAAGAATTATAGTTTTAACAAATGATTGGCTGGGGAGTGAGGGGTGGGGAGGGAGGGAGCTGGGGAGTGAGGGGTGGGGAGGGAGGGAGCTGGGGAGTGAGGGGTGGGGAGGAGGTTCGACAAAAGGGAGAATGACTGAAATGTAATTTTGATAAATTACCAATCACAACTTCTTCTCACAGTTTCACACATTATAGCATACTACTACAATCCAAAAATCAAAGACAATAATGATTATCATGCACCAGTTAATCTATAGACAACTGAATTAGATTCCTTTCTCCCAAATAACACCACACTTCAATCATCTCACATACACTAACTCGTAGTAGGTCCATCTATCAACGTTCAATTCACTTGATACAAAAAATACTGTCCTTTTTAAATAATAAATACAATTTTAAAAATCTGTGTATGTACCCACAATAGCAAGTATGATCTTCTAAACCTATGACTGAAAAGATTGTGGCTGATTATAATACTTTCTACATGTGGATAAATTCCTGGGGATCTGGTCATTATAATTGTAACTTCACAAATTGTGTGAAATCTGTCTTTCTAGATTTCACTGGGACCTCATTGGGAAGTTATAATTTAAAAGTACAATTATTAATTTTACTGCTTATCATGCATGTATAATTCAAAAGGCTATAAAACACAATGTAAACTATGATGTTCAGCACTACATGGTATAATATGATCTCCTTCAGTGCTCTACTTGTATATTCACATATAATTCCCAAACTTTCAAAAGTTCTATCCCTAAAAACTGCACTCAAATTTAAAAAAAATTATGTTAACTTCTCTAATAGTATCACACAGTCCTGTTTTAAGAATGACAGTAAATGAGTAAACAAATTATCCATCCCTCCACCCATAACGTGAGGAAAGGATATGCCTGTACGTTGCACAGACTTCCCACACATAGCAATCTTTGTTGGTGATGTAAGGATAGGGACGGGGTGCATGGAATAAGCAAAATGGCAAGCTGTAATCTACCAGACAAACATGATGCATCAATCCAAGAAATATCAAACTTTTATACCTCTCATCAAATTCATCCTGCCGTTCACTTCCTGGGGAATAGTTAATTAGATTTTTTGAAAGATTAATGCAGTTATTCAAACCAATATTAAGGATGAGTAATAATAAAAGAAGTCCACCTTACATTGCATTTGTATGAGCCTGTGTTCATCATTAGCTATAAATGCATTTCTTTCATGAGACGGTTTAAATGATGACTTTTAGATCACACACACAGTGATATTTATCATGATGTCTAGTTCATGATCTTTTGAAAGATTCATTCCACAATATTTGTAATGGTTCTGTATCCATCAGTTGCCAACCAAAAAGCAATGAACAGTACATTCAGAAATCATTTCCTGATGAATATGTAATGATTGTAGCCATGAGAATACTGTTCATATAAATGCAAGTATTGGTGTATAAGTTAATCTGGCAACTCTCACAATACCAGAGGCCGGTATATAACCCAGCTTTGAATATGTAGCTGTGAACATACTTTTTAATTCTTTTTAATCTGGCTAAAATTTCACATTTACTTTGAATTTAATAATAAAAGTAAATCTAGGTTAACATGTAAACCATTCCCTTGGGGAAGGTATGTGAATGTAAACATACCAAGTTTTTCACAGAACACATATCAAATGTTTAATTAAAGAGCTTATATACTGACGTCTGGTAAAGTGAGAGCTGAATGAAAACTAGTATAAGGAGCCTATGGTGGAAATCAATCTGTGAAATACTATATAATGAAGTATTTCAGGATTGAAATCTATTTGATAAAGATATACCTCCTAGGTGACACTGACTCAGCGGCTTCTGTAAAACCAAAAGTAATAGTAAAGTTAGATATATATACATGAATATTCAAATGAAATATGTATTGACAAAAGCAATTCAATGTTGCTTGATTTATTTACACTGCATGCCAGAAATAATAAGAACTACATTTTGTGTTTTTGCTTTATATCAAGATCTACAACCATCATGCAGATCTGTCAAAGATATCTAATTATCAATTACCATAACTAAAATAAGATGCTGTAAGTTTTGATAAGCTTTTTTATTCACACATGTTAATGATAACAATTTCATTGATGAAATTAATTCATAGCACATGGATGTTGAAATTACAAACTGGTTAATAAAAGAAAATAAGCTATATCCATTGAATGTTGACAGAGATACGAGTAGTTGGAGATATAATAATGAGAAAGAGGAAACAGCGAGGGGTAGAAGTTGTTAAAAATGGTGCAGACCATATTAGGAACAGAGAATCATGGTGTAGAAGTCAAGAAGCATAAGGATAGGAATATAATACCATCAACTTCAGGCGACTGTACGTCTCTGTAGTCATTGTGTTCTTTCTTGAGCTAAAAAAAACCACAATAATAATAAATACACATTCAATAAATGCAACGCATCAATTTTTATCTTGAACAGATTATATGAGTGATGTTAATCTCTACTGATCTCAATACACTCTCTGAACTTTTGATATTCATATAACGATGAACTTCATTTGGTTGTTAGATTGCAACAGGGGCAAATATCCAGAATTGGGGTACATCAGATAATAACTCATACCTCTAATCCTAAAAAAAAAACTTTTACTTATCATATTGAATAATATTAATGATAATTATAATAAAGATAATCCTAATAATAAAATAATAATAATTTTCTTTTTAACAATGACTTTTATCAAGTTGATTCCTTCAGTCATGTACTGATCCTCATTCTCTACTCTCAATAGAACAGAGATCAAACATCAATCTTGTTCTCACAGGACACAACACATCAGCTTAAAACAGCCATGGCAAAATATAAATCATTTCACATCTAAAAAATGCCAAGTTGGGTGAAAAAAAGGAGCTGCAAGCAATAAACATTCATAGTTATTTGTATTTTATGATACTCATCAATGTATTATAACTGCCAACTTTACCTTGAGATATGTACTTGGTACCAAACCTTTGTTGCCCTCTTCATCTTCAGCCATCCACCAGCCATCCTCCCTGAAAATGAAAAGGAGGAGAAGGAAACCAAAGACAAAATCATCAAGGGTGACATACATGATAGGAGATGTAAAGCTAATAATCAGCAATGTGGATCCAAGCCAATGAGGAGCTCATGCAAACAAGAGACAATTCTTGATGACTCCTTCCCTGTAGATTTTCTAATCTGTGAATTCAACTCCTACATGGACATGGAGATTGATTTGCTTACGAGAGGTGATGATAAACATTTGAGCGATGATAAACATTTGAGCGATAATTAAGGAGAATAATACTTCCTCTACCGGTACTTAAAGGTGCATTCCACCCTGATATTTTGTTGTTTTTGTAGCCTGTCTGTACTAGTTTGGCCAGGGGGGATTAGATCTCCCTGTTTGGTCACTGACAGGTGATCAGCTCTAAATTAACATCAGAAAAAGGGGATAATGGGGGACCAACGGGTACTGCTTAGGCATTGTTTGCTATATAGAGGGCACAAGTAGCTACAAGTAGTGCAGTCCTGCTTTAATAGAAGCTGACAAATTAGAGAAACAGGTCAGGAAAAGTTAGAGTAAACTCGGATTAAAAATAAGAAAACTATAAGTTTCTGTTTGTCCCAGTTGATCAAACACGAATTGGCCACTCTGTGGCAAATCTTTTGATGTCCTTCCCATTTGCTCTAGCTCAAGCTGTACCAAAAATTCATGGTTTTTTTATTTTCCATGACGAAAATTTCAATCATATATGTACCGGTACTCTTTGCCATTGTTTTTACACAACCTGTGTATAAAACAAATCTTATTCTTTATTTACTAAGAAAATGAAAAGTTAGGGCATTTTCAGTACAGAACATATGGGAGAGACCTCAAAAGATATTTCACAGAAGTGCCAATTTGTGTTCATTGATTACAACTTCAAAACTTTGTAACTTTCATATTTTTTAATCAGAACTTGCCCAAACTTTCATTTACCGGTTTTGTTTTTATGCTTTTATTAAAAACCAACTAAATATCAGGATAGACTTCTCCTTTAGTAAATAATAGCCGAGAAATCAGATGGGTTATTATTCTCTTACCTCACATTAAGGATTGTAAGAATAGCACCTCTCTTGAAGTAGAGATCATCATCCTCTTCACCTTCAAAATCACATACAGCCTCAAACAGATCCATCTGAAATGAAATATCATCGTTAAGATTTCATTACATCATCAACTATTCTTAACCTTAATGTCAAGACCTAAGGACATACTTTTTTTTCTTCAGGAGACTTGACAATTTTCGTGTCTGAAATCTTGAATGAATATTCTACTAGCTACTTTGTTACAAAATCAATTCAATCTATTACCTTGTATAATACATTTACTTGTTCTACATATAATTGATTTTTTATCTGCGTGAAGTGTGATAAAGATTTAAACTAGTATCCAATTACCCGCTTCTATTTAAAACAGACTGTGTTCATAAATACAGGATATTACTCTTATTATTCAATATTTTGGGTACAATTTCAATCTGAACATATATCACAAATTGTCCATTGTCACAGGGTTGGATAATAAAGATGAACCATACAAATACTAACAATTCAAAAGTAACAATAACAATTAGAATAACTGAGCTTACCCCTTCGTCAGGAGGTTTGAAATTTTCCTCTTCTTCTTCTTCTTCAGACTCTCCCTCTAACAATTCTTCCTCAGATTCTTCTTCATCTTCTAATTCTTCTTCTTCTTCTCCCTCTTCCTCTTCTTCTTCTTCACTATCTTCTTCTTCCTCCTCTTCACTTTCAACTCTTTGAGGTTTCTTTGCCTTCATCACTACTTGCTCATCATCTGATTCTTCCCTGTAGGATATAAAATGAAAGAATGTGACATATGAATTGGAATAAAGTGTTCAAATGCAAAGTCAAAGTCATATTTATTCAGGGATTTTTAAATATTTGATGAGTGACCAAAGCCAAGTTATGCCTCTTCTGAATATTTTTGTTTCATGCTAACTTGTAAATTTCACATTTCAAGAGAATACAAAGTCGCACATTTTCAATTCCTTAGCTTGGAATTTCTTCATCTACAGTTGTGAAAACACACTGCACAGATACTTACTCTTCTTCCTCCTCATCTCCTTCTTCCTCATCTTCATACTCTTCCTCTTCATCCTCTTCATCCTCTTCTTCTTCCTCATCCTCTTCCTCTTCTTCTTCCTCCTGTACTCTTACTTGCTTTTTATCTTCTGTGTCAAGAATAAATATCACAAGTTACAAACACTATTTTTAAAAGATAAAATCAATATACTGTGCATGTAAAACGTATCTGGTTAAATATAGTTTTAGTTAAAACAAAAACAAAAAGCTATGTAAAAAAAAATACATACACAGCAGCTGGAATACTTAACAAGTAATAATAATGTCAATGAGATCAAAGCCACAGAAGGAGATGCACTTTCAATTAGTTTTGTGGATGATAAACAGATATCAATCATGTCACAGCATGGCATTTTATAAGCTCATTGTATTTTAGGCAAGACTAATTAAATTTATATGAACCAAGTTAGGAAAAATAATCCAAGGTTCTTGAAAATAGCTAATACCTTTTATTCTACTGCATAGATATCACAAAATGAAATGAAATTATTAAAATATGTTTATAATGAAGGAGATCTAACCTTTCTTCTTTTTCTTATCATCCTTGTCATTGTCCTTCTTGACTTTCCTGCAATATTGATAAAAGACATAAATTTTCATTCATTAAAATGTTCTTGAATACAACGACATCATTAATGAGCTATTCGGTATTAGAATGTTGTCATGACACTTTTGACAAAGAGTTTTAAAAAAATTATGTTTTGATGAAAAATAAATGTCACTTCATATTTCTTCAGACAACTTTCCTTCTGAATTTACACTTTTTTCCCTACTCAATAACTGCTGGTCTGCATACTATTGTTATATATTGTAATCCTTACATTAAATGCTTTACAGCGCACATGGATCATCTATCATCACATTGATACTCATTATTTCTATAAACTCAACATGATGCATTATTATTTAGCCCCCCCCCCCCCCCCCCCCATCATATTGGTATGAATATTTTACAGTGGATGATGAATAATGATAATAAATGAAGAGCATACTGAGAACCCAAAATAATGTCCTAAGTAAACAGTGAGCAAAGGGTGCACATTTTTTCGGCTAAATATACTGCAGTTGCAAATAATCTGTCTTAAACCGATTCTTTAAAATCCTAGGTTTAAATACGTTTTTCTAACTGTATTTTGTCTATATCTGAATAAATCAGGATGGGAAGAAACTAATAATGCGTACGCATTACTTTAACAAAAAAGGAAAATACAAGCATATCAAGCATCGAAAGGAATCCTTTCTACTAATAAAGCATATTTCACTGAATAACATTTACTGAACAAATCTATCTGGGCCCTGAGGGAGTTGCAATCGATCTCAACCACTTGCAAATCATCTTTAAACATGTTTTACTTACCGCAGATCAGGAACTGCACTTGATTTGGATTAACTGCAACTGTTTATAATACAGTTGTGCAATTTTGTGACTAATTTGTTACAATCATCACCCAACATCCACAAAGATTCAATATACTTTGTATTTATAACAGGAACAGGTTTTAGACTTCAACAGGGCTTGATGAACAGTTAAGAAATTATATGTTAAAAACTATCAAATGTGCTTTGTTAAAAAATTATTGTATCTTCCAATCTAAATCTAGAGATTTCTATGAGCCAATATACTTTAATATATCTTTCTACCCATATCTTTCTACCCAAACTGCAAGAAGGGGTCTCCGAAGACAAGTTGAAAATAAGTAACATTAGTTAACATTTGATGACCTCCTGATTCTGAAAATTATGTGCACACTTGATAATTTAACTATTCAGAAGATAAAATAATTTAATATTAGAACATTAATACATGTAAAGGAAGAAAAGACTCAACTAATACCAATAGTAAAATAGCAAATGAGAGAAACACACATTAGAATTTAGAATGAATAGATGACAGATAAAATCATATCTGACTGCTAGAATATGATATATAATATATATATGCATCTATGCAAATTCACAAAACGTTAAAAAGCAGTTATGAAAGCAATAGACCTGCAGACTAAAAATTGTAAGATTACTACTTAGATTTATTGAAATGTTAACTAAAAGCAAGATTAGGAAAAACCCGATATAAAATACAAGTAAAGAGGATTCACTGAAATGTTACCTTAAAGCAAAGAAATGCAAAAAATGAATATGGAAAATGCAGCACAGAAAGAGTTTTAGAAGTTTATACAAATATTTTTTTAATAATTTTTTTATTGGTACTATTTCTAACATGGTTCTTTTGCCTTTTAAAAAGCCTAGCTTACTCTAATGAATGCAGTTTCAAATAAAATTTTAAGCTCATTTTAACATTTTGAAGAAAAAGAATTATAGTACTCCTACTGAAAATATGCTACGCAAACTTAAAATGAAATGAATGAATAATCTAAATTCCAACCTCGTGTCAACTGCTCTAATTTCCATCGTGCTGAAACTTAAAAGACAAGTTACAAACCAAAAGCATGAATTTATGATGTTATTACTGGCCAATAATGACTAGAAGTAAAAGCTCTGTATTGAACTCTATCCAATTTGAAAAAGAAATTGAATAATCTCAAACCAATGAACCCAATATTGCTTTCAATCATGAACTGAATTTACTTTTGTTTCTCTAACTGATTTTGTCTGATATTGCCCTATAATAAAACACTGTTGGTGAAAATTCAATCCAAAATGTTGCATTACTTTCTTCTTCTCCACCATTCATTTGATTCATGATGATTTGACCTGTGCACTAATCAAATTAAAGATAATGGCCCAACAAAAACTAATGGCCATTATACTTATACTTTTGGTCATGAACTTATACACCTTTCAAAGTGGCCCGATTTTCACCGGATGCAGGTGCATCCGATGAAACGGCCACTCTGGATGGTGTAGACGAGAAATAGCCGATAGAAAGAAGAGAAATAGGTGATGAAATTCTCTTTCTATTGGTGTGACTCCGATGAAACGCTGTATGGGTTTGGGAGAAAAGCATCGGGGAAATTGTTCAAAGGTTTGAACCTTGTTCTGGCTAATGTGTTGTACATGTATGTAAGCCTTTTTTTGGAACCCCTGCTGTGTTGTTGATATTTTGTTGATGTTATGTGCAAGCGTGGTCATGAGCTAGCTAACTGGAGCTATGGCTTGCGATTGCTATGCTAGCTACCCTTTCGTAAATTCCATTTTTTTTAAGCGATTGCGCAACAACTCTTCACTTCCGGCCGAGGCTCACCCAGCGAGTGAATTTCTCCGGCAGTATGAGTGGCATATGCAGGCAAGTGTTGGTTTCACCTACAATAGTCAAATTCTATCTGCATTTTTCGGCTGTGTTTTTTTCATAGAGTCACTTTGAAAAGGTTATTAGAGGGGGAACAGTGTGAGAAAATATAGATTTGCTCTCCGCAATTGCCTCTTGTAATTGTCAGCACAATTTTTAAAAAGCAATGACTTTGTCCAAAGTTTTGTTTTCTTCTAAAATAATTACTTTTTCACATTTACTATTTATTGGTAAAAAATATTGACTACCTGTTTATGTCTATCTTCCAATAACTAAAAGGAGTTGGTTGTAATAATGCCTGAAATAGTCTCCTTCTTCGATCATCCCAAGAAAAGAAATATCCTGGATAAATGAATTATCCATCTAAGTTATAAAAAAAACATAATAAAAGGAAGGGTCACCGAAGAAACAACACATGTGATATCAAGAAATTTTTGCAGTTCAGAAATACATTTTCTTGGGGGAAAGGGGGGGGGGGGGGAGCCTGTATCTATAACAAAACATATTTACTGTGCAAAAATAATATATCACCACAAAAATATTGACAATTTCTAGTCCATTAATACAATGTAAAAGACTCTTCAGGAGCCCTTCTACTTCTCAACAAAGAGGTTTGTGAAGAAACCAAAAGTACATTACTCTGATATCTTCCTGAGCTATAGAAACGATTGTTACAGAGCCACAGCACACACATGTGAAATGGATACCTCCACTGCCATTCAATTAGTTAGCATTAAAGTAAACACAAACAGGTGCAGTGTATTAGAGATTAATGGACACAATATATGGAAAAAGAGTAATGACACAGAATAAAACCACTGAAGGTGATATCAAGCATTTGCATATAAATAGATGTTGGAAATACATGTACACATGTATATACAAACTCAATATCCCCGAACTTGATCCTCAATGAATTGTTCTCATTGATTGTGATAACTGATGAGGACAAAATATTATGGTTTTATGAATGTATATTTAGTTGAGATATTGCCATTTTGCAAAGCCAGACATGCTTCAATTCTACTGTCTGGCAAATCAACTGCATTTGGAACGAAAGTGAAGAAAATCATGGTTTCTACATCAAAATGATCAAATATCTTGCATCCATCTGAGACTGCTCTACATGTTGTAGATGGTCACTACGGTATACATCAGATACAGGTCTGCGTGCCACAAACAACGTTCCTTGTACAAATTCTTAAGAAAATTGAAAGTTGGTAAGGAATGAGTACTGTATAAACATGTAGATGCAAATGCTTGATATTTAACCCAGTCATTCTAAAAATTAAAGTCACAGAAGCAATCATATGTAATGTATATCAGAGGAAATTGTTAATATCAACATTAAACAGATTAAATCACCACCACCTTTAAACAGAACACTTCAACAACATAAAAAACTAAAATAACCTTTGAGGTGACTTGTCCCTCCGTAAAAAGCTCCATCCTTTCTTCTTGTCCTGCTTTGGCTCCACTTTCTTTTGTTTTTCTTCTTGTTGTTCTTCCTCCTCTTCTTCCTCCTCCTCCTCAACATCTTCAAGCTCCTCCTCCTCATCATCTTCTTCCTCATCTTCCTCTTCCCTTCCTCCATCTTCCTCCTCCATATCCTCCTCTGCTCCTTCTTCTTCTTCATTGTCAATTCCATCTTCTTCATCCTCACTTTCATCTTCTATGGTTCCAGACTGATCTTTCTTGGACTCTTCTATTTTGGGCTTCTTAGAGTCACGACTGAATAACTTTGCTCCAAAGCCTCTTTTGCTTGGTGAATCTGGTCGTTTATCTTCGTCTTTATCTTTTTTAGTATCACCATCTTCTCCTTTCTTACTCTTTGCTAATTTTGCAGCTAGTTCCTTTTCCTCTTTCTTCTTTCTTTTCTCTTCCAGTTCTTTTTCCTTCTGCTCCTTCTTCTCTTTCTCCTTCTTTTCTTTTTCCAGTTTCTCCTTTTCCTTTTTTTCCTTCTTTTCTTGCTCTTTACGCTCTTTTTCCTTTTCTTTTTCTTTTTCTTTCTCAGACTTTTCTTTACCCTTTTTGTCCTTGTCTTTCTTATCTTTTTTGTCTTTGTCTTTCTTATCTTTCTTTTCCTTTTCTGCATCATCCTCAACTTTTTCAACTTTAATGTCAGTCTTGGAACGACGGAACATACTACGCCGTTTAAACTTTGTTTTCTTTCCACCATCTTCATTATCAACATCTCCTTCATTTTCCTCATCAGGATTGGTAGTCTCCATCTTGCTTTCTTCTTTTTCTTCATCATCTATCTCTTCATCATTTTCGTCATCATCATCATCATCGTCATTGCTATCATCATCAAACTCTCCAGTTGGCGGTTTGCTTCCTTGCTCTTTCATAGACTCGTCATTATCCTTCACGTTGCTATATCACAGAGAATAGCAATTAATGCATTCATTTGGTGTATAATTTATGGGAGAAAAGAATCAGAAATGAGGGGAAAGAATCAACAGTTTCACAAAGTGATAAATGCAATTTAACCGTTCTCAAAAAAGTAGAAACAAAAATAAAAGGATTTCAACAAACGTTTAACATCACAATCTGAATGCTACATATGAAAATGAAGAAAAACAAATGTTTATAATTCTGCTAGAATGGGAGGCTCCCTTCTTTTTTTCATCATCATTGTTTAATAAACAGGATAAATATTTTTCTCTTTTGAGATTTTTATAATTACATATCATGCAATGTTAGTTGTAATTAGCACTTGTAACTCAGGCTTGCACATTTGGGGTAAAAATTAAAAACACACACGTAAAGCTTCCTAAGCTTAAAGCTAATGAATAATCATTGAAGTTGCATGTCAGCTGAAATTATTATTTACATCAAACAAACAATTATAGTCATCGTAATTTATGTGAATGTAGTTATAAGAGTGTATATCAAACCATATCATTTCCAAATAAAATAACTTCTCACACAGTATGTTACACTTGAAATTATATGTTGTGGGCAGGCTTCTAATAATTGAAATTGATAATTTGAATTTTCTAACTGCACAGCCTAAATGTCCTTTTCATTAAAAAAAAATGTATCTGTTAATATTAAACATACGTAAATTATACACATCATTCCTTTTAATATTTATTATTGAGAGAAAAAAAGTGTACAACCTCATCTTAGGTCAGAAGCTACAACATGTTACAGCCCATAAAGGAATTACAGTCAAACCTGCTTTGGTGACCACCTGTTTACAAGGACCACATTTTTTGTTTCCCTTTAAAATGGTTTCGCATTGAAACATGTACTACAGGAATCTGTCTACAAAGACCACTTTTTGTGTTTCCCTTGGGCGGTCGCTGTAGACAGGTTTGACTGTATCGTTAAAAATTGATATGTCTACGTTAAATCAATAGTAGACAGTAGTACTAACATTCTACACTATAATAAATCACAATTATCACCATGAGTCAAACAACTTTCTGAAAAATAAAAATCATGCATATATTCCCTGCATCGGGAAGAACATTTTCACCAAACACGTAATCCTTTGCTTTCAGCTTTGTAACTAAATTAATAGGCTCACTGCATCTATAATGTAAATAATTTTCATGATCTTATTTTCAATATGTTTTGGATTTGGACTGTTATCTACATCAATAAACATTAAATAACAAAACCAAAACATAAAGAATCAAACCACTTACTTAAAATACGATTCCTCCACTTCATCAGGCTCCAATTTATTGCCAATTTTCTTCAACCTCAACTGATTTTAAAGATAAAAATACAACCAAGTCAAAGCCAGTTATTGTTGATATCATTCAAGAAATCATGTTTTCTTTAATCATCCCAGTAAAACATGACCACCTCGTTCAATATCCAGAGAAAAATAAAATAGCTTTCATAAAAAAAATACTAGAGCTTCATTCAATTAATATTTAAAATAAAAGTGTTTAAGAATGAACTCAAAATGTATGATTTTCTAAAGATTTAGCATTGCTTATAGAATAGAGCAATACTTTTAACCATGATATGGCTAGTCAATCAAAAATCTTCAAATGGGTATCACTTAAAAACATGGTATCAATAGTGGCAACCTGGCAGGCCAATTAAGTAGCAGTCATTTGTGTATTATATATTAACATAGATCAATGTAGATGTAATACTTCTCACCTCTAGAACATGCATACGATCCACCTCTTCACTTCTCATCTCATCAAAATTGGGAATAACAGTTGGCTCTTTACCCTTGAAAATAAATACAATTTGACATACATGTATAACATACCTGTTTAAATGCATGGTATAGACACTGAATTACTTCCATTTTATTCTTCATGTTTGTTTTTTTGGGGGGGGGGGGGGTGGGGGGGGGTTAAACACAGGAAAGACAAGGCAGATTTTGTGATTATTCATCCAAATAGATTTTAAATGGGTTATCTCAACCTGAAATACATGATGATTCTGCAATCTACAATTTGAAGAAAATTTTCCTTTTTTTGTTCTACAATGAGAATTTTACCTCTAATCATCTAATGGGATATTTTAAATTCCCCATACTTTTACTTATCAGTAAAAATACAACCATTGTACATATATTTCACCCACTGAGCATGATAATCAACAGTATCACAACACCGCCCAAATGCTACATACATGACTTTTTAAAATAAAATCTACATCTCAGAGATGTCAAAAATATCATGAAGGAAATATTTATTATTGGAAAGTTATATTTTCAAGGATGCAAGATACATACCATGTGTTAATAATCACCCACCCCACCCCCTAAACAAAATTCCCTTCAACCTTCCAGCTTACCTTTGACAAATTTGTAAGTTTCTTTTCAAGTGCTTTGCACTTTTTTCTTAAGGCTCCGCATCTGTATAAAATAGGAAAAAGGGCAATTTACAAAATTCAGTAATTAACACCGTCATTGCTGATGAAAATGGTACCATACTTGACTTTTATGTACAAAATATTTGTGATCTCAAGCCTTCCAGGACATTGAAGATTTTTTTTTTAAGATACTTTTTTTTTTTTACTAATGCTTTACAACATCAAGAGGTGCCTGATGTCGTACTAATTTCAAATTAATGATAATTAAATCAAACTGTTTCAATGTTGTTGGTGTGCATACATGATAAGACACCTGTACAGGCTGTGTACCAAACTAAAAATAAATGCACATTTATATAAATCATCATCTCACAAATTCTTGGCACTTAAACTTCATTTGCTCCTTGGTGCATTCTTATGGTTCTTATTCTTATTGGTTTTCAAAAGTATTCAAACAGTTAGCTAATCCACATACATGAAGGCCTACCTTTCAAAGAGTTTCTTCATACGGGAAGTCCTGTCTTTCAGAGATGAATCGTCCAGAACTAATCCACATTCTTCCATAAATGCATCAATCTAAATACAGACAAAATATTAAGACCAGTTCTTTAATTTTATCACTTGAAACCAAAAGAGATCTAATATAATACTTAATTTTAATCATGCTATTTATCATAGCTCACAGTCAATTAAGAATGGAAGATCAATAGTTAGGGCATTGTTTACAAAACCCGTTATAATTACAAGTTTCTTGACATTTCATTAAAACACATGTATTACAATTGTTTTAACCTGCTTCTTCATTGTTCTAAATTACAAGTCTGCTAACTTGTACTTACTAACCCTACTAAAACATACCAAAAATCAACTAAATCTTCATCAATTGTTCATATAATGCTCATGATTTCAAAGTCGTTATATTTATTACCTGTTTCTTGTCAATTTTTTTCTTTTCATTTTGGGTATGTTTTAGTAGGGTATCTCCGCGCCAGAGTTACGGATCAAATTTTGGATAAACTTCTGAACTAGCACCCCTAATCCTATACCCCTCCCTGCCCTCACCCCCTGAATATGGATTCGCCACTGGCACTGTCAGCCGACTGTCAATTATTTCAGACAACTGTGGGATACCACGGAGGCCAAGTGCGAGCCCGGCCCAGACCTAGACCGAATTTTCCGTCTCTTTCGTTCGTTAGCCTCTTATTGGGGTAGGGTCGGCCGGCTCTCTCTTTAGAGACGAAAACCGTCTATACACATTCCCTTGATAACGCCACGGCCATTTCAGGTCGTAGCGCCATCTACACGTTCGTAATGGCGTTATCACAGTTTTTCCCTCAATCATTTTGCCTTCAGCGTAGACTAGAAGGGATGAGATTGATTTAGATGACTCCGGCAGCGAGAGTTTAACACGGCTTGCAAGATTTTCAACATGGATGTCGATTTTGACCCATAATTTCCTTAAAAGGGACCATTAAATGGATTATTTCAATCAAGTTAGTAAGTGGAACCGATGTATTTTAGCCTAGGCCTAGGTCTAATTTACATTTGGATATAGAAAAATCTAGAGTAGAGTCTCCGGTTTGCGGCATCGCCCGGTTTGCGGCCAGGGGTATTTGTTTTAAAAATAAAATGAATATGACTCGATAATAATCATTGAAACCTACCGTGGATTCCACGGTAAGTTCTGCTTTGCCGAAAACGTCCGTAGCAGGTGCTCCTGTCGGTACGGAGTATCCGTCAGCGATGTCGGAAATCTACGGCACCAGTCGCCGATGAAAATTCCAGCAGGTGCTAACTTTTAAGTTAAGAGATCGAGGCATGACTAGATCAATATTGTAGCTCTATTTGTCCGATATTTGTCCGATTGGAGGTGAAATTTGATGTTTTTGTGGAAGTATGATGGCTGTGGTCTGTCTCCTATCGCAGATATTTTGATTGTGCCACCGCATGGCCAGTTGCATGGGGTGGCCGCAAACCGGCACGTAATTACGTGTTTTTTCTGGTTTGCGGCGGGGGGTGTTAATACACACATAACATGCGGGATCGTGTATGATGGTATGTGTGCTGATGTGTGTACCCGCTATGACCCGATAGTTTCTAGTAGTACTTACACCCGGATGGGATGATCCATTCGAGGAAAAGGTGAAATTGTTTAAAACTTGACAAATTTACCGTAGCAACAGATAAACATGAGAATTTGGGTTACCCGTAGTAATTTGGTACATGCTTTCATCGTGACGTAGCGCATAAAGCTTTGTGACGTACGCGTGCCGCAAACCGGTAATGCGTGCCCGCAAACCGGGGAACTCGAAGCATTTCGAAACGTGGTCAATGCTGACCACGCTGTGGGTCAGTTAAGTTATTTGTGACTTCTATTTAATAAGTAAGTATATGGACTCTTTATTGAGGGTATTGAAGTATTCTGTGAGTATTCCAATAAAAATAGAATCGGCAGTTCCCGCCGATCGGCCGCAGACCGGAGCCACTACTCTACACGAGGTAAAATGACATTTTGGGGGATTTTGGGGGCAAAACGCTACGACCTGAAATGGCCGTGGCGTTATCAAGGGAATGTGTATAAACGGTTTCCGTCTCTAAAGAGAGAGCCGGCCGACCCTACGTACCCAATTAAGAGGCTAACGAACGAAAGAGACGGAAAATTTGGTCTAGATCTAGTCTAGGCCCAGACCAGGCCCCGTCTTACAAAGAGTTACGATTGATCAATCAAGTCCTCCAATCGATCACAAGTTTGCAGTCTCCTATCTCTTATGTACATTCTTGCGATTGAAATCAACTCTTTGTAAGACGGGGCCCAGGGCCAGGCCTAGCCACGGCCAAGAGGTCTCTACGCGAGGCGCAGGCACCAGGCCAGGCAGAAGTGTCAGCTCAGCTCAGGCCAAGGCGGAGCAGCAGCGGTTAACTGAAGGCTGAAGCGCTAACGTTTTATGTTAACAAATTTTATAATTTGTGATGATCGGACTTACCTCTTTTTTCAATGTATCTCCTTCCCCTTGCAGGATCCGGAATGGACTTTTCCCCTTCGGCATATTCACAAAATGTATAAAATTCACCTGCAGGACACACGATTTGTAATATTTCGTCAACGATTCTGAGTGCAATTTTTATGGATTCGAATTGTTTACCAAAAATTTTGCCGATGGTATCCTAGAAAAAATATAGAAAAGGAAAAAGATAAAATAAATGACTACCGGTGTACGTTTAATTAAATGGTCTGATTTTCAGATAAACATTAGTTTTAAACCTCATTGGCCGTATTCTGAAAATGTTATCAACTTCTGCATGTTAAGTCCGAAAATTAAAATGAGGATCCCTGTAAACATGTGTTCACAGCCAATCACATTTCATGCTTGATCACATGCACTTACAGCTAGGTGAACTAATTGGCATATATTTTTGAGCTTCATCATTTCATACGCATTTCCTTTGTCCAGAAGGGACCCGGAGAAGGCGTTCATGAAAAGTTACCTTATTCCTTCCTTTTTTGCTTTCTATGTTAGTTTTAATATCAAATGTGTAGATTTGAATTATAAAAGTGATATATCTAATGCATTCAAGTACAAATACAGTGTGTAAACATGTACAATACTTGAAATTAAGACTTATATATATATATATATATACGTTATCATATGTTACATTCTGTGTTTTTGTTTTTTGGTTACTACAGTTTTCTGAATTAAAAAAATATGTTAACTTATCATGTTAATTAAGTCTTTGCAGAAGGTTATGCGTATGCACGCTGCATCATCCTGCCAAAACATACCATTTACGTTACTTAACATCAAGGCTGTGCATAAGCGTGTAATTTGATAGTCGTGTACTCTTCCAGGCATACGGTCGGATACACAATTAGTTTTAAAAAAATGAAGAGCAACAATATCTCCAGAGTCCAGATCATATGAATGGGCATATTTTGAATATGATCAATGACAGATTTTTTTGCAATAAGATTCAATCATCGGAGATACTCCTTTCCAGTTTAGAACCCTTCATTCTTGTCTTCCTAACTCACTCACATGTATACACAAGACAAACTGAAGTCTGACATCCATTTTTTTTAAATAATTAAATCTATGTATCATCCGTCTCTCTTTCTCTCCCTTTACCCTTGCCATTCTCTCTTCTCTTTCTCCTTTCTGACCCCTCCTCTCTTCCTTTTTTATTTTCTCTCTCTCTCTCTCTCTTTAATATTGAGCCATAATTAAAAATCAAACAACTTCAACAACTTGGGAATGTATATATATATATATATATGTGTGTATGTAAAAGAGCAGTAATTTCGTCATTCTCATATTTTCAGCAAATATTTCAAGAAAAATAAATACAGCATGTACCATAAAAAGAAACAAATACATCAATTCATTGATAAAACTAAGTATACATACATACAAAAGTTGCACAAATACAACAACAAAATAATTCCAAAAGTTTACTTACGTAATTCTACATTTTTTAAGAGTGAGAGCCTGTATGTACTACAAAACAATGTTAGAGATGTTTACAGGAATTCAAAACATACACTTGCAATGAAATAAGAAAACTCTATAACATTAAAATCCATGGACCTTATCAACAATATATTGAATAAGTTTTTTACTTTACAGAGAACTGGTCATGCTCTGAAGACAGGACACTTTCAAATATCATGAGACGAAAGTCTCGGAATGAGCCTGCACAAATTTCACAAAACTGAAACAAAATACATGAGAAAATGCTCTAAAAGTAACTTCCAAATTTTTGGCAAATGTTTTTCTTTGCTAAGCATAATATTAATACTAGTGATGATGATGATGATAATAATGATAATGATGATGATGATGATGATGATGATAATAATGATGATGATGATGATGATGATGATGATGATGATGATGATAATAATAATAATGATGGTGCCCTCGCATAAAGAGCACGTCCATCACACCATGATGCTCCTGGCACTCCAACATTATTACCCCCCCCCCCCCACGTCATAGCTGGCAGTCAAATATGTAACACTCTGGCATATCGCGTACCCATTTACACCTGGGTGGAGAGTGGCAAAAGTGGACTAATGTCTTGTCAAAGGATGTTAGTACTGGGCTGGGATTGGAACCCTCAACCCTTGGACTTAGAGTCAAGTGAATAAACCACTATACCATGTCATCTCCACATAATCACAGATCACATCACAGATCACAGATTTTACCCCTCTAAAGTACTGCATGTTACTTACATATTACAAAATATCTATGTACTACAAAGAACAAGACCTACAAAAAGAAGAATAGATTTAAGTTGGTCGATTATAAAACTTCTTTCTCTTAAACTAAAGTATTGAGGAATATTGTGGCAGATTTTGCATGGACAGCATTCAGGTACAAGTCAAAATTTGAAATACTGCAATAATCAATAATCAACATATAATACATAAATTGCTAATGTAAGAAAACATTTAATTTTAAATCATACATTCACAGGCATTTTCATAGTTCCATGTTAGCAGTATATAATACACTATAGCCCTGGAATCCTTATGTTATTCGATGAATTACACTCACACACAATAAGATATTTGAACCCTTGATATATCTTGTGTACAAGAAGCATCTCGCAAAAGAAAGCTGGACAATGTAACACAAACATTGCAGAGTTGCATGAACAGAAAGGATTGGTCATTAGAAGTCTTCCATACAGCCTTTCAGTTAAGATTTCTAACTATTCATCAATATAAAAATGAAATGATTAGAATCATGACACATTGGTTATTTTCCATATTTTAATATGGCACCTTTGTTAAAGAAAACTTGTTAATAAAAGTCTTTCCTATCTTAAATTCGGTATTTCCCAATATGCAAGCCAGGCAGGCATTTCTACTTGTTACCTGATGAAGCTTCTTACAGGCTTGTAAACTGCCATGATTTACAAAGGCAGATTTTTGGGGGTAATATACATAAATGACAAGTGAGAATGTAAAAATTATGTGTAGCTGCACATGACAATGGTCACACACATAGTCACTTATCTGTGTGTTTTAACATACACAATTTTTACGTAAAGTGCAAGTTCACTTAAATAAGTACCTCTTGATAAACCACCACAGTTTACTATGGCATATGTAAACAAGCCATATTTAAAGAAAGGAGTCAATGAATTTACCGGTACACCATACAAATATATTATGAATTTACTTGAAGGTGCCAGGCCCTGTATATAAATTAAACAAATGTATAAAAAAGGAATTAAAAATCAATGTCCTTTATTGAGTTATTTGAGTACAAGGTTGGTAATGTTCATAATCTCCAGCTGCCATTGCAAGTATATTTGCACCTTTGTTTAAAAAAAACACCCTTGAATGTACTTCAGAGTTACTACGGCAGTGTCAAATCAAATCTTCCATCAATTCACACATATTATTAGAATCACATTAGGATGATAGAATCGCGTATTCTAATAAATGCTGTCAATATTGCAGAAAATATACCAGACCATCATGCTGTTGAAGATGTTGCTGATTGTACTATACAACATCTTGGAAAACGACAATAGACCCATTATGAAATACCACACCAATTAAAATATCAGAAATACCATGAACTGCTAGATAGTGAGACCCTTTAATGCTCTCTATATATGATTCCCTACAATAATGTAGAGTATTGTATCAAACTTGGAAGAATTTTTTAAAAAACTATTAGGGTGTCTCATGAGGAAAGTGTATGTACATATAACAATAATAATAGTGAGTTCTTGTATAGCGCTCATGCCTGTCAGACTCGACACTTCTGGCGCTCCACACTATTACCCCAGCATAAGCTCTTCAGCTCTTTGATCCAGTTTCAAGCCAAACAGTTTTAATAACAAAATGTACACACTGCGTCAGGATAAGCTACACCAACCGTCCTGAAAGGTATATCCATGAATATATGTTCTCTTGTGGCAGCACTTGATACAGTCATGTTTCTTCTCATTTTGTATTCTAGAGTCTGAAGTCGTCTGAAGACAGTTTAGCAAAGCAAAGCAATTTCAAAGAATTGCACAAAAATCAGAATGGTCATCCAGTTGAATGTTCTTGTATTTTAAGGAGAACTTGTATGGATACATTCTCTCATGTCTGCTCCAGGAGAGATAGATAGAGAGAGAGAGAGAGAGAGAGAGAGAGAGAGAGAGAGAGAGAGAGAGAGAGAGAGAGAGAAGGGGGGTGTGTGTACCATAGCAGGTGCATAGGAAGAGAGATAGAGATAAAGAGCAGAGGATAGTCTCTGTATCATAATTTCTTCATATTTTCCCAATGTGTTCTCAATAGCTCTAGGGTTGCACCAAGGGCCCAGCTGACATTAAAGTCATCAATTGTATTTGTCATCTACCGAAAGAAAAAAATAGAAGAAAAAGAAGACAATTAGTTGAGTTTACTAAGCAGTGTAACTTTTTAGATTAAAACAAATTAATCAATCATACACTCTCATTTTCTATGCACGTACATGCCTCTAAAGCTATGCAAAATATTGTCATTATAGTCCAATAGAATTTATCATAATTAATTATTAATTTATCTTGTGAGATCATTCATCAAGTATTCCTCATACAGCATGTGTAGTAGTGAAACATGTTTTGTCTAAGTAAAAGTGATGAGGGAAATTTACTTACTAAACTCTTAAAGAATCAAGAGCACAAATATTAATAAAGAACAAATTTAGTATAATTTCAATCAAAGAGCCACCCTTTTATAAAAGGGTTCTAATTCATTCATTATTAACCCATCAAATCATTTTACACAAATTTTACGACTATTGTGGTTCAAGAAACACCAGTCTACCAACATTTACCACCCTACCAATGCAATGAGGTATACTTCAGCATTCTACACACATGAATTACCATTGCAACTGAGCCATATTACTGTGGTATTGCCTAAAGTGCTTAGACATTTCACACACAATAATATGATGACTCTATCAATGGCGTATCATACCAGCATTTTTGTTAAAGTGAAGAAGATTTATATTATACAGGTACCACTATGAGAAGAAGGAAAGAGCAGAGTGAAGCCATGAAAGGCATATATTTTAAATAAAGAATAATAATTAAGATCATAAATGGGAACGAAAAGAACATTATAATACTGAAGAGAAGATGACAAGAGTTGGAGTCTCATAAGTTATACATATATATCCCTTGTATGTTTGATTTTATGTTTGATCACATTTTTATTATTATATATGCATGATTTATTGAAGGAAAAAAAAAGATTTATAATTTGTGTGTTCACTATAAGTTTTGGCAGGTAATTTGTAGACAGACAATGGTGCGCTTAGAAACAACCATATTAAGCACCTAATAAATTGTGTGTATTATTATCATTATTATTATTATGATGGATTTATAGATTAAAGTGAGGGAGAGGCTTCAAGAAGATCTAGACTTACCAGTAACTTGACATCATCTCTGAATCTATATCCATGTGATAAAACCGAGCTGAGGTATACAAGATCCATACAATGAAATGGCTTGTCAGCATACATTGTATGGTTGAAACACACTGGTGAGATAAAAATAGAAAGAACAAATCTCAAGTATGTCTAAGAGCACAGGCTACTTAACACTAAACTGGTACGGGTATGTAAAAGTACTTTGTTGAAATGCATTGACCAAAGACATGATGGATATCATTTTTTTTAAATAAATATTTATAAACATTATTTTAAGGAATAAAATATTAATTACTCCTATTTCCATTCCTATAGCATACTAAAATGGATACACAAACATCAACAATAATTAATGAAGCTCTGAAGCACTTTGATCATACTTACCATTTATTGCAGCTTCCCTATAGTCTTTTACTAACATCATTCCTCCTTTCTTCCAATCTAAAATAAAAAGATAATCAACAACAAAATATATTGAGTATACAGATATAAATAACCTTGCAAACTTTACACCAGAACAAAAATGGAACACTGTATTTCAATATCAAATCACACCCGAAAATGATAAATAAATCACTGATTGAAATTTTTAAAATTAAATAGTGCCTTCAAAATTTGTATTAATATGCTGTTCATTGTTAATTTGTTTTCTCTCCTTATTCCGTGGGAATAGAGTTCACAATGATGCTATCATACGAATATAGAAAAATACAAGATTTTATAATCCTCATCAAATACTTATTTTCTAAGTGAATATACATCAATTCTTTTCATTAAAAACTGTTTGACCTATCAAATTTTGGACATACTACTATACAACATAATGGACAAACTTGAACTTACCAACTTTTTTAATCTCTGCAGCTCTTTCCCAGAAGTAAGACAAGGCATAAAAAGAAGAGCTTTCCTGCATTTCTGATGGCACTATGACAGTATCTTCTATAAAGGCTTTAACCACACTCAAGCAGTTTGCATACATATTTTCAGAATGTAAATTTGATGATGATACAGAGTACGTATTGCCTCCAAAGTCCCATGTACCTGAAGTGAATGGAGGAAGACACGTACTGGCAAACTCTTCTGGACCTGCTGACCAAAACAAGGAAGAAAACAAACCTGGAATCATTTATTGATCAATTAAAAAGTATTGTACATTTCATTTTCATTACCTGATAGCTAATATTTGTAATAGAAGTGATAATGGATCATTGATATTGTGCATTGGTATTGGATATTTTTTATACACGGTTTAATATCTCTACTGCCGGCTTGGTATTATTTGGTAATTTCATATTTCTTATACTACCATACAGAATTTTATTAACTCCAATATTGTATATAACAATTAGTCATTTTATTGAAATTTAGTAGAAATCACTATTTCTTGACTTTGGAATTTTCAATCCATTTTTGTCCACCTTAGGCGTACTCGTTTTTTGAGAGGTCAAATTTCTTTTCTCTAGAGTATAGAGTTGTTTGCTTTTGCACTAGACACAATGCATTAGACATTCACTGATTATTGGAGACTTGTAAATCTTTTTGATGTAACATATGAATTGGTTCAATTTCTCTTTCATGTTCATAAACAAGTATGGATTTGACCTTATTCACTAAGAATATAAGCTTCTAAGTACACAGTCAAACAACCAAAAGTTTTTTGTACCATCCAAGTGACTAGTTCACTAGTTACTTGCCCCCAGGCAATATACTGCCTATATCGACTATACTCTGAACCTTGTGTCTCTCTGTGCAAAGACGTCCAGTATTTCTATGAGCCTCTGCAGGTGTATTTCCATTTCTTTTTTTATCAAAGAGGGACTATTTTAAAATTAAAACTAGATGGAATTCGACTGCGCGCAGTCGAAAATGATGCCTCCGTCATAGAGCAATTTTACAAACCAAAACAGAAGAAATTTTTCAAATTCAAGTTCAATTGTAATCCATTAACAGGTTCTCAGAATATCGTGATTAGGCCTACAAGCAATTTCTCATATACATATATGACCCTTTGATCTTTGACCTCATGACCCTAAAATCTACTCAGTTCATTGGCTCTGCAAGATGTCCTGTGTTAAATAGTAATCCATCTGTCAGTTCTAATGAGAATGAGTTCACAAGCTATTTTAGCATACATAATGACCCATGACCTTTGACCTTATGAACCAAGAATCTACTCAGTTCATTGGCTCTGCAAGATACATAAATGATCCGAGTTTGGCAAGAATCCATCGATCTGTTCCAATGAGAATACGATCACAAGCTATTTTTGCATACATAATGAGCCGCATGACCTTTGACCTTGACCTCATGATCCCAAAATCAAATCAGTTCATCAGCTCTGCAAGTAACATACATGACCTAAGTTTGGCAGGAATCCATCAATCTGTTCTTGAGATAACGCGATCACGAGCTGTTTTTGCATACATAATGTGCGCTGTGACCTTTGACCTTTGACCTCGTGACCCCAAAATCTAATCAGTTCATCAGCTCTTCAAGATACATACATGACCTAAGTTTGGTAGGAATCCATCAATCGGTTCTTCAGATAACGCGATCACGAGAACGGGACGTACGTACGTACGTACAGACGTACGTACGTACAGACGGACGGACGGACAACCCGAAAACATAATGCCTCCGGCTACTTCGTAACGGAGGCATAAAAATAGAGATTATTTTGTATAAACTCACCCGAGAGCTGATCGATATCACTTGATCCAACAAAGATTGGGTTTTCTTTCTCTCGCTTTAATATTTCCAGTCTAGCAGCTTTAAGTCCAAGACCTAGAAAACTAGAATGTGAACAAAAAGATATTAATACTAAGAAAAGAGCTGTCTAAAAAAAAAATGAACACTGACTATAAATCTAGTGCATAGATGACTATTCTATACTTATGAAATAAGAAACACTTCACAGATTTTACCACTTTTATATGCAAGCAATCATTCACAATTTTCTTCTTTTTCTTGTCTTTTCCGCTTCAAACTTCCCGGCTCTCTGATACCTTCAACACACAAACACCTTCTTTAACATCTATGGCTTTCCTTTTCACAAATCAACTAAAAACTTATCAAAATCAAACCTTTTTGTGTAGAGCTTGTAGTTATGATGAAGGAATGGGTACGTCTTGATGTAATTTCCATGTATATGATGAGACAATGTTTCTTCAATTTGAGGTAAGAAGGTGACCTGAGTTGACCCTCCTCCCATGTCCAGTGTACCTCTTGTTTCTGGAGTTGAGCTTATGAGAGCTCCTTCAGAAAATATGATGAAAATAGAGTGATGGTTTAAATTATTGTAATCTGCTCTCCATTTCTTGCTAATTAAAACATACTCCTTACTCTGTGCATCAAAAATAAATAAGTGTAAATCTTAACTTTTCTACTACCTGAGCCACATCTGCTGTTTTACTGCCATGACAGAGTAAAGCATTTCTATATCAGTCCATCAGAAATTATTCCTGGATTACACGACTTTTACACATCTTTCAGGTGATAATTCATCAATGAATGATTTATATTTAATGAACAATTGTTGTAATTTAGAAAACAATATTAATCTCTTTATTTACAAGCAAAAACATATCTTCATGATGTCAAACACCTGTAATATTAATGTAAATAAACGGCTTTACTGAAATGTAAAATAAAAATCTATAAACCTCACTGACATACACAATACAATAACAACAACAGTAATACAAACTAGCCTAATACAAACATACCCATTGGTTGAAATCAATTTTCTATAAATCTATATTTTCCTAAATAAGAAAATAAATGGTCAGAAAAGACAATGATAAAACATAAAATCAAGAAATTTTTGAAAGGGTAACTTAAAAACTTACCATTAAGAAAATTGACTGTGACCCACATGAAAATGCCCTCGTCTGTTCCATTCATAATGTCAACAGTGGCTTCAGGAGTTTCAACATGAAGCAAAGAGCTCTTGAACAGTGAATATACCTGTATAACATGGAATGGAAAAGTAACAGATGGTTTGACTATATCAAACATAACACAACTGAATCAATGAAACCTATATTGAAACAATCTTTGGTTACCTGTCCCAGAGTAATATCCCTTTGAATTATCAAAAGATAACATTACATACATTGAAAAAATAAGTTTGAAAGGATAATTAAACTTTTGCTTTAAATGAGATAAACAAAAACAAGGAAACAACAATGAAAGCCAGTCTTTGCCTTCTAAATTTAGAAAATAGATAATTTGTAACTTTTCCTCAGACAAAAAAAAGGGGGAGGTTTGATAGCATAACAGACATGAGCCATGCAATAAAAACAAATCTCATGACTCTTAATTTCATATTTTAAGGACTGCACAAAACTGCAAGTTATCTGCATCAATTATCACCATTTGAGTTAACTTGATGATCATATTACTTCATATTTCCTTCCTATTCTTGTGCCACCAGTTTATTTATTTATTTATTTATTTTGTTTTATTTAAACAGGGTATGTAATTCCTTTTAGTGAGGGTTACAGAGTGCCTAATAAAAGTTATACTCACTTCATCTAGGAGAGCTTTCGCCTTCTTCTCTGGTATAAGTCTAAGACCAGCAGTAGCTTTCAAGGCCACTGGGGTCGTTGACCAATGGCTGGATGGAATTGATTGCAATGCTACATTCAAAAGTACTTTCAGGGAGGCTGCTCCCTGAAAATGAAAAATGAAATCAGTGTTCAGAAATCTGTCACTTTTACCAAAGTACCAACAAATAGATGACAAAAGGAAAGTATTTGTATCTTTAAGCAACTGTAAATGTCACTTGTAAAAAATCTGGTAAAAAAACATGATAAACCTTATATTTATAACTATAATGTTACCATTTTGAGCAAGTGAAGTAATGTTTTGCATCCAGCAGAAAAGGTGCTCTATAAATTGCAACTACATGCATTATTATAATTATTATGAATAACACTACAATCCTACGACAGCAGTTTATGCAAAGATTGAATTAAAAGTGAACATACCTCGGATGGATTATCTGCATACTGTGCAAGAGGAAGGTTTGTGAAGTTGAAAACTTCTGATATCAGGATTGGTGGAATACCTGGGGGGGGGGGGGAGGAAGAAAAATACTCTAGATTTTATTAACACTCTAGGTGTATTTTAAATTATTTTAAAGTACTATATACATGTACTCTACTAATAAAAACAAGATGTATGATATACATGTACAATATAAGCTTTGCTAATTTGCTGTAACTCATATGGATCAGCTTTAGCTCTCCCATGAAGCTTACTAACACTTAGATTCTATGTTAGACTCCATGTTCGAATGCTAATGCCCTGTGGTTGACTAGTACCATTTCACTTAATTTCATTGGACAAACTGCAAATGTATCTACATTAAATCCTAAGGTAAACAGAGTCATAAGTTCAGCCCTATACATAGCTCACTAATTTACCAATTTTCAGGTCTGGTAAGGTTTAAGATCGATTGAAACAGAGCTGGGTGAAGTTCATTTGTGACTTTAATATGAAGATGGTGGATGACTAATGATTTACAACTACTATCAATATCATATGGCTTTTTTTTCCATTTTTTTTTTCATGCACAGCTAATATATTTCCTTTTATCTACTTCTGGAAATTTGACTACCGAGTAATGACTTTTTCTATTGATCAGCTACTTTCAAATTCACCTTGGGGAGTTTCTTGGAAATGGAAGACATGGACCCTGGAACCAGTACTGCCTGCATCAAACATAACACCATAGTAATCATCATTCTGCTGGACCTCGGATACATCATCATCATCGCTCTTCCACGTCATATCTTTGTGACTAATATGGATGTAATCATAATCCTGAGACACGACCGCATCTGAAGATGACATCTGTTTCCTGGTCAGGTAAAAGAGGGAGATTCCGAACAAGATGACCGATACAGCCAGGATCTTACAAGACACCCGCTGCATTGTGTTGAGGACCAGTGATAACTCTTTGCTGGTACCGGATCATCAATGGCAGAAGCATCTGCAACTAGTACTTCCTCGACCAACATGGAGCACTTGGTTTAACAAGTTATGAAACATAACTGGTGAACTGATGATCCTGAAAATATTTACAACAAATTTACGTCAAATTATGAAAAATACTCTCACATACAAATATCGTTTAAATGCAAAGTTTGGGTCATGAAATATACTTGTATTTCTTTGATTTCTTTTTTTTGAAATATACTTGTATTTCTTTGATTTCATACATATTACATGATCATATTACTATATTAGTAATAGTATCAGACAATTTTTAATGTAGAGCATTATACCCTCCTCAGTCCTTGCCCCCTGCATAAAATGTTGATTGCATACCGTACCGACGGTGGGGTGTGGGTGCGCGCGTGTGTCCAGTTATAGCGACCGTAAACTAAAATTACAGTCACTAACTTAACACACGCGCACGCCCACACCCAACTGTCAGGACGTCTTGTCATTGTATTGTGCTGCAGTTAGCTGTGAATCCTGTGAGAAGGTGCATATTAATTATTATTATTATAGACCTAGTCTAAGTGTTCGTTTTTAGGAAAAATGCTCCGAAAAAGATAAGAAAATTGACACGAAACAGGTAACAAACATATCAACTTTTAAATCATGACCTTTATTTGGACATATTTTGATGAATAGATCTAACTTAGATCTAGACTAGAGATCCAACAGTTAGGGTCTATTTCATTTGGTAGACCCCAGTCCCAGACTAAGTAGATCTAGATCTAAGACTCTTTTTTGTACCCCTCCACGCAGGAGTTACGGGTCAAAGTCTGGATAGACTTCTGAAATAGCGCCTAATGTTTTTATGATATTGATATCAATATCATAAAAACATTATCACCATGCCCTAAGGCTATCTTCACAGCTTACGATATTGGACGAAGCCGCAGCAGCACTGACGCTAGCGCGGCCGCGGCAGCGGCCGGGCCGAGGCCCGGACATCACCAAGCTGCCAAGCAGTTCTGTAAGACAGTAACCAACCAAGACTGCAAGAGCCGTCTTACGTCGTCAGAGCAGATGTATTCTCCGCCAAAATACGTTTAACTCATCTCACTTTCTTTTCAAAGTTTCCTTTTCTTCGTTCTCATTCGATCAAATCATAACATCGCGTGAAATTTAGACCTAAAAGTAAATCACAGAGATCTTACCTGTACGTGGCGAAGTTGACTTTAAAATTGGTAATTTCACATGCAAGATCGATCATGATCGATATCGCGATATGCATAATATTATAATTAATTATGTGGACTTAATTAATTTGAGCATGGACCTTGATTTGAGGGCGTCGAAAATGTGGAAAAGAGGTGGTCTGTAAAAAAAAAAAAAAAAAAAAAATGCACAGCTCATAAACACAGATCACCTTTACAGGCACAAAACAACAATTTTAAAAAAAAAGTAGACTAATAGAATAGAATTAAAATAGAAACAAAAATGGGGAAGGTAAATATAATGAAACGGGCTTTAAATTAATCCCAAGCAGAGTTCTAGCTGATGACCAGTGGCGGATCCAGGGGGGGCCGAAACGGCCGCCCCCCCCCTTATTGGCGGCGCAAAAAAAAGGAAAAAAGGAGGAAGAAAAGAAGAGAAAAAAGAAAAGACAAGAGAAGAAAAAAAGGAGAAGAGAAAAGAAAGAAGAGAAAAGAAACAGAGAGAGAAACAAAAGGAGAAAAGAAAAAGAAGAAAGAAGAAATTAACGGTAGGGCCGCTTCACAACTCTTATTTTTCCCTCCATTGGGATTCAGGTCATATACCAACTCGCTTGTGATTGTATATTCATGGACAAGGGCGGTAATCCTGGGCCGGATAGGGGGACACGTCCCCAAGGAAATTTACGAAATATAGCTAGAAAGAAATATAGCGGAAAGACTTATTGGGCTTAGGGATTTTCTAGATTGCATAATTTCAGTATTCAACATTGCAAAATCTCGCTTAGTCGCTACGTCCCGACCCTCGCCCGATAACACAAAACATCCTTCATGTCTACATTATTGTATGCTATCACAATCATCATTGATTCATTTTCCTTTTAAAGCAGGCGCGTAGCCAGGGTGTCCTCTAACGCCCCCCCCCCCCCCCCCCTCCGCTTATACAGCGGCTGGCTGAGTCGTTGCGATTTTGGGGGGGACTACCAACAACAAAAAAGTGTCACCTTTGCCAGCTCCCCAGGCAAGCACACTATTAAGTATGGCAAAACTAGGTACATTTCTAGGGAACACAAACTTCAATTTGTTGATCATAATATTAAGGGCACTTAAAGCTTATCTGCCGTAGTTTACAGGAGGGATTAGAGCGCACTGCAAGGTCACTCGACAGGTGGTTATCTCATCAACTCAGCTCTCAGTTAACATAAGAAAAAGAGGATCATATGGGGGACCAATGGTCACCGATTAGGCATTGTTTGTTATATAGAGGGCGCAAGTAGCTACAAGTAGTGCAGTGGGCCTTTAAATGAGTAGTATGCATCTTCCAAGTCAATTTACCATCAATGTGGAGACCTAGAAATTTAATAAATGAAACCTTTTCAATATTTACCTGATCAAAGACTACATTACCAGGCATTACTTGTTGTTGTTTTTTTAGTCTTAAGGGCGTGTGTCATTCAATTATAAATATTTACGCCTTAAATGAATAACATCTATTTAGTTTTCAACATTCATTTAGTTAATACACATGCAGAGCTCCCTGTTTACGATTTCTAAAAGAGTTTCTAAGTTTCTTTGAAAACAGAATATTTCGTCTGCAAATAGCAAAAGATAAAACGTCTCTGAGGATTTTCGTAATATATTATGCGCTATTTCATAGAAATATCATTCAGTATTTTCGCTCCAGCATTGCACCAGCCTATTACCAAAAGATTACATGAAACTATTCAAAATATGATTCTATTGATATTATGTCGAATTCATTCAGAAGAAATACATCAGTCAGTCAGAGACAATCTTTTTGCATTCAAGCTATCGACTCCATCCAGCCTCTCACTATAAATTACCCATTACATGATTTTGCATCCGTCCTATATGACCATCTCCATTAAGTCTTTTTCTGGTGCTCCTGTTTACCCCTGAAAAATGCCCCTTTTCTTTATTTTTTAATAATTGCACTTTCCCTTATTTAAAAAAAGAGTCTCTTTACATCTCTGATGAGTGCCCCTTTGTAAGTATGAGAAATACCCATTTTCCGCTCTGATAAGGTCCCTTTTAAATATAAGTGTAAGTATTTATAATATAAGTACCCGCGTTACTTTTGATGTAATTGCCCTTTGATAAGTACCCCCTTTTATCTTTATTTCCCACTGTCGCTAATTACTTACAAATTGTGCCCCTTTGCGGTCATCTATAAAGAGCCATATCTAGTTTCAAAGAATCGAAGCAGCTTTTGGTAGTAACATGCAGGCACCATTCTAAAACTACAATAAAAAGTAGTAGCCGAGGGGACAGGTGGTATGATGCCCAATATATGAACGAACTGTGCCCCTTTCAGAAATATAATCGTGCTCGTTTTCGAAGCCAATGTTCCTTTTATAATAAGTGTGCCCTTTTTACACTAAAACTGTTGTCCCTTTAAACTACCTTGGCATATTCAACTGTTAAAATATACATTTGTACCTACCATCATCATTTTATAAACCTACCCATTTTCAAGGTAATCATTTTCTCTTTGTTCAGGAAAATAAAGGTTAAGTATAACAGATTTTCTAAATTTTAAATTCACAGAACAAAAATGATTACATCATTATTATTCAGAAGTTATCACAAAAATTTTCACTGAAGGTCATTGATACACAATTTAATTACTGACTGCTATATGATGTTTAATTGATATTTGGGTATTAGAATTGCAAAATTTGTAAAAAATTATCTGGAATTTTTTCTGTTCGCTTCCAAATTGAATAAAATCCATTCTGCATTTGATACATAAATTGTTATGTATATGACTTCAAATGTGGATCTATTATTACCATCACCATCATCGTCTTCATCAACATTATTATAAGCTTAATATGTCAATAGCTCATAATTATGCAGGCCCTTAAAAAGTAACAAATGTATAATATGCCTTTTTAAGCTGGCTTTATAGGTTACAAATATTGAGTTGAGAGAAATAATGTATCTAATATAGACTAATTCACGAGCAAAATGCATAATGGATTTTTTATACTCTTTTACTGAATTACATCAGGTAAGAGAAAATATTTATGCGATAGAAATTGAATAAAAGATATTGTATGCTTCGTTCAATGGAGTAAAAGTAGAATGAAAAGTTACAAGATGCATGAACAGAAAACGAAACAGCTCATTACAGATATCGGAAAAAATACAAAAATGAACAAAATAAAGTGAGACAAAACTAATACGTTTTGCAAGAACCAGTATTATAACATTAGGATAAAATAAAAAATATGGACCACATAATATCACCGAATGTATGCTAAGTATGTCTTTTACAAAGTTTGGTCACCATTAATGCAATGTGCTTTGTTCTACAGCACCTTATGCAACATGACTTAAACAGAATTAGACTAAAAGTTATACATAAACAAAGTAATACCGTTTTGTGGGAATTTAAGTTTCGATCAGCATAATAATATGCATGTCCTTATCATCATTATTGTTCAGCAGAGATGAAATTTAATAAGGAAGAGGCCTGTAGGCATGCTCGTTCATTCGTGTCTCCTTAGATCAAGATTAATGTAATCTTGATCTTCGCCGTAGTTGCTACAACCGGCCGTGTCAGCATAATGCATAATGGTGATGATGATGATGATGATGATGATGATAATGATAATGATAATGATGATGATATCAATAATAATAATAAAAATAATAATAATGATTTCGTTTCATTTACTTTTCAGTTCTGAATACACACAAAAATCAATATACAGTGCGTCCCAGAAAAAACGATACCGAGAATCACGATCTTTTAGCATAATTTAAACACAATTATAATTAATAAATAACACATATTTGTAAAGCTTAGATCATTCTCTTTCATTTTGGTGCAGCTCATAGGATGCATATCTCGCGCATGAGTGATTTAAAAACAATTTGAAGAGAGGGTACCAAAAAGTCATTTGGCGGGCGGTATCTGAATTTCAAAGAGAAAATCACATTTCTAGAAAGTTCATTCTCTGCCCTTTCATGACAGCTCAATCAGGAAAAATGAGCCAGGAATAACAAAGTTCTGTTTGTTTAAAGTAATGTTTATATTTCCATAATTTGTTTTTAACGAATCCTTTTTCACTTGCTGCCAGGGGCGTCGCTAAAAGGGGGAGTGCGACACTCCCCCCCCCCCCCCCCCACACCTGTCAGGATATTGTCGGTAAAATTGCGCTGCCGTCGGGAAAATGAGAAAAGGGGGAGGGGGGAAATAAGAGGGAAAGGGAAAGGGAAAGAAAAGAACAAAAGAAAGGAAAGAAAAGGAAGAGAAGAGAAGAAAGAAAGAGAAAAAAAAAAAGAAAAAGAGGAAGGAGAGGAAAGAAAGGAAAAGAAAAAAAAGAAAGAAAAATGGAAAAGGAAAGAGAAAAGAAAAATTTAAAAAAATAAAAAAAATAAATGGGGTGAAAGAGAAAGAGAAGAGAGAGAGGTGGTAAGAGCCTGAGAGAGGAGGGGTGGGGGTAAAAGAGAGAGAGTTGTTGATGGAGTCGCTCGTCACGGGAGCAAGAATGATACTAAAAAATATGGAAAAAAAAAAGGAAAAAAAAAAAATCGAAAACGGTATAACGAATCGTCTTCTTTTACCTTTCAGTTCTGAATACACACAAAAATCAATATACAGTGCGTCCCAGAAAAAACGATACCGAGAATCACGATACTGAATTCAGACAAGGATTAAGAGTCGAGAACGGTAAAAAAAAAATCGTCTGCATTCTTTAATAATTTAATGAAACGTCTAAGCTTCCGCTGGAGTTGGAATACTGAATTTAGACAAGTATTAAGAGTCGAGAACGGTACAACGAATCGTCTTCTTTCTCTAATAATTTAATGAAACGTTGTAGCTTCTGCGCTTCGCGCGGAAGCAGGGGCGGATCTAGAGGGGGGGTTGGGGGGGTTGCAACCCCCCTTAAATCTTATCTTTTTTTTAAAACTTGTAATTTTATTTTATTCTATTTCTATGTATTTATTTCATTTATTATTATTATTATTATTATTATTATTATTATTATTATTATTATTATTATTATTATTATTTTTATTATTATTATTATTTCTTTTTGGGGGGAGGGGGGGGGGGGGGGGGTTGGGCGAACAAATGTCACAGAGTCAGTTGCCCCCCCCCCCCCCCCCATCAGCTTTTTTGAGGACACGGGCCACCGCCGAAGTGACAAGCTAGGCCAGCGTTGCCGATTCTCATCCCAAAATCCCCACATTTAAAAAAAAAAAAAAAAAATTGGGGGATTGTTGAAGTCTTTGGGGATGAAAAATAAATATTTGGGAATGAAAATAATATTGAGTTTTATGAAAAACGAATTTGGGGATTTTCTGTCAAAATTTGGCAACTTTGGGGATATTTTAAGTGTCGTTTGGGTGGGAATTTTGTGAAGATTTAACCTGGCAACGCACGCTGAGCTGGGCTGCTCATTTCCTGGATTACTTGTTCAAGTTGCTCACTTTTTTATCAGTCTGGTCTGAGTGTAGTGTGACAAGCAATATGGAAGCAAACAGGGCAAAGAAGTTGCGGCAATCCAGTCTCGCATCTTTTTTTACTGGAAGGTATGTTTGAATCGTGCAAAAAAGTTGGCATACAGGGTAAATTACCATACATGGGGGTGTAATACGGACGTGTTCATGCACTGCTTTTTATGGTCTCCATTGTGTTAATAGATGCCAGGAAAACATCACTTACGGGGTTCAAATAAACACCCCCCAAAAAATCGGCTCGCCGCTTCGCGGCTCGTGGACGATGCTCCGCATCGTCATTATTGGTCAACCCCCCCCCCTTAGCAAAAAGCTAGATCCGCCCCTGGGAAGGGGCGAAACAAGAATTAAGAGTCGGGAACGGTACAACAAATCATCTTCTTTTTCTAATGAAAATGTCATTAAATTATTAGAGAAAGAAGACGATTCGTTGTACCGTTAATATCAAAGCTTCCTCGCTTCGCGCGAGAGGGGGAAACTGAAAAATTATTTAGCTCCTGGCCCAGGGTTTATAGGGTTTAATTTGAGAACATTTGTAGAACCCCCCCCCCCCCCACTGAAAAAGGTCAAGCGACGCCCCTGCCTACACCCCTCTCTTGATTGCCACGATACTGATTTGCTTGCTTTCCCAGCCTGAAGTGAGATGAGGACTTACGCCATCTGTTGTCGATCTACAGCACAAAAACACGACGCTGGCAAAATAATTATACTCATCTCTCAACTCCAGGCTTTACCTCTAGCTCCAGCTCCAGCTCTATGCACGCAATCGAAATCTGTGTGAAATGATGCGATGCGGCGCAACCATTAGAGACTGGTCCACTACAAAGTATGTGCATCTCCGAGTGGATCGTGCTTTACATCTCTAGTCTCCAGGAACGATCTGTGATTATTTCTGTGGATAAGTCTAATATCCGTCATCTTGTAATTTGGAATCTATAACAGCAAGAGAAATCGGTAAGAAGAAACGGGGCTTTTAATCATGTAAATCTGATTATTTTACAGGTGTCTTTGCAACGCTGGCAGTGTGCGCAAATCGCGACCAAATGCAGTGGAAGCGGCTGAGTTGTGCGACGCCATTTGGATATAAACTGCGAGATTGGTAGTAGCTCGGCCTCGGTGAATGTTTCTATGCCGGAGGAACGGCAGAGTTTAACTTCCGTTAGCCGTTCAAATGTATGCTGCATGTAGCGAGACGCCTGATACATTATCAGATTATGGAGTGTTTGTTGCGTGTTTGTGAAATTGAGAGCATCTATTTTCTACAACATGAAAACGGATCAAATGATTCTACCAAACTTTCCCTTCTAAATTATAGTAATCATGATAATTGAGAACATGAAACTTAATTTTAACTTAATTATCATCATCATCATCATCATCATCATCATCATCATTGGTATTTTCTAAAGTAGTTTCCTCTATTAAGTATTATTAATGCTTGTTCAGAAATGTATAAATTTGTGTAGTTCATTTGTCACAAATCTGTTTGGCCCGAATTCACAAAGGAGGTTTAAATTTAACCAATGGTTAAAACCCTCATTTACATGACCCATGGTAGTTGGAGTCGGGCTAACTCGGACCAGGTACAAAAACGGTCATTTTTTGTCATTTTAGGTTTAGGGTTAGAGTTAGGGTAAAATGACAAAAAATGACCGATTTTGCAGCTGGGCCAAGTTGTCCCTTTAAATCGGATCCTTTAAAATTGGACCTCAGAATGTGTGGCGCTTATTTTGGGCTTATTTTGGGCTCATTTTGGGCTTATTTTGGGGTTATTTTAGACCATGGGTTTTGTAAATGAAGATTTATACCATAGGGTAAATGTAAACCTCCTTTGTGAATTCAGGCCATTGGGTTCGATTGTTAATTATGAAATTAATAATGCACATTTGCGTAGTAAATAAAAAAAACTAACACAATATAGAAATACTTGCTATCCATAGGTTAATTACATTACGAAAAACGAACAAAGTAACCTAGAAATCTATTAAGTATTTACAGAGAAATAACTAGAGTCAAACCTGTCCATAGCGACCGTCAAAGGGAAACACAAAAAGTGGTCTTGTAGACAATTCATTATAATTGAAATATAAAAGTGTTTGTTACTTTGTTTGTTCTAATCTAAGGAGTAGGTTCATAGAGAAAATCATTAAAAAACTGTATTGCTCTGTGTTTTTGTTCCTTTTTGTTATTTGTATCTTATAAATAATAATAAAATAATATTGGATTCTTATATAGCGCACATACATTTTATATATAGCCCACTTCTTCTGTATGAAATTGAAATTATGTCAAATTTGATAACAAAATTATATTTTATGACTATAGTATACAGATCGCTTGGTAGTAGACACATCTCCAATCAATTCTGTTGCATAGAATTTGGCACACCACCATTTCCCTGCACGGGGAAGTCCACCCTGATATTAAGTTGATTTTAATAGAAGCAGAAAAATTAGTGAAACAAGTCAGTGAAAGTTTGAGCAAAACCGATTAACAATAAATAAGTTATGAATTTTGAAGGTGTGTTCAATCAAACAGAAAGTGGCAACTCTGCGACGTATCTTCAAAATTGACATTTTCCTAAAAGGTCTTCATTAATGCAAATATGTTTTCATACCGGCACTCCATGTATGTAATAATTATATTCTGTCATCATTAACTAAGAAAATGAAAGTTTATGAAATTTGCAGTATAGAGCCTACCGGTATTGAAGAGCAATGTGCAAGATACATCAGTGTTGCAAATTGATGATAACTTCAACATTCATAATAATTTTCCTATATTAATTAGGATATTGCTAAAAATTTCACTGATTTGTTTCCCTTATTTTTCGGCTTTTATTAAAACCAAATTAAAAACAGGATAGACTTCTTCTTTAACTGTTAATAATTTGAATACTAGACTGTATCTCATGTTTGTTTTGGTAATGATTTCATGTTTTCTTACAAATTTATAGGCCTACACCTGTACTTATTATTATTTATTAGATATACCAATGTATGTGTGCAATCCCCACTCTTTAAATTCTTAATTTGTTCTGTTGTGTGAGCTTTGTTGAAACTTAAAAAGCAGGAGATATATTCTTGTTGAAATGGTGATTAATTTGTGTTCTATTTTAGCTGCAGGCCTGGCTGTATGCATGTTGCACTATGGGTTTCAATAAGAATTGTTACTGTCAGTTTTGCACAAAATGCATCAAACCTTTTTTAATGACTTTTGAGTGTTTGCACACTGTTACTTTTCCATTTATGGTAGCTATTCATATAAAAAAAATGTACATATTATTCACTGTAAAGCCATGCTGTAAACTTAAAGAAGGTCTATCAAATGGGATTACAATTCATGCGCTGTATAAGCATAGTATAACTTTAAGGGAGTAAAGAGGAATTCTTGCACTTAAGTGAAGTGCTATCATCATATCTTTGATAATGCCCCTTGGAATTTCAAGAGCATTATATAAACTGAATACTCTTGCAAAGCAAAGAATATCCTTATCTGGAGGTAAATAGTATCTAGTCTGATTAAATAAGATTAAATGATGAAGGCAATACCTACATGCACATCATTTAGGGGGTGGGGATAGGGCAGGTGGGGTGGGGTGCTAGCTGATAAATAGATTATAGGGAGACAATGGTATTTTGGAATTCTTTCTGTAATCTTCACACCCTATTGTTGGCTTATGTAGTTTATCTACATTCTACAGTACATTTAATATTAAAAAAGGATTTAGCAAACAATGGACTATTTATGCTTGGGCAGGGGTTATAGTTTCACTTTGTTTAACTAAAATTTGAATTTAAAGTGCCCTCTTTTATCAGGAACAACTACATTGCATAGCGTCTTGATTACTTAGCTGTCAGTTCAAACATGTTTGAAGCTTTGCAACATTAATAATCATGACAAATGATAATAAATTAATCATGCACTTATTTGGCCATAATCATAAAACTTGCAACCCCCTTTTCTATGCCTTTGCTTCATGTGCTCTAAAGTACAGATTGGAAACAAGAAATGAAGAAAATTTGAAAGAAAAAAGTAATTTATTATTTATTATTTTGAATCTTGGGGGTATGTTCTGCTCTGGTATTGGTAATATCATTCCTCTTTAAAATTCTACAGAATAGGGAAAATTAGGGGAAGAGGTCAAGGTTCAACAATCATCTGAGGTTAACAAGAAAGCAAGGGCCACTACTAAACAATGTATATATTTCTTCATTTTCCACCTCATGTTTTTTCCCTCCCCCTTGAGTTGAATCCTGTTTTACTTTGTCATGCTGCCATTGCATGCCTCAGTAGGCAGGCATAAATGCACCCTCTGGAATGCCACCAATGTGGGATCTATTATTCAGGGTACACAAAGGCTGTGATTCAAGCCTGATACAGGGCCTTTTCATTTGCATCACAATGGCAGCTTGCCCCACTCGCTTTGTAGAGTTGTACCGAGAGTATTTGGCAGTCGGGGAACTTTGGTCCGCATGGTTTAGCACTGTTTTTAGCAGGAATGATAATTTTTTGTAGCATTTGATGTTTCAAAATAACAAGTTCTACTTTGATAGTGCATTGCATTGTGTAAATATTACTCTGTATGGGGTATTTACTTGGTAGAAAGCCTTATGATTACATGTACATGTATTGCTGTGAAGGTACAGGTGTACGGCTGCCCTGGAAGAAAGTATTGTTTCCTTTAGGGTGAAATGCCAAAATACTTTTTTACATGATTGCTTTCGAAATCACCTTTGATCAGAATCAATATTCAAATAGAAGTAATTTACCGTCGGACGAGCTTTCGAAAAAGAATGCAAACAAGAAAATGTCTTTATTTTTAAAAACAAATGCTTACTTTGTTTTGTTAATTAGAATAATAACCTATTTGTAATTTAGTATCTATAGATATTAGCCTAATAGATTACGTGGCTACAGGTGTTTTTTTCCTACAGGTACATGTACAGTATGAAGTGATTATCTGAAAATGGAGATTATCTCAATCATGGTGCTATGGCTTATGTAAACCTTGGTTCATTTAGAAAATGGGATTATTATTAAAGTAATCCTGATTGAAAACAAATCCTTAGTGCCCTATAATAGCTACTGTAATAGCCAGTATACTGGCGCCACATTCAATTCAGTATGTTGATTTAGTCAGTATTTTACTTGGTATTTTATTTTGCTAAGTAATATGTCTTAATTTGTATTCACATGTAAGCATTTTACTTTAGCAAGCTGACTTTAAAGGGATTGGTATGATCTTTGCCCCAGATTCTAAACAAAATCCAGGAGTATGTAGCTCATGCTGCAATCATAATTATAAACCTTTAGGTCAGTCAGAAATTCCAAGACTTTTACAAGCCAATCGCCTGGCTGAATTTCAAGATATTTATGATTGGAACTCAAAATTTCAAAAACCACTTTCCAAAATGTTTTTTATATCTCTACATTCTATTGGGGAAAATGAGTATGGTAAAATCGGTCACTCTTAGATTTTTACTTTTTTTGAGGCACTTCATGATCATTTAGAAGCGCAACTTTTTAGGGCTTCAATATTACACCATATCACAGTCCTATGGCTTCTATTGGTAAATCAATAATGATATATCAAAATCAATTTTAGCAACTGTCCACCAAAGTTGGTAGGACCATGCATCTCATATTTGTAAAACTGGAAAACTGGGGGGGGGGGGGGGGGAGGGGGGGGGGGGGGGGGAAGGGTTGAACTGAAAATAAAGACAATCTTTTTTTTTTGGAGGGGGGGGGGTATAAAAGTAGGATTTTGAAAATAAAACATCCTTGATAAGTTGATATGGTTTTTGTTATTGTGATTCATGTACATTGTACAGTGTTTGAATTATGCTTTTACCACTACCCAATACCCCTGAGAACACAGCTACATGTACATGTATGAGCTGATTTTGCATATTTCACATGTCCATCAACCAAGGAGAAGGTTTGAGGAAATATATAAGCTTATCATTAAATATTTGGGTTAAACGGTTTATACATATCCGAAAGGTCAAATTCCGTAGGGGTCAGTTATGATCTGACAATATTTGTACTTGATGGTCAGTTATGGGGGACTTATCGGAAGGACAAAACCATGTACGAATGGTCAAGATCACAAAGGCCTGAATAAATTCAAACAAATGAATAGTTAAGGATCACAAGTAAGGCCTATTGAGAAAAACAATGTCTTGTAAGATTGGAATATTTGTGTCCTTTAAGTTGATTATTCATACTTTACCATCAATATTTGCAGACCTTGCCAAAGCACATATTTGTGAAATGGATAAGGCCACACTACAGGTCACCAACTGTGAAAATTTCCTGCTTTTTTGGTCAAAGGGGATTATTTGAATTTGGCACCTGATTATATTTGTGTTGTAGAAGTAGAATGCACTTTTTCTAACCTTTACAAATGATAATCGGTTCCTGTAACACCTATATTGTTTCTCGGTTTGTGTATTTTCACATATTTCTAGCCTGGCTGTATTTGGTTTTCGTGCTTCTTACTTCAAAGCTATACAAAGTTTATTTAAGAATATAATTCAATATATAATGTCAGAGATTAACAACAAACAAACTGGAACGTGCCATACATTGAATAATAAGTCTTCTAACTCTTCTTGCTCCATCATCCATTGCATATGAAGATTTGCTGGCATTTTTTCAGTTAAATTTGAACAATGTTGATGAATGTGTACCGGTATATTATATTCTGCTATCATTTTCATGTTTTAAATTTTTTAAACCTCGCATCGTGTTCTTACAAAACCATTTAGTTTAAAGTTTGATCAACTAAAATATGATGAAAGATTTGAACATCAAACCAGGGTCTTGTAAACTGCAAAGTGAGATTGATGATACACAGTGACTGATAGCCTATTGCAAAGCATCTGTTAGTTTTTGGTGGGAGTGACATTTTCGCCCTTTTGAACTGTGTCAACCTTGAATTTCTATGTTGGTTTGCCCTCTCCTTGTGTCTTCCATGAACTGGCACCCATTTAGGTGTGAATGTCATGAAGTATACAAATAAAAGGCCCTTCAGTTTTCAGTCTTCATAAATAGCATGTAGTGATAACTCTTGACAGCACAATTGATTGCTGGAATCTAGCGATGTTGTCTTATCATGAAACAAATGTTTCAGTTGATTTCATTGGTGAAATGTTAACGATGTACTATCTGATTAGATTTTGGTGTATCATGCAGAAATGAATACAAGTTGATTGATTGATTATATTGATTGTTTCGACTTAGATTGATGGATGATATCAATTGCACGGTATAATTTATGATTGCGGAAATCTTGGAATATTATGAGATATACCCTTGAATTGAGAATGCAGGCTATCATTTATTTATGTGGTGAATGAAAAAGAACATCCTAGGAATGTGTTGTGATAATTTATACCAATATTTTGAATATGATTTATTGTCCTTTGCAAGTTGTCTGTTCCAAATTAAATATGCTGTAGCTGCTCAGTGCATTATGAAGTAAATTTGTTTAGATCCTTGTGAGTAGGCCTGTGTACTGTACTACATTGGTACTGGTAATGCGAGGGAGCTCTCCTTGTATCCTGATAAACCTTCCCCTTGTTCCTTTGACTTGAGATACTTTGAATTCCCCAGACATTTCTAATCATGTTCTCCCAAGAACTCGGCATGGTTCCAGAGATTGAGATGCCATGTTGAAAGCTGTCTTATCTGAGTTCAAGACCAAAAATAGAATGATACAAACCAGTTTCAAATTGAGATGTAGGCCTACCTGTACATTAACAAGAATAAGATATAGTGGACTCAATGAAGAAAAAAAAAGGGAAAACAAAATAGCACATTCTTATGATAAATAGCGTAGGACTAGGAATATTTACCAAGTGCTGCAGTATTTCAACTTTTAAATTTTTTTAGTGCTTGAAACCAGTGGCGTACCTGGGGTACTCCGTCAGGGGGGGCAAGCGACCGAAACAAACAAAAAAGGCGATGCTAATTTTCACTTCTGGCGAGCGAGCGAGCAAAAAAAAATCTTTAAGTAACGTTTGGTATATAAACTGGTATTGTTGCAAGTTGGGGTGGGAACATTCACCTGTTAGCGACGTTAATTTCATTTTTTTGCAAACGAGCGTAGCGAGCAAGAAAAAAATCACTCCTTTTTTTAATAATTGCCACTTAAACTTGGTTCAATTGTCCCATGCAGGGCGCGGGAACAATATTGTGTTTAGGGTGATTTCATACCCATTTTAGCTAGCGAGCCTAAATACATCTTTCTCTCAATGAATTGCTATATAAAATTTGTTTCATTGTTGCAGGTCGGGGGCGGGCACAATCTTGTTTTAAGGCAATGTCAATCCCATTTTGGCGGGCAGGCAACCCCCTACGTTTCTCTTTTTAATGATATTGTAGCAGGTTAGTGGTGGGCACATAATTCCACGAGCTCGCGAGCGAAAAAAATCACTTCTCGTTTATAGGGAAAATATGGTACATAAAACTTAGGTTCATTGTTCCATGTCAGGGACGTGATTATTAAAAGCGGTGTTATTTCTATTTTGGCGAGCGAGCGTAGCGAGCGAGCAAAAAAATCACTTCTCTTTTGTAGGGAAAATATGGTACATAAACTTGGGTTCATTGTTCCATGTCAGGGACGTGATTATTAAAAGCGGTGTTATTTCTATTTTGGCGAGCGAGCGTAGCGAGCGAGCAAAAAAATCACTTCTCTTTTATAGGGAAAATATGGTACATAAACTTGGGATCCATTGTTCCATGTCAGGGACGTGATTATTAAAAGCGGTGTTATTTCTATTTTGGCGAGCGAGCGTAGCGAGCGAGCAAAAAAAATCACTTCTCTTTTATAGGGAAAATATAGTACATAAACTTTGGTTCATTGTTCCATGTCACGGACGTGATTATTAAAAGCGGTGTTATTTCTATTTTGGCGAGCGAGCGTAGCGAGCGAGCAAAATTTTTGTAATGATAATTGGTTCATAAATTTCAGATTTTTTTTGTTGCAGGGCAGGGCTTACACAATCATGTCTAAGGTGATGTTAATTCCGTTTTGGCGAGCACGAGCACACCAAAACTTCTTTGAATAACGTTTGGTACATAATCATTAACTGGTTGTTGCAGGTTGGGGCGGGCACGTTAGCGGTGTCAATTCCATTTTGGCGAGCGAGCATAGCGAGCAAGCAAAAAAAAAATTCTCTTTTAATAGAAATTAATAAATAAACTAGTTTTTATTGGTGCAGGTCAGAATGGACGCAATCGTGTTTAACGCGATTCAATTCCTTTTTGGCGAGAGGGCGTAAAAACTCTTCCATTTTTAATGATATTGTTGCAGGTCAAGGGTGGGCACAATTGTTTCCAAAGCAATATCTATTCATTTTATTCGCGAGCAAGTGTAGCGAGCGAGAAAAATGAATTACTCTCTTTTAGTAACATTTGGTAAATACACTGTGTGTTATTGTTGCCATGGTTGCAGGTCGGGGCCGTCGGGGCAGGCACAATTGTATTCTAGGCAATGCTAATCCTTTTCTTTTTTCAGGGGGACGAGCAAGTGAAAACATTTAATACAAAATAGGCTAGCAAGCAGTTCGCGCCAGCGAAGAGTTTCGAATTTGTTATATCACTTATATTTTCCTATTTTCATTTGTCTAAATTTTTCAGGGCCGTATAAGGAATATTTTTCTGGTGGGGGAGGGGGAAAGATGCGTTAAAAGTTTTCGGAGAATCTCAAAAGCAAAAGGAGTGAAGGGAGTTCGAGCGACCGAACTGGTCATGAGGGTACTTTTGCATTTTCAAAAGTAGAATTGAAGGATTTGGTATAGGCCTACACTACATTTTCAGGAAAAAAACTGTACGTTTTCAAAATATCTGGGGTCAACTGCCCCCCCCCCCCCCCTGGTGCGTACGACCATGGTCTTTTTTTTTAAATTTCCCCATTTTTTTTCCTTTCCTTTTCTTTTCCCTTTTTCTTCCTTTTCTCTTCTTCTTCCTTTTTTCTTTCCTTTTCCTTTTTTTCCTTTTTTCTCTTTCTTTCCTTTTTTTCTTCCCTTTTCTTTTTTTCTTTTTCTTTCCTTTCCTTTTTTTCTTTTCTTTTCCCTTTTTCTTTTTTCCCCCTGGAGCCCGTCAGGGGGGGCACTCTGCCCCCCCTGCCCCCCCCATAGGTACGCCAGTGCTTGAAACCTTTCAAAATGTATTACCCCTTTTGTATTGTCCCCTACAATATATATTTCTGTGCTTGAATTATGCTGTTTACATCTGCACAGTCCGAGGCCCCTCTTGCAAACCTGATTACCAAAAAAAAAAAAATTGTTCTTAATGTGGGAATATTTAGTCCCATGTTCAGTTGTGTGTGTAGAGCCCAAAATACTTCACATTCTTCTTTCTGTTTGGGATTTGGATTTTCTACCAACAGTGGTCTTTGGTTTCAACAGAATTCTAGTAGGTCTTGGCTCATTGCCACCAACCCTAGAGAGTGTATTAGCCAAGCAGTACTTCTATAACAAGGAGAAAGGGAAGTTCTTGGATAAAAATCAAGATTGAAAAGTCTTGAGATTACATACTTACATCGCTGAATGCCTAACAGTATTTTCCAAATGAACATTAAAAGTATGGCAGCTACCGCATCCTCATAGGATAATAGTACCTTCGTGCAAAGCTGCCTAAAGCAGGGGTCTTCAAGCAAGTGCAATTTGTATCAATACACATGTACATGCCTGAACATATTTAAACAAAAGATCGAGTGAATTCCTCATTAATTTGTGCATACAGAGCACATGTACCTGTCCGAGACGGAGGTGCTTGTAGTGCTCATTAATGTAGGCCTACATTACACTATAGTCTATAGACCTATAGTCCTACTATGCTCAATACAACATTTACCATATACTGTATATATTGTTATATTCTGTCCACCTGGAGTATACTACCTGCGCATTTCCTAAGTTCATTGATTGCATAAATAAAGTGATCATTCTGATTTTGGCATACAGATCATATAGTCCATGTAAGGCCATTAAAAAAAAATATACATGTTTAGCGTCCCCGCCCGCTTCCTTTTTTGGGGGCCGCCTCCTATTTTTTATTTTTATTTATTTATTTATTTTTTTAATTTTTTAAATTTTTTAGTTTTTTTTTTAAAGAAAAAAAACATGAAAAACACTGCTAAAATGGCTCTATTTCTGATTAAAAAAAAAAAAAGATTGTCGGCAGCCATCTGGAAAAAAAATAGCCCCGACTGTCAGGGAAAATGTACCGAGCGGCCATTTTGAAAGAAGAAAAAAAAAAAAAGGGCCTCCTCCTTCCTATTTTTCGAAAAAACAGGACGCTAAACATGTTTTTTTTTTATTTGGCCTAATGTCTACAAGGCCAGGAGTGTTTTTACTTACAATATATATAACTATATATGCACCTGCACAACAAGAACAAAAAGTTAAAATGTTTAAATGTGGAAGTCTCCACATATACACACATGCAATCAGTGCATTAATCTTCATCACCTTGAAGCAGCGCTTTACACTGGAAGAAGAAGAAGAAGAATGTAGGCCTGGCTTCTTGACTTCTCGTTCAGATGGAGGATAATATTTCGCTTTGTTGAGGCGATCCCTGTGCGGTTGCTATGGCGATTCGACATTCCTTTGTTGATTGGCCCAGTTAGCTTGGAGGGTCAGAGATGGAGAGAGAGAGAGAGAGAGAGAAGCAGGGATGAATGGATGGCAGGTGGCTTCCAGTCTCAGATTGGAAGTTCTTCTGAAGATGGAGGAGACAAGAATGTGAGTGGAATGGACATTCTGAAGGAAGCGTATAAAGGCCGTACACATCAAGCATACTCCTTGAACTGTAACTGATGTAGTGTGTACTGTTGATGTGAATGCCTGTGTAGTGTGTACAGTACGTGTATTGCAAATGTGAACCACAATCTGCACATAAAATGTGACCCTCCATGTAATTTGGTTGAAATGATATGTATGATTTAATTTCCATTTATTCTTATGATAAAATGATATCATTATATGATTAGTAATTAAGTATTTATTATTATGATAAAAGTGATATATTCATTTATTTATTCATAGCAACCAAAGGGTTGGAGTGATGACCACAATTCAATCAGCTGCCTTTGCTTTAAAGGGATCGTTTAACAATGTTAAATCTGAGATAAACGGCCCTACGTGTTGTCAGTGTCTGTGATATGATATAATATTGAAGCCCTAAAAAACTTGCGCTTCAAAAGGATCAAGAAGTGCCTCAAAAAAGTAAAAAATCTTTGAGTGACCGGTTTTACCATACTCGTTTTCCCCAGTAGACTGTAGTGTTATGAAAACCGTCAGGCGAACGGTTTTCAAAATTTGTAATTCCAATCATAAATATCTTGATAATCAGACAGGCGATCGGCTTGTAAAAGTCACGGGGTTCCTGACTGACCTAAAGGTTTATAATTATCATTGCATCATGAGCTAAATCCAGAATATGTTTTCAGAATCTGAGACAAAGTTACCGGATCCCTTTAATACAATTAGTGCACAAAGTTCCAAATTGTCTGTTGCAATGTTATCTCTTTGACTGAGATTATTCTAAGAATGGCATATATGTTACAGGCCTACGCCCATATTAAAGCTCATAATGTCTGTCATTTATAAATTACAGTCCATATCAATGTTGTTCATATATCTTTGGTAGCAAAACATGAATAGAGATACTTTGATAGGCCTACATGTAGTAAACATGCAATGTATCTGTATAGCCTATAGGAGCTATTAAAGGAGATTACATGTGAAATGCCTTCATTTCTGCTTAATACACTGAGTGACAAAGTACATAAAGTCAACAATCATACGATTAACTTCGAAATAGATGTCACCTCAGAGGTTGTCTATTGTCGAAGATCTCCCCCGAAGCAATTTAAGAGAAAGAATAGACGACATAAAAAGGCACAGTAGAAGAAAATCAGAGTTAGTTTTCAACCAATTTAGGGCTCATAAACACATTGCCCCCTGACTGCCAACAATTTGTAAAATGCAACAAACCAAACCTTACTTGACAAACAAGGGTCTTTCAACCTGAGTGCATTTCAATGGGCAGAACTGTCCTGGGGAAAAAGGTATTTTGTTCCTTTTCAACTTCTAGTACTGTAGGTCTATAATTCTTCCTTCCCGCCAAACTCACAAAGTCTTTGTGAACTCCATTTGGATCCGTTTAATCCAAGGAAATATCTTTTAAGATTTAAAAACAAATCTGTATCAAACATTTTATTGCAAACTGTTGTACAGTATATACCGTAGTGTAGAGAGTCCTTTTTGTCGTATTTTTAACTCACTGTAACCCCCAATTATCATAATAGATGTTCAACAGTGCTTGGACCTTTTCATTTCTTCCTTCTAAATCACCATCTTCACTGCTGTAAATACTTTAAAAAAAATACCATCAGTTTCAACACAAAGAAAATTGGAGGCCATCTCATTCTGGCATTTTCAAAATAGCTCTTTTCAAATGTGCTTCTCTAAAATGAGATATCCGTGGAGAATTGCTTTTCTAGTCAGTTTGTCTGCCAGGAATCATGAAGATTTTTGAGTAGTTCTGTAGTCTGTAGATTTAAATAGAAAATATGTTTTCATTTGCACATTGCAATTGCATGTAGGCCTATGTAAAGTCTGTTCTGAAGCCAGTGGATGGATGTAGACACTGCAAATCAAGCAAATGCATCAAGGATGTGTGACCAGTACAATGTACCAGTTTCTTTTTTTTTGTATGAATTGTCATATATAACTGAGAAATAAGTTTGAAAACTTCAAGCAAAATGTTAATTTTTTTGAATTTTCTTTTGTTCTTATTTTGCTTTTGGATATATTTTGTAAATCAAACACAGACAGTTATGGCTGTTGTTACCAACTAATTTCAAGTTTTGTAAAACATTCTTTGCTGTTCACTCATAAAAAAATTTCATCGCCCTGCTGACTAAATGGTTATGTTTGGACTTATTCAACTTGAGCCTCAATTGTCTCCTATCTTCCTCCTGTCCCCATTTTGAGAAGTAAGGGCATGAGAGATCTGTATTCTTTAAATCAAAATATGTAGGGTTACTGTATGTCTTTCAAGTCCCTCCAAGGTTTATGATTTTATTCGTAATAAAGAGCTATACCTGGGAGAAGAGATTACAAGCAATTTATAGATATGTGTATTCCCAAGCAGGGTAATCACTAATCACTCGGTAAGATTTCAATCGGGTTTTGATGCTAATGGGCAGCTTGGGCCTACTCAAGGATGGTACACCTACACTGTATACGGTGACAATTTCCAGATTAAATTCTCAGACTGTTTGGTGTCACTACAACCAAAGTGGTCTTAAAATTGCATTTGTAATCATTATGACCTTAGATGTACCTGTAATTGTCACTAATTTTGGGATCTTAACAGTACCCCTTGGTAGTTATATAGGTTATCACTTAAGGTTTTAACAGAATAAGCATGCACATTTTACAGATTTAGTGCAAACATTTACCAAGGGACATGCAATATGTTTATATCTATTCAATTGGCAGTGAAATATAAATCTTTAAGTTTCTTGGCGGTTCAAAGTTTTTCAGGTGGACGACCCTGAAATAGGATGAAAATTCACCCCAGCGTAGATCATATCACTCTGTTCTATTGATCTTTGAAGTCATTAGTAAACATATGAATAACTCCAGAGAATTCACCCCCTGGCTGTTATGTTCTTGTGTCAACAGATTTTCATCCCAGAAGAGTATTACATATCACACCTAATTAAATGTTCCCTGTATCTGAGTTCTCAACTTGTTTCACAAAGAAGAAAATGTTTGCTTTTTGATACAAAATTTCATGTGCTTGCATTATAATCTTGTACTTTAAGGCTGTTACATTCTATTTGCTACTATAACTGCAGCAGGAAATAAAGACAAAATGATCTCAGGAGGTGATCCGTATTCTCATTATTTACATTTTATTTAATATTTTCAAAAAATAGCTGATTTCTCATTTATTAACAGTTTACACTAGGGCTTTACACATGTGTACAGTATTTTTGCACTTGATATATTCCTAGGTGGGAAAAGCCAGACCATTTTATGAGCACATACTTTTGCGGTCGATATTCCCAACACATACACGTTCTTGTAGGCCTATAAACATGATACAAGATGTGGTTAATTTTGTGAGTTGGAACTTTGTGTCTCATTTGCAAATTCACAAAGATAAAAAAAAACTTGCAAAATATACTTGGGCAATGTGGAACCCACTGGCCAGACAGATAGTTGGCCTTTGTAGCAGTATGATGCAATTCTATACATCAGTTGTGAAAAAATTGGACAGCATTATACCATGGACCTACTTGTTTATCACTGAAAACTATTGGTCTGACATGATCCCAGATCCAAGAATCAACTTATCAAGTAGCAGTAGATCAAGAACTTCTTGCTTCTAGATGACCAAGACAAGGTTCTTCCAATGTCATTCAGTCGATGACTCACTTGTCCTTGAATGACCCATGATACAAGCTATCAACTAGCCGCAGTCATGCAATGTACCTGCAAAAAAAATCAAACATGAAAGGAGAAAAAGGATTAAAATTCATACCAGTGCTTAGAGGTCAGAGGCAAGAATTGCCCCCTCCCCTCTACAAAGCCAAAGTCAGCTGCTGATACACAACATGAACAAAGGAGACCCTATCAATTGTGGTTTCTACAGACAGGGTGGTGCCTTAATTTGTCGCTTGAAAATTGCCATTCAAGCTATTTTTAAGAGGAAAAAATACTATTTTTAGACTGCGGAAGTCAATGCGGTATCTTGAAAGAGGAAGTTTGATGTGTATGAAAGAATTGTTTGGTATTAATAGTGAATGTTCCTGTAGATTAAAAGAAAGATAGGGTTAGGGCAGGGAGATGTTAGGGTATATATGCAAGTTTGGTATTTTTCTAGCCAGGTGGAAAAATTGTGGCGATGAACGAACTAAATTTCAGTACATGTAGTATCTTTATGGACCACACATGTCATTTCGCATTGTCCATTTGAGTGGTCATGATAGTTAATGTAGATTTTAGATTTTAGAAATGAGGCAGTTAATTCACCTATCAGAATCATTATTGAAATTGTTCACTAATATCAATTTTTGTTTTGTTCTTTTGTAGTGTCTGTCAGTGTGAGCTGTGAGACAGATCCTTCTAAAACAAACCACCATTCCTTCAACTTCATCAATTCCAATCACAACAAAGAGATTGTGCCATCTTGCACCAACCTGCCGGGACAAAGACGGTAGGATCTGCGGGGATCAAGGGCCACAATTTCTCCATCGTACACCCCCAGACGAAGACGCTGAATCTCTTTTGTTGAGGGGTTGAGGGCTGGGAGACAGGGGTCTCCTATGCCTAGTCATGCCTATCTGGGGAGGGGGCACTGGGGGCATGGCATCCGGAGTGGCTGCTATAGGAAGCATCAGGGGACTTCATCATGCTGCTAGTAGCCCGAAGTGTGTGGGTGTCAAGCTCTGGGATGGAGAACTACAACTCAATGTGGAGGTGAGTGTCTTTGCAATCTCTGTCCACATTTCCTGGTCCATGTTAACGAAACAACTTTCTAATGCTGTAAAACTGTTATTCTCACCAAATTCTCCCAAATAACAATTAGAAACAAGGAATATTCATGGCTTTCGTAATTTCTTATTGCATTTATTTTCAAAGTACCGTATTTGCCGGCGTAAAGGCCGCAGTATTTTTGGAAGAGAAAATATCAAAAAGTCGGGGTGCGGCCTATGCGACGAAAGAGTAAAAAATTTTTTAAAAAGTAAGTCAAAACCAGCACGAATTTGCACATATTGGACTAGATGTATGAACGGTATAATAACTATACATTTCCACACATCTTACCGACAATTTTATCTTGCATTGTTGACATGAAGACGAAAACAAACTTAAAAAAACAACATCTGCCGATAGATCTTGATCTATGCCAATGCATTGCAAAAGTAAAAGAAGGGCCCGTTTAACGGAGCTGCCGCGAAGCATCCAGCACGCGAAGTCGCTATTTTGAATCCATTTCAATACACAAGAGAGAGGCGCAATGTATACATCACAAAAAACTACATAAGCTAGCATCAGTGCGGGATGGCCGAGCGGTCTAAGGTGGTGATTTTAGTCAAATCAACATTTGTACGCAAGAGATCAAATCCTGACTTTGACAAAAAGTTTTTAAAATTTTTAAAATTTTTTAATTATTTTTTTTAATGTCAAAATCGGGGGTGCGGCCTATACGGCGCTGCGGCCTTATCGCCGGCAAATAGGGTATGTTGAAATGAGAGATGGTAAAGGAAGATGATAATAAATGTTGGCCTATGTTATTTAAATGACACTGTCTATTATATGGCAATGATTCGAAACAGTATGCTGGATATCATGATGGATGGCAATAGTTTCTAAAATAAAAAAACTATCAATCAAATTATTTGACACCACAACATCCAAACATGTATGTTACTATTGCATGGTACCCAGCAAGGGCAAGTCAGAATGACCACAGATCATGAAATAAATGAAGACCAGATGGTAATAGTTGGTGCTAAATCTGGTGAGGTTATCCATCATCATTACCGGGTTGGGAACCATTGAGATGAAGAATGGCATCTCATTTGACATGTTCGCACTTACAGCTTGGCCGCGTCCCCAGACATGTGGGAATCAAATTATCGAATATATGTGGTGGTACACAAATATTAGATTTTGATCAAACAAAGATGCTTTTGTCATTTAAATTGTATGTTCTTTCAAATTTGACACTCAGTTTTTCATTATCTCACAAAAAATTATTTTGTGTAGCGCCCTCTGCAACAGAACTCAACTATCCCTTTAAAGGTACTATGTCCCTTTTGCAGCCAACCTCAAATTCTGTAGAACTTTGCAGGAATTATGAATATGTCATGTATGTCCTATCTGTGAAATTTAAACGTTAGCAGTGTCCTCATATTCAAATTATGCAAGGAAACCCATTTACTTGCTAGACTTCACTGTCAGACACTATTGAGTGACTGACTGGCTTTTTTCTTCTTTGGTAATAACATACATGAAAAGAGTTGTAAAGGGTACATAAGCATTTGTCTACATCAATAACCCACTTCTTGTGATTGCCAAGATTAAACTGATTGAATCTTTGTGCAGCAGAAAACGTACAACCATTCGATACAATTGTCTGAAAATCAAGACTATTACTTGTGGGCTCTATAGCCCTAAAGCTGATTTGACATCTAATAGTCATTATTTTCCCACTTGAAGACATTTTCAAGCCCCACCTTTTTTAGGGAAGTTCTAAATAAGTATTATCTTTCAAATGCAGTTGGAATTTAACTTTTTCATTTTTTTGGCCTGCAAATGGGACATAGTACCTTTAACATGAAACTCTCTTTCATGGTCATGTGAAAAATTGTACATGTATGGTATAGGATATGTTTAGGCCTACATTTACATTCAGACAAACCTGACCAATTGGAATTCAGTGTATCATATTTCTAAAGCAAAACGTGTTTGCAAAAGTGCATTTTTATGATGTAAGAAATGTGATTGAATAATTTGCAAATGATCTGTAAATATTTCCAAGTCAAAGCCCAGGTTATTATCATAAATTCATCTGGCAGTGTAAAACAGTATCCTTTCACACCATTGCATTCATGGTCTGTAGGCCTAATGCTGCAATCAAAGAGAAAGCTTGACTAAGTTTAAATATCGTATTTTACATATGAGGCTTCATACGAACTGACAAATCACTTTTCCTGAGAAGGAAGAAAAGCATTTCACTTTTTCTTTCAGCTCCGATTCCTTGAAGGAATGCCTACTTTCTCTCTACAGTCCCTTGTACCAAGGTATCCAAATTGGTTGACCCCATCATAAATCCATCTAGATTTCTGGCATGAGGAGCAAATATTTGACCCCCTAATATTGGAAGATTCTCCCCAACATTCCGGGCTATCCCCCGCAGGGAAAGAATGGGGGCCTACTTGTTACTCTACGATAGTTTATAGACATAAAGTTTCACTCTTCTTGTCTTGTTTTGTGGTAGTGATATTTTATGTACAAAAATCATGAAATCTCATGTCAAACGTATGATAGTGGGCATAATGTAATATGTTGCACATTGTTATGGTTTCCTCTTTAAAGCTCTCATTTACCTTGAAATCTTGGATTAGGCTTATGCAGAGAGTCTATTTTTAGGACAGGCACTAAAATCTCATCCAACTTCCAAGGTTTATATGATTGTGCTTTAAAAAAATATCTGTCAGATATATGTACATGTATGTAATTGTAAGTGAAAAATAAAGTTTAGCTAAGACCCTTTCAGAATCGATCCCTTGCAGCGATTGCATGATTGTTCACCACAAGCTTTCATTTAGAGCTTCCATAGGGCTTTGAATTACAGAGCTCACAATTAAGTACTTTTTCAAAATTGACACTTTGTGATAGAAACTAGTGGTAAATGTTGAACAGAATAATATGTATTTGATTAGGCTACAATTATAGATCATAAGAAGATGAAGGTTGCAAAAAGAAAGTCCTATTATCCTTTAACTTTCTTCAAGGAGAGCAGCAAGTGTCTCTTTTTTCAGAAGTTGCTAGCAAAGTAATAAAATGGTTTTGAAACAGGAACCTTGTTGGAAGTTTTGAAGTAAGTTCTTACAATTGAATGTTGAGAGCTGTGCATGAGACTAATGCAAGCATTTTTATTCACTTGTATTCATCTGGGTTAGAAAGTGGAGAATTAGGTCAGTGAATTAGTTGATGTAGTATTTGGCACAACATAATAAAACAATTATGGTGTCTTGGGATGAGAGGAAAAGTGAAAGCTTATTGGCATCATAGGTGGAATGTACCGTTGTACGATGTTCTTCATTGGATTAACTGGTTATAGTATACCGGTAAGTGCATTGAAAGCAAAAGGAGGGATTTAGACAGATTATTATGAGCAGGAATTCAAATGAAAAGAGGGTAGGATTTAAGTCTAGCATTCCAGCTTACTAAATTTAGAATGGTATTTTAAATTCTTCTTTATGCATAGGCAGCTCTGGTGTCTCGCAAAAAAGAGATTAGATTAAGGATTTATTTTTTTGTCCAAGAAAAAAAGTTAACAGAAGTTCCAGAACTAAAATCTAAGCCTATGGTATATATAAAAAAGATGAAAAATGATGAATTTGTATAGTGATCATGTGAAATGTAATTGTGAAGTCAAAAGTGAATAATTAGAATATTTATCTTTAAAGCGTATGAAGTGAGAAAGAATCGAACCACTTGAGTGATCACAGTGAATAATCCCGCAAAGAATTTTTTTTTTTCCCTTCAAAAGATACATTGAACTTTGAAATATATTAGAACAATAGTTGGGGCCTACTTCCTTAACGAGATTGACAATCTGGGTAACATTCCATCATTTATTTCTAATGAAAAGATCAATGCAGTTCAGGGCAAAATATTAAGAGAAGAAAAATTCAGATGGAATAAATGGAGCTTGATCTTTATTAGATTGAAAAGAGGAAATAGACATTAGAGTCCTGTGTAGTGTATATTTTTTGCTGCGACAAGTACTTCAAATTGTTCCTCCTGAGGAGACCTGCATTCTGACCAATTTTCGGCCATTACAGTCTCAGCAGGAATCCCCTAGAATCGTTCAGGAATACAAATTGTAGGCTACACCAAGTTCATTGGCTGGCTTGAGGTATCAACATGTCAGAAAATAGAAATAGAGCAAAATGGTCAGTTGTTGACGTGTGTAGATTCTAACCTCTCACATTTTGGATGAACTTTCATTTTCAGAAATTTGTTTGGAAGATATTTTAGCTTTATGATCAGTATGACTTTCTGTTCCATCATCAATAACTAAGAAAATAAAAGTTTCATTCTGTACAGAGCAAATTCGAGAGGACCTTGCAAGATACATTCGGGACAGTGTTGCCATTTTGTGTTTCACTAATGACAACTTCAAAAATTCATAGCTTTCCTATTTTCAATGGGACTTTACTCAAACTTTCACTGACATGTTCTCATTTTTCTGTTTCTATTAAAAACAACTTAATATCTGCTGTCTGGGTAGATCTCCCCTTAACACTTGAAGTTGACTGGTAATGGTAATTTTTTACATTCTTTTCTTCACAGGGGAAGGCCAAAGTGCAAGATTTGTATGACCAAGTGTGCTTTACACTGTCAATAAAAGAAGCTCAGCTATTTGGATTGACAATTTTACGAGGTATGTGGAATTTTTACTGCTCTTTAAGGTAATTGTCAAACTGATTGACTGAAGACCTTGTCCTCCATGTTGCTGCAGATTAATAATGACTCTTCTCAACCATGTTTGGATCTGTATTGGAATATGAAATTTAAATTTTCTAAGAAATCAGCTGAATTTAGGTCGGTTGTTTTGTTTGCAACTTTGCAAAAAATGTTTATCAGATTTTGCTCTTTGCGATAGTATGAATGTCAGGTTACCTGGGAATTCTAACAATTTATCATATATGTTTTATTATTCTATTGGTACATTAATTTGTTGGATGTACAGTTTTCAATTAAAACGTGAGATATAAAATCTATTTACATTATTCAGTGATGCCATATGTTCGAAAATGATGTTTCACAATTAATCATCAATTTTGTACAAAATGTCATAATTTCTTAAACTGTCTCCAATCAAATAGAGGAAATTTGAAATAAGGCAATATTTAGTGGGAGTGGATTGATCATTGTTCATTGAATTAAGCCTATATGAAAATTGATTTAAAAAGCATTAGGATGTATTGTACTAGTCATTATAATTGCTTCAATGTAATATATATCACTCTTTTATATGATGCTTTTGCCTTTGTTTATTTTGCAGAAAATGGAGAATATGAATTTCTGGATCTGAAGACCAAGATTTCAAAGTATGCGCCAAAGGGATGGAAGTCTGACTCTAATGATGTAAGTTTAATAAACTATAACAATTATTGAAATTATTTTTTTTTTTTTTTAAGGCAAATCAGTAGAATCCCAAAATAATCTTGTTATGGCACATGTAAGGGAAATTTGCACTAAATATATGGAAGCTTTGATAGTATTTTCCATTCTCATCTCAATCTGCCCATATGGGTTTACCTTTGTATCCTGTAATGCGAATGCCCTGTCCCTATCCATTGGTAATCAGTCCTGTAACTGTATATTGATTGTGTTTGTCAACAATCCAGCCCTGAAAAGACTTTGATTGTAAAGGATAAGAAGCAGAGAATTGCAAGTTAATAAATCTTTCGGCTAATAGATATTTTTCCTTCAGACTTTTAAGTTGTGAGAGGATTATTGAAGAGGAGACATATTTGCAGAGGGGTAAAAAGTAGGGGGCTTACAGAAATTGGTTGTTGAATGGATTTATCCTTGTGTTGTTGATGCTAAATTTAGTATTTCCCCGCTAATTGCCCCATAAGTACATCAAGCCTTAAATCAACTGCATTGAGAAGTATTAAAATGGAGAGTGATTGCACAAGATAGTTAAGAAAGGTGAAAATGGATTGATGCTCAGGAAGGCGAGGGGAGTGATAAGATTCATCAGGGTTCGACTAAGAATGGAGACGATACAATGATAATGGGAGGGGCAGATATTTGTCAAATTGAGAAAGGGAAAAGAGAGACAGTGAGGGAAATTAGAAAGTGAAATCATAAAGGAAAGAGATGGGAATGAGAGCTTCAGTGACAAACAACATATTTGCTATGATTTCAATGTGAAGAATGTGCTTGAAACAATGCTCAAAGCACTCATGTAGGCCTACATAATGCCTTTCAAAAGATAATTACAAGTATGGACTTTTATATCAATCTTCCTCTCTAAAATATATATATTTGTTAATGTACATGTAACAAGTGGAGGCTTGAGTAGGAATAAATAAAAAGCTATATTTCAACTATTCATATAAATAAGTCATGGAGTATGGTTCCAGTATCAGCATAATTTGATATTTATAGGAATCTGTTGTAAATATGATATGATTTTTGTTGTTTTCTCTGTCCTTGGATTATGTATTAAGTCTGAACTGACCCATACTAAGAAGCAGTCTACCCTACTTAATAATGACCAACAAACCTTAACTAAGACCTGTCAATCAATAGCACATACCATAGTGATGATGTCACAATGGTGCCCCATCCCCCAGCCATACCCCCAGCCATACCCTCAGCCATCCCCCAGCCATTCCCTAGCCACCCCCTTGCAATCCCCCAACAGTAGTCTGGGATCCAGTCTCATTACTTTCGCTGTATGACCTTTTTCATAGAGGGACCATTTTCATACATGTATGACAGAAAAGTATTTGTGTTTCCATGTATACAATGTAGCAGTGGGGGGGGGGGGGGTAGCAACGGACAGCTCTAAAAAAAAAAAACTGTGGAAATTTGTAGATATCTGTCTCACACCCCCCCCCCCCCCCCCCCCAAAAAAAAAAAAAAAAAAAAAAAAAAAATATATATATATATATATATATATATATATATCTATTATGCAGTCACTAGAAATCCTCACATTTGCAATAGCTAATCCTATATTTACAGCTCTTTTTAAGAAAGAAATCATTTTAAACTATCTCTTTGATCAAAGCAGATGAATCCTGTGTGCTTATTAATTAATTTAGGTTATTATCTGCAGTTCTTATGGAATTGATTTAAAAAGAGCACAAATTGTTGTAGAGCAGCAGTTGTACTACAACAAAAAATAGATTTCGAACTGAGAAAATAGAAAGTCCTTTCTTCAAGGGAATATCTACTCTTCTATGTATTATTCTGCTCAGTGAATTTTTTTTTTTTTTTAAGGTGAGAATTTTTAGGAGTCTTTTAAAACAAATTGGAACAAATCCTCTGTAGTCTGGTAGGAAGACTATATATACTTGTTCAATGGATCATATAAACAATTGGCTACCTGTTATAGCGTTAGAAGCATTCCACAAAAGCATGTTATGTACTCTTCCCCCATAGCCATTCTTTGTTAGCATTGTGATACCTTTGTGTGAGTTTGCTTGTAAATTGCCCAACCACCCGCATTGTTCCTCTTCAGCTAGTGGCCATTCCTGGACTCTTAATTTCTATGCAACAATAGTACAGGTAGTTCATTAAGGTTTGAAAGAATTATTGTGCTTCTCAAAATTATTGGTTGATGATAATAAATCACGTTTGGCAAGATAATGAGTGTGGTTTTTGTAAATGATGGAGAACAAAACATGTTGTTGACTGGTAGGAAATCATACATAAACCATTTAGTTGCATTTATGAAAAAAAACTGTTGTAACAACTTCCTGAATAGCACACATGTAGCTCTGTTTAAAAACCCTCAGATATGGAATTGTACTTTGTAGAGTAAATAATATTTACGCTGCTCCTACATGTACATGTACCTGAATCTTGTTCAACAGAATAGAAGGTTGGTCATCCTATAGACCCTACATCTCTTTATGATTTCTGTGCTATGAAAAACTTGTTTAGATTTGAAGATCATTTTTGAGGATGCATAAGAGAGAAAAGAACCTATGTTCATTTTTTTTTGGTAGCAAATCCTTGGTATGACACAAATTATGGTAGGTTTATGTCCTTGGTCTATGGTGGAACTTACACTCCTGTGCTACTTGATAGACTAGTGCAAGAAAGAAGCTTATGTCAATGGCTGAGCTCCACCCACCTCCAGACTGCTATAGAAAGAAGCCATCTCTATTATATCTTCTAGTCTTCAGTATTGGTATTCCTGATTAGAAAGATGTGATTAAGAACTCTTTGTATCTCTAATACTCTAAGGAATGTTGAAACCAAACAACTGTCTTCTAACTCTAAGATGTTTTCTTGTAAGAAAAACCACAAATCTTCCTCCAAACAATGGCCAAGTGGGTCCCTTTCAATGAACTTGTCCCTGCAAGTTACAAACCTGTTTTTAAGTAGCGATCAATTAGTGACAGATTAGCTTTGGGATATTGACTTCTATCATTATCCATGAAGTTGAAGTCATAGTACAGTGTAATTCAGTTGAATATTGAACCTGTAAACAAGTTGTTATTGTATCATGTCGGGTTACCCTCTTTATTTCTTTACCCATTTTTTTCTTGTTAATTTAAATATTTATATTAATCACTGATTGGTCTGTTCTTGTCCGTCTATGTATATCTATAATAATAATAACAATAATAGCTCGCTCATATATAGCATTTTTCAGGACCACAGGCCCTCTCAAAGCGCTTTACAGAATATAATAATAATAATAATAATAATAATAATAATAATAATTTTTTAGAGTCCACTCCAAATTTTATTAAGTTAAACCGAAAATGAAAATTCTTTTTTCCCAATTGATGGTGAGCCCGGCAGCCACTGAGCAGCGCCAGTAATAGTAATAGTATAGAAACATGTTACATTATTATAACCATTCTTTTGCTTTACATATTTGCATTTTTTGTATTTCTAAGAGATAAGCAGCTTATTAAAAATATTGTATTGCTTTTTTTTTCACTCACCAGTCTGCCCACACTAGTCTCCTTTTAAATATCTGCTATGAAGGAATCTTGTTATCTCATCCTTCACTATCCTAATTACCCTCTAGAGTCTATGCAACATTCCCTTAGCCACTCCTCCAAATAACTTGTTTTGTCTATTGATCATCTCCACAAAATGTGCAGCATCATGTAAGTGCTTTTGCCCAGTGCAAAATACAAACAAACTACTTTTTTTTCTTTGAGAGAGAAAAAAACTGCATTTTTGGGCTGGTCAATGGGGTGTAAAAACATTCCTCTGGGTTCTTTGTTTGATTCTAGCCTGTGGTCAACACAGATCAATAGCAAGTGGCTGAGAGTAGGGCAGCTGGTGTTACTGATAACAATTCTCAAGTGAGCCTCATTCCTGGATGCGTGATTTGGTAGTAAAATGTGCAAAAAACAATAACAGTATATTACAAAATTTTACAAATGTACAATTTTGTTTGTTTTGTTGTTGGATGAATCTAAGTATGAATTTTGAAAGTGCTGTAAATGTAAATGTAAAATTCCATTCAAATCTGCTTTAGCAACCACTTGAATAGAAATTAGAAAAATCACCTGTCTATACAGATAGCATTGTTTGTCATTTAAACAAAGAAACTAAAGAAACCTGTACACAAAGATGACCTGTCTATAAAGACCACTTTTCTTGTCTTCCTTGAGCAATCTTTATATAAGTTTCACTGTATTTCGAAGTAGTGTTGTACTTTGTTTATGAATCAAAAGTCATAATCGTTCACTTTGATCTTTTGTTCAGTTAAGCATTTTTGATATTGCTCTAGAACAATGTGATTTTCGTAGATGTAGATCACAAGATTTTTGGTCAGTTTCCTTTCTAATTCTTTCACAAATTAATTGACTTCACAGTTTGATTTGAAAGATAACTCAAAAGAAAACATTTAAGGCCTAAAATCCCTAAATTTATATTATGCTCCCAACAAAGATGTATGAATAAATTGAAAAATTGAGCTGTGACATTAAAATAGGATTGGCTAACTGTAAGCCGATACATAAACTGTTAGGTATATATATATATTTACATTGTTCTACTTTGTATGATAATGTTGAACAATAACGAATGAGACATGGAAATTGGCTCGTTAATTGAAACTTGTTCTATGTTATGAAATAGAGAGAAAAGCTGCACATCCTGATGATAAACCTTGGGATTAAACACAGTTCTTATACATGTTCTATTTATGGTCACAATGATCAACCTTGAAAAGTGAAATAACTAGTGAGAGGGATTATTTGTTCTGTTGCTTACGCCCAAATTTGTATCTCCACTGGTGATCTCATGCAAACAGATTTGATATATTAAACATTGTTAGAATCGTTCTGTATTAAAGTAGTCTAGACTTTAAATAGATAGTTTAGATAGTTACTTTTGTCAATCTGCTGCAAGTTGTTTGTTGTAACCAGGATACGAGTGACATTAAAAACTTATGTCAAAGATGCTAACGTAATATAATCTTTAGTCAATAGAATAATGGGGATTTCATTGTTGGTTATTAGGTGTGTTTGGACCTTAACAAGAAAACTCTTATAGAAACATGAAGACTTCATGGACTTCATACATTTCAAAGTGAAATATGATCACATTTGACTGGTAATAAAGTCAATTCTATAACAGAAAAGGGTGCTGTTCATTTAGGTAGATGAGCCATGCAGCTAGTAATTCATGTAATAAAACATGCTCTGAAAAGTATGAAAGAAGAATAGCTGATCAATTTATAGGAACTTAAATTGATATTCATTCATGGTTACACAATAAACATGAAATGTATATTCATCATCACTTAGAATTGTGAACTTTTTGATGAAGTCGAAATGAGGGTAATAGCCATGCACTAAAACATCTATCAACTCTGACCTATTTCTGGCAGTCATAAAGCAAGCATCAAGAAAAAATTCATTGACAGTCCCTATGACAGATACATATATTTGACATGTAATGCATTGTGAATTGTAGTTTGTAAATTGGCATGAACCCAGCTCCTACAAAGGTTCACTTGAATGGGACCTCGCATTAATGCCCCAAAGAGTGAGGCATCCATTCTCAGTCATTGTGTCGCTCATTACATCTAATGGAAGAGCAAGCCTGAGAAATGGTCCCATTTCCTAATGATCATCTTGGCATTCATTGATTCGCTCCGTGGTATAGAGAGGGCTCTTGTCATCTGACATGTGTGGCCCAGTTTTCTGTCTTCAATTTCCCCAAATGAGGACAGTCTATATTGACTTGGTGTCAGGAGTGTGATATGCTTAGGTCTTTCCATTTGAAGCTACATGCACTTTTGCTCATCAATTACACATAATTGACAGGATGTAATTGAGGACCTCTGTAAATTAAGGTTTACATGTGTGTGCTTGTGTGCATCTGACATTTCATTTGGTAATGAAAAATGAAATGTATTGTCTCTATTAAAGATATATCGATTCCTCACAGAATTTCCATAAGATATTTTCACTCCCACTTTTCATTCCCACTTTTTATATGGCTGTCTATGTACAAAATGCTCAAAGTATTCCAAGGTTCCTTTGTAATATATTTTGCATAGAATGCCTTTACAATTTAACATTCTTCTGAATATGCTTCTATTTTCAATTTTGTTGTTGCATGAAAAGTAATTTAAGCTTTAAAAAATATTTAACACATCATTCATGCTCTGAAATAGAACCGTACAACTATTTCTTGGCAGCAAAGAAAATTTCCTCCAGTTCTGTTAATAATCCTTGAGCTCGTACAAGGGTTAGGATGATGGCATGTTGCCTGGACATTTCTAACGGAACAAAGACCGAAGGAGGTAGTTTTCCTGTACTGGAAACCGGATAAGAGAAACCCTTATAGTGGTGTGGCTCTCTAATACAAATAGCCTTGCCATTTCAAAGGAATGTTAAGTTGTACTGGCGCAGGCCCTGATTTTCGAGAAGTGTTTCACATGCAAAAATTCCTCAAAGGGGCCGAAAAGAATTAGAGAAGATTATGAACTACGTGATAGGTAGTGTTTGAATCGAAGCTATGGAAAATGAGCTTGAATGGGACTAGGAAAGAATATTCCAGGTACCTGTCTTCAATTTCAATAAGACTTTAATAGGCCTACATCGTAGAATACCCCCTTAATTTGCCTCCATTATCTCTCAACAGCTACCTTTTAATTCATGAACAAAACTCTAATCGTATTAAATGTTTCAAACTGTATCATATTGCGCTGTATGTTATTTCTGATGTATACAAATATTTTGTCCTCAACCTCCTTCTTTTTCATTTCATTTCTTTGATGTTACAGGGACGAGACAAGACTGGGAAACCCCTTCTTTCTTTTTACCTCAAAGTGCAATTGTATGTGGAACATGTATCCTTACTGAAGTAAGTATGATTCTCTGGTACCATTAGGATTAGGCATAACTAAGCATTGCAATGAATATGCTGCTGCAAATGTTATTTGTTGTTTACAGCAAAAACTTGTAATGTATATTTCAGTATTTACAATCCTTTTAAGAGGAAATAAATCATACCCTATAAATTAAGAAAATGTGGTTTCTTCCATTTCACCTTCAAGAAATTAGAGTGAGCATAACTACAGAGAGACCAAAGGAGATCTTTTGCTTTTTTATTCATTCTTTTCCAAAATGCAAGTTACAAAATATCTGTACATGTATGCTATGAAAGATGATTTTTGTCATGATTCCAGCACACAATTCAAAACAGTTCATGGCCAGACAGTTTCCCTGAAATTCCCCTGTCACTTTGAATGCACATGTATTCCCGACATTTATTATTAATCCCCTGTACGTGAGAGAACATGTTACACCACATTACACTTTGCCCTGATGGAAAGGTTATTCCGCCAGGGCTCCAAATGTTTGACCTTTGACCCCTCCCTCTCAACATTCCTCTCCTGATTGCTCCGTGGCAGTTCTACTTTTCAAGGGTGCCGCGGCGGTGCGCATGAACCCCCAATCCACATAAATCTCTTTATGTTCCATTTCAGCCAGGCCAAGTCAATCTAAATTTTGAGCTTATGTTGTGGTATTTCATTCTTCTAGCTGTTAGGGGCTGCTTTATGTTCATGTTGCTCGCTGACATGCACCGACATTCATGTGCAGGAATGTTGTCGGACTCTGACATTGGCTCGTAATAAAAGCTCCTTGTGTGTACGATCAAAGATCATCTCCGCTCTGTCATGCCTAGTAGGTTAATGGCTGTTTGCTTTCCCACCTGGATTGGGATGCATTGCCTCATTTTACAAAACAAAATTATACATGGTAATATTTTTTCTTTCATGACTACCAAAAACTAAAGATTATTCAGGGTGGTTGACCTCCATTGTCCATCTATCATCACATCATATGCCCACAAAAAGAGTATAAAAATTAGATGATAAGGTGTGACAATCTCTCAAGCATTAAAGGTAATACAAAGTTTTGGTATGGGGTCATGAATTTTCTGAGATTTTCATGGTTTCAGCTACCATCGTACGGCCCTAGGAGCTATTTAAAATTCATCAAAATTTACCGGGAGCACCGGTAAATTTTTATATTTAATTTTTCTCGAAAACAGAAGTGTTTTAGGGGCAAATCTTTTTAGTGCTTATAATACATCCACAGGGGCATCTAATTTAACAAAATTGTAAAGAATCACTATCCACCCAATTTTCAAAATTTCCCAAAACTTTGTATTACCTTTAAGCTTATATTGTCATACCTCTGTATGCTTCTGTATTATTTACAATTGCAAATGTATAATGATCGTAATCTCCTAGTGTTTACTATCGTGATGGTCATGATCATACTATGTAAACTGTTGAACGTTGCAGAAATAAATGAATAAATATGGAAAATGCATATTGTATGATCGGATCATTACCTAGGAAACAAGATACACTCTTTTTCATTTTTGCATAGTGCATATAAAGTCTCTACGTGCTTCAAGAGTGTTTTGGAAATAACCAACCTGATGATGATGGTGAAGAAGAGATTGATATTAATGTTGTTGCTCCATTCGCTTTTATTGTAGGGATGATGTGACACGTCACCATCACTATCTACAGCTGAAACAGAACGTACTCCAGGCTCCGGTGCTCTGTCGTGAGGAGGCGTGCTTCGTGCTAGCATCGTACGCTCTCCAAGCCGACATGGGAAACTTTGATGAGGTAGAACATGCCGGAAGATACTTTGAACCAGCCAACTACTTCCCTGAATGGGTGAGATATATAACCAAGGAGGGCGTTTCACAAAACTTGTCATCAGTGACAAATGACAGTCTTTGTTATAAGCTACCAAAATCCTTGCTTCTGATTGGTTATCAGCATCTTTGTTACTGATTTTTGTAATTTGTCATTGAAAAAAGGCTTTGTGAAATGGGTCCCAGAATGGAGGAAAGGGGAAGATAGATAAAGGGAGTTAAAAGGTTATTTAAAGATGGTGGGAGGGGGGGGGGTGGGAGGGGGTCTATGTTATTTGTCAACACAAACAATACTTTCCCCTGAAATCCTGCCCTCACCCACACAAGAGTGAACTGGCATATTATAAACATGACATGTATTTCAGGAATGGGGGATAGTTACAGAGACCAACTTTCCTTACCTAGGAGAAATACAACTATTCTAATGTGGTGATAACTATACAATTATAGGATCATTGATTAAAAACAACAACAATATTAGTTCAGAGATGCCAGTTTTCAGGCAATGGCCTGAATTCAGGCCCCGGGGAGTTATTTTCATACCATAGTTTAGGATTTTTGTGTACAAACGAGCTCATTTTATGTGATATTCTGGCCATCCGGTCAATTCTAACTAGCATCCCTGCAAGTTACATGTGGAGGTGTATCATGAAAAGGGAGCAAAAAGTAAAGCAGAATTGACTTATTGTCATATTTTCTGAAAATTTTCTTCAAAATAAAGAGTTATTTGAACACATTTTATTCTTTGGTATGTCTATTGTCTATTGGGGTTTATAAAAGAATCTGTAACTTTTTATTTAAATTGTATTTATTTGAGTATTATGATTTGTAAATTTTATTTGGAGACCATTAATGGAAGTCTTTATTCTAAATATTATAGTTCATAAAACATAAAAATAATGCATTAAAGATCCTCTTTTTCTATTTGTTTGCTGCTTGATTTTTCAGGTGATCAAAAGGAGAGGGGAGAATTACATCATCAAACACGTCCCCTCGATGCATAGAGACCAGAAAGGCACCACACCAGCCCTAGCGCAGAAAGCATTCATACGAGAAGCAGCTTCTACACCAGAACATAACATGCACTTCTACAGACTCAAGAAGGTTGGTCTATCACTTATTACGATTCTGGTTTTTAATTGTAAGACTTCATCACTCATATTTTCCTCCCACTCTCTCATAAAACCTTTCTGGGTCAGCTAACTTTGCAGAGAGTTAGAAGGAGATAGGAATGGAATTATTTGTGGAGATGGGTTTTTTTCCTTTAAATATAAGATAATCTCATTCTAACATGATTTTTTTTCCTTCAAATATCTCCATATCTGAACAATAAATCTATGAATGAATTTACATAAAAATAGCTAGAGTTGGCCTTCATCATTCTGTCATTTGTGATGCAATCATATTTGCACTGATGAAATGTTTGTGGTATAGCTGTTGGAGGTTTGGTGGTAAAACCTATTTACTTACAAAGCCAAGCGTGATATTGATTTGTTGCTTGTTTTCAAATAGTTCATCGCTTCAAATCACCTTGAGAATCTATTTAGAGTTGTCCAATAATATTTGTGGTTAAGAAATATGCCATAACACATTCTTAATATCTCGGGTAGAATAGTTTTGTTTTGTCTTTAAGATAGAAGAATTCCATTACTGACTACATTTCAACTGGAAAATATGTTCCTCTCTTCTGCATTTGACCTCGGTAGAGCTGTAGATGAACAACCTTTTCATGGGTACTATCTGACATGATTTAAAATTTGTATTGCCGCAATTTCTGAGCTTATGTCTAAAGTGAGGTATTTCATGTCCTTAAATAGGTTTAAATGGAATCTTTGACATGTCCTACATTCCCTGCATGAGTCTGAATTCTCTTCATAGCCCTCACAAAGTCATACATTCAAATAACATATTATTCTATGACATCCCAACAGTGCTTGTACTATACATACTACCTGGACTGTATAGTGCTTTGTGATGGCACATAATAATATTATGTATCAAGGCTGCATTGGCATTCCTATATTCACTCTTGAAAAGGAAATAAAAAAAAACTGTATTTAATTGTTACTGGAGAAAAGTACATTGCACCAGATCTCCTTATTCTGAGATCGGCTTTTCTATTCACACGCCAACCCCACTGGGCCGTGTCAAATCTATTCGCGTGCACTTTACCCACAAGCTGCGAAACTCAGAAAAGGTGAATACAACTATGTAGAGAAGAACAAAATGAGGGAGAGACAAAATCTACAGATACCCACCTGCCATGCAGAGAAGAATAAGAACTATTTATGCCCAGTTGCCTCAACAAGCTTAGAAATATTCGTTATTGTACCATAAATTTGTGGTACAGTAAAGGTTTATCTCTGCTTGGCTGGGTTTCAATTGGCTGAGCTAGACACGCTTGTTCACTCAAGCAGGTAGTGGTCATACCTGCTCTAAACCAAATATATGAAATTAGTCACACTCAAATATGGGAAAGTGACAATGGTATTTAATTAGGGTTTTTGAAAATTAGGGAAATGGGCTATGTGTTTTTGCAAGTGCATGAATATTGTTTACGCAAACAAGTAGTGAAAACAGCATTAATCACCTAAGCTGACAGGTGCGTCGGTTCCTGGAGCAGTTTGGACCATGAAAAGTTTTGGTTTTATGGGGGTGCACTTGAGCACATGTGGTTGGTGTTTGTGACCACACATTGGATTGAAGTATTCCAGGAATGTAGAGTGTAGCTCCCCGAGATGATTGCAGTGTACTTGTCTGATGACCCTTGGTTCAATAGCAGTGAACCAGGCAGAGAACAAAGCAAACCGGTTGTAAATCAAGCTCTTGTTTAGAGGCTCTCTCCCCTAGATCAAACCCTAGATCAAACCATCTCCCTATCCAGGCTTCAGTCTTATTTCACATGCCAAGATTGATTATTAAAGCTGCATCGTTCAGTGGGAATACTGTTTGAAGTGCTCCGGTTGATGATATATACCGATTTATACTGAAATGGATGTGATACTTCTCATACTTTTATTTTAAAATCCATGTCCGGAGTCTATGTCGGGTCAGGAGTAAAGAGTTAAATTAAATTAAAACTGACAAAAAACATTTTGAACGTAATCTATCCAGCTTTCACAGGCTAAAGAATTTGTGAAATGGATCTTTAGTGGAAAACCAATTGCTGATTGTTTGTTGCCTTTCAACATTCATTTAGATGTAAGGTAGTAGCAATTTATACCCATTTATAGTATAATTGTGTCAAGAAATATAAGAGAGAAGTCAGACAGAAAGGGAGACATGTGACTATTAATCTTTGTTGATGTTGGGGCAAACGTAATAATGGTCACATTATTTCTGCTCACATTGAACACTCCATTATTTTATAAAGAATCCACTGCAACTTTGAAGAAAAGAAAAAACTGAACATCAACTTATTTCTGTCCCAATTATGGTCCGTTTGGGAGATGGCAGATAGAAATGACCTTGGGTTTTAAGCGATCACTTTCTCAACAGAGTCTTCAGAAGACTGTAAAAAAAAAAAAAACACCCAAAGTTTAAATAATTTCAGTTCTCCAATTCCTTGAGGACATGGCAACCTTTAACATGGATGACCTTGGGTTTCATTTCGAGAAAGCTCCAGGAATTTGTGCAACTCCAGGAGTATTGCAAGATTTAGGAAAGGGATGGAGAAAAATAAAGAAAACTGCAAGGAGACCATACAGCTGAGCACATTGTGAAGGATTTTCTAAGATTAGAGATAGGGGGTATGATTTCCAAGAAGTTTGAGTTAACATGAGGAAATAAGAAATTGATATGGTGTAAAACAGATTTGAATTAATCTGTTCAAATGATAATGCATTTTAATTTTGATGAGTTGTCAGCATTTACCTGAGGCAATTGTGCATTTAATTCTATGCGTGACTTAATGGCTTAGCTAACATTCAAATCCTCTTATATGTTTTACCTTGCAAAGTATGTTCATCCTACATCAGTTAAGTGTAGAATAAGATCTCCCTGCTTAGTTGATATTTCTTCTTTCCATTGTGTTTTTTTATAGGAGCTTATTTCATTTCTGCTATAATTAATCAGAATGTCCTTGTGATATTTTGGACCTATTCTTGGTGTTTTGTTTTCATCACATCAGAGCTCTTTAAGTTTTCTAGAGCTTTTTTTCTTTTTTCCATAGATATATTGCTCATGACCCTCATGCATATTTTTCTCTTCTCTCTCTCTATTTTTCATTAAAAAATACCTGTTCTGCTCAGGAGCCAATAATTTGTTTAATAATTTTGTCAGCGACTTATGCTTTGGAAAAGTATTGTGATTGATGGAAGTCAGTAGACTGTTCCTGTCTAGCAAGATTTTTAATCAAAGCTTTTTCATCAATATCCGTCTCATTATTGACCCTGATTTTCTTTTTTTTGTAAAAGACTTGATAATGTGATGATTTGCTTCTATGGTTTCTATCCATATATCATTTGAACTTTGCAATCAAGTCTTTCATCACTTTAGATAGAAATAAGGATAGGAAGTAAAGAATAGAAATTAGCGCTAATGAAGCAAAACCACAAACTTTGAGGGAATTTTAGTCTGCTCTTTTGATCAAGGTTGTCTTTTCATGTCATAAGAATTCATATCCCCACTGCTGGAAGGTTTTAATTGTGTTATAGGAAGTTGTGTTGTATATATTGATTAAAATAATTGTGGTCTGGTCACCTTATTGTAGAGTAGTGCATACAAATATTTTTAATCTCCCAATCACCTTCCCCTCCCTCTCTCTCTCTCTGTCTGTCTCTCCTCTTTCTTTTCCTCTGGTTTCCCCCCCCCCCTCTCTCCCCTCTCTCCCCCCTCTCTCTCTCTCTCTTCCCCTCTCTCTCTCTAACTTCCTGTTTCTCTCCCTCCCCCTCTCCCTCCACCTCTCTCTCTCTTTTTCTCTCCCTCCTCTCTCTCTCTCTTTCTCTTCCCCTCTCTTTTTCTCTCTCTCCCTCCCCTCTCTCTCTTTCTCTCTCCCCCTCCCCCCTCCCCCTCTCTCTCTCTCTCTCTCTCTCTCTCTTTCTATCCATATCTATCCAGTAAAGCAGGATTTATTACATACAGAAATTGCTGCTGGCTTAAGGAATACAGTCTTCATGGGGTTACCGTTATGTACTATTTGTTTTACCTAAAATAACTTGAGTGGTGGAATGTGTGATTTGTATCATATGAATGTATATAAATTAAAATATTTTGAAGTTCCTGTTTATGAGGGAAGTGATACCCATTATTTCATGGGGATTTGAATGATCATGAGCCTTTTGATATACTCAATTTGAATTGTTGCAATTTTTTCATGATTTCTTTTGTTTGATTTCATGCCCTTTGATAATGAATTCATGATGTCTATTAGATGTACTATGAAGCTTAATTTCCTGCATCATGACAATGTGCAATTCTTCAACAATTCTTTGATTTCACTTCTTTCTTTCAGACCAAGACAGAACAAACTCCATCGATATGGCTTGGTGTGTGTACAAAAGGCATCCATTTATATGAGGTAATTAATGAGATCTAATTGTAGTACAAGAGTTGAAAAAACAAAAACTATTATAAGCCAGTGAGTTGAAAAAATATTATTGATTAACAAATAAAGTGTCTAAGAGTATTTTTTGTTATGGACTCAATCACTCACTAAATTATATTTTATAGTTTTTTATATTTTGTTTGAAAGTTTTAGAAATATTTTCCATTGTCTAGCCTGGGCCAGGTGATAAAAATTCAATTAAATACATTTAATGACCTATGTACCTTTGATCAACTCAACTCTATGTAAACTATAAACTCATATTTTCATGCAATGTTTTAAATTAATAATTGTAAGAAATAAGAAAGAAATTGTTATTTATTTGATGTAATGAATTAGAGGGATATTTATTTTACATAATTGCTATTATTAAACCAAAAATGAAGTGGTTGAAATATTTATTTTCTAAACACTACACATAAAATAAAACAGCAAATCTTTTTGGTGGGATTGTCTTCTGTTATTACCAATTGCAGACCAAGAACAAATATGTATGAAATACTTCCTCCTTTGAATGTATTTCAGTAGATGTGCCTTTTTTTTAAACGATCATTTTCTTAATGTAGCAGAAAATGATCTTGGCTTCCTGCATGCTTAAGATCATAGACCGGCAGCAATTAATCTAAGTTTAGCTTTTTTTGTGGATAAGGTCTATTTATTTTTGAGCAATTAACACCATATCCATTGTTAAGGAAAAATAAGCATGTTTATCCACATTCTGCACCCTTTGAAATTACAAACCACATCGTTTTTGTCAGGGTGTTAATTGGTGGTAAGGTGTTATGGAATTAGCAGTTCTCATGAAATGTGCGATTGTGGTTTGAAAATCATTCATGTGTGAGATCACATGGAATCAAAGCATAATTTGAATGTTTTTCACAAGTTAAAGGTACTACTTGATTTTGATTTGTTTTCTTTAGGATTCCTCTGATGGAAAGTACCTTCTGTGTGAGTACCCGTGGGTTGATATCAAGAGGCTGATATTCCAGGTAAATTAAACAAAGCAGGACAGTAATAATCAGAAACATCTATTAATTCATCTTAACAATTTGAAAAGAAAATATGGTTATTTCACTCATATCCTATTCGTATTAATTCCACACCACATTTACTGTGAATATACTAAACAGTATACACATGCATGTGCTCAACTTTGTACGATCCCATGAAGACAGGCTTGTCCTTTTTCAAGAAGAATAAGTTTACCGAGAGTTCCTCAATCCTCCCTCTCTCTCACATGGTGCACCCGAAAGCCTACTGTATAGGAATAAATATGTATCACAGTATAGTCTGGGTGCAAAGGCATTCATTGTAAATGTATCTCTTCATCTCTTGCACTCTCACTACCAGGCCAGCTCACTGTGTGTCTGTTTAATCTCATTATATTCTTTTGGATAATGTTGCATGGCAGTTTACCTTGAGCTGAACTCAATTTCAAATTCATCTTTGTTTTTCATTATCACAGAAAAAGAAGTTTGAGCTTCTCGTGGAGGGAGTGTCAGATGGACGAAAGATCACATACTATACATGCACTGAAGCAAAGTAAGTCTATCCTTTTCATTCCATCACCCAACCTTAGTTTTACCCTTGAGAGTTGAATAAATGAATAAGTACAATTCTAAAAATCTATTTAAAAAAGATTGAATTTAGAATCAAGTGAATATTGGATGTACTTCTAATTGAATTTACATCCTCCTGTATATACATTAAAAAAAATGATTATTTACATTTTTCTTTAAAGAATATCCAAAGTATTTAATGTCTACCAGGTAATTAAAAATGTTTAGGTGTCATTTCTAATAAACCAGAATAACAATTTTTTTTAAAGGATTATGTTTGATATAATTTACAACTTTCCATGTTGTGAAGTACATTTCTATGTGAGTTATTACTGATTTTACTTGTACACTTACACACTAGGTCCAAACATCTTTTGAGGCTGTGTAAGCTAACCCATGCATTCCAGATGCAAACACAAACATTGGTAGATAGAGCACGTATCAGAGAAAGTGCATCAGGTAAGCATATACATCATCTTCTTCTTCTTCCTCTTCCTTTTCCTCTTCTTCTTCTTCTTCTTCTTTTTTTTTTCTTCTTTTTTTCTTCTTCTTCTTCTTCTCCTATTCTCACCTTTTATCATTGTTAATTTGTCTTCAAGTTTATCTTTAACTCATTATGTTGTGCCTCAGCTTCTTTATCCCTTCTCTATATCATCATTGTCTCCGTCTTTCACTGGAAAAGAAAATGTCCAATATATCAGGAAAGGAAACATATATTATAATCTTAAGTAATCAGAAGCAATTTGCCCCACTTCTCAGAAACATTTCACTGCCTTCCTGCTCCCTGGAAAAGAATGTTTGGTTCAATTGTTCTTGAAATTTACACTAATAAGAGCCAGCTGAACAGCTTCTGTGTGTCTTCATTTAAAGCCTGTCTGCACTAGTTTGGCCATTGGGGATTAGACCTCCCTGCAAGGTCATTGACAGGTGGTTATCTCATCAAATCAGCTCTCAATTAACATAAGAAAAAGGGGATCAGGGGGGACCAACAGGCACCGATTAGGCATTGTTTGCTAAATAGAGGGCGCAAGTAGGTATAAGTAGTGCAGAAGGGCTTTACAGTTAGTCTTAGGAGTATTATTACTAAGTAGAACTAATCAGACATATCTCCATGTATGGTCCAATCCACAGAGAAGAAACGCTATCGTGAGTCTTACATCAGTGGTGATATCTCCTGGTCAGATCTAGACAGCTCCATGACAACCACATCTCATAGCGAGATGTCGACCACCAAGGTGGACCAGAGGATGTCTGTCATCAGCAACGTGAGCTCCGTAGCGACCTCTGGCATCGTGTCAGACGAGAGGTCACCGGTAGAGAAGACAATGAGTGAAGGTCAGAATCCTCTCCTTTTTACTTTGGTCTCAAGGAAATGTCAAGAAGGGATCACTTGGAGAAGAAGATTAAGATAAAAGAGCCACTCAATATATCTTACATCGTTTTTGTTGTTCAAATATCAGATTTAAAAACATTCTATGTGGTTATTGGAAGTGAGGTAATGAAAGACAGCGGACTGAATGGATTTCCATATATATCTTGATTTCTTTACTTTATGATTTAAAAAGGAAATCCTAATAAAGTTTATTTAAAAGTTTATTACAAATTTGATATATTGCTAGTGTCAATTTCATTGCTTTAATGAAAATAAAACATTCAGAGAACTTTCCAACCATTCTTCAATACAATCTTTGTTATTCAGTGGTAACATTTTTTATAAAACAAATTCTCTTTTACTCTCAGATGATGACCTGTGTTCCCCATACAAAGTAATTGAGATGCCTCCATCAGCAATGACATATATCCCACAACTCGAATCCCACCTAACTCTACAACCTTCTACTTCAAGAGAGGATATGCTGCTATACTCTGGTGAGTCCTCTTTCTTTTATGTAAGAATGCACACAATTCTTCTGGATAAAGGACTTTTTGAAATATAATGGTGGCAGGAAACAAGACATTAGACTACTTGTGTTGTAAACAACAAGGTGCTATTGCTCAAAATGTTTTGATGTCTTGTTTTGATGCAGATAGTGGCTCCAAGCGACATTCGGCCGCCATGTCTGATGCTTCCAGTCACAGAGAACACAATGCAACTCATTCATCTTCCTCCAGTGAGCGGGGCAAACCAGGGATGATACATCACGAGGCTTCTGCTATGCTGAGTGAATCAGAATGGGCATCTGATGATGAGGTAATGTGAAATGAAGAGTTCTATGGAAGAGATTGGGAGGAAGGGGGGGGGGTGATGCTTTGGTCCTGTTAGAGATGATGATAAGCAGATGTAGAAGAAAGAGAGAGAGAGAGTGAAGGTCGTTGAAAGAAAGGGGAAGAAGGAGGATATCAAGAGGTAGGAGGAAATAAATGTAATGGAGGATAGAAAAGTAGAAAAAGTGAAAGATTAAAATAAAAAAATGTAGAGGAAGAAATAGCTTAAGAAAAAAAAAGTAAGAGTAGGAAATTTGAGAGAGGATGAAATCATGATTGAGGGAAGTTCTTAAATTACAAATCCTATTCTGTTTTCTTAACACAAAGTCAAGCATGTAAATATTTCAAATTTTCAATCTTGAATCATCTCTCTTTTGCCATTGACACCTCTGCAGGCAGAGGATGATGATGAAGATGAGAGGAGATACCACAAGAAGCACAGCCGATCCAACAACCATCATCAACTCATCGACACAAGGAAAATCAGAGCAGAAATTGCAGATAAGGATGTGACTGCTCCCTTGCTGAGTGCCCTATGCAATGATCGCTCACTCTTGATGATGCAACAGCAGAAACAAAGCAATACAACTCTTGAAGACAATTCATTGGGAAGCAATGACTTGAGTCGAACGTCCAGTAGTCGCGGGTCTGGCTCCGTCCACGAGAAGAGCTACCACGAAGATTTGAACACGTCCTTGACCACGCTCGTGAGTCACAGCTCAATAGACTCAGACATGCATAGCTCTGTCTTGGAGAGACTCAATGCAAAGTCCTGCTCCATGATTAATACCATGAACTCCTTGGGGTACTCACAAGGAAATCTCTCCAAACATCAGACATTATCAACCTTGAACAATCTAGCAGACATGGACATCACGCTCATGGACAATACGCCTTTCACGGACAATACACCTTTCGATGTCAGGTTAAGCTTTGACTCGGCCAGTGAAGGCAGGGTCAAATGTCAAACGCTGCCGTCCAAGATGAATGCCAGTGAGCAGATGCTGCTTCTTGGTGCAAGCGTCAACTCAGTCCAACGTGACGAAACTGTTTCTTACTCTGCCCCTAATCTTTCACCCGGTGCTCAAGTTCCTATTGCCAGTCATTGAGGAAAGGTCATTGAACTTTCAATGAGGACATACATACATATATATATATATACATATATATATATATATATCTCCACTGAGGACCTTTTTTTAACTGAACAGAGGTCAGTGACCTTCCATCAAAACTGTTGTTTAATAGGTTTGTAAGATTTTCCTACAAACTTGCTGCATTTACAATAGGAAATCCTATATTGAGGCTGTCTTGTATTCATACAGAACAATGCAAATACACATCTAGGTATTATGATATTTGCGCAAATTTTTTAACTCAGCTCATTTTTTTGCTTTTTATATATTTTTATTTGTTTTTATGTTTTTTGTCATATGTGATATAAGGTTTACTTTATCATTAAACTAATATCATTGAAAACTCATTCATGTTAATTTTAGAGATATGACACAATTTAAATTTAAGAATTTAACCAACTCAAAAGAAGTATTATTCTTGTAAAGTCACTCTGATGTTAAATATTAAACTAACATGCAGTATTTGTCACCCTGTACTGTGTACACAATTTGAATTTCTAACAATAGAATTTTTGATTTCCAATTTGTTTCATTTAGTGTGCATTGCAACACTTGTTACTTGATCATGATAATGTGATTTTATTGTATTGTTATTTGTGATTTTGTGTTGTCTTGTATGTAATTCAGTTCATATATGTTTTTAATGCCATTTTGAGTTCATTTTTGAATTTTGTCACTGAAAATAAAAAATTCTCAGTATTTCAGTGTACTTTTTCCTTGCATATTGTTAAGGATTTTGAGATTATTTATTTATCTTAACAAATATGTGGGCAATTATACATTTGAAAGGCCACCAGAAACAATTCAAGACTTTATTTTGGTCATGCTAGTGCTACGCCACTTTCTGTTTGGCAGATGGAATCGACTAAATTCCAAGAAAGATGCAAGACATTTTCAAATTGTTTGATATGATCTGTAGTTTTAACCATGCTGATAATGACTGAGGTCACAATGCTTCGTTTAAGCTTGCAATGTTTTTCATTCAAGAGACAAGAAAAAGAAACCATTTACTAACATAACTAGAGAAACTTCTTATACATCGAAAACAACAAGTCTTCATGGCGAATGATTTCTCTACTGCCTGTATAGCATTTTATCTTAAAAGACCATTCTGTTTTTAAATTTAGGTTTTTATTTGCTTACTTTGTTTTGCACAAGTTATCTTTTTTTCCCCCTCTTTTTTAAACTTCATGTACAATAGGTTCAAAATGCAGAATGTACAGGTTTTTTGTTTTATCAGTATTCACTATTGGTTTTAGACGTTACGTTTATTTATATGAGTTTGATATCAGAAATATTGCAATTGCAATGATGTATACAAACAGACTATTTACAATGTGAATGTTCATGAATGCAAAGCTTTTTATTCAAAAGATTCCCAAAATTTGGATTTATAGTCTGGTAGGGTGAATCTTCACTTTCAAGAAATCTTTGAAAGCTTTACACTCAAATAATAGAATGAGTTGTATGAATATTATATGCAGTATGTACTTTTGAAACTTTATGCACAAAAAGAAGAGACAAAATTATATAACCTCTGACAGTATTGGAAACAAAATATGAATACTGTGAAGTAAACATTTCAGAGTACAGAACAATGACGAGGGGACCTGTTGCATTAAATCTAAGTCACGCTTAATGAAATTGTTTTTTTCCCACACATCTTTTCAAATAGGTGTATGATTTGGGATTAACTTTAACTAGACTAATGATGGTTTTATGCAATGGGTCAGCCAACTCATGATGATCAGAATCAGGAATTCATGCAGTCAGTATTCACATAGAAATTATAATGCAAAGTATGATAGTTATATGATATCATCATGATGCTCGATTGTTATATTTATGGAGTGTGTAAGAGGGTTTAAATTCAACTGTGACAGTGTCTCAGTTCAAGATGACATGTAAAGAGACATGCCTGAAGGTGCGTTCACATATGACAGAGTACACCACAACAGATATCATTTTGTTTACATGTAAATGGATGGTCGCTAGGATGAGAAAAATTACTGCACATGGCAAAGTTTCTGCATATACTCACTTATCTGTGTGTTATAAGGTACAGAAATGTGAAGAGCATCATGCTTGTGTCAATTTATCTTGCCCTGGCGGTTTTATGGGGCATATGAGAATGAGCCTTGAACTTATCATCTGTATATAGAGAGAAAGAGAGAGGGAGAGAGCCATGAGATAATACCTTCATACTAGCTAGTGCTGGAAAGGTGCTAATTTCAAACAAAAGATTCTAGTGTCCGATGTGTTCTTGCATTATGTTTATGGAGTGATAGTGGTACTCAAACTACATGTACCGGTACTACTTGACTTTTAACAATTCAGCTAAAATTTGAACCATATGTTCCAGTAGGAATATATAAGAAAAAGCCCACCAAACTTTACCTCTTTGTCTCTTTCCTCCCCTTCAAGTCAGAATTGATGTTTGATGTTTCATTTAGATCCTAAAGATATTTTTGATATTCAAGATACAAAGAGTTATGCTGCATCATGATGCCCCTTTACCAATAACAAAAATACAATGAGTACAATGAACCTCATGTATTTATATTTAAGGCAAACATGTGCCCTGTCTTTTAAGACTAGCCCATGGTCCGAGTACAATTCTTAAATCAACCATGTATTGGTGAAAGGGTTTTGAAAATTGAAATTCATTTACCTCTTGATTATGTCTCTTTCAGGAGTCATGAAATTAATGCTGCATTGATTTCTGCAATGCGATCATTGCAGGAAGCGTTTTTGATGTATCTTTTGTAATCGTCCCTTGAATGATGCCTTTGTAATTTATATGACAACATCATATCTTTATACTCGGATATTAAGCCCAGATGATTGTATATTTATTGATTGATCTCATAAAACTTTCAGACCATTTCAGCATTTTTGTGGGGTGAAAAATTATTTGAGGTATTTTCATTTTGAGGCTATGGAGTTCATAAAGGATATCTTTTGATATCCTATTCTCAGGTATCTAACTCATTTAGCTTTGAAATCATGTCATTATTTACTTTTTTCTTTCTTAAAATGTTTGAAAGCTATGCAACGGTGTTCTGATGGTGAAAGCATATATTGAGTCAAGCATACATCGTTTTTGACAAAGGGTGCCTGTTTTTTAACAAACACAAGAAAGAATTTTTGACATTAATTACAAAGAAATTGGATTAAATGTAAAACAAACCTGCAGATAAAAATATTGATATTGAATTAAAAACATTTATTCCATGTACAAAAAAAAAAATTCTTGATAGGGTATGAAACATAGACTCAGTTTGTGTGTAACTTTCCATTCCATTTCCCATGAATTCTGTTTTTCATATATTTCTCAAAGCAAGTGTAGTGGCATACGATTTAGTGCTTATCAGTGAAATTATGTCAGTAATCCATGTTTTGATGAATTAATTTCCAAAATGATAGTTGGCATTGACATGTGCCTAAACTATTTCAGTCCTTACAGTGTAGTTATCACCTTGAATATTTATACTGATAATTATATGTTGTCAAAAATATGAATCAAATAAGTTGAATTAGGATTCAAAGTTTTAAATTTAATTTAAGTTTCCCCATTTTATATTCATGTTACTCAACTTCGGTCACTATTTTTATAAATACATATATATATATATATAATTTTGATTACACAAAAATTTTGACTCTAGTTACATGATTTTTTAATATTTTGTATTCTAATGATGTTAAATCAAACGCCTTTTTATACATTTTGACAGCTCAAATCTGAGAAAGCTTATATTATTGATTTTGGTATGATTTTCACAATGATGTAATATTCTAAGTACCAGAATGGAAACACCCCCTACGTTGTAATGATTTTGTTTGCTGCTCAGATGATCAGGGAGTTGCAGTGAAGCTTCTCGTGAAATAAAACCATTTGTTGTGTTTTTATTCATGTGTAATTAAGAATGTTAAAGTAGTCGGTAAAACTACTGGTATTTAAAATAAGTTAACAGGCCATATAAGTAAACATTGGCTTATACCAGCTTTTATAGACAAAAATAAATTGTACAATTAACAATTAACTGTGATTTGAATTGAACAAAGCAGGCTTCTGGTAACAATATTGTGACAGCAGTACTTTAACTGACATGCAGTGAACAAAGTAAAGAAAAGAACATATACAGGGTGTCTTATAAATGCATTGGAGTAATCTTTTCATATAAAACTAAGTAGAAGTATTATTGTATTTAACAATGCATTTTGTTATCCATAAATATTTGGTTTCTTGACAGAAAACTTGTGTATTATAGTTTGAAACTAACTATCAAATCTGGCACAATTATATTACGCTCAATATTAATATCCCATTTAAATTTATATTTTTAAAGGATTTGAAAATTATCTTGAAATCATAGTCTGCAAAATCTCATCTCAGGTTTTTAAAATAGTTTTTTTTTTAAAGAGTTTGAGTAGGAAAAAAAGTAATTTAGCTTGTATTTTCAAGATAATCTATGTTCCTTATACCAAATGTCGCTGAATAATAATTTGTTTTTATTTGTAGTCTTATGTAATACTTTTTTTTATCAGAAAGAATTGTATATGTTCCTGCCAATAACATATAGACATGATGAGCAGAGTTTAAAAATTGATTCCATTATTTTTCATGCATGCCAGGAAGATCATTATTTGTAGAAAGATTTGGCGGATAATGATCCATTTTCTACCAGAAATTATTTGTTGTCTGAGTATTTATGTTTTCGTTATTGTTGTATGTATTATGTCCATGTATTTGTTTCTGTTTTGATTTTAACTGATTATCATCTATTATTGTATTCCTATATAGTTTAAAAAGTATGATTCCATTGTCTAACTAATTCTTATGATAACAATTGTATTGTAATGCTTCTTAAGCATAATATGTATGTTTAAGAGAATTAAATTGATTACCCAAATAAAAATATGAATGCATATTATGTAAAAACAAAAATAGGGATGTGATTTGTTTTTATCATTAGAATCCCTTTACTGAGAGCATTGGTAAGGAGAGAGAGAGAGAGAGAGAGATAACGGTAGGGGTATATGTGGATATACAGAGAGAGAGATAGAGAGAGAGAGATAACGGTAGGGGTATATGTGGATATACAGCGAGAGAGAGAGAGAGAGAGAGATAGTGGAGGGGGTAGGGTGTAAGTCCGTGATGAGAGGCACTAAAGGAAAATATGAACAATTCAAGATGAAGGATTTTTTTGTGCAAAAAAAGATACACAGAACCTCACTGAAAGGACTATGGGGGTTAAAGGGGTGGTAATGAAAGAAAAAGAAAGAAAAACAACAAAATCTTGGTACCTCAGAAGTGGACACTATGAAAGGCAACCAAACAAAAATTGTTTATTTCGTGCTTACACCCATGCTACCATGTAGAATCGTAGACAGTTAGGGGGGCCAATATTAGGACAACATCTTGCTCACATATTCAGCCTCCAGGGAAATGATACAAGATGCAAATACAAATTGTAGTCTGCTTCCTAGTGAAAAAGCAGATGACCATTTTTTAAATCCCAGTTATCTTGGGGTCGCCTTATTTTAGGGGGTGGGAAATTACTAAGAAGAAGAAGAAGAAGAAGAAATATCGGGAAAGGAACAATTTTCCTCTGAGAAATCTATAACGAGCAAATATGAAAATGAAATATCTGGCAAGTGCAACCTATCCCATGAAAAGAAAATAAAAGTTAGCAAAGGAAGTTATCAAATTAAAGTTTACATTTGACAATCAAACTTTTTATAAAACAAAGTTTCAACTAATTTTTCTTTTTGAAGGATATGCCTATCTCTAACAAGTAGGAACAAGTCAAATGATAAAAGTTATATAATTTTTCTTGGGGAGGGGTGCAATGTTTTCCTTAAAAAATATTGGGGCTGCATACCGTACCCCGCCCTGAAAGGCAGAGAAAGGCAGACCAAAAGAGGTCCATGTGCACGACCGCTACGTCCTTGGTCTGTGCTATCGTCGCAACCACCGCCCGCTGGTTCGTGAGCTAGCTAGCTCCACCTTCGCCAGATCCTCGGGGTCGTACACCCGTGCGCCGCTCGGTCGGGCGGACGTACAGCTGCGATGCAGAGTGAACGCTGTGCATGTAGTCATGCTACTGGTACTTGTGGCAAGGGTACGTGACTTGCCCATCCTGCAAAGTGATCTGTTCAATTAGGAATTACTTTCAAATCGACTGACAGAGGGAACATGTAAGTTGACTCATTGAAGAAACTTTGGTAAATTTTCTATTATTCTACATCATCATGACCATAAGGTGTAGACATTCTTTAACAGTTAAAATCAAACTTGCATCGTCGGAAATCGAAGTTGTCGAAGACGAAGGCCGTCGTTTCTGCGATGGTTCTGTACTGTAGCTGTTGTAGGCCTACGCTGTACAGTGACAGTGGCAGGCTACATTTGTACAATTGTAGGCCTATTGCTACTAAGTACTAGATCTACTAGTAGCAGTAGATCTAGTAGATCTACTAGAATTAGTAAATTATGCAGATCTGCATAGCCGGAATTTAGGGTCACTGCCTAGATCAAACGACTTGAGATTTAGCGGTTGTTTTGTGTGTAATCAATCAGATATGATTATTTGTGTCTGGGGATTGACATTTATACGTCACCATCCAAAAGACGTGACTTGTTTTCAAACCAGACCCAGGGCGAAGACTGAGAGCTGATTTAGTGAACCTGCGGCTAACTCGCATCTCCCTATTTGTCTTTGCCTTTTATTGGACGGAGTCTATAACCTTAACTTTGGTCTGAATTTAACTGTACGATAATGAAAAAAGGGGAAATGAATTGATCTAAATTCTAACGACACTGTGACTGACTGTCTAACAGTAACACTTTATTAATAATATCAGGATCAAGATATCATTTTCTAATTTTGTTAATTAACATCAGTAAGTTATTATATTGTATAATTTCGTAGTATAAGTGACTCATAATGAGAAGTGAGAAGGCTCACGGGGGCTCTTTTTTGGGGGGAAGAGCCCCCGTGGACAAAACATTAATTTGAGCCCTGCGTTTATCTGTCACGGGCCAATAGATAAATTAATTAACCAAATATATCAATTAGTAGGCGGTTTGCCGGCATAATTTTTATCATCATGTATTAGTCAAAACATATATTCTTTCACATGATTGGTAATAAGAGCTTCCATTTCAATTTTTGAAATTGGGGCGTTTCCAATACTGGTCTTTACCTTTAAACTTATTCCCTGTACCAGACTGTATGCTGGGCATGGCGCTAGTGTATACTTTCACACTGCCACCATACATGCTTCATTCTGCCACACATCAGTTTCGATTACCATTCAATTTACTCCACACATAACTTCTGTGTGAGAGACTGAAGTATGTAGCGCCCTGTGTGAAACTGAAAGTACATTAGCGCTGCCAGACATTGCCTTGCGTCTTATTTCCACTTTTTATATTAGAAAATGCATATTATGATGCATATACCAAAGTGTATGAGAAAGGCAGAAAGCAAGAATAAAATACAGTTTCTCAGCAAGAAATGGGCATCGCCATTTTCTTCATAGCATGACATACTATGCGGAGTTGTTTATCAACTAAACGTATTTAAATTTATGGATGCTTACTTCCCAGATGTGTGTGGTGATTTTATTCACCTGCTATTATCGTTTGTACTACAATTGCCAGAATGCAAATTGCATAAATAAGTTGGTACTGTTACAATTGTAACCCTATTATATATTTTCACCAAATGTAATTTTTACCTTCTCGGCTATAATTTTCCCTCATTGAAAAGTAAGGTTTTGTTATTGAATTAAAAAGTCTTTCCAATTTCCAATGTACAACTCTGCCTAATACGTCACATTTTCAAGAAAATGGCCGCGCCTATGTCATGCTTAAAGGCATTACATCATGCCAAGAAATCTTCATTCATATATCTCTTCTACATGTTTGTAAGATTTATTGTGCATCAAAAGCCAGGAATTCATCTTTTTTTTCAAAATACCTACACTTATTCTTTGGTGTTAGTTCTCCTTTGAAATGCACTTTCTAGACTAGACTGAAAATAAGTCTATTTTGTTAAAGATATGTTCCGCTGAGACTACGTCTGGCTTCATCAAATCACTCGCAAAAAAAAAAATATTTTTGTGTTTTCTGTCTATTTCTAGACAAGAAAACCTGTCTGATTATAAATAATCAGGAGTTTCATCACATCTTTTGACTTCATAGGAGGAATTCACTGGAGCCAGATGTAGAGCCAGATGTAGTTCCAGCTAAACATAACCCAGAAAGAAATAACAATTTCTCGGTCTGAAATATAATGGTGTTCTTGCCATTGCTGATTCCATTTGTTTTCTGTTGCCTTGTTACATCCATATTATAAATCGATCTATTGTATTTTTCAGATTTCTTACCGAGTGATCGCACACCAAGATCAGCAGGGGAAATGGCAATGGAATCAAGGTGATAAACCTCCCCCACCATCCAATAATCATGACGAACGTTGTGATGAGGCAGCTAAAGGCTGTGACGGTGGAGCCCGTCCTCTTCCTCTTTATGTTTGGCTTCTTCCTCCAGGGACCAATCCTTCAGCTCCTCATCATACAGAAGGTGTGTCGCCTTACATATGACGGCAGTGTGTGCAGCAACAAGACCGCATTCGCCAAGATAGAGGACGAAGTGGAGAGCGACTCGTCACGCTGGATCCTCTTCTTCAATCTGGCTTCCATGGTACCGGGTGCCATCATGGCCACCATACTTGGACCCCTCAGTGACAAGGTGGGTCGCAAAATCATCATGACCTTACCTTCCATCGGCGCAGCAGTCGGAGCTATCAACTTTATTCTCAACTCTTTCTACATAGATTGGCCAGTCGAAACACTCTTACTAAGTGGTGTAGCTATGGGAATAACCGGTAATCTAGGGACATTTTTTGTCTCTGTAGTTAGCTATATAACAGACATTACAGACCCTTCCTCGCGTATGAAGCGCCTAGGTCTTTTAGAAGCGATGGTCTATATTGGAGGCACCCTAGGACTTGTTATTGGGGGTACAATGACAGAACGCTTTGGGTTTGTAACAGTCTTCTTCATGTACCTCACAATACATTTAACAATTTTGTTCTACATTGCAATACAATTAAAAGAATCGTTACCAAAGCATGAAAGAGACTTGAAACAAAATGGCTCTGCAGGACTAGTGGGCAAGCCGCCCAACAAGGCAGTTCAGTGCTGCAGCTACATTGTGGAGAGTTTCAAGAGAGCCATGTCAGTTATCTTCCTGAAGCGAAAAGGATCAAGGAGAAAACACTTGATACTCAACATGATGATCTCAATCACAGGAGTGATTGCTCAATCAGGTGGGTAGGCCTACATTCATAGTCAAATATTTGTTTAATTCTTGTGTCAAGGGATTGCTTAATAAATTAATACAGTTGTCATGCCTCAAAGATAGTAAATGTATTCAATGTCATGTGAATAGGCCTATAGTTAGATTATTCCATTGACCATTAGTTCAGCTTGAAAAACTAAAATGATAAGAAGAAGCACATCAAAATCCTCCTACATTTAAAGTAAGTTGACTGATAAAAGCTGCTAAGAATGAGAAGTAAAAGAGATGCTTATTAAAAGTGCTAAGACAAAAGTAATCTACATATATGTGTGTGTGTGTGTAATTGGATTTTTAAAGACGCGTATCAATCAGTTATGATTATTTACGTCTGGGGACCGACCTTTAACGTCACCATCCGAAAGACGTTATTATACTATACATTTTCTTGTTCATGTAGTTGGATAATGAGGCAGGGATAAATAAAGTTTGCCAATATTCAAGATCAGGTTGAACCATGGAGGTTAATAAGAAATTTGCTATACATTGTACATGTAAGCTTTCATAATTCCAGTTGATGACACTATGCAATAAATGTTTGATGACCACTAGGTGACATGGATCTGACCATCCTCTACACCAAGCACTCCCCTCTCAGCTGGGCTCCATCCACAGTAGGGGTGTACCTCGCCCTCAGGACCTTCATGAAGGGTCTGGCTCTCATCCTCATCTTCCCCATCATAGCCAGAGTGACCAATCACAGCACACCAGACAAGGACATGATTTGGGCCGAGCTGGGGATTTTTTCTACCATCGCTGGTTACACCACCATGGCTTTAGCCAAGTCCACTGGCCTGATGATGTCAGGTAACATCCTATTGAAACATACTTCAAGATATTTGTTATTACCTCGTAGCTTCAGGAACATTCCACTTTCCAACTTTCAAAAATTCAAAACTTCCTATTTTTTTTATTTTTTTATTTCATTCAAATTATCACCAGTATGCTTCCCTTATTTGTCTGCTTTCTTCTAGACAATTTGCTGTCAAAGTTGGATTTCCCTTTAAATCTTGAAATCCCTAGCCCTGTAAATGTGATAAAATAAAATTCAGGGGTAAGTTGGATCATCCTTAGAGCTGCTATGTTTTTATTTATTCATTTATTTATTTATTCGGCACTTTCAAGATATATAACAATAAAGCAATATAATCATGGTTTCAGAGCAAATAATTATTCTGGAATGGAGATCAGATTATTCTATAAAGTCTTCCATGTAAAGAAATGATTTATTCTCAAATTTTATATTAAAAATAATGTTCCCTTGTGTTGTGTACATGGCTGACTTGAAATATGCCCCTCTGGATTTAATATTTCCTCATTGATCTTTGCTTATTTATCTGTTCGGTAATGTCAATCAGATAATGAATTATCTCTTGAAATGGCATTGTCTTTTCTTTCATTTTATTCAGTATCTGTAATTGGTTGTCTGTTTGGTTTGACAAGAGCAGTGCAGGGTTCAATAGCGACAAGGCTTGTAGAGTCCACAGAATTTGGTAAGTAAATATATTACGATGTATAGGGGCTATATATAGATGCTTGAAATTAACATTTGGATACATGTTTTATAATACAGGGATAAAGTACTGGTACTTGACCTAGAGAGGTCATAATTCACACGTTTATAGGAACAGGATACAAAATAGTGTACATCAATCGAACCTTGCCCAGATCCCTTATCACTTTATCCTGTTCAACGATGAAACTTCTTAATGTTTATTTCACACTTATCAGTTTCCATGTTGTGTTTTGACCATGTTTATAACTTGATCTTTTCACTAGGTGCCATGTTTGCCTGTTCATCACTAATAGAAGCTACAATGCTGATGACAGGTTCAATCTTCTTCAACAATCTCTACAGGGCTACTATAGACTTCTGGCCAGGATTCTCTTTCCTAGTTATGGCTCTACTATCTTTAATCAGCTTCGTCTTTGCTGTGTAAGTGTGAAACTTCGAGAAAATAGACATGCATATATAGGGCTTGACTGGGGTCGACACTAACAGACACCCAGGATACATGGGCGCCTAAGATAATATCCAGACCGCTGAAATCCTAAAACTTGAAAATGGCGCCCGTACATACCGGTACACTATAATACAGACCCTCAAAAAGTCAATCTTGCTTCTCTTTGAAAGTAGTTAATGTCCACCGTTGATATATATTTAAACAGAAATCCCTTTGTTCAATTTTTCCCCTCTTATGTACAAAATAAACTGTGGAGTTATTCAAGAAGTAATGCTTTAGTTCAATTTGGATTGTTAATGATAAAAATAGAACAAATCCAAGAAATTGGTCTTTGACTGAGCACTGGTTCAATTAACAGCAATTTTCACTTCTATTTAAAATGCAAACATTGGTAGTAAAATATTGAATCTCAATGATACATTTACATGTGAAGTTGACAACCAGCAACTAATTGATGTTATAAAATTGAATGAGCTGTTTAAGGTCACATTTGCCTCGTAGTAATTCACTTGCATAATCTAGATACTGGTTTACTGAAATTCCACATGAAGTAGAATAAGCTTTATACATTTCAGCATTTGGTAATACACTGTATATTATTTTATAATTATGTTATATTACTGGAGATGAAGCTAAGGATGATTGAATTTATTTGAACATGAAAAGTAATTTGATAAAAAGATACTGTTCCTCTAACAAAATTTGTTTGTAAAAGGCAAAGTGATTTCGTTGTTTTTTACTCTTTCAGGGATATTTTTAAAGGATTCCCATGCTCAAACATATGAATGCCTCAAGTCTTGTGTATATGTGGAGAAAATCCAAATTTATGTACTTTGGAGGGTCATATAGAATTCATGCTGTATCCCGACCTCGTTCTGTTTGATTCCCAAAGTAGTGTGCAGTGTCTTGATAAAGGCATTCATTTATGCTCACTGCTACTAGACTATGAAATAGCGTGGAGACTTCTGTTTCAAAGGATCTATTGCCTACAAGATGTAATGAAACCGGAAAGACAAACTCCTCACTGGCCATGAAATTGGTTAATGATTAGCTTTAATTTGTTTTTACATGAACAAGACTTGCAGATCCCAATTACTGGTATTAACAAAGTAATTAAAGGGTTCCCGTGTTTGAACAAGGGGTTCATTTCAAGCATTTATTACAACCTGACAGATGGTATTTTGAAAGATCACATATTTGCTGCTTTAATACCACTTCCAGGACACTGATTATAGATTGCAGATTGACCTGTCACATGATCTTGTGGTCAAACTTCTCACTGTCATGTGTGATTTAAAGGGGAAGTCCACCCTGAAATTAAGTTAGTTTTAATAGGAGTAGAAAAATGAGAGAAACAAGTCAGTGAAAGTTTGAGCAAATTCCGATTAAAAATAAGGAAGTTAGGATTTTTGAAGTTGTGATCAATCAAACACAAATTGGCAACTCTATGACGTATCATGCGAGCATAACTTCCATTTGCTCAGTACTAAAAAAATCTAAAATTTTCATTTTCCCTCAAGAAAAATTTCAACCATTCATGCACCCTAAATATAATAATTGCAAATATGTTTCTATACTCCCCCTGCAAGGAACAAATATATATTCCGTCATCAATAACGAAGAAAACATGATTTTATGGAATATTATGCACAAAGCAAATGAAGGAGAGCTCGTATAATAAGTCACAGAGTTGCCAATTTGTATTTGATTGATCACAACTTCAATAATTCATAACTTTCTTATTTTCATTCAGAATTTACTCAAACTTTCACTCACCTGATTTTCTTATTATTCTGCCTCTATCGAAACAAACTTATTTTGGGGGTGGACTTTCCCTTTAAGAAAGGCAGCTAACATGAACAAAATTTGAAGATAAAAAAGGAGGGTCTGCATATATCACAATACCATGCTGTTTAAACTAAGTGAAAAGGAATTAATGAAATAAAAACAATGAAGACTTATTTCCTATTTGGTGGAAAATTGTGTTAAAATCATTCTTCCAATAGAAATCTGATAAATATTAATAAAAAAATGCACTGGTACTTGGGGTTGCTAATTTGCATAATACAAATTTGAACATTCCTTTTTTGTTGAATAAGACAACAAGTATTCAACCTACTTTTTTTTTCTTCTTCAAATTTCTGAAACAGCTATCTGCAGTATGATATGAAGAAGGACTGGTCAGAAGAGTACCAGGAAAAAGGTAAGAGCTATACAGTTTTGGTGTTTTTTTTTTTTTTTTTTTTAATACTTAATTTCTTTTCAAAGATAACATTATCCATGATTTTGATCAACATTTGTTTTATTATTGTCTGCAGATGGACATGCCTGTAGTTAATATTGGACATGTTAATGTAGAATTCTATCTAGAAGACGAAATACTAACAAATGTCCATTAAGATTATGAAGAAGGAAATCATTATTATCATGATTAGGTGTTGTCTTCCGTTTTGGTCGATTTATTGTTCATAGAAACCCATTAAATTTGTATGTTTTCACTGCTCTTGTTTAGATAAATATAGCCATTATGTGAAGGATGAATTTGGTACCTGATGAATCTCATTTTTAATTCTACAGCTCAAAATTATATATAGGGCGCAAATCGGACAACTGAGAAAATGAGGAAGAAGTGGGTTGGTTTTGAATTAACCGGTTTGATTTGTTTTAATGGTTATTTTAGGATGACTATCCTGAACCCTTTCTCTTGTTTATCTTTTGATAGGAGATGGTGTGGTAAAGCTTCTTAACAATGAGGAGACAGATGAAGAAGATGAGGTTGAGATCATTAGCCTATCTGAGATACGACAGGACAGAGTCTTGATGACACACAAACATGTAGAAACAGACGTATAACCCTGCTTCCTTCCAAAGACAGAAACACAACTCTGTGCATCATGATGAGTATATGACAAGTCCACTTGCAGTCTTTTAGAGACAGACATGTAACTGTGCTCCCAGCACATAGCTTAGACCTTTGATTACTCTGTATGTCAGGAGGAACTGATGATGATGATGATGATGAAACTAGTCTATGACTCAGCTCCAAACCAGCTGTACAAGACAATACTGACATATCTCTAAACATATAATGGTATGAATTCAATCAAGATTGTGGTACATTTCTGTCATCAAGAGTCCAATTCAAACAATGAGAGAAACTAGTAGGATATTGTTAATTTAAACAGATGATGCATATTATGTTTCTTTAATATTATAAGAATGAATAATGAACATTGGAATGTGTACTACGTATACATGATACAGGATTGCCTAGTGGCAGCCATACGGGTGTCAGCTTTATTAGCCCACCTTTAACACCTTGCATGGTGGATATGTGCGCTATGAAAATGTATAATGAAAATGCTTAGAACTATCATGGCCATAGTTCTAAGCGAATCCTCTGACAATGGTTATAATATCTGTGATGTGGATTTTTAAATCTGAGAAAATCTCCTCATAGATATCAGATTATCCAGAATAGTGGCTGATTTTAATTTGTAAGTGTGTGTACATATATCCTATTACCATTGAAACAACTTTTTTTTTTGCATCTTCATGCCGTGTGTGTATTAGCAGCATTTCACTTGATTATCATTGCAGTTCTTGGTGTCTTTTTTAACATTCCGTTCTTGCATGCCATTTTTTTAATTATTGTGAGCTTCCATCTCCACGAAATATTCCAACAAAGTACCTAAGAATAGACTGTTTGTGAAAAGATCAGGAAAACGGAAGGTGGAGGGAATTCGCTGATTTGGAATTACAAGTTTATGTTATCTTTTTTGTGAAATTTACACTAGTTTATTTGACATCATTTCTTAAAATGTATAGTAGTTCATTCAAATTGAAGTTAGAGTGTTTTATTTTATTTTTAAAGTGAGCTGAGCGAAGGTATGTTGTAGGCTCTACATACATCCGTCCAAGAGATACTTCTTGCAACGAATTGAGCTTCAATGCGCATTATGTCAAAGGAAGATGATAAAAGTACTATTAATATGCAAACTCTGTCAGAATTGCATCAGAAATTTAGCTTGTAGTGTTATCTTGTAAGAAATTTCTTTCAGGGGTAAAGATTTGGTGATCACCTGCACACTTATTCTGCAAAGTTCAAAGAACAGACAGATGGATGTTGAACACCTAATGAAAAGTGTTTGAAGACATCAATAAAGAAATCAAAACTTAGATGCACAGAGAAGGTTTTGAAATAAATTTTCATAAACTAATAGATGATCAAATGCATAAGATGGGCATGTGGGGAAAATAGGCAAATCAATTTATTATATATCAAAACACTTTGCTTATAACAATTCAATTTCTTTTTTTAGTTTAAGAATGTGGCGATGTTCAATAGATTACATGTTTCGTTGATTTCAAATTTCAAAGTAAGTAGTATTTATTGAAAATTTGTTTGATAAAAAATACTTTATAAGAAATGTTTTCATAGAATTTATCGCTAGTAGATCTTGCCCTAATTTAATTTTTTTTTTCTTCTTCATTTCATTCTTCTTATATGTTTTATTGGTATTTTTGACTTTGCATTTACTGCACTAAGCATTAAACATGGGTGCCCGAAATCTAGGCTTGGACCCCCAAAATTTTACACTTTATATATATATAGGGCTCAATGCCTATAGACCAACAAATTTCAGTGTGGACCCCCAAGCAAAAAAGTTAGTGTGGAGCCCTGTCTACAGAGTTCTTCTATTGAGAGTATAATATGATATTTTTTTTATAGAACTGTTGCTATAGACATTGCTTTCAATTGCAAGATGAATATTGTAAAAAAATTGTTTAGTATGGGAATGGAAAGAGTAAATAATATCAGCCTTATTTTATTTGCAAATTACTTTCTGGATTGATCTGTATTTTTAATATTGCAGATGAATTGACATTGTTATTGTAAGTTCTACTACTGTATATCTTATGTATAAATACTAAGTGCATGCAAAATTGCTTCCATATTGCCCTATCATAGGGTTTTGGTTGGGTGTTGTTTTAGATCATCAGTAGCACTTTGTAGTGCAATAGGTTAATGTATTTCACTTTAGAATGGTATTGATTGTTCAATTCAATGGGTTTTTCTTTTATTTGGACCATCAAATTCTCATTTTTTCATGGGAAACAGAAATAGCATGGAAATGTACCCATAATGCAATAATTTCCTTTTATTCACTTTAAAATACAGTATTTATTTATGCTGCATGACGTTTTTGAGTCTTCTTTTCCAACATGACGAACATAACTAAAACGTGTGTGAAATATTCAACTATGTTACACCATCTCTGGTTTAAAAGGGCATGTCTTTATACCAAAATCAAAGGTTGATATAATTCTATTATTAATCAACCATACTTCCATGCAAGTCTTGAATATATTTCATTATGAGTTTTTCCTGAAAAGGTGTTTGTATATAATGTATTTGATGTATCGGTATCTATTTTTCATATTGATTTATTTTATATCCTGGACATGAACAAAGCAGTTAATTTGAAATGTTGTTTCATCACACTAAACCAAAGTATGTGATTCTTGTAGTTTATCACTGATTCTTTTGATGGTATTAGGTTTTATTCTTCAAGTATTATTAATGACTTGTGAATCTATCTCAAAGGTCTAGATGTCAGTAGGATACAAGATATTAGAATAGATATTTACCACCACCTGAAATGTGTAAAAACTAAATTCAATGAATAGCAATTGTAATGATCAAATTACCTAGGCTTAGTGCAGTAACATTTTGTGAAGGTTTCATGGGAATAGAAGATATCCCTAGATATCTAAAACCTGAGTAGAGAAGAAATCATTCTTGTTTAGATTGTTGTTGTTGTAAGAATTGATTGAAAATATATGTGAACATGCATCAGTCATACTAAGAGAAAATGCAGAGTGAAATTTAGGATATTTGATAAATGGCACTATATTTTCAGTACATTTGTAGCTTATATTTATTTAAAAGTGTACTAAAGACTGGTTATTCATTTTTAAAATCTTTTAATAGACAAATATGGTTTTTACCTCGAGATATGCAACATATGCGGTGTTTATGTACAGGCAAACAAAAACAAGAAAAATGTTGTTTGTTTCAAAGCTAAGTTTTGACCTAAACAATCTTAGTAAATACTATATATTGGCAGAGAATTGTAACCTTGCTATTAGTGAGAGTAGATTGAGTGGTTTAGCACAATAATATTGTCGCATTGTATGATTGCATGAATGATGTCACATAGTCTTTGAATCTTTACTACTCCTTTTTAAATTGTTTTGATTTCTTTTATCTTCCGGGCAAGAATTATACGCAATAGGTTTATGTCCTATCAAAATTAAATGCATTGAATCAAATCAAATACAGTAAAGTTTTTACCTCAAGTTTTAGATGATGAACTGACCTTGTTATTTTTCTTCTTCATAATGTGTTAAGTTTTGTTTTAAATACTATTTATGAATTTTAATTTTTAATTTTGACCACTTTTTTTGTTTCACAGAAACCTATTATGATGTTCTTGACTGTTTATCCTTTGTCATAAATATTCTAACAGTTCAGAGTTGTTGACATAATAATTTTTAAAGTATTCTTTTTCCATGTTGACATCGAATCTGTGCACAATAAATATTTCATATGGACATCGATAACTTTTGAGTAATTATGAATATTCATAATCAATTTTGATAGCGATGTTATTTCTATGACCATTCTTAACCTGGTGAATATCTGAAATCATGCATATTTGTTAATTCTAAGGTTGAATAAAGTTTATAAGATGTTGATATGGTGATATGTCTGTTTTTTGTGTGTATTTATTGTATTATATTATGTAAGCATAAAACAGCTTCCAAATGAAGAAACTAAAAATAACAACAGTTTTTATGACAATAATCCATTTATTAAAAATTAGAATTTCATATGTTATTACAATTACATTTATTATTCTTGCATTGTATTAAGTTTGTTTTTCTTCAACAAAACAAGTAATTACACAAATTTTCAACCATGTTGAAAGATGGGATATAAATCACATATTCACCTGTACGAGGTGTTAGAAATAATTTGAGTGTCATCAGTTGTAACTGAACTTTTTGCAATTCGAAAGGTGATAGATGTCAAATTCAACTGCTTACTAAATATCATCATGTTGCAAATTTTACATTTACACAGTAAAACACATACACAAAGTTACAAAAAGCTGCATACCTACAAGGCTGTTTCAGTTCAACATCAAAATATGTCATACATCACGGCTGCTAACTATTCCCAAATTGTGGAGTAATTATTCCTCTGTTTGTGCCTTCAAACTAATGTTATGAACCAAAGATTCCCCCTCTTTCTGAAAATAATCTATATTCCTAATTGTGCGTTAAGAGATCCCCAAGTTTTGCTGTGTAAGGTTGCCAGATATGATTCATTAATGGGCGACGTGTATCCACACGTTATTCAGTCAATGCATCAAGATACATTTTTGTTATATCAAACTTTTGTGGCTTAATCTGAAAAAATATCACCTTTGTGACACTGTAATTGATCTTAAGATAAAGAAGACACCAACACGGTCCTTATTCGTCTCGCCCCTGTATTTTATAACTGAGCACGTGCTTTCATAAGATAATTAGCACAAAAAGATTACCATTTGCCAAGTTTGTGTTGATGCATAGGCCTACAAGCATAATTTGTGACAAGAGCTATGTTACATTTACATTTTACGCTGGAATCTACGCGGACACTTTTTTTTTTGGGGGGGGGGAGTCCAAAAAAAATCAGTGGGGGGGGGGGGGGGGGGGGGGGGGGAAGCGGACAATTTTTTTTTTTTTTTTTTGGTCTCGAAATTTGAAAAATTGACATTTTGCTCCGTTGGGGGGGGGGGTAAGGTCACCTTTCTTAGGTCGGCCATGGAGGTTTTTTTTTTTTTTTTTTTTTTAATAATTAAAAAAAAAAAAAAAAAAAATCAAAGGGGGGGGGGGGGGGGGGGGGGTTTAGGGATTTTTTAGGGGGTTTACACACATAAAAATACCAAAGGGGGGGTTTAACCCCCCCAAACACCCCCCCCCCCCCTGCGTACGCGCCTGTCCCCGATGCAAAATACCCATGATAACTTTGTGACGAATATCTATTGTTGGCACACCCGATGCCTTCAAATTTCGATAAATATTACAATTACGTTGTCATGAACAACATGCCGTTGGCAAAGTGCTGCCGCCCCCACCCCCAATGTAAAGTAAAAGAAAGTTGTGACACATCACAATATGTTCGGGTTGTTTTATTTTTGAGTTTGTCGACTGAAACTTCAGTTTAAAAAACGGGACTGGAAAATTTCATGAGAACATACACTGATAATTACATTTTCAGCATTTTAAATAAATTAGCATAATCTTACAAAATTAGAAACCTTTCAAATAACTAAAATAGCGTCTTTGCATTGCATACATCTATGATAATTCTGAACAGACATAAACAAAATATACTGAGTTGAATAATGAATCCTAGTCCGTCTTTTCATCTCCTTTGGCTTCTTTCTTCGTAAACAAGACAACATATCTGGAAATACAGAAAATAAAAATGCAGAGTTAATCATAACATAGAAATTGTCCGATGAAAGATCCTAATTTAATGACAATGGCACCAAATAGTCCAAATTGATTCCAAGAACAGATGAGTAATAAGTTCACAAAATCGTTTTATAGGCCTATACTTGTATAGTTGAAAAGTGTCACGATATAATTATAGCCATTTTATTTCATATACTATGTTATAAAACATTCACGGAACTGGAATTAACTAAAACTTTGATATTATCAATATCAAGTTGCTGGTATCTTTGGTCAATAATTATTATACATTTAGAATTAGACTTACGTAATGCCTGATAGAATGACTGCGTGAGCTGATGCTATACATAGAAAGACGAAACCTGGTGAGGTCTGCACGGTGTTGGAGTATATACTATTCAGGACGAACCCTGCTAAAGGTACAGTGAGGGTGTTGAGAAACGTACCTAGAGACATGAACGCACCTGTAGATCCGATAATCATAAGCAGGGAGAGAGAGATGAAGAAAGTCAAGATAGGGATGCGTCTTTAATGTAAACCGTGGAAGTTTACTGCGGCATGCGAATAAGTCTTAATAAAACATCTACCCCCGATTTCCTTTTCCATTCGTTATAACGATATCATATATGTTACCCTTATCTGCTCAAGGATAAAATTCAAGATTTTCCTTTCATGAACCATTTTACTTCACAATATCTTCGCTTCCTAGCTCTCACCACAATTTAAGAATGATTTCCGTCCATGCATCGCCACTTTCACAGTCGGCATATACCTCCGACTCTTCTCACATTATAACTTTCTCACATTCACAATCCCTTTCTCTCTCTCTCTCTCTCTCTCTCTCTCTCTTTTTCTCTTTTTCTCTCTCCCACCCCCATTCTGCATATTTTGTCTCTCTTACTGCAATATCAGATTTAATGTAAACTTTAAGTTACCTTTATGTGCCGGGCTGACGAGTTTCGATGTTATTGAACCACTTGCCGATTGCCCAGGTGTGGCAAACATAACGAAAGCTGAAGCTGTCGTAGAAAAATATAATATAATAAGGTTAAATGCCATTGAGGAAAAGGAAAGGTATAGCGAACGTTATACGATGAAGATGTTGATGATCATGATCATGATGTTGTTGATATGTTTATTGTACCAGTCAGGCGCGTAGCGAGGGGGCGGTGGGGGCAGTCACCCCCCCCCCCCTAAAAGAAAGAAGAAGAAAAAAAAACGCCGGCTAAAAAAAAGAAAACGCCGGCTAAAAAAAAAAAAAAAAGAGAAAGAGAAGAAAAGTAAGAGGACGTAGGAAGAAAAGGGGAAAAGGAGTCTAGAATCGTCTTCTTTTCTAATAATTTAATGAAACGTCAAAGCTTCCGCGCTTTGCGAGGGAAGGGGGAAACTGAGTTCAAGTTAAGGATTACGAGTCGAGAACGGTACAACGAATCGACTTCTTTCTCTAATAATTTAATAATACGTCAAAGCTCCCGCGCTTCGCGCAGCGGCGCAGGAGGGGAGGGGGGGGGGACTGAATTCAGACAAGGATTAAGAGTCGAGAAAAGTACAACGAATCGTCTTCTTTCTCTAATAATTTAATGAAACGTCAACGCTTCGCGCGAGAGGGGGGGGGGGGACATAATATTCATACAAGGAATAATTAAGAGTCTAGAACGGTACAACAAGTCGTCTTCTTTCTCTAATAAATTAATGAAACGTCAAAGCTTCCTCCCTTCGCGCAGGAAGGGGAGGGATTGGGACTGAATTCAGACAAGGATTAAGAGTCGAGTAAGGTACAACGAATCGTCTTCTTTCAAAGCTTCCCTGCACCCACCCCCCTCTTTAAGTGTTTTGCACGCTTCGTGTGTTCACTACCGCCCCCTAAAATAAAATCCTAGCTACGCGCTTGGTACCAGTCGAAGTTTTCTTGCATCCGAGGTGAACTTTTGTAAACGTTACCTTTTCACGAATTTAAAAAGTTAAAGCCGAAAGGTGACGAGCAATACGCTTATGATAGATTTTCCGGCATTCGTGCCGATAAAAGAATCGAACAACGATGCGGACCATCAAATGCATATCTATATCAGGGGTTCTTAGGCACTAACAACCATTTATATATCTCTCTCCTGAATCCTGATCACAACACTTACTCATCATTAACATGCTGGTTGACGTTGCCGATGCCGTGATGAGATTTATGGCGACCCCAGCCATCGATGCCATCTGCAGCAAGATGAAATCATTCCTGATAGATTTGGCGCCCATCACTTTAAAGAACACCATGGTTCCTACCGCCTGACCTACGATACCTAGAGCATTCTTAGTTGCGGTGAAGATGGAGTACATCGAAGGAGACCAGGTGAATGGGGACTTCTTGGTGTACAGCATCAGCAAATTACCCTCGGCTGTATCGAAAATAAAACCATGAGAGTATGCAGTGTAATTTGATAGGATGTTAAAGCGAAAACTTTTCTTGTCACGGTAAGCATGGTACTATTTTGATGACAAAGTTCCGTGTCCCTGTTCTTATTTCGTTTTTAATTAAGTCATCATGTCAAAAGTTAAGTTTCTCCTTTGTCCTCTTGACGGCCGTTAAGTTTACATAATGTTCATCATAAAAAGAACGTTATGGTCATGCATTCCTTTAAACCGTCTTAGAGAAGAACGATGTGACGTAATCATTTTGATTTAGTGGTAGGGTACATGGTGTGATGATGGACATGGCATATTATGGACATTGAAATAAAGCAGGAAAACGAACTTACCAACCATAATTGCGAAACCAATCATGCCATGTAGAACGATTACTGCCAACTGGAGCTTGACGAAATTATCTTTCTCCGATGTAAACACTTTGACACCCGCCGTTAAGTTATCCCAGATGGTCGCAAAGACCCCTTGTGACTGATCTTCGGACTGGGATGGGGCATCCTTAGACTTGTCAACGTTCGGCTTTGACTCTTCGAGGTGGAAGACGACAAGATAGAGCACTACCAGCATCAGGAGGAAATCGATGAAGTAGGCAGCTGCTACCCCAAGCTGTTGGGTTAGAATACCAGAGGAGACAAGTCCGACAATGACCCCTAACCCCATGAAGGGTAGAGTCTTACTGAGTGCCTCAGTCCTTTGATCTTCAGGAGTGGTGTCTGTGATGTAGTTGGTCACCGTGCTCATGAAGGTCCCTATCCCACCGCTGACGCCCAATGCGAACGAGCTGGCCATTATGGCGACCAAGGACGTTGTATGCAGCAATGAACCTGTTAGCAGGATCACAGCGAGTAGGGTCGTGCCCATGATTGGTAGAAGCATGATCCGCTTACGTCCAACCTTGTCGCTTTGCGCTCCAAGAATGAGCGACGCCACCGCTCCAGGAATATCACAAAAGAAGGACTGATATGTCATGATGGTAGAGGCCTGAGCCTGTACGGCGTGCTCGGCGTCCGTATGATTGCCGAGATCAGAACAGACGTCATCTGAATAGCCAAGACGATGGCAAGCCATCTCAAAGATTAGATGCTGAGTGATGGGCCATTGCATGGCCAGACCACACATGAAAACAAAGAGGATGACCCGCAAAACGACTCCGGACATCTTTTATTCTTTGCTTATAGCAAATGAAAGTTAGAATCTTCAGATGCTGTTAAGAATGAAAAAGAAAAGAAAACATGTTTCAAGGCTTGCCAGGAGTATGTAAAGCCGCCACTTGATCTGAAAGAGAATCGATCATTCAGAATGCAATTTAAGTGCTGACACCAAAACTACCTTGGGATTTTCAATAGAGCGGTTTAGTTTACTATCATTTCAAATTCATGATGTTTCTTTCCTGGGGACCTATAGTGACTAGTTATTCCATTAACCTGTTATTAATGAACGCACTACAATACAATGTACTTGGAATCCAGTCTGCATACATAACGTGTTGCTATGTCGGGAAAGTTTCAGGCAAGCTTCAGGTTGTCAAGAACGACCTTTGTTTTAAAAAAATATGCATATATACAATTTGAATATGTTTAAACAGGTCTATTATTCTAGGCGTCGCTTTGTTAATGTTGAAATACCAGGCTATACAAGGCTCAATTCGGATGAGGGCGTACGTAGGATGGGCTCAAAGGGGGAGGGGGGAGGAGGAGGGGAGGGGCGAAGGGGGGGGGGCTACCCCTCACCTACCCTGATTAAATTTTAATCCTGTCTGAGTCAAATTTAAGCGCATGATTTTGCATTAAAATATCATTTCTAGTTTTAACTTTAAGATGTGATTTGATCAACAGATAGAAACGCCTCGATCCCTTTTCTTTGGCGGATTGCTCCAAAAGATTACACGGGTAATATTGTCTAAGGTCCGAACGTACTCTACTAATTCAGTTAAGCCTGACATTGGTTCTACAATGATGTTTAACCGGTGGGCGATTCGCCCCCGTGAGCTACAAAATCGCCCCCGTCAGGTTGCTCACGAGGGCGATTGCAAAATTAAAAATCGCCCCGGTGGAATTATGAAATAAAGATAATCTTTTCTGTTATAACTTTAACACAATATTGAGTTTCAATTTTCAAACCTTGTCAGCAAATAATGGACCTCGACAGTAAATCAATATTAGGGACTTTTAGATTTGAACGATGAGAACGTGGACTGCAACGTGTGACCTCCTTTTAAGGCACTGCCAGTGCTTAAAAGGACGTCACATGTGATTGCCAGTGCCTTAAAAGGACGTAACACGTCCACGTCCACGCAAATCTAAAAGTCCTTTTTGAGGAGAAGAGGAAGACCAAAATGTCGTGGAATGATATGGTAGCATGGGCAGATCTCCTTCAAACTATTTTTGCAGAAAAGCATTATACTGAATTAAATAAAGAATAATAGCTTTTATTGGATCATACTAATACTGATACGGGCTAAAGACAATGTGGTATTTGTATAGAGGTATTCCAAAATGAAATTCTGATAATCAACATTTGTTCTGGTATCATATACGTATAATACAACTGATCTTTATGATTTTAACGTGACATAGCTTCTTCTCCCTCAGCAAACAAAACAGAAACAAGGTTATTTAATAAAAGGACCATGCGACAAATAATCATTGTGATTCAAATTGATGCAAGGATTTTTTTGAATAAGCAATGCTTTTCACCAGAATCTTCTTTGTAAAAACGACTTTACAAATCTCAGCCATGCAATTCTGCCACTGTGTTGTAAGATCACTTTCAGATTAGGAGAAGTGTAGCCTATTCTTTAATGAGTATTTTACATTGAATGGAACATCTCAACTCAGTAAGCATGGCTGAGATTTGTAAAAAAAAAGTTGTTTTTACAAAGAAGATTCGGGTGAATAGCAGTGCTTATTCGCATCAATTTGAATCACAATAATTATTTGTCGCTTAATCCCTTTTAATGACCATGTTTCTTTTTCGTTTGCAAGGGGAGAAGAAGATATGTCACGTTAAAGACATCATAAAGATCAGTGTTGTATGCGTATATATTATACAGGCCAGTAACAGCTATGTAGCTTGTAAATTTGTAAGAGGGAAAATGCTGATTGAAATGATAATGATGAAATAGCAAATAATTGAGGAGTATCATAGGTACCAATTCAATGGATATTTGTATAAAAAAAAGAGCCCCCGTCAGTAATAAAAGATTAATTTGAGCCCTGCGTTAACGAAAGGAAATCTTAGACCTCGGCTACTTCCTTTCAAAAAACCTGAACCCGTGCAGGCGCGGATCCAGGATTTCCAATAGGTGGGGGGGGGGGGGGGGGGGGAAGGGGGGGGGGGGGGGGAATTCGAAATTCGCGCAGACCGTTATTTAAACTTACCAATACTGACAAGGTCATATTAGAAGCACTGTACTTTAATAGTGTACTTGGTACCTACAAAGGGCACAATTATTTTGGAAAGGTTACATGCTCACGTCACATCTCTTGTCCGATATCAACATTCCCTGTTTTCAAGTTATGCTCGCGCGCAATTTTTTTGACATTTCCATCAGTGGGGGCTGAAGCCTCTTGCCCCAATATCTATTTCCTGGTTTAATAATTTGGCGAGCGAGCGAAGCGAGTGAGCGGGAATTTGAGTTTATGTATGTTGTGAACGTGTTAATTGTCACCAAAATATACGAGATAAGATATAACAAAATAATGCATATTGGTAATTTTTAAATTAACTGCAGGTGTTTTGAAATCAAATCAGACTCCCCAAAAAATTATTACCAAAACGCACGAATCCAGTTTCAAAAATCCAAAAATGTCAGCTTCAGAGGGGGGCACGTACATCACCCCTCAGACTCCCTCTAAAAGTATTAAACGAATCGCACGAATCCATTTTAAAAAAATTCAGCTTCAGAGCTAGAGAGGAACCCCCCCCCCCATACACACACACACACACACACAGACACCCCCTGTGCGCGCAAGCGCGAAATTAACGCTGGCGCTAATGCGTAAGCAGGGGCGGCGGAGCTATTTCCAAAGTGGAAAGCACCAACAAAAAGGGCACCTACAAACTGAAATCTCAAAGCGAAAATATACATTTTTTTAGACATTGGTATATACCCTTTCATTGTGATTCCATTATCAGGGACGATTTCAATATTTGTTTTTCTTTATATATTATACAAGATATTGCTTAAGCATCACACTTTCGGCTGGGTGTGATTGTCTGAATATTCATTAGCGAGCGAGAAAAAATGTAAGATCTGTGAGGTCGCAGAGTGAAAAATTACATCTTTAAAGAGGAAAAAAGAAATCATGATGGGGTTATAAGCATCACGGAAGACTGAAAAATCCTTTGTTTTAAGTGACATAATAATTGTATCATCTATAAATGCTAGCGAGCGAGCGAGCTTTAGGGGAAATTACTCTTAGTCACTTTAAATTAGGTGCAAGACTAATGATGAGCAGGTTAGGGGAACGTGCCCCCCCCCCCCCCGTGGCTACGTGCTGATGATGAGAGGTTAAGGGGGACACTTATCGAAAGGGATAAAGACACTTATTAGAAAAGAAAAGGAGCATGTGTCAAGGTACAAAGAGTAATTATCAAAGGTTCAAAACGGGGCACCTCTAACACCTGAAAGGAGGCACTAACCAGAAATGTGATAGGGCACTTATGAGTATGGGTATGGGAAATGGGCAATTGTCGACGGAAAAGGGCGCATCCATCAGAAATTGATTTATCAGAGGTGAAAAGGGGCATTTATGAAAAGGGATAGGTCCCTTATTAGAAAGGAAAAGGGGCACGATTTCGGCCCACCCCTGGATCCGCCACTGCCGTGCAGTGTCGACTTAAATTCTAGTAGATTACGGGCATTCAAGTTTATATAATTATATAGGCCCAGTAATGATTTATCTCCTTGCAAGAAGGAAATGTTTTCAGTCATATCCATGGCACTGGTTAAGCAAGCAAAGATGGAAATGTTACGAAGCAGTATAGAGTTAACCATCAATCGGATATAATGGAGTATATAACGCTCAGATAATTATATTCCCCCTCCCTCTCTCTCTCTTTTCTCTCACTCTCTGTATCCCTGTCTGTCTGTCTCTCTGTCTTTTCCTCGCATGTCTTGCACAATCGTGTGCAACCTTCCCTATGAAAGGCATCTAGAAGTGAAGTACATATATAATATTGCACGTGAAGGAGGTAGATATAATACTTATACCAGGGACATGAGAGTTTAAAACACCCCTGCTTATATACACATGCATGTATAATACTTACCGATCTGATATTTTATGTACAGTCAATGTATCGGGTACGATCGGTGTCTGTTTGGCAAGGCACACAGAAGCTAAATGTAAAGCACGATGAAACTTGATATACCCAAGTTCATTTCTAGAGTCTGTCTCAATGCTCATGTATTTCAAGCATGTCCGTCCTCCGTTGGAGTTTATAGGCATGTACACCATGAACAACGTATACCGCTTATACCGTGTCAATCGGTACACCTAATGACACAGAGTCAAGCCAACCATACAACTTCATGCACACATGCAGGAGGCATAAAGAGCTAAATGCTAAATACGTGTGAGGTCCAGAGAGTGCATAGTCCATTCCGGTGAGCAAATAGTAAAATATAAAGACGATTATTGCACAATATCAAGGAAACGTAACAATGTCATATTCATAATGGTAATACTATTAATTTACCATTCGGGGTGCATAATCGTTCACCGCCCGTCGAAAGGGGTTTAATGGATGCTAACTCAGTAGGCCCGCGGAGGTACATGTGTATAAGTATGAATTTATAATAAAATTAACTTTAATTACAATATCACAATACGTATTCTCATATACAGTTAATTTACACCGTTGTGGCCATAAATTTGGCACACAATTTCTCATCTCTTTCATGAAAATGATTATGAGAATATGATTTTTTTCCTAGAGATTGATATCATATATGGTTCTGAGAAGATAAAAACGTATCTATCATAACAATGAATTATATTGACAGAACTATTTTACGAAAAGAAGTAAAAGAGTTTATTCCAACTTTATGGGCAATACAACAGTGTATCTTTATTTCCAGATTCCACAGTCCGGTCAACGCGCTGGAAAAGGTAGATTGCATATTTTTAACATATACCGCACGCATAATTAGCAAATAATTATTAGGAGACCGAGCATTTCCCTCTATTGCTCCTCGCCTGTGGAATTCCCTCCCATCATCTATTCGCGAAATTGACACCTTGACCACTTCAAAGCTTCACTTCTCACATCTTCCTTCAGAAATTTAAATGCTAACTTTATTGGAGGAGCTTGCGCCTTTGAATGTTTTTTTAAACAAATTATGGCGCCATACAAATGCTGTGAATCATCATTATCATCATGCGGTATATTATGTTTAAAATACATGATGACTCATGTATTTTTCACATAATATACTGCACGCATAATTAGCAAATATTATTAGGATACATAGTTATTAAAAGGCCTATACTCTTATTTATTTATCTTCGCCCTGGACTTCGCTCATCTGGCCTTACTCTCCAGATGCCCATATTTACTCATCTCAAGGATATGGAGACCGAGCATTATCCTCTATTGCTCCTCGCCTGTGGAATTCCCTCCCATCATCTATTCGCGAAATTGACAACCTTGACCACTTTAAAGCTTCACTCAAAACTCACATCTTCCTTCAAACATTATTTTAAATGCTAACTTTATTGGAGGAGCTTGCGCCTTTGAATGTTTTTTAAACAGATATATGGCGCCATACAAATGCTGTGAATCATCATCATCATCATCTATCCAAGTGATCGAGTCTTCCGTCGAATAATCTTGCACTTCACATATTCTCATATCTTTGAATTTGCGAGGCCTCGATCCTTATGATATTCTAACCGAGTAACGCATCAGGTTAATATATAGTTTTTCATTATACATGTATTCATGTGGGGTGGAGATAATTCGTTAAATCCCATTTTATGGCTAAAGTATTGAGTTGTCGAGAAGGAAGCGGGTGTGTGCGTTGTGAATGTGTTTCTTTGAGTGTTCTATTGATGGACAAGTTTATCATATTGGGCGAATCGGATTGTTCCGACAAACACGATTGTTGTTTTAAAAAGTTAAAAAAAACATCTACAAAATAAACAGTGGCTTCTCTAAAAGAATCAAATAAATGAAATAAATGTATCTCGACTTACAAACAATCACCAGCGCGTACAATACGACTTTCATTTGTTTGCTCTGCACCTTAAATTTCCAGCTCAAACAAAGTGTCACCGACTAAATATATAGTTTAGAGGAGAGTAATAAAACTACATAGTCCAATTCAAACACCGAAATACTGAAGATTACAAGGAGATTTACAAAAAAGAAAGAAAAAAAGAAGAAGAAGAGCTAATAGTAATAAAACCATAATTCAAGATTCTAAATAGGATTTGTATGTGGGCATCTATACTCCCTCATTCTTAGCCTAACAGTGCACAAAGTATTACATTTTATATTGTAAGTGAGGTCTGTGATGGCTCATTTCTATAACAATTTCATCATATTTTTTATTTTCAATGTGTACTCACACCGTAGGTCTATATTTGATCACTAATTCCTTTCCTTTCGTGCTTATCAATACAAATGCACAATTTTGCAAATGTTGTTCCTCTCTTCAAAAACCGACTCACTATTTGCTTTACCTCCACGTCACACGTGTGTCGCTTTCTGATCATAAATCACACGGTCTCTCTCCTCTCTCCGACTCCCCTCACACTCTCGCTCTTTTACTTTCTCTCTCTCTCCTTCTCTTGGTTGATTTTGCTCTTCAGACACATTTTTGGAAGCTGAACACCGTTTCGTTAGGCCCCTCCCCTCCCCCCCCCCCCCAAATAAAAAAACAAGTAAAGCGTCCCGGCCCTTTTTTTTCTTCAAATGGCCGCTCGGCACAATATCCAAGACGTCAAGATGGCCTCCAGCTTTTATATTTTATATAATTTTTTCCGAAAAAGAAAATAGTTTAAGCAGTTATTTATTTATTTTTATTGAAGAAAAAAAGGGGAAAAAAAAGAAAGCAGACGGCCTCAAAAAGGCAGCGGGTGGGGACGCTAAACTTTTCTTCTTTTTTCTCTTTCCCTTTCTTGCATTTAAATTCTGGCCTCTTCTCCTTCACTTACAACTCTTGTTTTTCCTACTCCAGCATCTTTAAAAAGTGCCTGAATTAACTCTTTTTTATGCTTTTTATATGGTAATTTGAAGAAAAAAAATATAAAAACAGTGTGTAATGCAGGCATATAACCCCTAGTCAGTTTTTTGAGGGGAAGACATACTCAAAATACAATGCATACAGCCTCTACTCCACCCCCTTCTCTCTCTTTCGATCTCTCTCTACTCAATAAAGGCAAGCTACCATGCTCCTCAGATGGATGGTGCAAATACAGTTATTAAGCATACATGATCATTATGACTGAGCAAAAAGATCTAGCAAGCACATAAATCAATCAGACATGTATGGAACAAGTTAGGTACAGTTGACTTTATTTACAAACTTACAAGGTATTTTTAGTGATGTGCTTAGTAATATCAATGGTGACTTCACAAATGCTACACACAAAGTAGACTTTAAGACTATTTATTCCTTATATAAAAACAGATTTTTTTCCGACAAGAGCCAGAAGAATATCAACTACTTCTAGCTTTCAACAGGCAAAAAATCAACAAAAGAACATTCATTCCTATAATATAAGCTTTTGCAAAACACAAGGATTATGCATGAACAAATTTGTGTTTTACACCAAAACATAAATTTGAATGAAATGAAATATAAGCTATGATTGATGCTTTTTCAAGATTTCAAATCAAATTAGCAAGGATTTCCTGTTGAAGCATAACCCTCCCATGTCATATATACTTTGGAATAATATCGTTAACACACTGCTGGCCAAATATATGAATGGAAAGGCAATTGCTAGTTTGAGAGCACAGACCCCTTATGGTTGTAATTAATTGCAAAGGGTCTGAACTCTACAGCCTGTAGCCTAATATTCATAGTGGTCTGAACTTAAGTTGCATTTATCCCTTTGTAACAAAACTCCAGACTCTGTACGACATGATTGTTGTGAAACTTACTTTGACTTGCCTAAAAAATATATGTCTTGGTTAAATTAGTCTGTGTCTCGAGACATAGCAATTGCATTTATTCACTGGTTTATTTATTTTATTTGTTTACAAAAATTATCCATGTAAAGAAGACTTATCTTATAATCTCTTCATAAATATAAACACTATGCTACAGGCATTTACACAACATTGAATAATGAATAGTATGGTCAGTGACACAATAGCAATATAACAAATCTATCTCAATTAATAAACATGAATAACTTGGTGAAATAACAGATTTTGTTCAGTCAGTCAGTCAAGTAAATACCAGATAACACTTGTAAAACCTACGTATAAGGTTCTTCATCACTGTTGTCATCAGTTTCAGGATCGTTAAGCAAGGTCCACTTTTTGTGTACAGAAGGTGACTTCCTGGGTCGTCTTGCATAAAGAGTTGCGTTTAAACGCAACTCTGAAAATCAAACGCAATTCCTAAAATGCAAACAGAACTTTGTGTTTGATTGCAATTCTATTGCATAAAGAATTGCATTGATTTCAAGTGCAACTTTTCAGATCAAACGCGACTTTACGATAGATATGACCAAACGCAACTCTCTTTATGCAATGCGCGGTTGCGTATGATATTCCCGTTTGATCGATCGCACTTGAATTTTATGCAAGATACCCTGGACTGTGTACACTGGTTATATCAAAAGTAAACAATATACGACCATTACTTTCAGATACAGGTTGACCCCAAGGACCAAGTGTTAGTTTTAGGTGTAGAGACGTAGGGTTGTTGGCTTGGAGGTCGTGGTATTTACTTGATGCGGTAGAGCATCTTGCGTTGCATGCGATACTGGCACTCACCAGTCTCATCATCAGTTGGACCACCTTGTGGATGGAGCGTTCGGGGTATTTCTGTGAAACGGAAAACAATTGAAGATGGTAGTTAGACAGGTGTTAAACAGGTGTTAGACAGGTGTATATCCTGCATGGAATTATGAGGAAGTCAGTGGGGCATTAGATGATTAATTATTCCACACTGGAAGTAAACATTTTTTCCTTATAAAGTATTTCACATCAAATTTGTAAGTTTTTATTGTGAATAAATCTTGTTAGGTGAAATTTTTTAGGGGCATCCAAATATATCGAAATGGTAAAGAATCACTATCCAGCCAATTTTCAAATTTACCAAAACTTTGTAATACCTTTAAGTGACAATTAGTGTCCTAAAAAGGCTCTAATCATATGTTGTACACAGAGCTAGATAATATGGTGATCTCAGACATCAACATTGATCAGTGGTTGAATGACATCAGTTAATCCTTTTACTGCTGGAAGCTAACATTCATGGAAGTGAATTTATGTCTGCTTCATCTTGCTCTTTTGACGACAATGTATTCTATGAGATCAATATTCCTTCATATTTTATCACAAAGAAGTTTATGAAGTCAAGTATATATTACACCATGTAGTAATGCCTGTTCAGGATTATGATTCTCCTCATACAGTCTGATTATGAACAAAGTAGATTCTGATGACAAGTAAACATGATATCATCAATTGAAACATTCTACAAGAAGGAACTTTGATGAAATAGATCATTTACAGGGGTGATAGCGAGTATAAAAAAAAGGATTTGGAAGAAAAGCATTCACCCCCCCCCCCCCCCCCACCCCCCCCCCCCCCCCCCCCCCCCCCCCCCCCCCCCCCCCCCCCCCCCCCCCCCCCCCCCCCCCCCCCCCCCCCCCCCCCCCCCCCCCCCCCCCCCCCCCCGCCTTTTGAGTAAGAAAATTGGGGTAAAATTAGGAAAAATCAGGAAAATAGGGGTAAAATCAGGAAAAAAACAAATCAGGAAACCGATTTAAATCGGGTAATTATCAGGAAGCCTGCATTTACCTGTCTGAGGAAGTCCTGCATGATACAGTGTTCCGAGACCTGAGAGCCAATGGCAAACCTTCTCTTGAGCTGCTTCTCAATACGATTCAACTCCTCCTGATCCTCTTGGGTTGCAAAGCCTTCCACACCTGAACAATAATAAGTGAAATGTTACTTGTTATGTTATGTCAGGAAAGGATCAATTCTTGAATTGGAATCAAATCAGAAATGGGCAATAGTCTTAAAGCAGAGGTGTGCAAATAGTAAAGAAATCACAAGGTTTTCTGGATTAAGGATGATTGTGTGACACATGCTCCTGCGACAAATGCTCTGAGGTTAATTTCCATCACTAATGATTCTTAAATCCATCTCTAGACCCAACATCTCACCTAACCTTATCCGTAACCATACACCTAGCCTAAACTGAATCTAAATCAAAGCCCCAATCCTAATCCCCAATCTCTGACAGAGTAAAGCCAGGAACAAATGTTGCCAAAGGAAATGTTGGGAACGTCTGAAAACTTGACACAAGATAGCACTTTTGTTGACCTTCACACCAATGACTGAAAAATACAAAAAAAGTAAACTCAACTACAGAACCCCAAAATTGGATAATTGCAAGGTGAAATGTGGTTACCTGACAAGTTTCCTGTCCTGGCAGCATCCAAAGTAGAAACCTGGAAGAGTCTTAGAGCCTCGTCTACATCCTCCTCACTAGCAAAAGGTTTTAGCCTCATCTTAGCCAGGGACTCAGCGATACGGATGATGGCCTCCAGTTGCCTAACAACCAAAACAGCAGGAAAGATATTTATATAGTTATTGCATTTCGTTAGTATTCATGAAAAGGCTTGTATATTTTCTCTCATCTTCCATATTTCATTCATTGCACATTCATGACAAGACAAGAAAAAACTACCAATAATTTGGAATCTCTTGTTCACTGAATAATGGGACAGTTTCTGTATTTGTAGTACTACATTTTCTAGCGTATGTGATATATATTGACCCATTAACAAATCAAATATCATACCCATGCAATTAAATTCAATAATGAAAACTAGAACGACAGTTTTCAGTAAAGTTTTGGAATAAAGAAAAAAAAACAGCTAGGTTATGTCTCCACTTAATTGATTGTCAATGCACGCAGACAAAATGAGTTGTTTGCAGAATTCAACTGATCATCAAATTTTAGAAAAAATATTGCCAAGAGTAACAAATCATATCACAACAATCTTTCTCATTACCTGACAGTGATTGGGATGCTAGTCTTTTTATCAGTCTGCATCTCATGATCCCTAGCTCCACTTCTCATCAGAACGTAACGATTCTTCAGTTTGTCCGCGGCAGCATCAGAGATACGAGGTCCACATTTGCTACAAAACGAAAAGATGTGTGTTAATGTAATCAGTCAAAATGTGTTCATGTACTGTTCATCTTTGATTATATTAAATATTTTACATTCATTTATTTCTTTTGAAAGCAACCCTGTGCTGGGCTGCATATACTCGCAAATTACATAGCTTCTTTTACACTGGATACAAAGTGCTCTGAATAGTAAATTTACTTCAACAAAAAAATGGTCTTGGCTTATCATAATAGAGAAAATAAGACAAACCGGAGGATGGCATTCATACTTTATTTTGGAGGGAAGCTGTGATTTTCTCATCAATGGCCGGGGGTAGTCAACCCGGAACTCACCCCCCCCCCCCTACATTATGCCCCATCCCTTTTTGAACTCATTACCACAAAGAGTGACTTGATAAAATGTCTATTGGCATGGTTGTCAAATTTTGGGTGAGATAACTGCTGAGTTTGTGCAAATTGATGGCTGATTAGCATGCCTACACAAAACCATATATTAACATAGTATATCTGTAAACTAGATGGAATTCGACTGCGCGCAGTCGAAAATGATGCCTCCGTCATAGAGCAATTTTACAAACCAAAACAGAAGACATTTTTCGAATTCAAGTTCAATTGTAATCCATTAACAGGTTCTCAGAATATCGTGATTACAAGCAATTTCTCATATACATATATGACCCTTTGATCTTTGACCTCATGACCCTAAAATCTACTCAGTTCATTGGCTCTGCAAGATGTCCTGAGTTAAATAGTAATCCATCTGTCAGTTCTAATGAGAATGTGTTCACAAGCTATTTTTGCATACATAATGTGCCCATGACCTTTGACCTCATGACCCAAGAATCTACTCAGTTCATTGGCTCTGCAAGATACATACATGATCTATGTTTGGCAGGAATCCATCAATCTGTTCTAATGATAATGCGATCACAAGCTATTTTTGCATACATGAGCCGCATGACCTTTGACCTTAACCTCATGACCCCAAAATCTAATCAGTTCATTGGCTATGCAAGTAACATACATGACCTAATTTTGGCAGGAATCCATCAATCGGTTCTTGAAAACGCGATCACGAGCTGTTTTTGCATACATAATGTGCGTTGTGGCCTTTGACCTTTGACCTTGTGACCCCAAAATCTAATCACTTCATCGGTTCTGCAAGTAACATACATGACCTAAGTTTGGCAGCAATCCATCAATCGGTTCTTGAGATAATGCGATCACGAGCTGTTTTTGCATACATAATGAGCCCTGTGACCTTTGACCTTTAACCTCATGACCCCCAAATCTAATCAGTTCTTTGACTTTGCAAGATACATACATGACCAAAGTTTGGCAGGAATCCATCAATCGGTTCTTCAGATAACGCGATCACGAGCTGTTTTTGCATACATAATGAACCCTGTGACCTTTGACCTTTGACCTCGTAACCCCAAAAACTAATCAGTTCATCGGCTCTGCAAGATACATACATGACCAAAGTTTGGCAATAATCCATCAATCGGTTCTTCAGATAACGCGATCACGAGAACGGGACGTACGTACGTACGTACAGACGTACGTACGTACAGACGTACGTACAGACGTACGTACAGACGGACGGACGGACAACCCGAAAACATAATGCCTCCGGCTACTTCGTAACGGAGGCATAAAAAGCGCTTAAAGAAATCCGAGATGTATTAAAGATAAAGTTGAGTTCTGGTCATGCATTGTGAAAGAAAAGGTGTGAAATTGATCAGAAAAAGTTGATCATCTAGCATATAAGTATTTGTGTGTATTGCAAGGTTCTGAAATCATCAAAATGATAAGAAATTTGGCCAAGTCTTGGTAAAGTTACAAGCACTGTACACAGAAGGATGTATATTGGACTACACAAACATGTGGCGTATAAATCAGTCCCGATTTTTACGATGTGACATGCCATATTTAGCATATGAAGGCGTTTGAAGAGCCATGCTTTTCAGGAAAATGTTTTATCTGATGTTCTTCCACCCTTGCATAATAACAATGATAACGCTCACAAATTATTTTTCACCTCTTCCCAGAACTCAACCTTCTCTTTAAGCGCTCTATAAAAGCTGAATATTATTATAATTATTTATACATACTTGCGGATGAATCCAATGTATTTCTTGAGGAAGGTAAGGCTGAGTTCACCCTCCTGAGCCAGGGCTGCAGCAGAGACCTGTGCATTCATGTGGACACCCATCACGTGCTTGGCTAGTCTCTATCAGAAAGCAAATAAAACATCACAGGTTAATACAATTCCATTCATCAGCATCATCTATCAGTGGTCAAAAAGATAATCATGAAAGGTAAGAAAACAGGTAAAAATATAATCAAAGATAAACAAGGAAAATCTCCCTCCTGACATAAAAGTTCTTGCTATAGATTGTGTCTGACTCTCAAAAATGTCTTGAGGTCGCAAGCTGTGTGCAGTGACAAAAAACCTGGTCAATTAATCAAAGCAATAACATAAGTATTGATTCCAAACAAGATATGTTATTGTTTTACTCCAGAACTACATTGTTTGTGGATATTCAAGCTGACATGGAAAAGGAATATGAAAGAAATTAAAGACTCACCATATCCCTAGCTTCATCATGTTCATCTTTGATAATGAAGATCATGTCAAAACGAGACAGGATGGTGGGCATGAAGTCAATGTTCTGTGGTAAAAGAAAGGGTTTATTCATGTTAATTAATAGAAAAAGTATGAAGAAAGAAAATAAAACAGGAAAAACTATTGCATTGTTGATCTACTTTTAAATATTTGTGTGTGGAGTAGAGGCAGCACTTAATACATTTTCAACTCAAATACCCTGTTCAATGACAAATTTGTTTCACTTTAACTTTAACCATTAACAAATTTATTCCATTACCACTATCAAATACTATCTGTACAACTGAAAAACTTTTAAAATGCTAGGAGTTAAAAGAACAGATATAAATATACCTCATCTCCTTTAGTGTCATCCCATCTTCCAAACACCGAGTTGGCAGCAGCTAGAACCGAACACCTTGAGTTCAGTGTTGTAGTGATCCCTGCCTTGGCGATGGAGATGGTCTGTTGTTCCATAGCCTCGTGGATCGCCACACGATCGTCTTCTCTCATCTTGTCAAACTCGTCGATGCAAACGACACCACCATCAGCTAGCACCATAGCACCACCTTCCATCACAAAGTTGCGCTGATGTTGGAAAGAGGAAGCAGGATATTGATAGGCCTTTGCAGTGAACAAATTCTTTTCCTAGGCAGATTTTCCTTTAGCAATAGTTCTGATTATTTTATAGATCTGATTCAAGATGTTGCCTTGGTATAAACTGGTCAAGTAAATCCTTTACTGTAACAGTAGTTCTGAAAAAGCTGTATATTGAAAGCTTATGTGAAATAAACTCATATAAAAGAATTTTCACTCAGGGTTGGGGCAAATACAAACATTAAAACTGTCAAAATCTGCCATGACAGGAATTAATTTAATTACTATCCAAATCATTAGATTTTTTTGGTAGGAATCTTTAAACATCTGTAACTTACTGTAGCTGGATCCCTCATGACTGATGCAGTAAGACCAGCAGCACTGCTTCCTTTTCCTGATGTGTAAACCTGCATGGAAATAAAACATAAAGTTTGTGCATATAGTACTTCTTGCCTATTCATTAATTCTGCTGTGTGCTATTTGCAAAAGCAATGACTCGCGAAAATGTCCCTTTGCCTGTCATTCGCAAAAAATATCTGTACGCGAAAATATCAGTTTATAAGGCACCATATGTAGGCAGGAATTCCCTGAATGCCTATATGCACTGAGATCAGGAACCTAGCCAAGACTTGGGCAACATTCAAGTATGTCAATAACCACTTTGGTTGATATTTCATTAAAAAACTAGATGTATTTTCGCAAAGTGTTGATGTCTCCGCCATAGAGCGATTTTACAAACCAAAACAGAAGCAATTTTTTTTAATTCAAGTTTGATTGTAATCCATCAACAGGTTCTCAGAATATCGTGATTACAAGCTATTTTTCACAAACATGTATGACCCTTTGATCTTTGACCTCATGACCCAAAAATCTAATCAGTTCATTGGCTCAGCAAGATACATACATGTCTTGAGTTCGATGGTAATCTGTCAATAGGTTCTAATGATAAATGTGATCACAAGCTATGTTTGCATACATAACAAGCCCTGTGACCTTTGACCCCAAAATCAAATTAGTTCATTGGCTTTGCAAGATACATACTTGATCCAAGTTTGGCGGTAATCCCTCAATCGGTTCTTGGGATAAGCGATCACAAGAACGGGACGTACTGGCGGACGGATGGAAAACCAGAAAACATAATGCCTCTGACTACTTCGTTGCGGAGACATAACAAATGTGTATACTAGACCCACTCACCCCTATAGGAGAAACCCTCTCCACAAACTTGAGCAGCTGACTCTTAGCTGTACCAGGGTCACCTAGCATCAAGAGATTGATGTCACCACGGCGCATCAGACCATCGGGGAGACGTTTACGGGATCCACCAAACAGCAGACACGAAATTGCCTTCTTCACATCTGAAAAGTAAGCCATGATAGTAGATCAAGTTTATATTTTAAAATTTATTTTCCTTTCATCAAAAATTGAAAATGAGAAAATCTGAAGAAGAGGCCTCATGCTCCAGAGGTTAAACAACCCCAGTCAAATTGCAGACGACATGTTTCTTTTAATGTTAATCATCCCTTGCTGGTTCAGCCTTTAGTTGTCAACACTTCTCCTTTATAGAGAAATAGCAGAACTTTCAAAACAAATTTTGCGAGGAGATATTCATGCTTGTTGTTTCAAAGAACTCTTCTCATAATATCCTTGACAACCTTATATCCATAATCATTAATTTTTTTCAGTCTTCTCAAACCACATCACCTTCATCGCTCTAGCAAAAACTTACCTATACTTCCAAAGATAGAGGGCGCAATACTTCGAGCGATGATTTCATAGATGTTGGGATTGGCCGAGAGACGCCTGAACTCTTCCTCTTCTTGGGGAGTGATATGATGGGCAGTACTAGTCCTTCCGAGCCCTTCCTGGTCTACTTCAATACCAACAACACGGATGTAGGGACTGCGGATTCCTACAGTCACCTTGGTCTTACGTGTGCGCTGAAGAAGAAAAAATTACAGCATTTAACATAAAGTTATCATCAATTTCATATACGATTTTTAGTAACTATTCATCGACTTTCTTAAACACAGAGGTGTAAATTTACAGATAATTTTTTTGAATTCTGACATGCATTGATGGAACATTCGTTCATATCAAAATTCTAGTACAGGACTGCATTGTCTGCTACAATTTTTAACTTCTACTCTGATCATTTCCAACTGCCATGCAGGCATTCAGGGTTCTAATAACATTCCACTGGTTCATTACAATTCCAGCACAATCATGCAAAGCACCAAATGAAATTTAGGAAAAAAGAGTTTAATAATAATTTTTTTTATTTTTTTTATTTTATTTTTTTTAAATTGCAAATGGTGTTCATTTTAATTACCTTGGAAACGGGTCCAGCCTTCTTGATGGAGTAGACTCCAATGATAGTCACTCTGTTACCAGGAACAACCTTCTCACACAGATACCTACGGAAAATCAATTAAAAACAATAACAAATGAATCACAACTAATGCATCTGGAGACATGTCCATGGAAATCAATGGATCAGAAAACAGACCAATCCTCTCCTTTTAGAAACAACATCTAATATTTCAAGGCAGAGTGTAGAGCAGATTTGATGCTGAAGCTCCTTTCAACATTGGCGTTTTTGAAAGAAGAAAAAAAAAACTACTGGTAGATGAAGGCAATACTGAATAATTACATAGGCTTTGTTATTAAGCCAAAAACTGAAATATGTTTCAGGAGGAAAAGTTAATTGAAATTTTGGTATAGAGCAACTTCTAAACCACAACAGGACTTTATACTTTTCATGGTTTGGTTTCCACGCTGAAATCTTATACATTTACACAGGTCATTGATAAAGCCTGTGTTCCATGGAACAATTTACAGAGGCCCCATTTTCAGTCACTGTAGATATTTAAAGATTTTTGGGTAAATTACACAGGGGCTCCCATTTATTTTTTCAAACTGTTTAATACTAACCTGTCACAGAAGAGTTGTAGATGTCTTGGCATCTCACCATTTGGTACATCCTCAGGAGCTTCCTGGAGTTTCAAGATCTGAAAGTCGACACACTTACACTTGTCTGGCACAATGAAGAATGGATCCAATGGGCACTTTGGTCTTCCTGCCTGGTCACTATATCATGAATTCAATACAGACACGATTTCATATATCAAATTACGCCTCATGCTTGGGACACATATCTTTTTATTTGTATTAGCAATAAAAATGAAACGCATACATTCTGCCTTCACAAATACACTTCATATCATATCACAATAATTCATTTTGAAGCTTTATAACGGTTACATATTTTTCTGGCTATTTTTTAAAGTTAAAAATCACTTGTTCAGAAATCTACAATAGGGCTAGAGACCACTTACACATAGAATAAGAAAAGTTCTTCATATTCACAAATACATAAATCAAATGTTTATGTATCTCTAAATTTCCTTGATCATTTTTAAAATTATAACTATTAAGTATACCCCAAACTCAGTCCAAGAACTTACGTGTTGCACTTCCGAGGCATTGAGTAACCCTCTAGCCCAGGCTTGAGAGTCAGGTTAGGCATATAGTTTCTGCAGCTGCGACATTGGATGGTAATGCGGGTTGCCTTGGCACGGATAGCCGATGCAGCAATCACGATGCCCGGAATCTTGATCAGCTTCGAGACTTCTTCAGACTGTAAAGAAAGTATTTAATGTCATATGAAGACATAAGCACAGTTTCAGCATAATCAAGTAAAAAAAATTATGGAAAAGTTTTGAAAGGAAATATCTATTTACACTGCACTATTTCCTTAATTTGCACAATTTTAAATGACCTAGTTTTTAGAGCAATGCTCAGAGAGTCCCATCCACTCCATCTTTACTAAAATTGTATTCAAGTAGGTAGACTAATGCAATCAGGCTTATCTATTTACATATTTGTCTTTTAGAGGAATGGACGAGGATTCCCCCATAATAGAAGACCTGACCTTGTCACACAATCCCTATTCTCTGATCACAAAAACAACAAATAAGTATAACATTCTTGACCCCCCCTAAGAATTATCAAAATGCTAATAATATGCGCCTGGTGCATGGTCAACCATCAAAAGTCTTTTTTCTCTAGGCCTCCATAGGAAAAAAAGAAGAAGTATCGAACCAAAACCAACAACACTCACCTTCAAGTTTCTAATTGCGATGGGATTGGCTTCAGATTTGAGCATGATCTGGATATCTTGAACATCCTCTTCTTCCTCGGGGCGGGGTCTAGTCACCTCATCAGCTGTTTCCTTAGCTGCTTCCTCAAACTGTATGGATTTAAACAAACAAGTAAAAGAAAGAAAAATAACTTGGGCTTATCTCTAACTAGAGATCAAAGTTTGTCCATTTACACAATAATGAAATAGTTTTCATACCTTTCTTTAAAAGGAGATTTATTGTTCATAAAAAGGAAAGAGCAGCTTGTGAATTGCAGATCATCTGCGATAAAACTTTTTTTCAATTTTCAATTTTTGTTAACAGCTACAAATCTGATGATTGGATATAGCTGTAGTGAATGGTTAAGGATCAAAAACATAGAGAAAAAAACCGAAGATAACAGCTAGGGAGATATGGTAATTTCTCTTATAATTCTACCTTTAGCAGTAGGATAGGCAAATAATGACAATTCCAGAACTGCCTTCAACTCTTAATTGTACTTACCAGTGGGAGGTACTCGGCTGGTTGTTTCTGTAACTGATCAGCCAAATCCTCATCAAAGCTAGCCAAATCATCAAGGCTGACGTCTAAGAAGTAATGACCCAGGTTGTAGTGACGCTTTAGCTCATCCCTACAAAATTCAGGGGGAAAAGTAAAATAATATAGGTCTAGAATTTAAACTTTATAACAAATATTTTTCCTAAATCCTAAGTAATAATATACTATCTATAGAAATCTTACTTGTAACATTCCAAGACAATAGAATCCATTCATATTTTTACCATAATTATCAACCAGTCTAGAGTAGAGACTGAGGTCGTCTAAATACACCTAGGCGGCTAGGCCTAGAATATAGATAGATTTAGACCCTAGAGTCTTACTTTAAAGATACGTTTTTGGGGGCCAGTGTATCAAATTGCCATTTTTGACCCGTAACTCAAATAATGGTCATGATATAATTATAAAGTCCTTAAATTTCTTGCCCCTTTCGTGTCAATTTTTGTATCTTTTTATGGAGTATTTTTCTTAAAAACGAAACAGGTACTAAAAAACAACAACTTTTAATTCATGACCATTATTAGAACAATTGTGATTATTGGTACGTTTTAGTAGCAGTAGCCTATCTCCACGCCAAAGTTACGGCCAGTGCATGGCTAGGATTTTATTGGGGGGGGGGGGGGTAGTGAGCACGCGAATCACTTACACAGCGCGCTTCCTAGGGGGGTGGGTGCAAAAGGGGGAAATTCCTTGCGCGCGGAAGCTTCGACGTTTAATTTAATCATTAGAGATCAACTGTCAACCATTAGAGATGTACTGTCTTGACTATTAATCCTTGTCTGAATTAGACGCCTTCAAAACCAGGCTTGATCGTTGCTGGAAGGAACAGCTATATAGTGTCATATCTCTCAATACTTGTTGAACTGATTTCTTTAATTTCTTTGCTCCTGGGACATTGTATTGTCCATGGTACATTTTCCAGTCAAGATGCAACCTCTCTTGCCCCTCTGCCTCCCTTGTATATAATGAGAATTATTATTATTTATTAAAGAGAATGAGTAGACCTACAAGAAGATAGACCAAGAAGATAGACCTAGAAGCTCAACTGCTGTCTCAGCATTCTTCCAGTATTTGCAGTTAAGGTAAAGTTTCCCTCCTCCTGCACAAAGCTTTGACGTTTCATTAAATTATTAGAGATCAAGAAGACGATTCGTTGTACCGTTCTCGACTCTTAATCCTAATTGTCTAAATTCAGTTTTAAACCTCTCGCGTGGATGCTTTGATGTTTCATTAAATTATTACAGAAAGATGACGATTTCTTGTACCGTTCTCGACTCTTAGTAGGGTGTCTGAACGATTTTTCAATTTTCAATTTGGGATCGTTTTTCACCATTTTTGTTTGATATTTGAATAAAAAATGTTATCAGAATAATACATTTCAAATTTCAAGTCTCACCGATGTTTCTATCAAAAGTTACAGCCCCTCCAAAACGCTGGTATATTCATATCATTTTGGTCAAAATCGACGAAAAGACGTCCACGCAGAGTGATGTTGTTTTGCTAAATTTAGCCAAACAGCTGTATCGCGCGATATGCAAGCGTATGCATATCGTACGCATGCTGCTAAGCCAATCCGCGACTTGCAGCTTGAGCTACGCTGTCTCCGCGACATGTGCCATTGACTAGTATGGTTGGCGTTCGTCGCACAATAAACCCGAAGTGAATGCACGTTATAGTCAATGGCAATATCGCAGAGATGTCTCCGCGATATTGCCATTGACTATAACGTGTATTCACTTCCGGGTTTATCGAGGGAATTGCCAACCATAATTTCAGTCACTATAATGTGTAATTGAATTTGGGGTTTCGTTCGTGCGCGGAGATGTTACGCGATGTAACCATGGTTTGGACTGAGCGGAGCGCACGCCCCCTAATTAGCTGATCCACCAAATAGCGAGAAGGGTATTTTTAAACTGTTATCAGTTGTGATCCCTGGGGGCTAGCGAAAATATAATCACATAGAATTGTTCCTTAGGACTGGGACTACTTATCGATCGGGGCGTCATATCTCAAAAGTGACAAACCTCAGAGTTAGCCAGGACACAATGTTTAAATTGCTGTTTTGACCAAGATATTTTTAAAATTTCAGGGGCTACGCCCCTTTGGAAATATTGGAATTCACCTGCTCTTTCATATGACACCTCATTCATTGATTATCACCTTCAGGATCACAACAGATAAAGGTTTGAATCTCGATTTGAAAAAAAAAAATTGACTTTTTTTGCATGGTCGCGCAATGCACGTAGGCTGCATAGGGATGCGTGTAATCTCTATGGGAAGAATTTTAGCACACAACATCGGGTGCGCGATCAGACACCCTACTCTTCGTCTTAATCCTTGTCTGGATTCAGCTTCCTCCCTCCCGCGCGAAAGCTTTGACGTTTCATTAAATTATTAGAAAGAGAAGACAATTCGTTGTACCGTTCTCGACTCTCAATCTTTGTCTGAACTTTAAAAAGTGTTTCTAGATTCTAGACCTAGACTAGATATATGTCTGCTCCTCTTTCTTCCTACAGTGTAGGCCTAACAAAGTTAGATCTCATGATCTAGACTCTTAGTCTCTAGATCTAGGTCTAGATCTAGGCCTAGATTACATCCTCGAGTCTAGGCTCTACTCCTCTATTTTATTTAGCCTGGATCTAGAACTCTAGGTCTAGGTCTAGGTCTAGACCTACTTTGTCTTACTTTTCTCTCTTTTTTTTTCTTCTTCTTTCTTTTTTTTTCTTCTCCTCTCTTTCTTTTTTTCCTTCTCTTCTCTCTCTTCTTTTCCCCCCTCTTCTCTCGGAGTCTCTTTTGTTTTTTAGGGGGGGGGGGGGGGTGACTGCCCCTACCGTCCCCCTCTTGCTATGCGCCTGAGTTACGGCCAATACATCTAGGCCTAGATCTATGGATAAAAAATGGATACAAAAGTACACTAAGTCACTAGTCTAGACTCTAACTGCTAGCTAGCGCCAATTTTCCGTGCTGAATGGCGCAAGCAACACAACAGTTTTTAATTTAGATAAGAGACCCTGTTCTGTGTTCTTTGTTAGACCTATTTCTTAAAATATCTTTTTGTTGTAGGCCTAGAGTCACTCCTTTATATTCATCATTAGGTGTATTAGGCGTAGTACTAGACCTAGATCTAGACTAGATCTAGTTAGACTAGAAAGTGCAAGCATGTAGGTGTAGGCCTATGGCGCGCGCTCAGCTAGATGATAGGCTTTGATGTCTCTTTAAAATTTAAATGCCCTCTTTATGCACACAGCGCCTTGTCAGCGCAACCCCAGGCAGTCTCACCTGTATTTGTAGGTAAAGTTTGCATCGTGAAACTTTCGCAGAAAGTCCTTGAAACGACGTTGCAAGGCAGTTCGATTTATCCTGCCATCATCATGTTGATCTTCTGATCCAAAATTGTCAGAGAAAAAGATTCCTGGATCATCAAAACCTGCCATTTTGAAGCAATCAACTTGGCAATAATAAGTTGGAAATCAGTCAGTGAACAGATCAGAATGATCAAAGGTTTGTTATGAACTTCGCGGGGAATATACCACGTGCATCAAAGCTGGCGCGAAACTCTGTGGAGACACATCTCATTTCTTCACAGTAAAATTGTGTATCAGGTATACCCAGCTTGCACAGATAAATATAGTTTGTTCTGTCAAGCTTGATTGGATTGATACAATAATTAAAGGAGATGATGATTTTGATCTTCAAAGTTAGATAGTGTTTTAATTGGCAAAGTAGAAAAACAAACAGATAAATGAATTTCATGTATAATCTAAAAGTAATGATATATTTACTTAGATAATTACAAATAGTAATCATGACCAATCTTATGTTTAAAATCGTCTTTCACGAGAATCCCTCCATATAAAAACATTAACTTTACCTAATAGTAAAATGAAACATCCCAACACGAGCCATTTGTTTTCATTATTCGCAAATCGAAAATCTGTTGATTACATCACGCTTCATGTTTATGTCTATGTAGATCTGTACTGGAAAAGGAGAGATTGCATAATCTGGAGGGGTTTCAGCACAGTCCAACAATACACCTCGGTGTCTGATCTGCTTGTGATTGACTCTTTTCTTTTTTCCGTGTACAATTTACCATTTGGAATTCTGCTCAGCCCAGCATCAACTTAGCCTCAGGCTCAGGAGGAAGAGGCTCGCGCTCGGCCGTGCTAACTATTAGGCTTCATCCATAGAATAGCTGAATACAGAATAGTTAGGAACCGGATCCGGGTAAGTGCACTCAGCTCAGCTCAGTCACACACTAGAACTCTAGATCCTACTAGTAAACTGAGTTGATGCCTATAAAACGTAGAGAGTCTGGCGCTTGTTCAGAAACCTAGATATCCAAAATTTGACCCGTAACTCCGGCGTGGAGATACCCAGACCAAATCTTCCGTCTCTTTCGTTAAGCCTCTAGCAGAGATGCCAACCCTCCCGATTTCATCGGGAGGCTCCCGATAATTCACCCCAACTCCCGACCTTACGATCACCATCCTTATCCTCCCGATTTATTATAAAAAATTAAAAAAATGATTTTTTTTTTTTTTTGCGCTTATCAGTATATATATCTGTGAATTGAATGAGAAATATCGTCTGTTAACTTTAGCATGTAGTAAATCCACTATATTAAAAGACAAATTAAGAGTAGCGAAAGATTGTTTCAGCATATGGATCGCCGTAACCAATGCGTGGATATTGACACAGAATCCAAATGGCGGAAAATCAGCTAAAGAAGACCAAGAAATGGTATCAGAAGTATAAGACCGAACACTGTATCATATATATGAAAGGAATTCATCATGCATTTTGTACAATTTGTATGTTATTTTAAAAAAAAGTGGGAATTATTGAACTAAATACACATGTAAAATGCTGCAAAATAAGGCTCAGATTGCACCAGAGAGCATCTAGAACCCCAGAGCTTCCAGGGCCCTAAGGCGGGCCCTGGACCCCGGCCGCATGGGTCGGGCGCTACGCGCTCGAGATGTGCGCTACGCGCACATTATTTGGTGTCCGTTACAAATCCTCCCTATTTATGTTTTCCAAAAGTTGGCATCTCTGCTCTAGAGTCTAGTCTTATTTGGGCAAGCGCGTAGCCAGGATTTTATTTTAGGAGGGGCGGCAGTGAGCACGCAAAGGGCGCTCCCTAGGGGGGGTGGATGCAGGGAGGTGGGAGTTTCCCCCTCTTGCGCAAAGCGCGGAAGCTTTGAAAGAAGACGATTCATTGTAGTACTTTCTCGACTCATAATCCTTGTCTGAATTCAATAAACCCCCTGCGCATAGCGCGGAAGCTTTGACGTAATATTAGACAAAGAAGACGATTCATTGTACCTTTCTCGACTCTTAATCCTTGTCTGCATTCTATTCCCCCACAACGTTTTATTAAATTATTAGAGAAAGAAGACGATTTGTTGTACTGTTCTCGACTCTTAATCCTTAATTTTAACTCGGTTACCCCCTTCCCGCGCAAAGCGTGGAAGCTTGACGTTTCATTAAATTATTAGAGAAAGAAGACGATTTGTTGCACCTGTCCACCCCCCCTTCTCGCGCGAAGCTCTGATGTTCATTAAATTATTAGAGAAAGAAGATGATTTGTTGTACCTTTCTCGACTCTTAATCCTTGTCTGAATTCTGTTCCCCCCCCCCCCTCACACGAAGCTTTGATGTTTTATTAAATTATTAGAGAAAGAAGACGATTTGTTGTACTGTTCTCGACCCTTAATCCTTAATTTTAACTCAGTTACCCCCTTCCCGCGTGAAGCGTGGAAGCTTGACGTTTCATTAGATTATTAGAGAAAGAAGACGATTTGTTGTACCGTTCTCGACTCCTTTTCCCCTTTTCTTCCTACGTCCTTTTTCTTTTTTTCCTTTTCTTCCCTCTCTTTCTCTCTCTTTTTCTTTGGCCGGCATTTTTTTGGGGGTGACCGGCCCCACCAACCCCCCCCCCCCTGGCTACGCGCCTGTATTTGGGTAGGGTCGGCTCCTCTCTTTAGAGACGGAAACCGACTATCAGCATTCTATTTCAAACACCATGGCCATTTACGGCCATATTTTTATGCCCTTCCAAATTCCCATAAAATTCATTTTACCTCGTGCATATCCGATTTATTCTATTTTCTAAATTAGGCCTATAGCCTAGGCTATTATACGTCGGTTCCATTGACTGAATAAATCCGTTTAATGGTCCATTTTCAGGAAATTATGGGTCAAAATTGACATCTATGTTGAAAATCTTGCAAGCCGTATTTTAACTCTTGCTGCGCATGACGTCGTCTAGATATCATCCCTTCTAGTCTACGCCGAAGGCAAAATGATTATGAAGGAAAAAGTGTGCACGAGCTACAAGTTCGTAATCATGTTATCACAGTTTTTCTCCATACCGGTAATCATTTTGCCTTTGCCTCCTAGAATCCAAGATTCCAAGCTCAGACTATCAGAATCATGTTTAAAAACTGAAGAAACTACCCCTGACTTTACTGATCTTAAATAATGCACACAATGAATAGAAAGAGGAATTGCCGAACTTCGCTAGGATCGACGATAGATTTCCGATTTAAATATTTATATATGTATTTTTCCAACTTCTGTGAGTTGAATTGGTGGTAATTTGCTGCCATTTACTGTTTAAGTGTCATCATTTATCACAATTATTTTAAAGTGAATTCTAGTGAGTTTCGTAGATTGGTGTTTATATGACTTTTGAAAGTCAATGGAGGGTGTTTTTTATTTTTAAAATTACACACAAAGTATAGCAATGAGTGAGTAGATCCCGAGTCAGAGATGAGTCGTACATATTTCAGACAAACTGTCTTTGTTAACTTCAATTAAACTTAGGCCTACTGACTTGGTCACCCTGACAGAAACTGTTTGTTTAATAGATCTAACTGTTTGACTGACCTATTGAGTAGGAGAGTGTGGTATGTAAGAAGGGGGGGGGGACCATAATATACACAATTTGTTTTCTGCAGCTATTAAGCTATTTAATTTAGTGTAAATTTGTGTGGATTTCTTCTATCTAACTTGCTGGTTCTACATTATTCTGGACTTAAATCATTCAGAAATTTATGACAAACAATAGATCTAGGTCTGTTTCAATTACACTCACGTCGATGGTGATGCCATGCCCATGTCAAATTTTGCTGGACAAAATGAAAGAGTCCTTAGCTGAGGCTTAATCATGTTAAACTACGCACATGTATGCAGTATTAATGAATGCAAATGAGACTTTCACCTGCCTGTATCTCTGATTTCTTTTCACCATGGAATCTTTTCTATTCATCTTACTATGAATATAATGGTCCGATTGATAACTATCAATTTTTAGTTCAACCCAAGAAATTCATGTTTATGAGAAAGATTAGTCATATAAAGTGAAAAATAGCCATATACCGGTAGGCCATTACTTTGCCATATACAGACTACTACTTTGCCATAGACATGTACATGCAGTACAGTGTGTACATGCACAAGAAATTTCATTTATTTAGAAACAGAATCAAGAGCACAAAATGCACATCTCCACTTCTCCAGACCTATTAAACTCATTTATATACCTGCAATTCATAGAACAAAAGCTTTTTATTATACCTGCACATCTGCAGCATTAAATAATAATAATAATAATACATCAGATTTGTATGGCATCAAATCCACTTAACAATCAAATGCTCAAGGCGCAGCTTGTGCAGAAGATGAAATACATGATTAATATATACAAAAGTGCAATAGGAAAGGTACGGACATGAAAGGTACTGGTAATGGTAAATCGATTATAAGATAAATTATACAGTAGGCTTGCGGGTGCACCATGTGAGAGAGAGGGAGGATTGAGGAGTCCTGAAAAGGACTCTCGGTAATCTTTCTTGAGGGTTTGTAGTCCTGAAAAGGACTGTTTGGTATAGTCTTGAAAAAGACTGTAGGTTATCTTTCTTTGCTTATAGTTCTAAGGAGAACTATAGCGCTTGGAGAGGATAAATTAAACAGATATTTCCTGTACCTACAGTTGTATGTACAGTTGCTATCTACCCATTTGCACATTTCTGGGGTTGTTTGAGGAATCTCCTAGATACCAGTATTACTTGCATGCTTGTGCCTACAGATGGTATTTCAATTGCTCTTATCACATTTCAGGGATTGCTTTGGGAATCTCCCTCAGTTGAGAATCATCATGTCTGGATCAAGACTTGGTGATGCCACCAAGGCTGCTAATGGATTTGGACTTCTGGTCAAGACCTTTGTTGATGGTCAATGCAAGGATGTCAACCAGGTGTGGGCTAACTCCAGTCTTATGTCAGTCGTCCAGGGTGTCCAGACCAAGACAGAAGAGAGGGTCAGTGATGCATGGATGAATTTTTCCAACAAGGTAAGATTAATGATGTCAGGAAATGATTTTTAAATTGCTTCCATTGAAATATGACTGATAGACTCTTAATATCAAGTGACTGGTATGGTAGATCCATATACTAGACCGCATTGATATCTACCATAGATATGCTAGATTGTTTGAAGCAACGTAGGAAACGGCAATGCAGTACATCAGACTTACTGGTATTGAACATTCTTTAATTGATGTTTTATTTTAGTATGAAATGTTTCATATACAAAATAATTTGCACTATGAGTAAGGAATTTGAAGGAAGCCAGGATATTACAAATAAGTGACACAAGGTCTGTTGAAGGCCTCTTCGTTTCCATTAGTGAGACTGTCCTGTGTTGCCAATGTTTCTGAGAAAACATTGTTGATTGAACCTTGATGATCTTCATCTACTTTTGTAATTTGAACAATTTTTTGCCTCGTCTACCATTTGACAGACTGTGAAGATTGAGGATGATTGGGACTCCATTGTGACCAGTGATCCTGAGGAATGGGGTGATACCTTTGCCGAGTCAGCCTCTCAGTTCGCTGCTGAAGATATGGCACCACCTCCCTCCCACAAGGACACCACCCAACACAGTACAACGTCCAAGAATGGTCCACCAGGAACAGCGCCCTCTAGAGGGTACCATTCCTTAGCAGGCACTGCTGCTGCTAGGTACAGGTATAGAGTACACACTGATATTTTTCAGAGGTACTTCGATACCGGAGCCGTTTCAGCAGATGATATCAGGAAGACAAAAAGTTCAGGGCCCAAGGTACCGCCACGCAAACCGGCTGCCAGACCAAGAGTGAAACCAACAGTAAGTATTCTGGATTGACTTTGGCATCCACACTTTATGAATGAATGTCTTGACCCCTTGTAAGGCTTTGACTTTTCAATAATATGTCAGGATATTATGATTGTAATATCTTATAATATCTGGGCGTTTAATAATCATGAAATCAGTGTTATGCTCATTAGCGAAATATATTGTAAATCTTTTTCATAAAATGTGGTTCATTATAATGTGTATACCTTCTCAATTTTCCTGTTAGAGTATTAAATGTGTCATCAATATGATAAACAGCATTAAACTGCATGATTTTATGTAGCTATTTATGCTCTGTAATGAATGTAACAAGCATTTTAGATTAACAATAATGTCCTTATTGAAAAGATTGTGAATATAATTGTAAAGGCATGATTTAGTATGGGAAACTTTACATATGTTTGATTGATTGTCTTCATGTATAGCTGAGTGCCCAGGCCAAAGAGAAAGCAGTGCCAGCATCAAGGATGAGCAGGGTTCTTAACTTTGGAGGTGAGATAATTGTCTATGATGATCATTGAAATAATCATTGTAATATGTGTATGATTACGCAAATTCTTCAACATTTTTCAAATAATAATAACTGTATTAACCTATTCTATTATAAAGAAACCCTGAAGAAAGGAGGTTTCAAGTATTATACAATGTGTTTAATAACAAGAAAAATTAACTTAAAGTGACTAAATATTTCATATTTGGAAAATTATTTCTTTTCATGTTTATTTTATTGGTTATCTTGCCAATTCGCGTTTGGTTTGATATTTGTAGCTCAAAATTGTTCAGTTCTTCCTTTGATATCTTCTGATTATCTAAATTTACAACTTCTAATACAAGATGCTATCAAAGTAAATCTTACTAGAGTCCTTCAATCTACAACCATGTATATACTTGATGATAAATGTACTTATTAAACAGAAACTTTCTGTCTGAATGATTATAAACTTGTTGATAAGAAAGTTTGGTTTGTTTTTCTTTCAGGTCTAGCTGCAGGGATTGGAGTTGGAGCTCTAGCAGAGAAAGTACGAAGAGGTCTTGGGTTAGAAGAAAGTAAGTTGTTTGTTCTGTTCTTGTCTATTAGGATGTTAATGCTCTGAAAGGAAAAAAGGGAAGGAAAAAATCTTGGATGCTGTTTAAGACAAATGAGAATGAAGAAAAATAGTGTCAGGTTTCAATTTTTTTTAATTTTTTATATTTTTAGGATGTGATAAGTACCATGGAAACGTAACATTCTGTGAATTCTGTGTTTGTTATTTACAATATCTGTTGGTCTTGAGGAAACTATGAAACATTATAGGGGTTGCAGCATTCCATCTGAGAATATCCTGTCATCCTTGTAATTTATAGCACATGAAGTCCTAATTATGATTCTTTGAGGAAGAAAACTGTTGGAAATAGACTTACTGAATTCCAATTATTAATTGAATTTCCATATAGTTTTTGTGATGTATTTTTATTTATGATTTTTTTTTTTGCAATTTGTAATGTTACAGCTGGTGGTAAACTAGACTCTAGTATACTCATGACAGAAGCCAATGCTGAGAGAATAGTAGATACACTCTGCAGGGTGAGGGGTGCTGCTCTTAAACTAGGTCAGATGCTTAGTATTCAAGGTATGTGCTATTATAATCACAATGGAGTTTCTACAGGCTCTGGATATACTCCCTCTGTCACTTTTCTTTTGTCCCTTCATGTATGTACAATTTTGCTGTACCATAGATGCATAAGGAAGTCCCTTTATTTAGAGAATCAAGAGCTCAAAAAAGCAGACCTCTAGGCTTATTGAACTTGTTTGTATGCCTGCAATCCATTAAATGTTTTAATTATACCTCCTCATCTGCACATTAAACTCAGTCTTCTTCAGTGAATTGACAGTAATACATGTAGGGGAAATGCTGAATAGTATTGTTATTATATGAAATCCATCTACCGTATGCCCTTGCCTTTTGGTAATTTGCAAATGGCATATCACTAGAGATATCAAATGTGGCAAGCAAACTCAGTGTGTATCATTGATGTATGGTTTTATGAACTTGAACCCAAATCATAGTTTGAGGCTTAATTTTTTCAACGCAATATGCACACAGGTCAAGTGGTGTACAGATGACAAATGGTCCTTAAGTACCGGTAAACAACATTTTTATGATAACATGCTTCCAAAGTTCCAATAACACATCATTGACAATCATTGTATGTTGGGCCACAACGTGAATAGTACTGAAGAACTCTGGTGTTTTGTTTTCTTTTCCAGATAACACTCTCATTAGTCCTGAGCTTCAAAAAGTGTTTGAGAGAGTAAGGCAGAGTGCAGACTTCATGCCTCTATGGCAGATGGAGGTAAGATCATTCTGTTTAATTTCTCTCTCTCTCTCTCTCTCTTCTGCTCGATGTTATGTACATTACATGTATATACCCTTTCTTTTCTCTTTCCCTTCTTTTTAATGTATAAAACTTTTATCTTCTCTCTGATCTTTTACCGTCATTGAAGATTTATGTTTAATTTTTCCCACAATTTTCTTCACCTGTGTCTTCGTTCTTTTTTCCTGTTTTTTCTTTCTTTTTGTTCTCAAAATATAAACCTGATTTCTTTTTTTCTTTTAACTCTCCTGGAAAGCTAATTTGTATTCAGTGTTCTTCGAGATCTTAAAAGGAGTGAGTTAATGAGTGGTTTGCTGAGAGATTACATCTCTTTTTCATATTGAAAAGCTTGACAGTAACATATGGTATATAATTTACAACTTACTTAAAACTGTTTTTTAAATTTGAGTAAGTCATATTTTAATGTCTGTTTATTTCAGAGAGTGCTAAATCAGCAATTAGGCGATGATTGGAGAAGTAAAGTTGCATCCTTCGAAGATAGACCTTTTGCTGCTGCGTCGATAGGACAAGTCCATCTAGCAACGACGCATGACGGGAGAGAAGTTGCTATGAAAATTCAGGTGAGATATTACTAGAATGTAAACACAAGTACCAACTATGTTGATCTTTATATAGCTTAGGCTAGCTTAATCAGGATGGGAATGAAGTGAAATTTGTGAAGAAACTGATATATCCGTCCTATGTTGCATTAAACAATGGTGATAGGAGGAACCCTGAGATAGTTTTAATATATAATTTTGGATTTCAAGTTGAAGAGGCAGGTAGTTGGTAAATGAATATGTATTATTCAATGCAGTATTGTATTCAAATTTTGCTGAAGTATAGATATGTATAATTATGAATAAACGGTACAGTTTTCATTATGGGGGGGGGGGGGGGTCTTATACAGAATTAAATCTAGCCCACACATTCTGGTCATTAAACTTTCAAATTGATGTCACCATTCCTTTAAAATGAATAACAAATGTAAAGGAAGTAGGTCTTTCCTTTATTCATTTTTGTGTGGTAAGTTTTGTTATCTAATTCTGATTCAGACTCATATATATATTTTATATATATATATATATATATATATATATACCTCTCCTTTTTATTTCACCTTGATAATGTAGTATCCTGGAGTAGCGCAAGGCATTGAGAGTGATATCAACAATCTCATGATGCTCCTTAAGATGTGGAATGTATTACCTGAAGGTAAGATCTTATTACCAGGCTTTACTTTTTGAATAAATCCAGATACCTGATTTGATATGTTGATTAAGTTACTTGGAAAATTGACCAACTGCACATTAGGAACTAATGAATACACTTTCCGAGGGGGGGGGGGGGGGCTTGTAGTTTGAGGTGGTGTATGTGTATCTGTATTTAGAACAGTGAAGAGAGAGAAATCAGAGAAATACAATTGAAGCGTAATATCCTGTGACAAATTATGTTTTTTAATATGAAAGAGAGATAGAAAGATAGTTAAAGAGAGATTTGTAAATAGAATAGATAAGAAAATGTATAAAAGATGTTATAAAGTAAACAAGTTTATTGTTGATATCAAATTGTCTTATGTTAGCAATGGCTAGTACTTAAACAATTTCATGTCTGATGCACAGGTCTGTATGCTGAGAGTGCAATAGAAGTTGCAAAGAAAGAGCTAGGATGGGAAGTAGATTACATCAGAGAAGCTGAGTGCTCTGAGAAATTCAGGTAACAAAACTTGTTTTGTTTGTTTTTTTTTTGTTGGGGGGGGGGGGCACACTGCTGATTGATTTATACACAATCAAGGGGGCAATTTATTTTATTGTGTGCCAGTTAGGTTTCAAATGGGGGGGGGGGGGGGGTGCAAGGTTGTGCCCTTACCCAAGTCTACAACTGACCATGGGTGTTTTTCTGCAGTTTCGCTTGTGTGGCTGTATCGTACGCCATTTGCTGGAAGTTCTACATATATATTGCATGGGATACAATCTATGCAAGGGCACAATAATGAGTTAATCATTCCATGAATTATTTGATTTTTTATTGGAATTAACATTTTTCTCAAAAACCTCTCCAAAATGTTTTGTGTGTTCAAATATTCTTAGAATTGATGTGACAAAACTGAAATGGCCGGCCTTAATATGTAATATGTGAAAATTTAGTTCTTGTTAGGATTTTATAGCCATTAAAAAGAAAAAAACTGCATTAAAATGAAACCCATCTGTGAAGTCTCATAATTGTGTGAATTATATGAGACTGTTTAAAATCATTAGAAGTTTTATATTATCCAGAGATGTTTATCATTTTTCTCTGTTTGTGTGAATGGATGTATTACATAGGCACCTTGTAGAAGGGGATCCAGTCTTCACAGTTCCTAAGGTTATACCTGAACTGTCAACAAAAGAGGTCATCACAACGGAACTAGTCGATGGAGTATCTTTAGAAAAAGCAGAAAACCTGAGTCAAGAGAAAAGGAATGAGGTGAGAATATAAATGCCTAAGTAGCATGAATCTTATGTTTTCTTTGTTTGCATCCTTAGGTACATAGGATCGTTTTATACGGTGTCATGATTTGTCTCATTGGTCTCACATGCTTTTATACAAATAAATGAATACATCCGGATTTATATGGCGCTTAATACAGAATACCGTCTCTAAGCACTTGACAGTTATTACTATCATCCCGGTCATTAGATTAATTCAGGTACACAGTGTGCACCATCCCCACTTCCTGGGGAGTATTCCTACCATATGGTCACCATGAGGGCATAGGGAAATTTCGATCACAAATGTTTTCATCATCCATCCAGAACCCCATTTTTCGCCTGGGTATAGAGTGGAAAATGTTTATAAATGTTAGTGCCCTATTGGAGGTCAAACTCACGACCTTTGCATTTCCAGTCAAGTGCTTAAACCACTTGACTACAACCCCTCTACAGTGGAGAAAAAACAAACACCGTTGAAGAACTGCAATAGTCCAGAGAGGGCATGTGTGAGTTTGTTAAATCAGAATGGAGGATGTGTTGATACTGTCTGCACAAATCTTTTGATGGGTAATTAGGATCTGACATGGGGGAATCTGAAAGTGACATGTTTGTTAGTAGTAAGAAAACTACTTCTCTACTTCGTTTTTGTAGGATTGTGGGAAGTAAATTATGACCTGTGTGTAGATTTTACTCTTGTTAAATTCTTGAGGCAAATTATAAAAGTCAGTGTGGGTCGAGCTACTATTACTCTGTTATTAAAAAAACACAGCTTTGTCCCTTCACTGAGCTTAACTGAAAAGACTGAATTGGAAATATTTCTATTTTCTAAAGGTGACATGATGTTAGAATCCCCCTAAACCTGACACAGTCTAGACAAGTGGTTCCCCTGAAAGCTACTTGATTATAGCACCATTTAAAACCCACTCAGTGTGATTGATGCTATTATATTGTATATCAGTAGCTGAAGTGTTGACAAGGGATGGTATTATCTATTTTTTCTTCTTCTCTAGATGTGTGTTCACATCTTGCGGCTGTGCTTGAACGAGCTATTTGAATGGAGATTCATGCAGACAGATCCTAACTGGTCAAACTTCCTCTTTAATGAAGACACAGGAAAGGTACAAAGCATTTATAGAGAAAATCTTTATTAATCTAAAATGTAAAATCAGTTATTGTCAATAAATATGTTCCTTTCTCATGTCATTTAAGAATTGTTAAATATTGTTTAGTGATTGAATGTTAAGAGTTAAATGATTGATTTGTGTTAATTCTTGAATTTTAAGTTTCTGCAATATCAAATACATGAGCAAAGCAAATATGACATGAGAATGTATTCATACATTAATGCATTTTCTGCTTTATTATATGGCAACAGTTAGTCCTAGAGCATTATATTTTGTATGAATCTTAGAATCGACATCCATCAAAAATTCCAAAAGTCAGAAATCATTGCTTCTCTTTTATTTCATCAAATTTGGACTTGCATGAAATTAATCTATAAGTACTAGATGTCTGATGTGTGATTTTGTTGTTTGTGATGTTTTCTTCCTATTTTGTAGATAACTTTGTTAGACTTTGGTGCTTCAAGATACTATGACAAGTCATTTGTGGACACTTACATAAAGGTACGTTCTACAATTCCGAAGTGTGTGAGTGTATGTATGCAGAGATGCCAACCCTCCCGATTTTATCGGGAGGCTCCCGATAATTCACCCCAACTCCCGACCTTACGATCACCATCCTTATCCTCCCGATTTATTAAAAAAAAAAAAAAAAAAAAAAGATTTTTTTTTTTTTTTTTTTTTTTTTTTTTTTTTTTTTTTTTTTATTATGATTTTTTTTCGAGGGCGCTTATCAGTATATATATCTGTGAATTGAAAGAGAAATATCATCTGCTAACTTAAGCATGTAATAATTCCACTATGTTAAAAGACAAATTAAGAGTAGCGAAAGATTGTTTCAGCATATGGATCGCCGTAACCAATGCGTGGATATTGCCACAGAATCCAAATGGCGGAAAATCAGCAAAATAAGACCAGGAAATGGTCTCGGAAGTATAAGACCGAATACAGTATCAAGTACCTGTGTAATCGGAAGTCTGAAAGTAATTCATCATGCATTTTGTACAATTTTTATGTTATTTAAAAAAAAAGGGGGAATTATTTAACTAAATACACATGTAAAATGCTCCAAAATAAGGCTCAGATTGCACCAGAGAGCATCTAGAACCCCAGAGCTTCCAGGGCCCTAAGGCGGGCCCTGGACCCCGGCCGCATGTGTCGGGCGCTACGCGCTCGAGATGTGCGCTACGCGCACATTAATTGGTGTCGATTACAAATCCTCCCTATTTCTGATTTCCAAAAGTTGGCATCTCTGTGTATGTACGTCTTTCAAAATTCTTAATATTGAATACTATGTTTGTTTGGCATTCTCTTCATCAATATTTGTTGAAGAAAAAGTCTTTTCCAAATGTTTTTGATAAGTTTATTCCTCCATAACAGTATTACTCACATTATTTATTCATGCAATTGCTTTAGTTGAAAGCATTCACCTTTTTTTTTTGTCAAAGAGAATTTTTCTTATAACTGGTATATTAATTGTTTCATTCATTCAGTCAATGATAGGAAACTGATAAAGATATACTATTTTGGGTAAGGTTATTGATAAGGATGATCATTACTTCTATCATCAAATGTACCTTAATAATATCAGGGCCCCGTCTTACAAAGAGTTACGATTGATCCAAATCAATCGCAAGTCCTCCAATCAGTTGCAAGTTTGCAGTCTCCTCTCTTGTATGTACATATCAATCGCAACTATGAACATAAGAGATAGGAGATTGCAGACTTGCGGTTGACAAGAGGAGTTGTGATTTGGATCAATCGCAACTCTTTGTAAGACAGGGCCCGGATGTTCTATGTAAAAAATAGCCAAACAGTATTTCTGATGTTGATAAACTAATCTTATCTTTTGTGAAAAGAGTTTTCAAGTTAATCATCAAATTCCTCTTGTTTTTTTTTATCTTGTTTATCAGGTGATCCATGGTGCAGCAAGTGGGGATAGAGAGGAGGTGTTGGTCAACTTACAAAAGCTTCAGTTCTTGACTGGATATGAATCTAAGGTTAGTTTGGTGATTCTATAGTTTATTTTACCCAACTACTAAGGAAGCGTGTATGCTTGTAAGAAATAAACAAGGGACACTGACAACTTTACGTCCTCTCCTAAGGTCTTGGGAGGCAGCATGGCTTGGATGTTGGGCAGAACACCACCTTGAGCGATCGTCACCCCACCCAAAAGCTTGTTGAGTTCTTCATCATTGGTAATGGGAATTAGCGTATGGACTGGTTTTGAACTAGGGTCCTTCCAGTTACAAGACCACTGCTCTACCACTGAGCCATTTCGCCTCATTTTGAATTGATGCAGAAAATATTTTACATTTTGAGTTGCTATGATGAATTAATCTTACTAATGTTAGATAAGACGTGAGGAAATTTGTATACAAAAGTAACAAAATGATGTCAGTGGTTCAAATCTTTCATGCTTGTGTATTTTATAAAAATGATCAAATTCTCTATGATTTTCCAGAAAACAGGACTATGTTTCTAATGAATGAAACAGATTGCTAAGATATTTAGAGAATGAATGAACACAGATATTGTGTAGAAATCCAGAGTAAAGAAATATTTGCAAACTATTTCTGTTTGATCACATGCTCTTATTTTATTCCAGTCACCTGCAAGATTCATACACATATGATTTTTTATTTAACCATTTATCACTAACCAATAAGATGTTATTTTTGTTTCCAGGCTATGGAGAATGCCCATGTAGATGCCGTCATGATCCTGGGTGAGCCGTTCAGATCTTCCAAGCCGTTTGACTTCTCCACGCAGGATACGACCCAGCGTATCCACGGCCTGGTCCCTGTCATGCTCCACGGTAGGCTAACCCCGCCCCCAGAAGAAAGCTACTCGCTCCATCGTAAGATGGCTGGTTCCTTCCTGCTGTGTACCAAACTAGGAGCTAAGATTTCCTGTAAGGACCTGTTTGATGATATCTATAACAGGTATCAATTTGACAAAGAATGAATGATTCCTGAAATCTTTGTTTTGAACCACACGTTGAACCCAGATCTACAAGGAATATTTTTGTGATACCCATACATAAATCAGTTTGATAAACCATGAAGTTTTCTTAAATCCATCCTGCCATGTACCACACTAGGAGCTAAGATCTCTTGTAAAACATGGTCTTCTTTAATGACAGCAGATATTTGATGAAGCGAGTTCCTGGAATACTTTCTGCAATCCACCAAAATAAGAGCTAATAATTCCTTCAAGGTCCTACAACAGATACACTTTGATACAAGCATGAATTTTCTCAATTATTTATGTTGCGATAGCATATCAAGGAATTAATTACTGCCAGGTAGCCATTGACCTCAACTTGAGTGTGACAAATGTAGATTAATGTTTTACCAAAGCGACGGGACTTGAAACGAGAATTATGTTGTGGTGACCTGTCCACTAGACCATGACACCTCCCCTAAGAGTAATAGTCGAGATCTCTTGTAATAATCTTTCTTTGATAATGCTAACCGCAGATGTCAATTTAATGAAGTTTTTATTATTCTCTACCTTTGAAGCACTAAAAGACATTGATGTTCAGTGTTACAGAGTACTGAAGCTGTGACATCTTAATTATCTATTCATTTTCCGAAAGAGCATCAAAAATAATGTCCAAATGTCAAAAACCAATTGAATATTCCTATAGGAACTCAGTATTAAGACCGAGTTCCTATAGGAAATCTTTTTATTCAGATCGTCATATCTCAGGCAATACTTAACTTATTCAATTGGTTTTCGACATTTGGACATTATTTTTGATGCTCTTTCGGAAAATGAAGAAAAAATTGAGAAATTCAAAAAATAGATTTTTGATGACATCACATCGTCTTCACCACTCTATGTAGCTTATACCAAAAAGACGAAAGGATTAAATGTTGTGAACTTGGTAATTTTTTTGCAGTTTTTGCATAGGCTGCGGAACTGTTGGTGAATATTTAAAGGAAGGAATGCAAGCGATATAAATAGTAGATCTTAAATAGAAAGAGAGAGAATTTAGATATCTATCATTTTATTCATATTTTGTTTTTACACTTGTACATAACAGCATACTGTCAGCAATTTTACGTTTCTTCCTTCTTATCAATCATAGGGAGAGGGATGTTTTGGTTGATATTATAGCATTTACATGTAGGTATCATATTCATTTGTTGTTCTCACAGAGAAAATGTCAAATATGAAATGTTCATCATCAACAAGAGAAACCAAAAGTGTGTGATTTTTTAAAGTGCTCTTCTTGAATATATCCCATTTCTTTGAATATTTAAACATGATGGAGATTGCTAAAATAACCTATTCTCATTATTCAGTGTTATGTGATTGCAGAATAGACAGTACATGTATTTGATGAAGTGACTTTAGTAACACAGTTCGTTTCATGGTATAATTAATCCCGGTTTGTTAATAAATTTGCATATTTATCATCTTCCTGGGGCCCTTGGTTTAGGATGAATTGTATCAAGATCTTTTCAGATTTTATCATAACGGGATTTGCCTTCTACGATCCTTCAATAATCTTATGAAGCAAAGGTAATGTAAATGAAGAAGGTTGTCTTGTGCAATGATAAATACAGAAGATTGTTTGAAAATGATTGAAATGTTAAACCAGGGACATGCTGGTTAAACACTGGATTAAGTATTGAGGTATTCAGGGTTATGGATAGCTCAAGGATTATGTATGTCAGTTCGAAGGGCCTTTCTTTATAAAAAGAAATATTTTCTTCATGTTTTTTATGTATATTCTGCATTCACCAGTCATGGCCCGACCTGTTTACCTCGGCTCAAAGTCATTTCAGACTGAAAAGGCAATTATTTCACACGGTACTGTCTAGGTTACATGGTAACTATGACAATTTGTCACGATGCTTATAATTATGCAATGAAAATTATTTCTAGAAATTTGTGAATGATTGGTTTATTTTGGTGATATTGACATACAATATACTTGGTGTTATGAGTGAAATAAAAACTTGTTTTCTTTATGTAATGTATGGTAGTCTAATTCCTTTATAATCAACCATTTGTAATTGTAGATGACAATGCAATATGTAAACAACTATGTGTGAATCTTCCATGTAGAAAGAAGTACATATATATGTTTTTAGGAAATGTCGAGAAATGTTGGATGGAAAAAAAATGATGAAAGAAAAAATGAATGAATAAATGATTTCGTGTACCACAAAAGGAGCTCTGATTTGAGATTTGTGTATGTGCAAGCATGTTAAAAGATGTGTAAGTCTAATGCAAAAGGCCATGTGAAATATTGGCAAGAGTCACTACAATTTTGAAAATCATTTTGATGTTTTTTTTAGGTACAAGCTTATCTACAAATGAAAAAAAAGATAAGGATTAAAAGGCAATATAAATGAACATAAAGATCACTCCCAGAGATCTATTTATTTGCTTTTATTGAACTTAAGGTTTAAAAAGCAATTGCAACAGTTTTAAAGCTGTATCTTGATATTCATGTACCAATCACCTAGAAAAATAATTTGTGTACTGCTAGAATATATTGTAAAATATGAACCTTGGTAAAATTTACTGAGCATTTTATGAGTTGATGGTTATGAGTTGATATCCACAATTTGCTTTTAGGTTGGCTGAGGTTGTATTTAAACTTGCAGTATCTATTTATAGGAGTAATATTTGAAGCTCATATTTTGAATATAGTAATAGTATATATATATATATATGGTGATTGGTACACTTTACCAAAAATGAAATCTTGGCAAAATCCGTATTTGAGAGCATACCAATACTGTACATGAATACTTAAATGAATATAAATTATTAATAAATGACGACTTGTCAAATTAAAACGAAAACATACAGAAAGTACTCACAGGCAATAAATTTTGTTTTATTAAAACAAAAATATTTAATCTTTGTACACATTACAAAAGTACTTATGTTAATGGATGGAATGGACAAGGTTTTCAGCAAAATACAAAACAGAATACAAATATCTATCGAATGATGGGAGTCTTCAGGGCAATATCATCTTTTGTTTCACTATGTTTTGAACAAAAATTACTCAAGCTCGTTATTGAGAGGCACAATATATCTGCAGAAGATGCAAACAGTATTAGATACCACAGAATTGCTTTGGAAATTTGAATACATAACGGTGGTTTTCTATTAGATCTAGAATGAAACTTCAGGATCAAAGAATGTCATGTCATATTGATATCTGAAACTTTTCACTGCATGCAAAAAGTGAAAACGGCACACTTAATCAAACTATTTTATATATCCCATTTCCTCTGAAAAATTATATCGGTTTATATATCTGATTAAGGAAGTCATTTGATATCTGGCTGGAATACTCCCCAGGGAGTGGAGAATGTGCATACATTGTGTGCAGGTAAGCCTGAATCCTATGACCGGGGTAATAATATATACATCTGTAAAGCGCTTTGAGAGGGCCTCCGGTCCTGAAAAGCGCTATATAAGAACTAGCTATTATTATTTATCTTATCCGCTCAGAATTTACAATATATTTCAATGTGGTATTTAAGTCTTCATATATATATCTGATCTGAACAAAGTGTAATGAAGCACATCTCAATGGCAATGCACTTCAAATTTTCTTGTGAATATTCACAGCAAGCAAATAGAGGAAGCTTCACAAGGAAGAACATGATACTTGACACACAGTTGTAGAAATACTGTAGCATAAAAAAAACACATGTAAAACAGCACCAACATCAAACAGCAATTAAAAAAAGGTATAAACCTCTATCATTCCACAATCATTTACAGTATCAAAGACCAATAATGCCGTTTCTTACAATCCCAGCTGTCCTAGTATCTAGAGATACTTTGTTCAGGAAAGCAGTCACTAGATCAACGTTTTCTCAGTTACGACTTAAACTCAATATCTGTGAAGGTAATACTTTCAACATCTACCAGTTGTCATGGATGGTTATTGGTAGATAGATAGTTCATGGAACTTCATTTAATTTAAATTGTATTACTAGTCCACATGATATGAAACAAGCTAGGTTACAATTAAACAATGGTGATCCATGGTCTACCAATAGCTAAGGATGAAGACAGTTCCTGGCACTTCTTGGGATGCCATCAGAATCTTTGTATCACTCGCATAAATCAAATTCAGCAGGCTTTGTTTGAATAACTGATGTTAATTCACAGTCTACCAAAGTTCCATATGCAGACATGGTTATTTGGCCAATCCATCTTCCCAAGGACCAACTGCTATAGTATTGAATTTGTTGCTCTGCCTCCACAATGGGGAAGAAGGGGGGTATGCTGGCCTCAATCTGTGATGGGTACACCACTGTGACTGATCTACCAGTAGCTAAGGATGGTCACAGTTCCAGGAGCTTGAGGGGATGCGATCATTATCTTGGTATCACTCGTCCACATCAGATGAAGCAAGCTGGGGTTCCGATGGACAACGTTCAAGAGTCTTCCATCCTGTTTAAAGAAATAAGGATAATTCCCCCAAATTAGTTGTGCTCCAAAGAAAGAAAAACAAAAGAATCTGATGGGTGATGGACTGATGAGACTATACCGAATGCAAAGTACATTTTCTGAGTACAATTTGTATTTAAGATCTTGTTTCTCTACAGGATTAATCTTTCCCTGTAAGTTCTGAATAAATATCTGATAAACTATTTTGTTTAATATAACATTTTAGTAGTTTAGTCACAAGTATATCAGATCAATTAAAATGTATCATTTGAAAACTGTGACCTTAAGCAACATATGGTTTATCCTTCCAGAATAAATTTAAGCTCCATAACAGTGTTTTTAATTTTCAAGGTAAAACATTTAGTTCAAAATACTTGTATAGAAGGTTCTACCGCCATTTCTAAAATAACTGATGGACATCAATGACTGACACTGAACTTCAAAGCATATTCTCAATTACTAGTAGTCTCACCTGAGCATCCCACACAACGATCTTCTTTCTGTCTCCTCCTGTTACCAGTCTATCATTGGACAATCTCAAGCAGCGCACAACACCTATGTGTTCCTTCATCACATTCAGACAGATACCTAGTGCACATGAACAGGAAAAGGAGAGATAAAAAAAAGTCAATAAATTTGATGTAAATTTAGAATTCAGACTTCCAATTACACTAAAGTAGTGAGTCCCACAACTGAGAATAAAACTACATAAAAGATCTCACAATGGTTATGGAAAACATGCTACCTATAATTAAAAGTAACAGTGGTTGATAAAATTAAAGAAAAAGAATGAAAAGAAAATAATAACAAAAGTTGTTATCTCCAATAATACAATAGCCAATAACCACTAAAGATAAACCAGATGTAATGCAGAGAAAGGAAACAAAGAAAGACAGACAAAGAAAAGGAAGGTAAATTAAAATTTACAAGAAGAAAACATATTAATAAGAGAGATGTTGAAGTCACTATCCTATCACTCACCTTCATAATTCCATAGCCTGACTGTACTGTCGGCTGAACCTGATGCTATCACATTGCTGTTATAGTCAAGGCAATACTACAACAAAAAGATTATAACAAAACAAAAATAAATCACTGCATTACACTTTACAGTACCTGAATGTCTAATTCAACTTTTCCTACACATGAATTTGTATAGATGATTGCTGGTTTTATGAACTAATTTCCAACTGTACTTAAGCCAATGTGTGTGTTAGTTGGTTTGTGAAACCAGTAATATGTACCTACAACATTTAACTTTCTAGCTTTACGAAGTCATGATCCTGCACTTTTACTTGAATATGTTTTCAATAAATGAACAAACTTTACATTGAAAGGGAAATATCTTTTATGATGAAAAAGCACAAGAATTCATGATTTGACAACATGACTATTGTTGCTAATATTTACATTCTCTGATATCTTTTTCGACCCTTCAAAACTGCAAATTGTGCTGTTTTTGCAAGGGGGTTAATTTTATGTACCGGTACAAATTATTTACTTTCACAAGTTTTCAAAATAACATATTCCTATTAAAGTGAATAGGTGACTCACCACTTCATCTGTATGACCTTCAAGTGTCTTTGTGCAGACTCCTACATGTGTGTCCCATATCTTGATGAGACCATCTCCTCCACCACTGACGATGATCTTATCATCAAACTTACAACACATCACACCTAGGGAGATACAAATCAATGAAGCATTATATCTCTATGAGTAATACCACTATTATTTCCTAGCCCCTTTACTATATGTTTGTGGTCCTATGAACACATACTAATTAAAAAGTAAACTCAAATCAAATCATAACCTCTAATTGTTTTTGAGAATTTTCACATCATTTTACTTTTTCTCTTACAATATGTTCAAACAGGAGGGGGGGGGGGGGGGGGACTCTTGCACTACTGACACTATTCACTATTAACTTTATAGTGGTCACTTAATATCTTAGACATAACTATTTTCCATTGGAAAAACTATATCTCTAAGTCAGCCAATTGGTACTTTTATTAGTAATTCTAAGACCCAGATTTCAAGTCAACCAAGTGTACAAGGATTCGCTATTCTGTATATAGCATATCTTACATTAAAACGGGCTTGTAAATAGTGGACATGCATGGCCCTCTATGAACTAACCTTCTGAATGTCCACGAAGAACATGAAGACAGATTCCTCTGTGAATGTCCCATACTCTGACCGTAGTATCCCAGGCAGTGGTAACAGCTTTCTCTCTGTGAACATCTAAATACTACATGGAAGAAATATATATATATATATATACAAATAAACTTTAACAGTAAACATTCATTCCTAATGTCACATCAAGCCAAGACAACATAATTATCTTTTCTGACTATCACAGGAAACAAGGTAACAATTCTTCTCAAAAAATAAAAAATTAGTTGTGTCTTGCTGGAAAAAAACATGAAGACCCAGTAGAAATATATTTTCTTTTAATGTCACAATATACTTGGTTAAAAATGTTCATATATACACTAATATTGTCTGTTATGAGATCCAGAATCAATGAAAGGTTTATGGCAGAATGATTATTTCATTTTTATAAAATACAGTTGATATTCCTAAAAATATAGGCACAATGACAAATGATGTAGGCTCGAGTCGGTACGGTCGATCACACCGGGACCCGACCGTTGCCATCGGGTCCCGGTTTCGTTTTTTGAGAACCGACGCTCCGAAAAAAATAATGAAAAATGTAAGAAATTGCAGTTTTGCACACCACTAAAATCAATCCACCTTAAAACTTAAGTATTTAATTGTTACCAATCATATTCTAGCTCATCCTGAATTAGCTGATATAAATATGGGTTGCAAAGCAGTTCGCCCAATGGGGTTGTTTTTGCCAGCTAGCTGCTAGAGCTCTAGCTACTGTACTGGCCGGGTCCCTCGGCAGGATTAATAAATCAGGTTGAAAGAAACATTAATGTTTGAATAATAAAACGGCTTTCTAAAAAGTACTTCTTTACAACATACTGATCGAATAATTTTTACAAGACAAAATAGATATTTTTTCTTTGATTTTGAACACCGCATGGTTCTTTTAAAAGCTGAAAATTACTTGGTAATCACAAGAAGTTTCGATACGGATAGCTGTTGCAAGGCAAGTTCAGACTAGTCTCTGAAAAATGCGCAGTGTACCTCGTTAGCCGTAATGCATGCCAGAACGAACCCAAACAAAGACGTGATCGTAACGAGAAAAAAAATCATTACAAACTACGAGAGCACAATTAGAAAGACAACTAGTCAAAATTATCGTAAGCAGATACAACTTGGAGGAAGAATACAATAGTTGTCCAAGAAAAGCCACATAAATAGTGATATTTAAGGAGTTACTATAGGTACAATCATTATCGGAAGGGCCTAGCCGCTGCGATATCCGAATAACACGTGTTTAAATTAAACACGAGGCTAGAAACCAAATAAGGCCCTCTACGGTAAAAAGCAGTATAACAAAGGATTTGAGTATTTGCAGCAGACCCCTTGCGATAAAAATGTACCCAGTTACTCCTCGATTATCACAATTTCTGTGGCATTTCTTGGGCGATTATTGAATTCTTTGTCCAAGTTATGTATCTAATTATTGTAATTTTGAGCAGTAGTTGTCTTTCCAATTGTGCTCTCGTAGTTTTTAATGATTTTTTTTCTCGTTACGATCACGTCTTTGTTTGGGTTCGTTCTGACATGCATTACAGCTAATTACGAGGAGCACTCCGCATTTTTCCAAGACTAGTCTGAACTTGCCTTGCAACAGCTATCCGTATCGAAACTTCATGTGATTACCAAGTAATTTTCAGCTTTTAAAAGAAAGCATGCGATGTTTAAAATAAGAGTTAAATATTTATTTTGTCTTTAAAATATTATATGATCGGTATATTGTACAGAATCATTTTTTAGAAAGCCGTTTTATTATTCTAACATTCATATTTTTTGACCAGTTTTATTCAACCTGCATAAATCAAAATGGCGGCTCGAATGTTGTCTTTCTAATTCTGCCCCAGTTTTTTTACTTTTAGAGGCACGATAATGGCACTAAACATCGCCAATCATGGATGAAAATAATGTCAAATGGAAGAATATACCGATCTGAGCCGAGGTATGCATGTGTTGATTTATTTGATTGATAAAGAAGGTCACTTTTAAGGGACATACTGATGATGTGCGCTTTTTATAGAGGCAAGTGACAAATCCTGCGAGCTGATTTCGGGACACCGGGTCCCGATCGGTGCAACGCCGTCGGGACCCGGTTTATGAAAATCCCGACATGACTCAGGCCTAAAATGATGTCTTACCTGTATATCATCACTGTGTCCTCTGAGTATTTGTCTACAGCAGCCATCAGGCCATGACCAGACTCTAACAGATCTGGAATAAAATAAATAGCGAAATCATACAGTGTCATATACGATGCAAATTGAGGGAAACTACATCATTCTTGTCATGGGTTATCATAATGAATATCCGACTCTTTCACGCTGTAACAAGTTTCTCTGCCCTTAAATACCCCCATATGGGCATTTAAACAGCTTGAATTACTTTCTAGACAGATAAGACATATATGTGGAACACATATATATTCTGGTGGTGAAGTTTGTGTTGGAATTCTGTTGTGCTTTTGAGTGTTTTTGAGCGCTCTGCGATGACATTGAACTATCGGGTGACATACACAAATGTGCTTAGTCCCACATACGGATATACAGTTCGGAGTATATATATATCTCACGCGATTGAACTACGTTATTGGATCAGTTTCTCTTCGATTGTCAGCATCATTATCATCATGCTGTAATATATATTGCTCTTAGACGTTATTCTGGAATGCATCAATAACACTTGGAAATGAAAATGTGGAACTTTGAGATGGACTAGTGAGTAGGTATTTTGTATTTATGATCTGATAACATTTCAAAGCTCAACGACGAGAAGTTTATAAATACTGAATTATATATTGGTTATTACCATCACGCATCATCAACATTAAAACTGTTTGATAAAACAAGATTTATTTGAATTCCGTGGTTCTTATCACGCCATTTTCTACGTGGTCGACCTGTTTTTTACATTTTATCATGTACTCACAATCTACCATTACACCGAACAATGTCGACAACATTGCCGAAAATGCAATCAATTCCTTTATCAAAGGAGAGCTTTTCTTGAAAACAATTCGCCAAGCAGTGCATGAAGGCGTACAAAAGGAAATAGGCCTAATCATGGGTCGTCTCGAGGCCCATGAAGCAAGGATTATGGTTTTGGAGAACAAGGTCGATTCTCTGTCGAAAAATATCGATCACTTTCACAAAGACCTAGAAAGAAAACAAAACAAAGTGGAAACTCTTACAAGGGAACTCAATGCACAAGAACAGTACTCTAGACGTAATTGCCTCCGTTTCTATGGTGTGCCGGAATCTACGAACGAAAACACGGATGACTTAATCCGAGAGATTGTGAACGACAAACTAAAGATCCCAATTAACAATGGAGACATTGAGCGTTCGCATCGCATCTCTTTCAAGAAAAAGGAGGGGGCCAATGCTCAAGAAGGGGTGAAAACCCGATCGTCAACGCGCACTGCCACTCCCAATCCCAAGGACTCCAAGGATCCCAGCCCACGCCCTATAATTGTGAAGTTCAACTCAATAATTACTCTTTTATCAGTCAGGAAAGAGAAAATAGACGCGGTGGTGGCGTTGGTTTTTTTATCTTGAATAATCTGAATTACAGTATAATGCATAATCTCAATATAAACAATGAATATTGTGAAGCTATATTTTTGAAAATCAATGAGAATGTTATTATCGGCTGTGTATATAGACCACCTGGTCAACCAATTAATGATTTTTTGAATATTTTACAAAATACTCTCCAACATATTCCACGTTCCATGTCATGTTATTTCTTTGGAGACTATAATATAAATCTTTTATCGTCTGAGGGCAATCTTTTCAATAATGAATTCATAGATATGTTTTGTTCTTTTTCATTTTACCCAGTTATTGATAAGCCCACCCGCATAACGAAAGATTCTGCTACATTAATTGACAACATGTTTACAAATAAGCCTGATACGGTCAGGGAAAGTGGTATTCTCTTTGGAGACATTAGTGATCATTTGCCCATATTTAGCGTTATTTCACCAAGTTGTATATTTTCTAACTCTGACAATGTAAACAGTTTTAAACGTGTAGTCAATGATTATAATATTGCAATATTTTGTAGACATTTAAGGGATTTTGACTGGAATCTTCGTGTGACAAATGTAAATGACATGTTCAAAGACTTTGTGGATATTTTTCTAGATATATACGACAAGTGTTTCCCTCTCAAAAAATCAAAAAATATGAACAATCGGAAGAACAAGGCTTGGTTCACAAAAGAACTAAAAAAAATGTGTAAAAAAAGACAAACTTTATACAAAAAATTTATATCACGCCGAGCAGTAATTGATGAAAGAATTTACAAGTCATTCCGTAACAAATGCACAAAGGCAATACAAAAAAAAAAACAACGATATTTTCAATCTAAATTTTGTGCCGTTACAGGGAATTCCAAGGCTACTTGGAAAGAAATTAATACGGTTTTAAATAGAACTAAAATTTAAAAAAATATCCCTTCCAAAATTGTAAATGACAATAATGACATATCTCACCCAAGGGAAATGGCTAACGAATTTAATAAATATTTCATTTCGATAGGCCCCAATTTACAAAAGAAACTGGATGATCCCCATGATACATGTAATAAACATTTCTCCAAATATCTTTCAAATCCTTGTTCTTCTTCAATATTTTTTCAACCGATTGTTGAAAGTGAAATTATATCCATTGTTGACAAATTTAAAAATGATACTTCTTCTGGTTTCGACCACATAGATGTAAAAGTAGTTAAGAAAGTAATACCATTTATTTGTAAACCATTGAGTCAAATTTTTAACATGTCAATGTCGACAGGTCTTGTTCCAGATAATCTCAAAGTAGCTAAAGTTATACCAGTTTTTAAATCGGGGTCAAAAGAATGTATGTCGAATTATAGACCAATTTCTGTACTTACTGTTTTCTCAAAAATAATCGAAAAATGTGTTTTCAGTAGAATTTCCAATTTTTTATCTTCCAACAACTTATTAAATAACACTCAATATGGATTTAGAGAGGGTCTGTCAACATCATTAGCAATTACAAAATTCACTCAAGATATTACAAATTCCATTGAAATTAAAAAAACAACAGTCGGTGTATTTTTAGATATGTCAAAAGCATTTGATACAATAGACCATAATATTTTAATGCACAAATTATATCATATTGGCATACGAGGTGTTCCCCATAAATGGATTGAAAATTATCTTAGCAATAGAAAACAATATGTTACAATTAATTCTACAGACTCAAATATGCTCAATTTTGTTTGCGGGGTTCCACAGGGTTCTATCCTCGGCCCATTATTATTTCTAATTTACATAAATGATATTCAGTGTTCATCAAATGTCCTAAGTTTTATACAGTTTGCCGACGATACAAGTATTTTTTTTACCCATAAAGATATTCCCCTTATTAATACCACGTTTAATAAAGAATTACAAAATGTATATCAGTGGTTAAAATGTAATAAGTTAATTATAAATATGTCTAAAACTAACTATATGGTTTTTAGCAATATGAATTATAATATTGATGATATAAGAATCCATATGAACAAATCCCAACTATTACATACAAATCATACCAAATTTTTAGGTGTTCATATAGATGAATCCATGTCTTGGAAATATCATTTAGGAGATGTTTGTTCTAAAATTTCTCAAGTTGTTGGTATCCTATATCGCCTGCGCAATTTATTACCCGAAAAAATTCTTCTTACTATTTACAATACCCTTTTCCTACTCCACATATCATACTGTAATATAAATTGTGGTGGCTGTCCTAAGTCATATTCTGATAGAGTCTTTAAACTACAAAAAAAAGCCATTCGCCTGATATCAAAATCCTCGTATAACTCTCATTCTGCTCCGCTATTTCATAAGCTCAATGTATTAAGCCTATCCGATATTTGTCAGCTACAAACTGGTATGTTCATGTATAAATGTAAAAATCGCTTATTCCCTCGTTATATTACTGATCTATTTCCTATAAATGCAAGTATTCACTCTTATCAAACTCGGTCTTCTAATGATTTTCATTTCCCCAAAATATGTACATCCTATGCAAAATCTACTTTATTTTTTACCGGCCCAAAACTGTGGAGTTCTTTACCAAATGAAATAAAAAACTCAGTGTCACTCCAATCTTTCAAACGCAAACTAAAAAAACACTTGATAAATTCATACCGTAATCAACTACAACGTTAGTAGAGCTTCTTAACCCGTCCTTTCTTTCTTTATATACAAATTTACTTTGCTTTTTTTTTTGTTTAACGCAATTATTCAATTGTTATTTAATGTATTAAGATTATATTTAATTGATCATGATGGGTGCCAACGCACTTAAGACTATTTTCCTGTCTTCCAGTTGGCTCCCTCCGCAATAATAACATGTTCTATATCATTACACTTTAATCAATCACTTATGCTCTTTGTCAATGTTACTGTAAATGTTCACATTTTGTTTTGGTATTTGTTGTTGTTATTGTATATACATGTATATATCTGTTATATGTAATGTACATCTTTGTACTTTTATTATTGTGGAAAATAAATGAACTGAACTGAACTGAACTGAAAACATTTCAAACATTTCTGTTTTCAATGTATCTTTTTACAGATATTTAAGGTAAAAAGAATCTGAAATATGGTTCCTTGGAGACATTTGTATTAAGCGCTATATAAAAATTAAATATTATTATTATTATTATTTTCTAGATTGATAATTTCTGTATAGGAATTAGTGCCGTTATTTGAATTTGGCAGGAAATAAAAGTTACTATATCTAGAGGTCCTTTCATGATGACTTATGGTAATGGATTGTCTCAAGACAGGTTTTCAACTAATCAGCAACAGGTCTCAGAAGACAGAGTGTCTGCTAACTATACTATAGAGTACCAAAGTGCTAACAAATTCGCTCATTGTCTAGGTTACTGGTTCAAAACATCAGAGCCTGCGCATTAAATTCACCATGAAATCATTCAAGCAACGAGCTGGAACAGGGCATAGTTAGTGTTTGCAGCTAGTGTAATCACCACACCATTGTTTATCACAAAATTGTTTGGAACCAGCAACCTTGACAACTTGGCCAGTATGACATCATACATTGATATTCGTTGGACAAGCCAAATTTCAACAACTTTTATAAGAGAATGCATGAAAATTGAAGTTTTGTTTATAGAATTTTCTTATAAAATGAGAAGGGGTACTTACCTATCACTTGAAGCACTGACAATGGATTCATTTTGGAAGCACACGTGATCTACTGAGCCTGTATGACCTTCAAGTGATTTGATGCACCTTCCTGATCCGATCTCAAACACTCGAAGCAGTTTATCGGAACAGCCTGTCACGATCAAGCCATTCTGGGGACAACATAGTCAAATGTGATTTGAAACATACATCATAAAAAAACAACTACCGGTAAAGTGTATGTTTAGACTGGGAAATCAGAGAAGGGTATTTCATTAACTAGCATTGTTTTGTTGTTCTCATACAAAAAACATCACTTGTCTAAAAAAGGCAGTTCTTGCAAAGTATAAGTAAATAAAGGTCGAAACATTGTATGCAAATTATGAAATTCAATGAAATCAACATGCCTCTACTTAAAAGTAAACAATTTGTAATTCTATGTGTAGGCATATTAGCACATGTTTTTTCCCCCTCATATCTGACAATTTATGTGTAAAATTAAGATTATCAATATGAACGACTTCAATGTGTATCGTCTTATGATATACGGATCAAATAAAGAAATAGACCTTCTTACGATAAGAATTTAAGTTTGTCATTTACCTTCAGTTTTAGGCAAGTTACAGCACCAGTGTGAGCATCTATGACACTGATGCATTCTGAGGTACATACATTCCATACTCTTACTGTTCTGTCTCTACTCCCGCTCACTAAAATGATTCCTACAGGTACAACAGTTATTTGAAACAAAATAGATGAAATACATTTGTAAAAATCTGAATACATATACTCACTTAAACCAAGGCTTTATATCTAGAGCTGCCTAGGCAAAGCTCCGATACAAATGCGCAAAAACATTGATCAATGTATTTGTTAGTCTCTTTCTATCTTATTACAACTCTAATAGTGACATTCTTAGCTACAAATAAAACACTACTTGCACAAGTGAGTTAACCTGGCATAAGAGGGAGCTTTCTTTATTCACAGTATCTTGTGGTATGAACATAGATGGCGCTATACAGCAATATGTTATACATCATATTGTAACATCCTTCCTTTTTTAGAAGAATAGAATTTTGTTGTTTATCTGATATATTTGATTAGTTTTTTTTTCTTTGTTAAGATTGCCCAGGATTTTAACGCATTTACATTTATATACATTAAACTGCGACTTAACAAGGTCGCGTTATTTACATGCAAATCTGTTATGATGTTATAACCAAACGTGGCACTAGCATTGTACATGTATGTGGGATAGCTGGTCATTCAGCCTAAAGTAATACAAATGATATAGTCTGAATTATTCTCTAGTTATGTGTTATATGGTAGACATTATAAATGAGCAATTCCTAAATGTTGGACGGTAGCTGTAACTCAGGGAGGTGTGCATGGGGTCTTAATTAATTGGTTACATAGTCTTCAAGGTATTGGGGTTGTCGTTGTTGCCTGTGGCTCCTGCGTAGTGGTTGTTCTGGTGGGTTTGTTGGTGTTGTCATCGGTGTTGCGTGAGTGGTTATAGTTGGTTGTCCGCTGTCTTCGAACCACTCTGGAGCTTGATCGTCAGCGTTTGGTTCTGGGATTTCGGGTGTGGAGTGTGCAGATGTCTTTCGCAAGTGGCGTCGGTTCCTCCGAAGTTCGCGCCCACTGTCCGTGATAATCCTGTATGATCGTATGCCCACTTTCTCTTTCACTTCCGCTTCGTCCCACTTATCCCTATGACGCGATGGTTGTAGGCGTACATGGTCACCTACTTGTAAGTCAGGGAGAACTCGTGTGTGGCGGTTGAAGTACAGAGCTTGTCTCTCCTGTTTCTGTATTTTCCGCTCCCGTACATCCATCACCAGTTGTGGTTGTAGGAGTTCATTCGCGATAGGAATGTTTGTCTGCATCCGGCGCCCAAACATCCTTTGTGCTGGAGAGCTGTTCATGTCCGCGGTTGGGGTGTTGCGCCAGACGAGAAGACTCATATAAAAATCTTCCCCCGCCGTCTTTGCTTTTTTTACTAGTCCCTTCGCGATCTTTACAGCACTTTCCACCTTTCCATTGCTTTGAGGATATTCCGGAGAGCTGGTGGAATGTGAGAATCCGTATTCTCTAGAAAACATAGCAAACTGTTCGGAGTTGAACGGAGGGCCGTTGTCGCTCATGATTTCTTCAGGTATGCCGTGAGTGGAAAAGTGACGTTTGAGCCGGCTGATGATAGCGCTGCCGTCCTTACGGCCCTTGAGGTTATCTACTTCAAAGTAGTCCGAGAGGTAGTCGACAGTGCACAAGTAATCCTGCCCACTGACCGTGAAGATATCGCAGCCAACCTTCTGCCACGGGTGGCTCGGGATAGGATGGCTGATCAGGGGCTCTTTTGGTTGTGATACGGCATATGTGTTGCATGCGTCGCAACGGGATATATAATCCTTTAAGTCCGCGGATATTCCCGGCCAATAGACGCATTCTCTCGCCCTCCTCAAAGTGCTGTCGATGCCTGTGTGTGCGGTATGGAGTCTCTTTCTTACGGTCGGACGCATTGTTCGTGGAATCACGCAACGAAGTCCCTTGAGGACGATGCCGTCATCGAATGTTAGTTCATGTCTGATGGCATGGTACTGTCTCACTTCGGGAGCACAGTCTCGGATTGATGCCGGCCATCCTTCGTTTATGTACTGCATCACGGCGCAAAGTTCCTCATCACGCGCGGTCGACTCGAGTATTTCCTTCTTCATCGCGTCAGAAATTCTCAGTGAATCAACAAGATGGATGCGTTCAGTCTCGGCTTCGGTACGTGATCTCTCAGTGCTTGGAAGGTAAGCACGTGAGAGTGTGTCTGCTAGATAGAGTTCTGGGCCTGGCATATACTTGATCTGCACATCATACTGCATTAGACGGAGCAGTAGCCGCTGTAAACGCTTTGGTGCGGTGGCTAGGGATCTTTGTGTGATCGATACTAACGGCTTGTGGTCGGTCCACAGAACGATTTCCCTGCCATAAACATACTCGTGGTGTTTCTCGAGACCGAATACTTGTGCTAGAAGTTCTTTTTCTATCTGGGAGTACCTCGTTTCTGCTGGAGTCAACGCCCGACTGGAGTACGCTACGGGTTGGCCTTTTTGGAGGAGTACGAATCCTAGGCCCGATTGAGAGGCATCGCCTTGCCCTTCCGTTTGACATTCCGGGTCAAAGTATTTCAAGACAGGCGCTGAGCTGACAAGTAACTTGATATCCGCGAAAGATTTGTCCTGGTCGGGCCCCCACTCCCATGGTGTGTCCTTGTGGGTTAGTCGACGCAGGGGCTCACTTTTTTCGGAAAGGGCCGGTAGAAACTTTGCAAGGTATTTCACCATGCCCACGAATCTCTGTACGCTCTCGACGCTGTCCGGTTTGGGCATCTCCGTTATGGCCTTCACTTTGTCCTCGTCAACCTGTAGTCCGTTACTGGTTAGGACATGGCCTATGAACTTCACGCGGTCGGTTTTGTACTCAAATTTTCGTTCATTGAGTACGATCTTGCGCTCGATACATCTCTTCATCAGGGCGTCGAGGTTCGCGTCATGATCTGCGTGAGCCTCTTGGAGCGTCGCACCTCGGCCAACAATCAGAATGTCATCTGCGACTTTGTAGACACCTGTCAGACACTCCAAGTTCTGATCTAGGAGCTTTTGGAAAAGCTCTGGGGCAGGGCTGACTCCAAACGGCAGCCTTCTCCACTTGTAGCGTCCCCATGGAGTCTGAAATGTCGTGAGAAGCGATGACTTGTCATCCAGTTCACATTGCAAGAACCCTTCCTTGCAGTCTGCCTTGGTGAAGACCTTTACCGAAGCCAGTTCAGGGAGCACATCTTCAATGAGGGGCAACGGGTAGTGTTCTCTTTTAAGGGCACGGTTTAAATACTGGGGATCTATGCACACTCTGATTCTCCCATCTGATTTCTGTACAACTACTAGCCCTGAAACCCAGTCTGTTGGTTTCTGTACCTGATCTATCACCCCTAGAGATTCTAATCTATTCAGCTCTTCTTTAAGCTTGTCCCTAACAGCTATTGGAACCCTTCTGGGGGGCATCACTACTGGTGATGAATCATCTACCTCTAAGTGGACTTTGCCTGGCATCTTCCCCAGCCCACTAAATGCTTCTTGGTATTTCTTCACTACTTCGCTCTTTGTCTTTGCATACTTATCCAAACCCGGTGAGTCATCTAAGCTAGCGATGTTCTCATGCTGCACTGTTATCAGATTCATTGATTGAGCCTTTCTAGACCCTATCAATGGTACACATGTTTCTTCATTTACAACATGGAAGAGGACATCACATGGCTGTCTATTCTTAGCATTCATCATGTGCAGTTTGCATGTGCCCACAGACGTAATGCTTGCCTTATTCCCAAATAAGCCTAGCTGCTTGGCATTCTCGTGAATTGGTATACCCAGGGGAACATGCTTTCGAGGGATGACGTTCACTGTGGCCCCACAGTCAACCTGCATTTTCACCGGTTCCCCCTCAATGAGAAATGTTGCCATGATTTTGTTTTGGAATTGGGTTTCATTATTGTTCCCTACAGCCTTGATATTCTCTTCCTTAGTGTTTTCACCTAGTGCAACAACCATGATTTCATCATCCGAATCCTCATAAATAGCACGCACATTGTGCTGTGCACCCCTGAATGGTGGTCTACTACGTCTTGCTTGCATTCCTGACCTGTTACTAGAGCTACTACTGGTATCATAAGACGACATGCACATCTTTGCAAAGTGATTGCTTTTGCCGCATTTTGAGCATTGTTTGCCCCAGGCTGGGCATTTTTCTTTAACACGCTCATGCTTCAGTCCACAAAATTTACACTCTATCACATTGTTTTGTGATCCTGATTGGTGGCCATAATCCTTCCCTTTATTTTGCCAATTGCGCTGGTGTTTCTGCGACACCGCATGCGCAACCAAAGCATCACCTTGCAAGAGCTGTGTTTGAGTCTTAGAGGACTCATAAGCCCGACAAACGTCGAGGCACCCCTGCAGGGTCAGATTTGGCTCTTGAAGCAGTCGCTTCCTCACTGAGTCATCTAGTATTCCTAATACTACCCTGTCTCTGATTAATTCGTCCATCAGGGCGCCATATTCACAGCTACCTGCTAATTGTCTTAACGTGACATAGTACCTTTCGAAGGTCTCGTCCTCGTGTTGTGCGTATTTATTGAATTTGTACCTCTCATACGTGATATTTGTCTGGCCACTGCAGTACTCTCGCCAGAGCTTTCGAATTGTGGGGAAGTCTTTCCGTTCCTCTTCATTCCTGAATGGAAGGCCTGTATGGATTTTTACAGCATCTAGGCCAATGGCCGTCATGAAATGAGCGATCCGATATCTGTCGGGCTCACTTTCCAGACCCGTGATTATTTCATAATTCTCCCACATCTGGTGGAATATCTCCCAATTTTGTTTCAAATCTCCTTGAAGAGAAAGAGGACGGGGTAAGGGAACATTACTCTTAATTCTCCTACTGTTTCTCTGTGGATCAGACTGCCCTGGCTGTTCATTGCCACTTGCAGGGATCTCACGTGCATCAACACTCCCCCCAACTTCTGGATTTGGCATTATTGTCAAGAGGGTTGATATTCTACCCCGAATGTACTGCAATGTCAGACAATATCACGTTTACAGCAGTATAATAATTAATACACTGTGACTTCTACAGTACCTGTATCAGTGTTCACCGATACTATCTCATACATGTACTTAAGAGAGTATACACGAAACATAGTACATGGGACTACAATATCTACATATAGTCTAGACCATTAAAAGATAGCTTAGAAACTAACTTTCCTATATGCTCTCATGCCAAATCAAATCATGGCATTAAATCTGATAAGTATACTCCTGACACCATGTATTTGTTAGTCTCTTTCTATCTTATTACAACTCTAATAGTGACATTCTTAGCTACAAATAAAACACTACTTGCACAAGTGAGTTAACCTGGCATAAGAGGGAGCTTTCTTTATTCACAGTATCTTGTGGTATGAACATAGATGGCGCTATACAGCAATATGTTATACATCATATTGTAACAATCAATACAACATCTATCACAAAAACATCTCAATATTAACTTCCTCTGATTTTTTGGAAATTTAAGAAGGCTTGGATTAATGAAGTGGCTTGTAATGACGATTGTATGCTCATTAAAATATATATTGGTTGCAGATTGAAAAGTCAATTAACAATCATGCTGAATTTTTGTTAATGTGCATTATGTTAAACACTATCATACATCTTATCATAATAAACAAAACATAATATATTGCATTATATACTTTCGCTGAGAAGTACACCATGAATTTATATCAGTCCCAATAAATGTGACGCCGCCATCCAAACAACCCGATTCACACTACAATAATAAGATGTTACAGCTGATTACCTTCCGCATCCATACATGTCACTGTCTCTCTGTGACCTCTCAGGGCTGGTATCACCTTGTATCTTCCTAGGGCCCAGTTCAGACTTAAATGATAAGCCCTCATGTAGATCTCCTTCCATCTGCAAGTTGATTGGAGGCTACTTCTTCTACCTGGATCACCACCTGTCCGCATACAAAATAAAAGAGTGGGGAATTACAGTATGCATTTCACAACATCAGTGAACTTTGCAGGCACACATTACGTTATATAATGACATTGAATATTATGGGGCACTAGAACAAAAAGGTACCATAGTGCTTACAAAATGACAGAATTTGAAGTGAAATTATAATACATACCGGTAGACAAATAATTACAGCACATATTATGTGAATGCATGAATTCAATGATCAGGGTTATAATGTGCCAAGAGACATTGAGACTAGCAATCATCATCATCATCATCATCATCATCATCGTCGTGATCGTCATCAACATCATCGTCATCAACATCATCATCATCATCATCATCATCATCATCATCATCATCATCATCATCATCATCATCATCATCATTTCCATTGTAACAACATATCTGTCAGTTTTGAGGAAGAACTTTTTGTTTACCTCCACTTGTGATGCCTGCTCCATTGATGATCGAATCAAACGTGAATGTAGGTGAGGTGTTAGCGATGTTCTTCTGGTTAGGGCTAAAAGGTCGTTCCTGACAAAGGTCATGGATGGTACCGTAATGAAGCCATCCTCTTCTCTGACAATGATAAAACCTGGTTGACAAAGAAAGAAGAAGAGAACTGCACACTGTAATACCATAATATGAAAATAATAAACATATAATAATTCATGGATGTGAGCTAGCCTTTTGAGAAGTAGAGGGAGAAGGGTGGTGAAAGAGAGAGGGAGAGGGAGACAGACAGAGCAATACCATCAATATAAGGATGCTATGAATGGAATAGCACATAGAGTGAGTAAAGATTTAAATTAAAATGAACATTACAGGCTCACATCCTTTATTACATAAGCACTGACATCACAGACTGAAGGAAAAATGACAATATTTTAAAATATCAATTCATAACCTTTGCTAATATCATCATAGCTCTATATATCAAATTCATATGTTGACCATTAAACATAAAATGACAAAAAAATAGCCAAATTGAATACCGGTATATGTGACAAGTTCATTATGATGATATTATCTAAAAATTTGAAATATGGATGATTGATTTCATGACACCTAAAAGACAAAATATTTACAAAAAATGGGAGAGAAATGAAAGAAAGCAAATTAGTCGCTTGACTAGCTTCTATCATGAATTAGGTTTTCTTACCAGAGTATATCGCTATTTGCACATTCCCTCCATCTAGCGTTGCACTTGGCAACCTCACATACGTCCGTAACAGACAGATAGCTGAATATACGATCAATCAATTCTGGAGGAAGACAGGCAGTGACATCAACAGCAAGCAATGGTTCTAGGTCCGCACACAGCTTACGAATCTGCAAAGGCTGATTGGGGTTGAGAGTATACGTACATTCAGGTCAAATGTCAATCACATAGATAAAAATAAGATTAAAGGGAAAGTCTAAAAATTTATTAACAAAACTAGTTTAAGCAATGCAGATGAATCTATCATAAAACAATATACATGCTAGCAATACTCAAAAACATAAAATGCAAGACATTAGTTTTCATTATTATCAATAATGTCATCAATATCACCATCACCACATTCAAACAGTAACAGAAAAAGAGTCTGCAATAAAGTGCAAATTTAATAAACCTCCAAGTCTGATCTGTACAGCAAAGTCTCTAGCAAATACAATTGTTGATTGAATATTCTGGATCGCCCTGGATCGCCCAGGATCAACACGGTGCTACACCGACCGACCGGCCGGACTTAGCCGGGATTGAAAAAAACCCTCCTTGCCTGGATGGTTCCGGATCATACCGGATGACTATAGCAATTTAAACAGTTTAAAATTGCCGGGGTGGTGTCCCAGGACCCAGACCCCTGCCCAGACCATGACGAACAATCCAGGACCATTCCGGACTCTCCAGGATATAAGCCCGGACCCGGCCCATGCCCAGCTCAGCGCAGATTCAACCCCGGATTGGCCAACTTTCAGTCCGGGACACTCCAGCCTCCTGGACAATCAGGGCCGCTGCGGGACGTACAGTCCGGTGTGACTAGAGCTTTAGCATTATAACCAAGGGCCATCGCGCATCGCATGCCATACCAAGATTAAGAAGCTCAACTTCCGAAAGAAAAACAAAGTTATATCTCATCACATCACATTATTCACAATCATGCATGCATCAATAATCATTTTTATATAGACTAGATCTCTAGAATAATTATAAATAGATCTAACCTTTTTTTTTAGTTTACCTTGCATTTAGAAAATAATAGCTTTAAAACTTGATTCTGCTGTTCTTGTGAGCAGTCATCAAACCAAGAAGCAACCCTTGGTAGATGATCCTCAAAAGTCACCATGTTTTTTTTGTAAGATCCCTTTCCTCGATTGGCCTGGTGTTGACTGTTGTGCAACAACATCAACACAGCTGCAGTATCAGGTGACCTCACAGATAGCTAGCGCGCGCCCCTCGGATAAATGCCTCGTCAGGGAAAATGTCTGCGCCCATCCCACTGCATGTCAATTTATTTATCACAAGAATACACATGAAAAAGGCTGAAAATGGCAGGTTGGCCATCTGTTTTAGTAGCAATTGGAGTTGCCTTAGCAGTTATAGTTGTCAATGAAGAGAGCATGTACAATCGACGTCGATCTCGTAGTGGAAATGCAGGTAATTATCCTTCATTTTTCATTCAATTCGGTGCCGAATGAATGTGTGATCGTCCACGTCAGCACTGAATTCGGTCCCACATATGCACATTTGTGTGTGCTGGTAACTATAATTGCACTTAAAACTGTTTTAATTCTATGCAAGTTCTAGAGTGCAGCTGCAGCCTTGAAGTAGGTATTCGTTCAGTATAATGTATTCATGCACATATTTACGTGCAGCCAAAAAAAATCTCATCTAGAATTCTAGATGCAAATTAGTTGCCAATTTGTAGACCTATTCTTCATTTCTCGCAGAATCTCAAGAGTGACGTGACGTTAGTTTGGTCTGTTGGTTGTTTGGGGTGAATGAATGAATGAGTGGTTACCTTTCTCAAAATGCCAATCGCCACGGAAGTGTGGTACTGTTTTTTAGTTGTGTTTGTGAGGTTAGTGTAATGAACGAAATGACATGTCAGAAAAAACACTGACATTTTTAATCTTGTCAAAAAACATAAATTCTCGATGTTCTCACAGTATCGGCTATCGCTGATGAGTGACGGTTGTGGGGAGTGGATGAATGAGTAGTTACCTTTCTCATGAATGACACTGACAATGTGAGATTAGTGGAAGGATTGCGATCAAAGGACTTACTTGTCAGAAAAAAAAACCAGCGATGTCTTATGACTTAAGTTATAGGGTCTAGATCTATTCGTAAGTTTTTTATTAGTCTAGATCTTTTTTTTCACTCTAGATCTATTTCTAAATTCTATTGCAGATACTTTTAGCTTTACAAGAAAAAATCTAAAGAGGAATTAGCAATATTTAAGGTGCTAAACTTTTGTGTGAAATGCTGAGATTTGATCCCTTTTGTTTACGATGAACTTTTTAATTTTTTTTAGTCTTTTATTACCTTTTGTAATAACAAGAGGAAAGCATAGATTACAGGTACAATCTCTCTGGTTATCTATAGAAGAATGTGGGTTAAAACTCTCTAACATGGGTTTTGAAAAAGTAACCAGACTTAAATAAACAAGTAATAATAATTGAACTTCATCATTAATCTATCTCTTTTAAATAATTGTTTCTTAAAATTATAAAAATATAAAAAGTGTAGTACTTCATAAACAATTTTAAAAGAAAATAATGTTAATAAATGTATCTTTCTATCCTGCCTTATTTTTCTATTGAATTGCATCAGGAAAACACAATCATCAGACAAAGTGTGACATATTCATTGGGATATTATCTGCAAGGGACCATTTTGAGCACAGAAAGGCCATTCGTGAGACCTGGCTGGGGTATATTCACACTCATCCCAAGTGGAAGAAAAGGTAAGTTTAAACCGAAATAGCAACTTTGGTTGGTCTTGACAAAGTTGTATATATATTATCAATTGATTCATAATATTAGAGTAATTTCGAGCCCAAGCAGTAAACATTGCTTGTTTTCCTGGGTGTCCACTGAAATCAAGAGGTTGCATTAAATTATTCAGGTGAAGTTTAAAACATATATGTTGAATCTACACTTTTCATTTTGCATCCTTTTTTTTTGCAAATTGCTATCATATTGTATTTCAGGATCAAAATGCATAGATCAGTGAATATAGAAGCTAGTGTGATTTGACAAATCAGTGAATATGTTAGGTTAATAATATCTTATCATTGTGTAAATCATTACAGCAACAGAAAACTGATATCTAGCAGTAGATTAATTAGTCTTACACTATCTATCTATCTATCAGGCTATAGTTTATCCAGACGTTGGACAAAGCACTCCTCATAACATTTCCATTCTTTTCTGTCTCTAGCTGTCCTAGTCCAAGCGGCCGTTCCCATGTATGATGTTAGGTCATATCTCCATCTTCTCTTCTGCCTTCCTCTTCTTCTTTTTCCCATCCTTGGTTGCCATTCTGTTAAACGATTTGTCCATCTATTGTTCTGAAGTCTTGCTACGTGCCCAGCCCATCTCCACTTTGATTCTCTTACTTTCTCCATGATGTCTTTGACCTTTGTTTTCTGGCGTATGACTTTGTGATAGATTTTGTCTCGCAGAGATAAATGCGACATCTTTCGCTCCATAGCTCGTTGAGTAGTTACAAGCTTCTGTTCTAGGTCCTTTGTCAATGACCACGTTTTACACTGATATCAGGTATTCAATTATATCACTTACTTCTTTAACACCTCCTTTTTATTTTGTGTTAACAATTTTAGGATTTGCAGCAAATTTGTGGTTGGTAACCACTCTTGCCACTTGCCACCTGAATACAGAAGAGATCCATACTCATGTACTCCACTCAACATTTCTAAAACAGGTAAAGAAACATAGGATTGATCTATGATAAGTACACTACCTTTTATTAAGATCAGACATTGTCAGCTGAGAGCCAGAAGGGCGTTAGTCAAGTACTTTAACACAGACGTAATGCCCTTCTGCTTCTCAACAGTTGGTCATCTAAATTTTCCAAAAAAGGTGGGATTTGTTTTTCTTTTTTCTTATAGCCCTCCTATATACTGTAATGCCACAGCCCATTCTAAGGATTCATCATATCAATATGAAATGTTAAGAAATCTTTCATTTTATCATACATTTGTTGAAATCTGCTGTAAATATACAGTTAGAAAAAGTTGATGATTATAATTTTGAATTAATTGAAAATTTACCGCTATCAATCACTGTCTCAGTACAAGATGTACATTTATATATAGCATGCCCTCTTGGACATGAGATCTTTTACTTGCAACATTTTTTCTTTGAATCTCTTTAGGAAAGCCCAAGGATATTGTAGCCATGACAGTAGCGAATGATACAGGGATATTCAGGCTGACTTCAGGTCCAATAGGCTTTGATTTCAAGGTGAGAACCCATGATTGAATGTTCACTTTGAATAAGGCAGTGATTCGTCTTAGAAATTCAGAGAAAGTGCGAATTGAATAAAGTAAAAAAAAAGATACTAATATTTGACCATTGTATACTATTGTACACAAGAACAAATGCCCATTACTGATTGATCTTCAATACTCAATTGGTGTGAATTGATTTTTGAAACCTTCTTTTGCTTTGATTTTACTGTGGATGTATTTGATTTAACTTATAAGAGGAGAGTTGTGAGGGTTTTTTTTTATACTTGAACATTGTATTTACATTTCAATAAAGAAATCTCTAACTAATGTACATTATTATAGGAAAATAAGGAAGAATGATATTACGGATGTAATTAATAATGTATATATTTTTTAGTTTCATTTCACTTTGTAGGTTATTTGAAAGATGCCTGTAAATTAAACCTCTTGTCTTGTGTATATGTTTTTGTTTTGAAAGGTTCATTATCCAATCATCCTTCACAAGCTTGGTGTCTTTGATTCATCTGCTGACGGCATCAAACATCCTCTTACAGTGTCCCTCTTTGATACTTGGAGGCAGGTCAGAATTTATGTGCTTGTAATGAGTTTCATGTTGATATGATGATCACTTGTTTTTTTACCTTTTTAAGTCTTTTTAAGACAATTCATTCCTCATTTTCTCAACATTATTTAACCATTAAAGTACACTAAAATTTCTGTAAGGAAGTGCCGTTGTTATGATTAAATTAGTGCTGTAGCCGAAACGCCGAACCGAACGGAAGTTCGCCGAACATGGCACTTCCGAACCGAACCGAACCGAACCGAACACAAAGGCCTGGTTCGGATGTTCGGCAGAAAAATGTAAACGTTTTTGCAAGTTAATAAACTTGTCATTTTGTACCTAATTTTCATGTCATGATAGCTCATTTTATATTTACTTTTTTCCCATTTTTCGCCTTTGTGATTTATGCCTATCCAGTGGTAGGCGCGACTTCACTGGCGCCATTTAAATCCCAAATCCTGACCACGCTACGTCGCGATCGCAAACCATAAACAAAGATACATGTGCGTGATCAAAACATGTTCAGCTCAAGCCCATTCAACAAAAAAATAATATTTTAATTGTAACAATATTGGACAAATTTCGCAATATAAATAATGAAATAAATATATATTATAGTATGGTATTTATTTGTTCAGGAAAAATAGGGATTTTATATTTTTCCTATTGAAAATAAAAACTTGTAAAAAACAGTTAATGACGAGCCTGATTTGCTATTCAAGATGGCAGCTTTCATGACTCTAACATTAGACAACAACTGTCTCAGAAAATCTTTAAAAAATATCATTTATTGACAAATTGAAAACATGATTCTTTTAAAATTGAAAATAAAACACGATTCAAGACGGAAATACGAATGTAAGTAGTACTTTTCTTCACAAATAATTACGTTTAGAGCAGTTTTTTAATGTGAACTTCGTGCTGGTCGGAAGCCCAGTGCCGACCGCTGTGGCTATAATGCTGCTTGCTATTATATTACTGAATCCCGAACCGAACCAAGTTCGGGTGAAAAATTGCCGAACTCTGCCGAACCGAACCGAACACGAACATAGCGTCTGACTTACAGCACTAGATTAAATGCATCTTTGTTCAAATATGAATATTACACACTAAGTGTTTCAGCAATCAAATTTGAAGCCAAAACAAGTTGTGCTGGACTTTTGGACTTGTGTTTAATTGCAAAATTCTTATGCAGTAAGTCCTGTGTCTTCTGAATACAAATTTCCAGACTGATTTAAAGATTTATGGTATGTCATATTGAGAGCTCTATCTCGCACTTTCCATTTCTATACCCAAACAAGTTAATATAGTCCGATAGATTACCTTTAGAAATTAGGTTCTTAGCTTACTTCAGAGAAAGAGATGGGATGATGAATTGAGTATTTTTTATCTACATTTTCTTTGTAAACAGGAGAAGGTAGTGAGTGCTCGTTTTAGTCCAGAGCAACCTGGTGTTTTCATAGAAGGTTATAGATTCAGGGCAGTAGAGCCTTATCTTCTTCCAAAGGTAAGTGAATATATCTACAGTGATGTTCTTTATATCTGGAATGATCATGCCATGAACTTCAATTTTGATTGTGCTCCTTTGCAGCCTACCTTTGCTGATTATGCATGATTTTTATATTCCAGATGAGATATTCTAGAAAACTAGAAAACTAGAAATGTAATCATTTGTAACTTTTTTGAACTGGTAACAGACAGTCATTGCAGCATAAAACTTTTTTGAACTACACAAATTTAGTGTTTTGATTACATTGTGTAATTAAATTGCATGTACGCTCAATCACAATGTTTGTTATTGCAGTACAAATTATGTAGCTAGGGTAATAAATATGAGATGACATAGAAACAAGGAGACGTAATGTAATGTTTGCCGTACCACAATGGATTGCTACAGATTCCTGACATACATGTTTCTCATTTCCGCACAGGGCTTTGAAGGGACAATAGTCGTTAACAGTTTCAATAAAGATGATCCTTCCACAACACTCTACCTCAGCAAAGATGACACTAATAATGGGGGAGGTGTCATAGAACTCCAGCAGGTAACAATTTGATTCATGCCCATTATTTGGTATGGAACCAAGTTTTCAGGCGCTAAACCTTGACAGTGAACTGGATTATCTGCGCTGTAGAAGGACAATTCAATAGGTCCTTTACTGCAATTCTTCACTGAAGAAAAGTTGGTTTAAGCTACAGAAATAATATAAATTGTTGAAATGATAAATGAATACTCTGTGCTTGTAGCCTGCTATAGTACTGTTTTTCTGTTTAAATTGAAGTCCCATCTCATTTAAAAAAAAAAAAAAAAAAAAAAAATTCAGGTGCATTTTTCTTGTTTTCTTTAAAGTACAAAAATAACGATAAAGTTATTTGATGCAACCCTCTATGTAAATGAAAACAACATGCTTAGCATACTCTATTCTTTCCATATATGTCTACAGGGTATAATAACAATTTGTGGCACCTTGTACCTTTGAATTCAAAGAATATTTATGTTTTGTAGCATTAACGTTTAATGTTGAAAGCAATGAGTATTGAAACAATGTTGGAATAATTTGCAGACATAGTTTTATGATAAAACATACTGAAATTATTAATCTTATCCTTTTAATGTGTTTTTTGCCTATCCAGTATAGCAGATATAGTGAAGATAATTCAGACTTTCCAGAGAAGGTTGAGAAATTAGATAGAGGTACAGAAGCTTTGGTGTCAGGAAACTTCATCTACAACATTCATGGTAAGAACACTGGTGTATCTTACCTGTATACTTCTTTCTTTTAGGAATCCAGTTATAAAGTCTTAAGTTTTCATCTGTGCCCTACCCCTCCTCCCACTTTGTGATGGAAAGAGTAAATGGCTGTTGTGTCCACCTGTAATCATCGCCGTTTGCCTAGTATCATCATGTTCGTAGTGCTGATATGAATGCCATTTATTCAGACATTTTTTCTTTATCTGTGTCTCCCCTCAATACACATCAGTTCGGTAACATTCTGCAGTTTTAGTTCTTCTTCAACAGTATTAAAGGTAAAGACCAGTATTGGAAACGCCCCAATTTCAAAAAATGAAATGGAAGCTCTCATTACCAATCATGTGAAAGAATATGTTTTGACTAATACATGATGATAAAAAATTTGCCGGGAAAGGGCCTACTAATTCATATATTTGGTAAATTTGTTTCTCTCATGGTCTGTGAGAGATATAGGGTAGTCCCATATACATCTTTCTGTGTATAGTGCTTGTAATTTTACGAAGAATGGGCCAAATTTCTTATCATTTTGATGATTCCAGAACCTTGCAGATGCTAGATGCTAGATAATCAACCTTTTCTGATCGATTCCACAACGTTTCTTTCACAATGCAATCGCATGACCATAACTGGTCTTTACCTTCAATACTTCAATTGTGATTATATTGTATTCTGTTCATTGTAACCTATGTCTGAGACATTTGTGAGCAAAACCCAAGTATTCATGTTAAATGTACATAGGACTAGGTGTACTTGAAATGAAATTAATTGATTATATTCTGTTGCCGATTGCTGTCATTTTATTGAAGCGAAACTTTAAATTCATAAACTTTTACTAATTAAATCTTCCTGACAGAACCTGACAAGCTCTCTGTATGGATGAACGTGAGTGAGGAACAGTCTTCAAAATGGCATTCCAAGATCGTGAACGAGACGAAAGCCCTTCAAGAAGAGGCTGAGAATCAGAACGATATACTCCTTCTGGATGTTGTAGATACTTATAGAAATATTCCTGCAAAAATGCTGCAATTTTATGAGTGGTAAGATTCTTTCTATTTTTTTTCTTCACTTTTTCATAGCAATTAAGAAATTGTAAGTGTTTGTGATTTAGTAAATTCTTTACAGTTTGGGAATATTTTCATAGACCAAAAAGTCTATTCACATTGTGATAAGCAATCTAAAACTTTAATTTCAATCTCAGTATGCTAATTCAGCTTTTTATGCTCAAAATGTCATCTGTCATTAGTAATGAATAATTTTGAGGTTCTACAAACTAACTGACGTAAAACTTCAAGTCAAAATATGAATTAATTAATTATGAATAATGAAAATTCTATACCGGTATGTCTTTTTATTTTTTTTTAAATTTGCAAGTGGATTGTAGATTGTTCAGAAATATTTTGTTGGGGGGAGGGGGGCAGTGTAAACTGCCAAGAGTTAGCATGTATCTCTTTCTGCAAAGATCTGTAACTAATTGTGTGTGTTTTTCTCCCAATGATATTCATAATTTTGACAGGGTGGTGCAATCAAGCAATATCCAGTATGTAATCAAGACTGATGATGATGTATACATGAATCTGGATCATATTATGCAGGTCAGTACCTCTTATTGTTCATATTTACTAACATATACATATTACAGACCGGAAAGCGTACCCAATGTTGCTACAATTCATATCGGCAAATATAGTAAACTGGTCTTCTGATCAGCATAAATGACATTGACAAGAAAAACTGAGAAAGAAATATATAATATGCACTACCATTGTACTCATGAGGTATGTAAATGAACCAGAATAAGTATTTAATACGATTATATTATTTCCTTCTGAACAATCAATCTTTTGAGAGCACCATTTTTTCTTTTACAATATTTCTTAGGATGATCCATAATTATAAAAGCTATTCCCCAAATATTGTGAAGATATGGGTTCAGTTTGGCTTTAAATTGTATATCAGTCAGTAAATGTCAGCTTGAATATGTTGCTTATTTATCAGTCAGTATATGTCAGCTGTGAATGTGTAGCTTATATTTCAATAATTAGATACCTGACTTGTGGGTTTAATTTTTTTTTATTATATTAGTTACCAAATTCTTGACTTTAATCTTGTGTATGCAGAACTTTGTAATTGATGAGTACCCAACATCTAAACTGTGGTGGGGTCAGTTTCGATTCGGCTGGTCTGTGGAGCATCATGGGAAGTGGGCGGAGCATGACTACCAGTCACCTGTCTATCCATCGTTTGCCTGTGGATCAGGCAGTATGATGACCAGGGATCTATTTCAGTGGATAGCCGCTAATTCAAGGTAATTGGCATTTTATTTCTATTTCATTTTATTTATTATTATCTGCCACTTCTATGGCAGATTAAACTAAATCTTGCAAAGGGCCAGATATGATATTGTCCTTTGTGCATTTTTACAGATATTTTTCTTCTTTTCATTTGAAACCTATTTTTAACACTTTGACATGTGTCTTTGATGTATTATTTCTGCAATGATGAAACCCCTCCTCCTCCCCCCTCCCTCCCTCCCTCCAAAAAAAATTTAAAATGTTATATTTTTTTTTACAGACATAGGATATGGAAAATGCTCATGGTGTAATGTTTTTTTACCAACGGCTCTCTGTTAACTGTTAATTTTCATTTTCTTTACTTTTCCCTTGCACAGAAATCTTTTTAAATTTCAAGGAGAAGATGTATCCTTGGGTATATGGTTAGCTGCACTTCAACCAAATTACCATGACGACCCAAGGTGGCATTGTGACAATACATGTTTGTCATCGATGTATGTATCTGCAGAATTATCTCCAGATGAAATACGTAGCAGATGGCATCATAGAAGACAATGTGGGGACCCGTGTGGGTGTGGATGACGAGAGTAGATTTTTTTTAATTTTTTTTTTTGTTGAAATAGGTCAAATTATTCTCCAGCTTCTTTTTCTTATAGAAGGAAAAAAAAAAAACCTTTTCTTTTGATGTCTTATTCTTTTGTTCTGAAACAGCATAAATGAATTAACTTTATTTGTATAGTTGCTAGATATTTGATGCCGAACAAAGGTCCCCGATTTAGCCTGAGTGAATAGTTCCTGGAAGTTTTTTAATGGAAAATTTTGCTGATAGCCGACGCAAACTCCTTCTTTCTCCTTAAATTTGATGTCTTCCTTTGGACTTTCTCCACTGTGCAATGTTTAGTTTTTGCATCCTGTTCCTGACTTCACCAAATGATGACAGATTGAATCATGTAGTTATTGCATGTATATGTAGTCAAGGAATATGACTATTAAACGAAAAAGAAGCTGGTGAATATATATTTGCCCATAAAGTTGGAATAATCTTTCTATATCTGTTTCAATAAAATGATTGAAATAAAGCTTATATCTTCTCAAAACTTTATTGGTCAACCTCCATGACTCTCTATATATTGATAAAGTTCTGAGAAAATGTAAACTTTAGCAAGAATAAATCATATTGTCACAATCATTTCATGAAAAGAAGTGAAGACAAATTATTCCAACTTTATGGGCAACAGAGTAAATCATGTCTGTTATTTTGCTACTAAATGGTGCTATGTTTTGTCTTCAAATGTACTAGAACAATTGGACCATGTGATTAAAATATGGACATTACAGTATTACTTTTTATCGTAATGTTTTTAAAGAGGCTTTGGTAATATTGATGTAAAGAATTATGAGGTTTGGGAAACTATTTTTGTATAAAGGTTTTGTGGAAGCTTTGTATTTTATTTCCAATTGTTGTGTTTAGGCTCTGACACGAGAATCAATTCTAATTCTTGCCTTTCATCCATAAATTGTGTAAAATCAAAGCACTTCTTACACCTACACATCTTAGAAAATTGAATTTCACCAAATATTTTTCTCCTTCAGTAGTAGAATACCCCTCTTTAATTCTAAATGAGCACAATCAATTTAATGAATTTTGAAACCATTTTATTTATTAGGGATACATGACATTTCCCCCATAATTTGAGTCATGTTCACACATGCATTATTGAACTCTGTTTGATTAACAGGGTTGTTATTTTTTCCTTGACTATGCCCCAAATTGTGCAATGTTTATGGTATTACACAAACTGTCGGTGGTTAAGTATAAGTATTGTGCAGCTTTTAAGTAATTTCTTAAATACTTGTATTTCTATTAGGCTGGTTCGGGTATGAAGCAGTAAACCGAGGCGTTTACAAAAAAATACCTGTATGTAAATGAATGGCTATACTGCGCGCAATAAAGGTCCTACACATATTCAGTGACGTATGTACAAGATGCAGGAATATGAAGCATATTACCGTACACTTCTGTCTTAAAATAACTGCCATGGGTTAACAATAACATATCATATCTGAATGAGTCTTACAACTTGATATGAATGGGGAGGTGTATGCTGTTTATTTTTGCTGGTATTGTAACAGTTGCATTTTTGCCATGCCCCATCTTGGGTATTGTAATACTGTAATACAGTCAGTTTACGACCATCAGTTTCCAGGATTAACGTAAGATAATTTTGAGTGTGCAAGTTGTCATTTTTGCTTTCAGTCCAGTTTGAAATATCTTGATTGTATTGAATTGATGTAGTTCTTCCGTGTTGCCTTTGCTTATCAGTACATGAGATACAATCTTGTTTATGTTGTATTTATTAATCACTTTGTGCCTGTATTTGTATCAAAAGCACAGCACATAACTTGCAGAGGATTGGTAGAGAAAATAAACTCAAGTGTGAAATATATTCTGTACCTACACTAGGATATGTGTGTAGAGTGGAAAAGATACACGTTTATACAATATTTTAAAGAATTATCACTAGACAAAAGATCTAAACAAGAAATTATAGAACTTGGACCAGCAAAATTAACTTGCTATATCAGATATCTTGTTATATCAAAGCTCTTTATAAAGAGTTTCCACTGTATTGCAAGGTTTACAACTGGACTTCATCAGCTGCTGCTTAATTTCTTCTTCCAAAGAAATAATATTGCTGAGCATTACATCAAATCCGTCCCCTTTTTTTAGTAGTTAATTTATTGCATTTAGACATATTTCCATCACATGTCAACATCTCCATAATCACTGATCATTTCTTGCCATTCTACTTCTTGTTCCTTATCATGAGTGATATGTTTAGATGCTAGGACAAGGCGACAGTCAAAGTATTTATCAACCAAATCGTTATTATACCTTGCATTTGGAAAGCCACAACTGTATTTTCTCTATCTTATTACAATTTATCTCCTATAGGCTTGTGTACTTGTTTCTGTGAAGGATGAATTTAAGGGGAAGGGGAAACATATCATAATAGATATTGGTAACTTATAAGTTTTTATAGGTAATAGAATGTATGCGATCATTCATTTCTGTGACATATTGAACATTGATTGCTATGAAATTCAACATGTTTTGGATACTCTCCCCTTGTTAATGTGCAAATTTCAATTTCTTTCTTTCTTTCTTTTTGATTTTTAAATACACCTAGCCAGGTGAAGTGCTGCAACAACACAATAATCATATCATCAAAATGCAACTCAAAGACAGTATTTAACCCAAAAAACACTTGCCATGTTAACTAGCTGTATTCGTTTTAAAATGACAACCTACGAGATCAACTTAAAATTATAATGTTCTTCAAAATGATTAATTTTTTTATCTGCAAGTCAGTTGAGAACTAATTTTTACTGTAGACATGACTTTTTCAAATATTTTGTATATTATATTTTGTTAACAATGTACGAATTGTGATGTATATGGTGTATATTTGTTAATACCCACCAGTTATGTCATGCTTGAATGTATATCAATTTGTATGTACCATACAGAAGTGTGTGTTTCTATTTTACAACATATTCATTGGTGCTGATTAAGTGCTTTGTTATATTTGATAGCTTGCAAATGTACAAGATAAAACAAGAGACTGATGCTATATTTTTGTATAACTTTGATATTTCATATGTATGATAGGGAGTATCCTATGTAAAAATTGAAGGATGAAATATCATCTGAACAGTTGAATGTATGTAATTGTGATTTTATGGATGACAAAATATTGTATGACAGCTCATTTTTGTAATAAAGAAACCGAACAGTAAGATAAATTTAAGTCTTTGCATGATGCAATGTTTTATTCAAGCATGACTGAGTTTTTAAACAATATGTGTACTAACTGCTGCTTTGATGTTCGAAATGATCAGAAGATGATCTTATAAACATTGCAAACTATACAACTGCTTTAATTCTTCTCTTCTTCAAAAAGTTTATCATACAAATTGAATAGATATGTTCTACATTTCACCTGACGTTTTGTTAAACCAATCATCTACACAAATACATGTCTCACATCAACATCTCTCGCATCAACAGTTTTGCCCTTGAAATTGGAAAGAAAATGCATGGAATGTAATTTTACAAAAACCACATCTATGTGAGATATGATATTGAGTCAGGGATGCACTCATATTTGTCTACTTTAGTTATTACAGGTAAATGCACGTTTTTTCTTTAGCATTAGAGGTTTTAAAAGTTTAGTTTAACAATATCAACTACTGAACATTGGAAAATTCACTTAAATTAAAATGTTTTGATACTCATACTTCTATAGTTCTTTTGTAAATGTAAAATATAAAAAAATATCAACACATTTACATGGCAAACATTTAGACTTGAATATCATATATACAAATATACAATGACTGAAATTCAATGAAATCCAATAGAAATATTCAGTTGAATTCAATAAGATAGTGGATATGCTAACATGAAACATGCAACATGCAATACTACTGAAGTGACTTTTGTATCCAGTCGTTATATCTGGAAATAAAAGTTGTCCACACATAATAGTTGATAGTACAAAATACATGTACATATGAGAAATGTATGAACTTGGGTGTGATATACAAAGAAAATAACTTTGCATTACTTGTATTGATTTTAGAATTTAGTTGAAAAATGAGTATTAAGGTTTTTACTCTGATTAAACTACTTGAAGAAATGAGATTTCCACACATACAGTCTGTGAAGTAATATTACTTCACAAATTAATAATACTTCAGCAAATGAATGCTACATGCTTTCATTTCAAAGTACTTTTCAGATTTGATTGTTTTTTATATGACCATACTATTCACACCCACACAAATAATGGAGAACCAAACATAAATTGATTTGGTTTAATGATCATTGCAATTGAGAAAAATCAGTGACTTCCCGTTATATTACATGAAGCCTAAATGCAGATATTCTAATTTTCGATTCAAATGAATTTAGCCTCAAGACTTATCTGTTGAACAATCCTTCACCTTTAATAATCATTATTTCACTATTTCCACATAGACGAGCTTTGCATGTGTAAAATAAAGATCGGACTGAAGATTGAATATTAACGTTAATTGTTAGTTATCAAAATAATTATCACAAAGTGTTAAGGTCAATATGCCACCACTGATCAAGAACATGAATACAAAAGTATGAAAAGATATAAAATTCACTTAAATTTGAACTAAATCAATGCATTATTGAGAAGTATCAGAAATTGTCAAAAGATACCGGTAACTTTGATTGAACCGTGTAATACAAAAACTCAACAAATAGCAAAGCAATTCCAAACTAGAATGATTTTCATAACAAATTATTTTAGTAACATCTTGATGTTTATTTAAAACTATTGAAACACTTCATTTATGTAAGAAGATAAACATCATACAAAGATACACACTTACGTTTGAATGGTTGAATTACAACTTTTAAATTGCTGAACATTTATTAACCTTATAAGCAATGAACCTGCAAAAACTGGTTTGAAATGCAAATTCTTGATTCTGTCTTTGTTGGGATTTTCTCCTTTCTTCAATCAATCTTTTTACAGATATGTTCCCCTATTCCTGCAGTATTCAACAGTTGCTAAAGCTGTTCATCTGATTGGTGAAAAAAGATCTAATTTTCAAGTGTTTAACAGTCATGGTGAATACCTTTATCGATCTGACAGGGTACTCTTAAAGCCAGCTTGCTTCTTTTGCCGAAGGTTCCATGCACAAGCTCTTTTTCTAGGATACAAGAAAGAGAAATATGGGCAAAAAGCCATCAGAGAATCGCCCAAAGTATACTATTAGCTCCAGCGAGGTTGACAAAAATTGACATACGGTAATACAAATTTTTTTTAAATCCTTTTGAGACTTTGACTACGAACAGCGGCAGGCTTTGTTAGACTATATAGCTGTGATGCCTGCTGGCAACTAGTTATCCAGTTATCCACTTTCAGAACTCAACTATAAAGACATACCTATTTCAGATTGCTTACAATTAGTTACTGTCTTTCGTAAACAACACTAATCAGACGAATATTTCCAAGATTATAAGCAAGACTTTAATTAATAAATGTTTTCCTTGTTCCAAAGTGGAAATAATGTCCAATAATTTTCAAGTTATGAGGTATCAAAAAAAAGAGGCTTTACTGTATAGAATCTAGTACAAATGTAAATGTATATAGCACTTTCATTTTTGTTTTGGTAGGTCACATATCCATTTAAACACGTTTTGCGCATATCTCTGCGAGGTTCCTTATTTACCCGTAAAGCTGTTTGAAATTGTCAGGTATTTCATTCCATGCTTGTCCAATCAGTCTGTTGATCTCTTTGCTTTTCAATGTAGGCCAACCACTAAAAATACAGAAAAGATGCACTTTATTATCAAACTTATGAAAACACAGCTTTAAGAAAGAATTTTTAAATTAATGTTCACTATACGGAGAGGTTAAAAAAAGTGATTATGGAACAAAGAGAATGAGAAAGAGAAAGATGTTTAAAAATCACCTGCTTTTATACCGTTGTCAGTATTTTCTTTGTAAAGGTGTAAGCCACAAATATGTTTAAATAAAGGTGTTAAGAATTTTCAATTCATGAACAGCTTCAGAATGCATTTTCAAAGACTGTCAGGTATTATCCATGTTATATGATTTATTTATAATGACAAGGATGCATAGATCTACTGAAGATATGAACATCCTATCCAGTTTCAGTCAATTTCACATAATTATAGAATGCTGAAAAGATTGTTTGAACTGGAATATCTTTATCTATTCTAAATAACAATTTTTTTTGGAGTTACTTACTCTTTGAACCTCTTGATATTGACCTTGATGAATAGTTCAAAGCCATCCATCCCAGATCTCTTGGAAGAAGACTGCTGTCCAAGGAGGGACTTCAACACCATTGAATCATCTCCAACATCTAGGATGATTTCAACGGTTTGCCTCACCGGTTGAAACAGAGAAGCCTGTGGATTATATTCGTCAAATGGATGGACACTGGTACAGGACATCCCGGGGTTTGGACCAACCACTTTGCCATCTAAGCCATTGCTGAGGGTGCAGTTTATGTAGCCAAAGGTTGGGTTAGGATCACGATCAGGGACGAGGTTTTGGTTGAGGATGTTCTTTGCTGGAGGTGAGCCAGGAGCAGTGCTGTTTGGAAGGGGTCGCATTTGAGAGATCATAGGAATGGCAGTCTGCTGGGTGCCGCCACTTCCAGGACATGGCTGAAGGAGACTGGATGGAGTAGGAGCAATGGTGCTGGATAAATTACAATTATCTTGCTGTAGTGGCAAGAAAGTGGTAGAATCAGCCTGATTGCCATCGCCATGACAAAGAAAAGAAATGGGTCCTCTCTTGTCGATGAAAGGAATAGACAACAGGTGGGAAGAGATAGCGGGAACTGGGAGGACCACTTGTTGCAAGGATGACCTCTGACCCCACTGGTTTGGGATGTGGCTGCTCTTTTGATTGACCTCAGAAAGAGTTGGGATATATTTCACCCCTGTGTCACATCTGATCAGATCTGCCAGAGAATCTCCCCCTTGCTGCAGATCATGGCTAGAGCTGGAACCACAGCTTCCCTGTGTAGATTCTTGATCAGTGGTCTTGCTGCTGCTGAAACCATCGTCAAGGGACCCCGTTCCCCAACTAGAGCTGGTAAAAGACGAGTTCATCTGGCTTGTCCGGGAGGCATCCGTTTCAATGGAACTCTCAGAGCAGATCATCCCACTCATGGAGCCGCTTGCTAGCAGACTGTCCTGAGTGTTCACTGTACTGAGGAGAGATTCCACATCTTCTTCTTTCATGTCATCATCTTGAAGACACTCATTACTGATCTCCGCCACCTGTAGGTCATCATATCGGATGCTCTCCTTCTTATGTCGTGCTGTCTTCATGGCTCTTGTTTTGCTCTTGGTTGTATTCTTCTTGATTGGCAAACTTGTCAAGGACTTGTCTGCCTTGAAGTTGAGACGGGCTAGCAGCTCATGTATGGACTCTACAGAAACTGGTGTGTCAGCAGGAATCTCTTTCTGGAACCCGTCTGTATTTTAAAAAAATATAGGTAATAAAACAGAAAATAGGAAGAAGCAAAAATATAGGTATTAAAATAGAAAATAGAGAGAAGCAAAAATAAAGCATTTATTTTTAAGCAAGAGGCAAGATTCCATCATGTGCTATATTCAGTACATTATATCATTCCATGTCAACCCCTTATCTGCAAATATTATAATTCATAATTGAGCAGTCCTTGTATTGAGACTTGAGAGGTAAAGGGGTGTTAACTTTGAGTAGAATCTCTCATTCGGTTATAAATGTATGATAACTGATTTAAGCTGTAATTTTAAAAAGGTAACCTGAGCGGGAAACACTCTCATCCTATTTCTTCTTTTATATTTTCAATAAACCTGATGTTCCTTAAAGAGTCTGTTTAGTCTTTATTTTTCTTTTAATGTAAAAAACACATAAACTAGGGAAAAACCCTTGTCAGACACTTTGTTTTCTCCTATTTAAGACTTACCTATCAAAGTATATAAGGGAGCACTGAATGAAAGATCTCCAGAATCATTTGTTTGATCGATGTCCATATCCAAGCATAAATCTGCTATCTTGTCTTCTAAGAACTGAATATAATCACCCGTCTTGTTCAACACATAGTGCTGTGAAATAAAAAAAATATTCAGAAGGGGGAAAGTGAAAGACAAAATGATCAATATACTATTATTTTCTCTAACAATTCTTGATTACATGTGATGCATTATGGGAAAGTGTCAACAAAAATATCAGCTTTGGCATTGTTATATACCCTAGGAGATAAGGAGATTTAATCATTTGGTCACTGGGGGTAATTTTTATACATGTTTATCAGCTGAGGAGATTTGATGGGCCTATTCTATTGAAAAATGTGCTGAGGTGCTAGAAAATGGGTTGAAATTTACCACATCCCCTCCCCCCGCTCCCCCCCCCCCCCTATCAACAATATGGTCATCTCAGTCACATTTTGAACAAAAATTGACAATTTGTACTGAATTTTGTCCAAAATTTGGATGGGTGAGTTTTAATATCCAAGTTTAATATAATATCCCAAGACGAAAATCCCATTGAAACCAATTGAACACCAATTGAAATTTCAATTGGTTTCAATTGGTTTCAATTGGTTTCAATTGGTTTCAATTGGTTCCAATTGGTTCCAATTGGTCTCAATAGGTTTTAACAGGTTTCAATGGGACTTTAATAGGACTTCAGATGGTTTCAATTGGTCCAGATTGGCCCCATTGGACAAATTGGACCCATTTGCCCCATTGGCCTAGGCCCCATTAGACTTTAATGGGTCCCCAATTGGTTTCAATTGGACCAATTGGCCTTAATTTGGACTTCAATTGGTCCAATTGAAACCAATTGAAATTCCATTAAAGTCTAATAGGGCCAATTGAAATCAATAGAAATCAATAGAAATCAATAGGACCAATGCTAAATAGAAACCAATTAGACCAATATAGAAACCATTAGGACCAATAAGACCAATAAAAAACAATAGGACCAATAGAAACCAACAGAAACCAATAGAAACCAACAAATCTAGGCATCTCATGAATATTCATTATCACTTTACACGTGTCACAGAAAAATAAAATTATCATGATTTGTTTAGCAAATTATGACAATGCACATCAATTTTGTGATTTCTATTTTCCTTCGGCAATTATTAACCAATAGATTATTTTGTCTGATCATGTTACAATTACATTCACGTTTTAGCAATAGATATATTGATTATATGATTACTAACCAATAAACAACATGCATATGTGTACGAGCCTGAGTCACTGTAAATGTAACTCTTAAATTCACTTCAAATGATCTATGTGATGAAGTTAATGCAAATGAGATTGGAATATACCTAATTGGTGGACAGTTGCCAATATCGATTATGAAGTATCAGTAATTTATCACGGGTTCTTCTAACTGGATCGATTTACCAATTGAATCCCCATTGAATCCCAATTCAATACCAATTGGCAATTTGGAGTACATGGAAAGTGAAACAATGGGTACCCATTGAGACCATTTGGCAATTGGTCCCCATTGGAACCAATTGGCAATTGGTCCCCATTAAAACCAATTGCCAGTTGGTTTCAATGGGGACCAATTGCCAATTGGTTTCAATGGGTACCCATTGTTTCACTTTCCATTTACTCCAAATTGCCAATTGGGATTCAATGGGGACATTCAATGGGGATTCAATTGGATTTTCGTCTTGGGAATGTGTACTGATATCCATTTGAAATCAACAGTTCGGATAACCAACCTGTTTGGGCACATAATGTGGTATTAACGGCTTTCACTTCATTAACTGATGCTTTACTTTAGTTCATTACCTTTGTTTCTGGTTCACTGGGTTCACAAGTAGGAAGTGCACTGATTATTTTCCTGATGGCCAGGTTCAGGCTGTAATGTCTTTGCCTGAATGAGTGAGGCAAATTTCATTATACACAAGATAGAGAGAGAGAGAGAGAGAGAGAGAAAGTTTACAATCAGAGGTAGACAATGTCTTAGATACACATACACAATGACATGGAAATTGTCATTGTCATATGCAATCATCCACAAATTAAGGAGTTTGATCAATGAAAAAGAAGCAATGAATAAGGTCAAAGAAAAAGACCAATCGGCAGTAGGGATTAGCATTTTTTTAATTAAAAATAATTATAAATACCATACTTAAAAGTAATGGGTCTACTTTTAAACATCAAATTAGTAAAGATCTCTGCACCTGTATCATCAAGTTAAAATCTACAAAAGGCTTTTTACAATGCTCAAAATCACGCCATAGCCTTGTGTGATTATTCCCCATAGCTGGCTTGATAGAATAACATTTGTAATTTTCTTTGCCTTCAAATTTCTCCTTTAAAAAATGTCATCTTAAAATGGTCACTGCACTTGTGGTGGAAGCATACATGTTTGGAAACTCTCTTACTATTAATTATGCCCACGAGTCGCTTAAGCCTTAGGTTCATTTCATTTGGGAATAGGCTTAGCCTAGACCTATACTATAGCCTAGTATAGGCCCTAGATCAATGTCCCTCTGACCTCTGTTGAAAGAGTGCATCAAAAGACATAGATCTAGGCACCCTGTGCCACACAGTGCCAATTAACTCCTCCCTGCAGACAGATGTTTCTGTCTTTTAACTTTAACTTATTATCATAGATCTATCTAGCCTACCCCAAGTCCAAGACGAAAAGTAAGTTACGTTAATTTCTTTACACTCATTTATTTGGCGCTAATTGTAACTTTGACGCTGGTCACTCATTGGTGTTGGCTTGCTCAAATACGAACTGTCTCAAGACTCAAGTAAGATTAAGATTCAGTCTACTATCTGGGGCACACTCTTTTTCTGTTTAACTTCAAATGAAAATCTTTAAAAATTAAGATCGGAGAAATATTCTAACGTTTCGTGCCTCCAGATACTTTTCGTTAAATTAACTGTTTACTCTAGATCTATACCTCTCATGGATTCGATGCATTTCCCGTTTATCCTCCAGCTCGTCCGGAGACGGTCCCCGCTTCTTAGTTTGGTTTTTTGAGCTTGACTTCGTCTTCGAGTTCGCCGATTTTTTCACATTCTCACAGCATTTCTTGCTCCGTGATCCATCTTTATTCCCAGGATTTGATGATGTCGCAGCTTTGGAACGGGATCTTCTCGACTTTAGTTTTCGCATCTCGTCATCCCTTTCTTTCTTTTCAAATTAGCAAGCTGAATCAATCTGGTGTGGTGGCCTTGCTATTCATGGATCATGGAGTCTCTGATCTATAGCTAAAGCTACCCAAAACGTCATCAGCGCAATGCATGCACAGCATACATATCATGCAGAGATATGACAGCTAGTTCAATAATCGTCGTTTTGATTGGTTGAAAGTCTCCGAACATTGCCTTTACCAAAGCCGTTGTGTATTATTTATTGTATTACTTTAATAGCCTTCATAGATCTAAGTACAATAAAACAAAAAATACTATTTTCATTACATTAAAATGTCAATTACAAAGTACGCAATAATTTAAAAAAAAGTCTAAGACTCGGATATGTAGTTTAATTAAACTTCCTGATTCGTTTAATATGTAGATGTAGATGTCGATCACACATGGACAACTAGAACTATATCTCTACAATGTAGATCTTATTTATCCATAGTCCATATTTATGTACAGGGTTGTAGATTTTCAATTATTGCATTGTTGCTGAACATCCTAGAGATCTAAGCATTATACACTAGAAAACCATTTACGTCAGTACGTAGGGCGGCGGAGCATATCTTTCAAAGTGGGAGAGGGGGGCACCAACAAAACAGGGCACTTTCTGGAGAAAAAAGGGCACATTCAAAGGGAAACCTCAAAGCGAAAATACACCCTACATTGTGATTACATTACCAGGGATGGTTTCAATATTTGTTTATTTCTTTACATGATCCAAGATACTGCTTAAGCATCATTTTTTACAGTCAAGTGTGATGGTCTGAATATTACAAGTTTAAAGATTTGCGAGGTCGCAGTGCGAAAAACTTGCATCTTATAAAGAGGAAAATATACAGTCCTGATGGGGGTAATAAGCACTTGGCTGAGATGAAATGGGGCACTTGTGAGAACAGAAAGTAGCACTTATTCCAAAGAAAAATAGGCACTTGTCGAAGCCAAGGCTTCCGATTTTAATAGAGGCATTTTATCAGAGAAGTTGGAAGGGGTGCATTTATGAATAGGGGAAGGGGCTCTTATTTAAACAGGGGGCATTTATCAGAAGGAAAAAAGGCACTTAATTATTAGAAGAAAAAAAAGGGGCACGTGTCAATATAAAAGGAGTCATTTATTGTCAGAGGTAAAAAGTGGCACCCATCAGATATATGAAAAGGGAACTTTGTACAAAGGAAAAGGGCACTTGTTAAAGTAAAATGGCACCTCTCAGATTTAAATATGGGTATTTATCATAGGTGGTAAGGGGCACTTTTCCTATGTAAAAAGGGGCACTTTAGGGGTATTTGAAAAGGTGGGAGCACTGTGCCCCGCTGCTCCCCCCCCCCCCCCCACCCCCGCCGCCTCTTTCAGTACGTCTAGTGAAATATGAATTTTGTCTTTCTTTTTTTTTTTACGTTTGACAAAAAAACGATACTGTGCTATTTGAAAGAGACTAGCCAGAGGGGGGAAAAAAGAGTTCTGCTGCACTGGTTTCGAAGTATTGAAAATGACAAGGATTCCGGATCAAGAAATTAGCTCTTCACATTCTCTTGATAAAGTGAATGAAGAGGATGCTATTCTTCATTGTCAGTTGAATATATCCAGAACAAATGTAAAAGTTCTCAGTGAAAGCATCATCAAGTTATCACAGGTAACATGCACTGCCCCACACCTTGATAATGGTGTTATGTTTTGTTAGAGTCGGGTGTGAATCGACCGGTGCGATCGGCCGCGTGAGTAGACTGGATAGTTTCCATGTGAATGTGTATGTGTCAATGATATAAGACGTTGCGGGATGTGGGTCGATGTTTTGAAATGTAAAGTTAACAGGACTTCACAGGTGCCTCCCCTTCCTTCCCAGCAATATCTTTCTGCATTTTAGAGAATTCTTATAAATCACCTGATCTGTTTTCCTTAAAAGTTAAACAAATTTTTATATCTTTAGATCAATTATCATTATTTTTTTCTTGTCACACTGAGTTCCTAGCTGACTTGTGCCACCCCATCCCTGCAGCCAGAGAATCCTGACCTTAGATCTGCCACCTAAACATACAACAGAAACAGTGTTTTCCTAATATATGTGTTTACATTGTCGCAGGTTTGATGTCTCTAAATGTCACAAGTTAAGTCACCATGTTTTATCCACAATGTTTACAGGAGGTCGAACATGCTCTCTTGAGAAAGAAATCGTCGTCTCAGCTGAAGGTGGATGTGGGTACAGACAAGGAACGGATCCAGTCACCCATTGAAGATGCCATGGCGATATGCACAGAGCTGAGTACTTCTCCAGAATACTTTGAAGGTGAGTAGTGTACTTGAATGAGAAGGGACAGTATTGGCATGAAAAATTATTGCAATTCACTAAACATACGTAAAAATTCATATTTTCCTAAGAATGAAATTGTGCATTGCACTATCAAATGAAGAACATTACAGATCAGGGCAGGAGTCATTAGAAAGTTGGATGAGTTTTTATCTACTTGTGCATACAGAATGCATAGCAGATATCGAGTTGTTGCAGATCATGCTACTGTTGAATATTGGTATTTGATTTTGATTTTGATTCAAAATTGTCAACAAGATCATATAATTTTCAAATGAAAAAGACTAACTGAAGATATTGTTTTATCTTCTTATTTTTTCCTTTATTCCCAAATGGATATTCTGGATCTATTTTATTTTCAATCAATTTCCTGAAATCACTTTTAATTGTAACAAGTATAAACTATAAAACGGTAGCTGTGTTTAACATCCCCCCTCTCAATTGAATGAACAGATGTTTCAGCAGCACTCAAACAGAGACAGTCATCCCTACAAGAAACTGTCAAGGCTTTGACCAAAGAGATTGCTGACCTTAAAGACACATGAGCAACTGCAGAGTTTGGTGATGGACTAAAGTAAAGGTATTCTGCAGAATTGCTAAAAAGCAGTAGGACAGACCAGAACAGGATCAGGACATAGACTTCTTCAGAGTAACTGGACAATGGACATCATACAAGAGTTAGATTCACTCAGATGTGCTTGATCTGTAGGGAATTTATTTTTCTACTTTTTGTCATTGAAAAAGTTTGGATAAGTATTAAAATATTGATTTGCATGGGAGCTGAAAGAGTAAAATATCGAACTCTATAGAGTTGAAAAAGGTTTGGTCTTTCAAACAAATCTGCTAAAGACTTCATTGTGCAGGCAAAAGTATTTTGTATTTGAGGTAAAATTAGATATGAAATAAGTTGATTCTGCCTTATATGCTGTTCAGTATTGCTTGAAATAAAGTAGACACATTACCACCAAGTCACACCAAGGTCTATGGGATAATGCATGCAGTCAGGCGTGACACAGTGTGAGACTGTCAACTTTATTCCAAGCAATACTGTAATAGACTTCAGTAGGCCAACAGTCTGTTCTGAAGTATTCTTCTCAATTAGCCTGTAAGATGTGATCCTTTAAAAGTATTGCTGAAAAAAGGTTGACACCCATACTGCAACTCACTCTGAGATTTCCACTAAACACCGACAAAACTTTCCTTTGGGAAGGGGTTTTCAGTTTTGTTTTCTTCTTCCCCTTCGTAAATCTCAATTGAATCATTTTAACTCAAATCCTCCCCCCCCCCCCCCCCAATATACATGTAAAATGCTCTGGCCTCCAGTTTTAGAGGAAGGCTTTAAATGCCTTCTAACATTCATAACTCAACATTGCTTCATTAATTTTGTTCCATTTATTTAAAAATTAAATCTTGTGTATTGTAATTTCTTCTGGTGCAATTCAATGTACTGTCAACATGCTATTAACTTTCGGTTTAAAGCTTTTCCTCTTTGAGGCTGATGAAGATAGGGACAGTATTCATAGAAAGTCCATCCCGTCTGTAACTTGCTAGGAGAGTGGTTCTGGCATGTGTGTGCATGTTCGAGTCCTATCTTATTATTATCGATGGAACTTGGTTTATCCATCATAATTGAGGTCTTTAGTTAGTACATGTACTTTTAAAAGGCAAATGCTCTGTAGCATTCTCTCTATGATTGCTATCTCAGCTCGATTACTTTGTAAACTGACTTTTATACCAATGCAATTCAAGAGAAGATGTTTAAAATGTCCAATCATGGGTTTATAAGACAGCATTTCAATGTGCTTGATAATTTGTAAAAACGGATGTGTTTACTTGGAATTTGCTCTTTGGCATTAAGTTTTATTGATGTTGTTATTGTTTTCTTTTTCTTTTGTGTAATTGTTCATTTTGTTTAAGTTTTCCATGTTTATGTTTGTGAAATAAAGATAAATAAGATTTTCATCACTGATATGTTTTTCAGTTTTTCTTATTTCCCTCTTTTATAATCATTGAAAATGTTATAAGTATTTAGTGCATAATATTTATGTCAGTGTAAGAAAAACTAGTGATTTATTGGTGAGTTTTATACTCTACTGAGCTTTTTGTGATAAACATACAAAAAGTGAAGGAAGAAAAATGTACCATAGATTGTGTTAAAATTGTATTTATTATATTACATATCTAGATATATCATATATTTCATTCAAGAAAGTCTTACTTTCAACACCATACCATTCTCTCATTAGCACGTAAAAGGTGAATTAATACACTTTTTCAGTACTGAAATAAAAGTTGTATGTACTTCTTTTCTAACTCCAAGTTGAGATGCGCCGTAAAAATAATATGTCACACTAAACTTACATGTATATTCAAAACATGGCAAAGATTTATACAATGAAACAATTTTCATCATTCACACAGTATACACAGTTGAATGCACTTGATAGTACTTGGTGTAATGAGGCCAAAGCTGAATGGAAACACTGTTTTGAGAAAATAGTAGTGATGGGTATTCTAATGGGCAAGTCCAAGTTGTTTCCCATACATTATCAAGTATTATTGTATTGTATTTCGGAATTGCGAACATGAAATGACATAAAACATGTATCTGATGGTTTTGTCTGATTTGCTCTAACAGGGCTATCAGCTTAAGCTTAATACCATCCTCAGATATACTGAAGGGACAAAAAGGCTTGAAATCGCCATGTACTAGTGACTTTCATTAATAATGCTTTCATTTTTTCAACAATACGAACATGGGCTACCTTAAATCATCTACAGACTGATATATCAGAAAATAACTAAATGAAGAATTGGCATCACTTGAAAGTTTTTGTACACATTACACATAGTATGGTTTTGCAATTGCTTTGATGCATTATAAATGGTGGGTAGCATGAATTATAATATTGTGTATTGACTTGCCAGCATATGAAACTGATTAAAAATGTAGATGAGTTAGTCCACCAGATTACATGTGTTGAAATCATTGATGGGCAAAACATCCTTCATCAGACCTATCAAAGCACAATATGATACAATAGCTCCAAGTCTAAACTATCCTGCAAAAGCCTCATTATAACTTAAGTAAAATATTGTAAATTAATTCATTGTATATGTAACTAGATGGAATTCGACTGCGCGCAGTCGAAAATGATGCCTCCGTTATAGAGCAATTTTACAAACCAAAACAGAAAAAAAAAATTGAATTCACGTTCAATGGTAATCCATTGACAGGTTCTCAGAATATTGTGATTACAAGCAATTTCTCATATACATATATGACCCTTTGATCTTTGACCTCATGACCATAAAATCTACTCAGTTCATTGGCTCTGCAAGATGTTCTGAGTTGAATAGTAATCCATCTGTCAGTTCTAATGAGAATGCGTTCACAAGCTATTTTTGCATACATAATGGGCCCATGACCTTTGACCTTTGACCTTATGAACCAAGAATCTACTCAGTTCATTGGCTCTGCAAGTAACAAACATGACCTAATTTTGGCATGAATCCATCAATCGGTTCTTGAGATAACGCGATCACAAGCTGTTTTTGCATTCATAATGTGCGCTGTGGCCTTTGACCTTTGACCTACGTGCTCCAAAATCTAATCAGATTGTCTTCCTATGGTGATACACACTATCATTAAGTTTGAAGTTTAAATCTCCAGTGGTTCTTGAGATATTATGATAACAATCTCAATGTATGGAATTTCATAAGTTGACCTCTGTGACCCTTGACCTTTGACCTACGTGCTCCAAAATCTAATCAGATCGTTTTCCTATGGTGATACATACTATCCTTAAGTTTGAAGTTTTTACATCTCCAGTGGTTCTTGAGATATGATAACAATCTCAATGTATGGAATTTCATAAGTTGACCTCTATGACCCTTGACCTTTGACCTACGTGCTCCAAAATGTAATCAGATTGTTTTCCTATAGTGATACACACTATCACTAAGTTTGAAGTTTAAATCTCCAGTGGTTCTTGAGATATCATGATAACAATCTCAATGTATGGAATTTCATAAGTTGACCTCTGTGACCCTTGACCTTTGACATACGTGCTCCAAAATCTAATCAGATCGTCTTCCTATGGTGATACATACTATCCTTAAGTTTGAAGTTTAAATCTCAAATGGTTCTTGAGATATCGCGCTAACAAACTCAATACAAGGAATTTCATAAGTTGACCTCTGTGACCTTTGACCTACGTACTCCAAAATCTAATCAGATCGTCTTCCTATGGTGATAAATACTATTCCCGAGTCTTAAGTTTAAATCTTAAATGGTTCTTGAGATATTGTGATAACGGTCAAACGGGACGGACGGACGGACGTACGGACGGACGTACGGACGGACAACCCGAAAACATGATGCCTCCGGCACCACCTTCGGTGGCGGAGGCATAAAAATAGACTTTATTATAGAGTAACAATTATAAATAACAATTGTACTATGATAGGCAAAGAAAACCTTTTTTCCATGTTCATAGATTTACACCATTACTGTACACTACACTTCCCAATAATATATTCCAGAGTTCATTATCTATCTTGGACTTATTTTTCTTAATATTTTGTGTGATATCCAAATCTCCCTTTTCCATTCAAAGTGATGACCCTTGCGCATGCTAGATATATGCAGAGATAAAACTATGAGCTTGAATGAACATTTATCATAAGTCAGTAGCTTAAAATCTTATCCTTCCAGTTATCTCTGAATTAAAAGAATAAATAAGATTTTTAGAGAACTAACAATTGACACCAGAGATTTATGGACAACCATGATGAGGCCAGTGATACATGTACGTAATGATACCATATATATCCGTACTCGGAGGTAAACCCTTACTGGTAATCAGTTTTATGCTATGGTCCTTTGTTTGCTTACTTACAAGCATTTATGCTTACTTAGCAGTCAGGTAAAATAACCACCACTACACCCGATATGAAGTATATTTCTATGGAAGTTCATACATAAAACTTTAATACAGCACAATAGAGTGATATTTAGATTCATATACAATTCTGAAAATGTCTCCTTCACAGATTTTTTGGATTTTTTTCATGATCTGCAAACTTCAAGCAACATCAAGAAAATATTGAGTGAACATACAGGCTCATAATCATTAAGGTGTACTAAGTGAGCCTGGTCAAACTTTGTCCACTGACTTATGGAGCACCAGGTGCAAAGCTCTTTTTTCTGTCAAAAAAAATAATACTATAACTACACAAAATGAATCCATTCATAAAAAGAATATGAGAAACCAATTTCATGTTGACTTGATTTTTTTGTTCATATAACAGGGGTGATAGTAAGCACTAAAGAAAAAAAAAAAATCCTCAACCAGCACCCCCCCCCCCCCCTCCTTTTGAGTAAGAAAATTGGGGAAAAATTGGGAAATAGGGGAAGAATCAGAAAGAAAGAAAACAAATCAGGAAACCGATTTAAATCGGGTAATTATAGGTCTGTATAGTTACAGAATTATGGTAATTTTTGCAGGATGAAGAGATTGGCACTCGTTACTCAATGAATCAGTGGACTTATCTACCCACTTAAACGAGAACTACATCCAATCAATATTGGCACAAAAGAATAATTCATTGGCAGAAAGAACGAGAAAAACATGTATACACTATATATATTTTTTTTATAGAGAAGGCAGTACAGCTCGGAGGATATAACAGTAAGGTTTGAAACTGGGTATCCCAGATATGGGGCCATGTGATTGTGCTACTGCCTCTGAGTTAAGCATCCATCTTTGATTACATAAACCCTCATACCTCATATATGACTATCATCAAAAAATAAAGTTTCACTGAATCTTACTTCAAGGCATACACTTGCTTTTATATACGTATCATCCAGATCAAAATTAGATTAATTAAATACTTTAGCTTTGTAATGGAATGGGTGGAATAGAAGACATTGATCTCAATCCTTTTTGGCACCAAGTCTAGTGGGTCCTGCTGCTTTCCTGGCTGCTCTCTTCTCTTGGAGTTCTTTCTCTCTTTGTAATCTCCTCTCTTCTCTCTTCTTCTTGGCAAGTTCTGCTTTACTTAATCCTGAAAGAAGAGAAAGATAATGAAACACTTATTATTTTAAATGAAAGTTTAACCACTTAAAAATAATAAACAGTAATGGTAGCAAAAAAGAAACAAGAATATAACATGTTCTACATATAGCCTTGTGGTACTCCCTCTATCAATGGAGAAGAAAATATTTAGGCTTTCAAAGAGTGATAAACCTCTTACCAAATCTGAAGCCTCGAGCATAAAATTTGAGTAAAAGGATAGTTCACATTAATTCACAGTTTAGAGTCGACTCCCTTCGATAATAATCATGCATGATATAATAATAATACTCAGTTTTTATATAGCGCTCATTAGAATCACTAAGCACTTCCAAACTTGGTGATTATTACCCTGGCTTTAGCTGTGATGCCATTGCGGCGCTCTAGCATTTCAAAGAATTAATTCCTGCCAGGTACCCATTTAGATCACCTGGGTTGAGTGTGGCAAATGTAGATCAAAGTCTTGCCAAAGGACATTAGTCACGGCGGGTCTCGAACCGCGGACCTTGTGATCGACAGTCCGGCGACTTAATCACTCGACCACAGCACCTATACTATAACATTGCATCTTCATGCTCACCACTATCATTGCTGCCTCCTTCATTGTCAACCGATCCCCAGCCATCATCATCCCATCCCGAGTCTTTTGCGCCCCACCCTGATGTATCAGATGATGCCGTCTGTTTGATGGGGGATGACTTCTTGGTTGTCTGTAGGGACTTTTTGCTGGTGGTGGTCTATGAAGACAATGAAAGAATGAAATACGGAATATGAAGGATAGAAGTATTTTCTTATCATAATAGGGATTCATCAAATGACTCAAATATACCAAGTCTATTTTCATGCCAAATGTTCTGTGTGTCTACTGTCTATCATGCATTTCTTTAAAATCACTTGTACCTAATATATATTTAAACTCAAATTTTAACACCAAATGTCTGTGAAGACTTATTTGTCTCATCCATTCTCTTTTTGTACTTTAAATATGAACTACCAACCTCATTTCTAGAATACAGTTTGTCACATTCCATCTTTATCAATCTATTCAACAGTATTTAATTTTACCTGAATAAGATAATCAAGTAAAGCTAACACATTATATCTCACCGTTGACCTTGCCGCTGCACCGAAGAAGTCCTGATCAGGATTTGTTTCTTGTTCTTGTCCCCAGTTGTAAGAGCTTGCTGGAGTGTGGCTCTTGTCCTCTGCAAAGTCTAGATTATCCCCCCATCCTGGAGGGGGCTTGGAGGTTGGCTGCAGGAGAAACAGAAACAAGGAACCATGCCAACACCCATATCTCCACACTGCGTTCAATACTGAACATGTTTTTCAGAGACATTTACACATGATCAGTTGCAGAACATTTATATCTCCTGATATTGTTGAAAAAGAAATCAACCCTCTCAGTCCTGAACTCTAAAATGAGGTTTTGTATTATCTAGAGTCTAAGTCTGAATCAAACGGGAAATATTGCGCAAAGATTTCAAAGACAGTTTTCATGTTGTTCATGTGTGCACAAATATTTGACAACCTTAAATTTACAAGCGTGAGAGATTGAAGGAGAATTTTTAGCATTCAAAATGTGGATAATTAATAATAAAGATATTCACACCCTTTCCACCCTTCCTATACAGTCATACATGCATACCTTTGATTTCTGCGCAGATTTGGTAGGTGATATCGACACGTCTTCCATAGCACCCCAGTCATCGTCATCTCCCCATCCTCCTCCTCCACCGCCTCCTCCATCATCATCTGCTACTGCATCCATGCTCCCCCATCCACCAGCGTCATCATCATCATCGTCCCATCCTCCCAGGTCAGCATCATTCCTCATCGTCTTCTTCGGACTTCCCTTCGGAGTAGATTTCTCTGAACCCGACTGACTTTTAGACAGCTTGGAACCTGTCTTGATGGGTTTCCTATCTACCGTGGAATCATCCAGACCCCAATCTCCAAAGTCAACATCTTGTGTCTTCTTGGTTCCTCCCAGTTTTAACGCAGATGATTTTGACTTTGCTGATGATGATATTGATGATGTAGCATATGAAGTTGATTTACTTGTTTTAGGAGCTGGTGTTTCAAGACTGTCCTGATTGTAATCATCGTCATCATCGCCCCACCCTTGAGAATCCCATTCACTTGTTTCCTCTGTCTCTTGTGCTGTAGTTGTATCTTCCTCCTCCTTGAAAGAATAGAGAAAGTTGTATGAAAATGATGAACAGCATGAATAAGCATTTGTCACACAATAGTGCTCGTTGTCAAATTTGTGTCAATGGAATCGTTATCCTTACAAAAATGACTAAAAGCACCAGCTTATTACAAGATTATTTACTTTGGGAGGTGCATCTGAATTGACAAATCCAAACATGGATTTTTTTAAGGGGGTGGCAACCTTTGCTGGCTGGCTTTGTCCGCTCTAGTCATAGGAACGATTTAACTTGTCGCTGCAGTTATCTACATTTTCCTCCCTATATCCAGGAGAAACTAGATGGAATTTTGACTGCGCGCAGTCAAAAATGATGCCTCCGCCATAGAGCAACTTTACAAACCAAAACGGAAGCAATTTTTAAAATTCAAGTTTGATTGTAATCCATCTGTCGGTTTTAATAATAATGCATTCACAAGCTATTTATAGTCATACATAATGAGCCCCATGACCTTTGACCTGATGACCCTAAAATCTAATCAGTTAATTGGCTCTGCAAGATACATATATACATGTCTTGAGTTTGATAGTAATCTGTCTATTGGTTCTCATTATAATGCGATCACAAGCTATTTGTGCATACATAATGAGCCCTGTGACCTTTGACCTCGTGACCCCAAAATATAATCAGTTCATTGGCTCTGTTAGATACATACATGACCCAAGTTTGGCAGGAATCCATTGACCGGTTCTTGAGATAACGCGATCACGAGCTATTTTTGTAGACATAATGAGCCCTGTGACCTTCGACCTCGTGACCCCAAAATCTAATCAGTCCATTGGCTCTGTTAGATACATACATGACCCAAGTTTGGCACGAATCCATCGATCGGTTCTTGAGATAACGCGATCACAAGCTATTTTTGTATACATAATGAGCCCTGTGACCTTTGACCTCCGACTTCGTGACCCCAAAATCTAATCAGTTCATTGGCTCTGTTAGATACATATATGACCCAAGTTTGGCAGGAATCCATTGATCGGTTCTTGAGATATTGCGATCACAAGCTATTTTTGAATACATAATGAGCCCTGTGACCTTTGACCTTCGACCTCGTGACCCCAAAATCTAATCAGTTCATTGGCTTTGCAAGATACATACATGATCCAAGTTTAGAGAGAATCCATCAATTGGTTCTTGAGATAACGCGATCACGAGAACGGGACGTACGGACGGACGTACGGACGTACGGACGGACGGACAACCAGAAAACATAATGCCTCCGGCTACTTTGTAGCGGAGGCATAAAAAAGGGGCATTGTAGGAAACATGGCAGCCTTTGTGTCTCACTTTCATGTATGCTTGAAAATTTATGGTTGACAAATATCTTCTCAGAAAGTGCAGATGATGCCCGCAACATACAAAGGATTGATAGGCCTCATGTGTAAAAAAACCATTCCAAAGATCTTAAACATCTGACAGAATGGACATCAGGGTTACACAAATCTAATCATCTAATGTAGTTTTCTAGATGCAAGTTAACATTTATTAGATGATAAAAGATAAATCTATAAACAAATTTTAAAAAAGTTCTAGAAAACCAACTACATTGAATTCAATTAATTGGCATACCTCCATATTGCCCCAGTTATCATTGTCATTCCAGCCATCAGCATCACCTTCTTTGCCTTCTTCATTGCCGTAATCTGAATCTGAGTCTCGATCTCTGCTGCCATCAACCCTGGTCATTGAAGATGGCCTCTCGTCCTTGGCAGGTGCAGGCTTGGATGCTGTTGTGTCTGGCTTAGCTGCAAGTCATATCATACAAACAATGGTAAAGATTTTTTACTGTAAGAATCAAGCACGTATATAGCTTCAGGCAGTCTAGTGTGGTGTATGATATGGCTAGGATTACACATTTATTTGTCCTGTATACAAGCAAGTTATTAGCTGCAATGATTGACGGCATAACTTTCTATTCTCACATGTTGGATGAGAAAATTACATTCATGATTTCATTCATGACTGACATATAAAAGTTCACTTCATGTTTAATTTAAAAAAAAAAAAAAAAAAAACATCTACAAACTAATTTTTTAAACTGAATCTCAATCTGACTGATCCATTTCCTCATATATTCATCCACAGCTGGCAATGACAGTGTAAAAATGATCATGCTCATCAGTCATGGAATGTAATAATAGCCTTTAGATAACACAACATGGGGCTTAGAAGGAGAACATCATCTAACAAGTGCACTCTTGCATGTCAATCTGAGATACCACAGCATTGGTGGCTCCAGTAATACTTGCCTTGTTGAGGGCCACCTGTTCCTGGTGCTGCAGGTTTAGTGCCACCTCCCCTGTATAACCTTGATGTAAGAGATGTCACTGCCCATCCTGTCCAACTTGAGGGGTTCTGAGCTGCTGAACCTGCTTTATTTACATCGGCCTCTGTTGAATTGTGAATTCAGGTGGGATAAGAAGTGTTATGAATATGCTCTACCGATACTCAATAAAAACGTCTGTGCTTAATAAAGCTGGCGACCACAGGGATTATGAATTGCATCCTTAATTCCTACACAACACATTGGTCATCAACTTGTCTCTCAAATTGAAATTTTTCTTACCTTTGATATTACATCACATACCATCTTGATACAATGCTTATATCATTTCACACAACAGATCTTGTCATTGTAAGAATATTGTCACTCGATACAGCAAGTAATTTTGCTTTGATTGAAATAAACTGAACTGAACTAAACATCTTGAGTTAATGTCACAAATATGTCAGACACCTCCTACACATGGAGATAATTTCTCAGGAGGATACTTCTCAGCAAACAGTTATGAATGGCTGTATGTAGTTCTTGCTATGAAGATAATTTTGCTGAAATAGAATAGCAAGATTAATACAAAGCTGTGACACGCAGTTCTATCCCAACCCCAATTTGTTTTCATCCAGCAGCTCTTTTCAAACTCAAACTCTGAGTTAGCATTTACCCTGAAGAGGTAAATGTTTGTGCTATCATAGAAACATGCAGGGGCAGCAACAAGTGTTGTATCAGTTTCTCCTGTGCCTCAAGCCCTGAACATTTTGATTGCTGTCCTACATTGCTGTTCTTACCCATTTCTTCCAGCAGTTCTGGATCCTGTGAGACCTTCTCCAGCTTCCCCAGGAAGATCTTGATAGCCTTGAAGGCATTCTGTCTCACACCCTGATCAGGGTCTACTGTGAGCGTGCAGAGGGTTGGTAGAACCCTGAGAGCACAGTCCTTGAGGGAGTAGTAGCTCTGTGTGGCAAGCATGGAAAGGACACCCGCTGTCCTGGCTGGTGGAAAAGGGTCCTTCATGGCTCGTACAAACGCAGAGGAAAGCACCTTTTGTCTTGTCTGTACAATGATCAAAGTACACAATCAAGTTTAATACAGTCAAACCTGTCTATAGCGACCGCACAAGGGAAACACAAAAAGTGGCCTTTGTAGACAGGTGGTCTTTGTAGACAGGTTCCTTTAGTACATGATTCAATGAGAAACCATTTTCAAGGGAAAAGACAAATGTGGCCTTTGTAGTCTTTGTAGACAGGTGGTCACTAAAGCAGGTTTGACAGTACATACGTGATGAAACACTTGTCTGATGTTGTCCACAGTTAGTATCATAGGCATCGTAAATGAACATTGTGATTATTTAGTGTCGGTTTTTCAACTGGTTGGAATGTTATAAGAGTGAAGACTTACCGTAGGGTTTAGGTAGCCGGCAAGCTTGCCAAGGCAAATTGTGGTATTTGTTCTGATTCCTCCCTGAAATAAAATAAAGAATATGTTCATGATTTAATATCAAACACAACAAACACACAGGAATACACTAATGCAAACTAGCAATTCAATCATTTGGTATTCTATTTCACATGTCAGCAACCTTAATGAACTACACATGATTGAACATTGTCTTACCTGTTCATCCTTGGCTTGTAACCTTGCAAAGTGTTTGAGGAGTTCTATATTCAGGTTCTTGTCATTCAGCTTGGAAGCTAAAAGAAGCATCGCCTGAAAAAACATCATCAACAACAAAGTTCATCAGCTGATATCAAAAAAGTTTTTAGAAAGTATTACATGACTTTATATTCTGAATATCCTCTGTTACTATTAGGGTGCACATGGTAAACCGTTTAATGAGCAGGCCTCACTGCACTGTCATAGAATCAAGTAGACATTTTACTAAGCTCTCACTCTCTAATTAGAGTATCTACTTCATATACATGGACTATGTAATTGCATTACATAAGATCATGCCACAATTGCCCTTTGGTCAATTTCTATTAAATGCAACTCAAATTCTAACTCCAACCCTGGCTCCAAAACTATACCAAACTTAAAGTTAAATGACAACCAAATTCCTAACCCTAAAACTTTTAACAAAACTTAAATTGGAGTTGTTAGGAACTCTAATTGATGTCAGATGATCTAAAAACAGTGACCCCAATAACAGCAGCCTTACCTTTACTGTATTTTCTCTTATAACAGGCACGGTGTCATTGAAACCATGACATATGTGAGGAAAGATCTGATCGTTGACAACAGCTGGTTGTAGATGCTCTATAAACTGATCCATCTGAAAGACGAACAAAAAATATGTATGCACTGATGAATATGTTCTAACACTTCTTTACCCATCCCCTCTTCTCCTTCTCTCTCTCTCTCTCTCTCTTTCTCTCTCTCTCTCCCTCCCCATCCCTCCCTTCCCCTTCCCCTCTCTCTCATGTAATATGTACCCCCCTCCTTTTGCTCTCCTTCTATCCTCTTTTACCTACACACCCTTATACCTTTACACCTTTCCATCATTTAAATCTAAAATTCATATAAAAGTGCCATGAAAGGAAACATCATTTCTAAATGCCAAATAAATAAGCTGAAAAAAAAGCATCAATAATGAAATTCTTACCTGTTGTAGTAGCTTGACTCTTGTATTCCTATCTGTTGATGAGAAGAGCTTGACTACAATAGGCACTATCCTCTTCTGGTATTCATCACCATCCAGTAGCTTTCCCAACTACAGTTAAAATTGTATACAAAAACAAAGACATTTAAATAATAGACTGGCCCCAATTGGACTAACTAAGGATTCAATACTTTTTAACATATATGATGCAATGTCTTTGATGGTTCATTTGTTATTTCCTAGAAACATTAATAAAACATTTCTTCGTCTCCATATTGTGAAATGTTGAATAGGCCACAAATTGAATCTAAAATAATAAAATACATCATTGGCCTAATGGGGTTGATCATATAGTCTTGGTAACTAGACTGAGAAAGCCTTTACACTGGTAATTTATGTTCATTTTCCTACTTTCAGAAGAACAAACACTTTCTAACAACTGTTTGATTTAATTGTTAAACTATTCATTGGAAAGATGCAATGAAGCTTGCATCACGGGGCAGACATTTAATACTTTATTATTCCTATATAACATTGCCTAGACTAATTGTTTTTCAATAATTTCAATAACATTCTTGGATCGAATCATGTTAATGTATTTTCCATTTCATTTACAGATCATATCAATCATGGGCTTATGTAATATTTATTAACAATGATAGTCGTCAAACCTTGAGAAGAGGAGTAAGGATAGCTGAACCAGCGTTGCCAAACTCAAAGGCTTGCAGAAGGAGAGGAAGAATACGATGACGACAAAACTCCTCAGGGAAGTCGTCGATGGCGGCACTCAAACCACTCAAGAACTTGGTCTTTTCTGTCTGATCTTTAATCTAGAGAAGCAAGAGAGAATGAACAAATTCTTAAATTGAGAAAAATGCAATGTCCCCATACTGCTTATGTGAAGAGTCATAAAACCAATTATGCCTTTGAAACATAAACTGAATCATCTTGTTAGGTTAAGAACCACATTGATTCTTGTCTGCCTAAAACTATATACTTTCTATATAGGTACTCCTTTATGTTTTACCCACTACTATTTTCTTCGCTAGCACCCATCCTCCTTCAGATCTACATATTTTGTCAAACTAAATCAGATGCTATTCATGATAGGTTGAAGAAACTGTGCTACACTTTACAATGATTTAATGCGGTGATGAGGAAAAGAATAATCTGTATTTTTCGTAGAAAGAAATTTATTTATTAAAACATACATTATTACAGATGAAATGTTAGGTCTTAAGGTGTAGGACTGGGAGTGAGGTACACTTCCCATATCTTACCTGTATTTCTTCAAGGAAGAGATTGGTATCAACAAAGCTGTTCTTCATGAAGCCACCAGAATTCTGACACGATTCAATGAACTTTGCTGGGTTTGGTCTAGATATAGGGTTTGCTCCAACCAATTCACAGTAGTTTGGTACAAGATGTTTGGGTATCTAAACAAAGTAAATTTTAAAACAATGAGGACTAACCAGTAACCAGTTTAGATGAACATACAAGATGGGATTGTAGGTCTTATTTACGAATGAAGAAAAGAAGAGGTTTCAAATATTATTGAATGCTCCTCTTATTACATACTAATCAGCCATGCATTTTGTATTAATATGTAACACTTCCTTGAATTGCAAGGTATTGTAGTAAAAAAATGTGATCATAGAGAATATGAATATGATTTAAGTTTTTCTCAAGGGTTGGTTTTAGACATAATATGGAGAACAAATAATCTAGTTTGGATAATCCTCCATCACGGCAATAAACAAATAATTAAAACAATTGAAATAAAATCCTGGAGAGGTCACTTCTTCACTATGACTGGTTTCAATTATAACTGGAAACCAGTCATCATAGTGAAGAAGTGAACTCTCAAGGATTTTTATTTCAATCGTTTTAATTATTATTTATGTACACAATCCAATCTGATATACATTCACAGCTACGTTCAATGAAAGATAACACCTGCATGAAAATTTAATAGTATCTTCTTGAATATTAACATCAACTTAACAAGACAGTAAAATAAACCCTCCCAAAGATAAACTCTTGTTTACATTGGACAATTGGACAACATTCTGGAGGAAAATGATAAATTGAGTAAAACTTTCATTTACCTTTCCCAGTGCTTTTAAAGATGATGTTCTAGGAAGTGTTCCATTGAATACTTCCCATATTAGGCAACCAAGACCCCACATATCAGCAGCCCTGAAAAAAGATAGATACATAATCAAAGCTCAATTCACAGGTTATTACACTTTTTTTAATGAATCATTTACCGAAGTGTGAATGTAATGTACAAGAATTATGGTCACAATTTGCTACATCATAGTCCTGGTGGATAATTTGAAAGCACAAGCTACAATCACCACTGATTTGTACATATCACAATTATGTTTCAACAAACTCTACTTTTTCCAACACACATGCATATCAAAATTTAAAAAATATATATGAAGTATTCTTATAAAACCCTCACTACCATTGCATTAAACAAACACAAATCAGAAATATTTTAGCTTGCAAACATTTTAGTGCACATAAGTTTATGCATTTCCTTACAGATTCTTGTATTATATCTCTAGCCAAAATGACTTCTTAGAATACATCATGACAAAAAAACTGAATGCTAAACTAGACATACCATGGGCATGGTCTCTTCCTAGCTCTCACATCGGTCATTTCTGGTGGGTTGTACTTTTCTAGTGATCTCAGTCCCTTATCTGGATTGGTACTGCCCTCCCCTTCAGATGGAGTGATGTAGTCCACAGCACCAAGCTTCCATTCCCCAGCACGAGTCACAAACACACAGCTTAAGTTGACATTGTTGTGCTTCAGTTTGCAGTCATTGTGCAAAAAACTTAGTCCTTTCTGTAATTCATAAAAACAGATAACATTGTCTGTTGTAGGCAGAAGGGCATTCAAACTCATCATTTTATACAAAACTCATATCTTCCAAGCTCCAAACAAATTATAAATGGACAAATTGCAGCTTGGTGTCATACTTTCAGGTTCAGCTAGCTGAATATGTTACAAAACGGATTGAAATACAGGACACTGATAAAAACATACAAGCATAACACAAAACAATTAATGATAATTTGCCAAGGTAAGATACCAAAATATTTTCCTTATACAACTTTTTTTCCTTTTCTTTTCTGGTTCATTTTTAAAAGAGATCCACCATATAAGAGCACAGACCATAATACTCACCACTACTTGATATAATCCCCAAGATATTGTTGATTCTTTTGGAGCATTAGTCTTCAAGAAAGTACCCAGTGGCGTAACTTCCTCAGTCACAACATAGATGACGTTCTCAGTCTCCAACCCATCTACATAGAGAAGGAAATTTGGATGTCGCAGTGTCTTGAGTCGCTTGTGAGCGCTCTTGGCCAACTGGACTATGGATTCTGAATGGCTTTTGAGGTCCACCATAAACACTGATACAGGCTCTCCATTAGCCTGATAAGGAAAATAGAGGTCAGAGAAAAGTGATTTATTGTATAACAATTAATGTAAACATGATGTGCAATAATAATAATAATAATCATCATCATAATAATAATCATAATAATAATTTACGAGAATTTAAAAAAAAAAATTAATTAATTGATTTTAAATGCTTTCACTCATTGGCAACAAATTATGGATTGCTTCGAGTCCGAGACGAGTGTGATATGAGTGTTTGTTGAAGAGGGTTACTGTACGAGCAGCAGCATTCTATCATTTGTACAATCATACAAGCTGATTGTGAGGCAAATTGATAAGGCACGCAGCAACATCCTTGGTGTGTCGCTGAATTCACACACACCGCTTTACACTTAACTACTTGCTATTGTCGTAAAGTTAGCATCAAATTGGCAATACGACATGAACCTCCATTGTACACCAGAATATTACATGCTATTTTGGCCAGGCCAGGATCAATATGAATAAATTTTGTATACATTTGTGTTTCCAGCAGAAATCAACATCGAGAACTCTCGTCAGCGTCATACGCGTCAGCCGTCAGAGGACAGTCAGACCAGAGCCAGAGCTCAGAGGTCAGCATAATTTTTTTGAATTTTTAAATAAAGTGTAGACTTTAGACTCCATAGCTCCATCATTGATGATGACTTTTAGCCTTTCAATCAACTTATGTTACAATTGTTAGACCTAGATTCTAGTCTATATAGATCTAGACCTAGGGCCTACATGGAATCCTAGGTATGGGACTGTAGTGTATTTGTTGAGCCATTATTTACCTTCCGTTTTCCTTGATGCAAAGTCCAAATCGATTTATCTTCTAGTCCTTCCACCTTCTCTCCGATTTCAAAAGGAAAGGCCCTCGTGGGATCTCTCGATAAGAACGACCACATCTTCAAGATCGAACTGTGTCTAGCTGTGATGCTGTCCTCCTCTTCTCAAATCTCTTCACGTACGTCACACGTCACTTACAAATACACGTCACTAGCAGCACTGCACTGTACTGTAAAAGAAAACTACCGTGTCTTCCGGTTACACGTGTATTTAGTGTATAACTTTTTTTTTTTTAATCTAGGGTGGATCCAGATTTAGTAAAAGGTGGGTGGGGGGGGGGGGGGGGGGGGGGAGATCAATTCCCATTAAAAAAAAATGTCGGACCATGGATTCTACGGTCTGAAAAGCAGTTAAACAAAGGGACAAAGAAGTGATTGATTATTGAAAAAAGGAGGCATTTGTACAAGTGACATGCTTTATCTCCACCCTTACGTTTAGTATTCATTGGAGAGGGTATAAAAATTTGCTGTCCCCAGATGCCTTATAGCTTTTTCACAATGAAAAGATGATAGAAGAAGAAGAAGAAGAAGAAGAAGAAGAAGAAGAAGAAGAGGGTTGAGAAAGAAGAAAAAGGTTGAAGAAGAAGAAAGTTTAAAGGGGAAGTCCACCCTGAAATTAAGTTAGTTTTAATAGGAGTAGAAAAATGAGAGAAACAAGTCAGTGAAAGTTGAGCAAATTCCGATTAAAAATAAGGAAGTTAGGATTTTTGAAGTTGTGATCAATCAAACACAAATTGGCAACTCTATGACGTATCATGCGAGCTCAACTTCCATTTGCTCAGTACTAAAAAAATCTAAAATTTTCATTTTCCCTCAAGAAAAATTTCAACCATACATGCACCCTAAATATAATAATTGCAAATATGTTTCCATACTCCCCCTGCGAGGAACAAATATATATTCCGTCATCAATAACGAAGAAAACATGATTTTATGGAATATTATGCACAAAGCAAATGAAGGAGAGCTCGTATAATAAGTCACAGAGTTGCCAATTTGTATTTGATTGATCACAACTTCAATAATTCATAACTTTCTTATTTTCATTCAGAATTTGCTCAAACTTTCACTCACCTGATTTTCTTATTATTCTGCCTCTATCGAAACAAACTTATTTTGGGGGTGGACTTTCCCTTTAAGAAGAAGAAGTGAGAAGAAGTTAGAAGAAGGAGGAGGCTATCTTAGCCCCTTTATATGAAGGGTCTTTTGTCATTCCTTCAAAAAAGTTTCTGTTTAGCAGACTGTAAAACATGGAACTGTGTTTAGTCAGGTCATATATGTATATCGTTTAGATGGCTGTGCATTTCCAGGGCATGGTCTAGACATTTTGGCTCTTAATTTTACGTATAATTTGTTCAACTGCAAGTTCAAATTCAGAATTCTTCAGTCACATCTCTTTCTGCAGTTACTTTAAATATGTTTATTATGGTCACAGCCACTTAGGCATCGATTTATACTGATTCATGTCATTTTCCAATAAAAAAAATAAAAATGAAGTATATATATATATATATAGACAACAGATAAATAAATTTAGCACAATTCCACATTCTAGATCAAGATGATAACCACAGGTGTAAGATAAGAAGCAACCCAAAAAAGAGTTTAAAAAAAGAAAGGGGGAGGGCTAGAGCCCCCTGATGATTTTGATAGTGATATTAGAATCACAATATAACAATATGTCAAATAGCACACTATCATCATCCTCTAAAAAACTACACACATTCCTCACATCTGGCATCCATCATATTTAAATTCATGCACACATCACATACTGCCAATGCTGCTAATTCATATCTTAAAGGGATAGTCTACCACATGATTCAGTTAATTCACTTCAAACGTGCAAAGTGATTAAAAATTAAAATATCTTTTATTGGTTTGTAAATGAACAATCTGTAAAAATACAAATTCCTTTTCAAGCCTATAATTATAGAGCTCAAGATTATTTGTTAAATAAGGAATATTTTTTGGTCATTTTAAACACATCAGCACCATTCACACACGCTGCTTCATATCAAGTCAAGTCATGACATATCACATGGCTCCACACAAACTTCTATTAAGACTACAGAATAAACCTTTTACAGACTGTATACATCAGAGCCCTATGATTAAAATTCAAAATATTGAGGGTTCGGACTTAAAATTTTGGACGTCCATGTGTCCCAGTCGCGCCTGTTGGCGTCGAGACCTGCATATCATGTGATTTTGTGTTCAGTCACAAGCTAAAACTACCGTAAATAACGTTGTATAAACTGCCCTCGTGTATTAACCGCACCCCTCTTTTTCGCCCTTAAAAAAAAAAAAAAAAAAAAATTTTTTTTTTTTTGTGTGTAAGATCATTACGGTACTGTAAATTAAAAAACAGTAGGGACCTAGGATACTAGGATAGAACCTTGTGGTACACCATGTAATAGAAGAAAAATTGGAGGAATTATTATTATAAACTACATATTGAGATCTATCAGAAAGATTACTTTCAAACCAAGATGACAGACAAATTTGAGTGTTGTTCTAGTTTCCGAGTGGTGAGTCAACACACCGATTCCCGAGCTGGGAGACATTGCCAGGCATAGCGCCAGGTGGAGGGGCATAAGTTTTTTTTTTTGGTGTACCGTGTATAAACCGCACCCCCGACTTTGAAATTTTTTCGGCGGCAAAAAAGTGCGGTTTATACACCGTTATATACGGTATTCATTTTGTACATACAAGTTATCAATCAAATAGTCACTTGCACTGGAAATCTTTCCAGGTTTTCATTCATTAAGAATTAAGACCTAAAGTAAAAAATAAATTAAATTTTTATGCCAAGCCCAGTGGCAAATAGTTCCTAAAATTTGCCCAGTTCAACAAGTGTCAATTGATAGATATGCATGTATGAAAGTACATTACTAAATTAACTTCTAAGACCAGGATGAGAATTTGTAGAAATGTGCATATGTAATAGCAATTTTATTGATAATAGGAAAAAAAAGCATACAGATTGTATTTTTCATTTTCTAGGTCAATCTTAATTAAGATTGTGACTTTCATATATTTGAATTGTTAACAAACAAAAATAGTACAATATCTATGAACCTACATGTAAGTGCAGATTACCCTTGTGCTAGCAATCCTAGGATAACAGAATAACTATAACTTCATTCATAAAATATCAAATAATGCTCCGATCCAATTTCGGATTGGCGTATGTGGGTGAAATTCAATATGAACACACTTCTCATCCCTGGTACAAAATCAACATGTATCCCTCAATATTCTCATTCAACATTTCTAGTTGAACTATACTTTCAAAATTGAGCTAGAATAACAATATTGGACGGCGTTTAGAGAATTATAATTGCCACTTCACAATAATTCTTTGATCTTATAGAAAAACATGCAGATTGCAATGCCATGATTCCATTTGTCATGCCTTCTAGTATTTCTTCTCCCTAAAAGAGGTGTTCTGTTAATAAAATTCATTAGAATTTCATCATGAGACATTTATCACTGACAACAACAAAAATGTCTTATATGAAAAAGTATTGAGGTTTCGAATATCTTATTTATAATTGTTATCAAGTAAAAGGGATTAGTTTAGCTGATAGATTTTCATTGAACTTGGTACAGTATTGTGTTAACTGACCATAAAACCTATCTATCACTGCAAAAATAGAAGGTTTCATTCACTTCCATATGATTACTACGAGGGTCTACATATCAAGATTTGATCAAAATTACATTATTCAGCAGTCAAAATATCTTCATTACATAAAAAGTGAGTCAGTGGTCCTTGATAACATCTCAATGAGGCAGGCATCAGTCAATTGAGTGCATCAGCACAATAAAGAACCATTGCCATTGTTCCAATGATCCCATGTATGGTTCAATATAGCATCAATCTTTCAATATCAAGCTGAGATAAATCCCACAGTTTTGTAGATACAATGACTTCATCTGTGTCCATATATGGAGTTCCCTTCATGAGAGGTCCTAGAATCCTTTCTCAGTCAGCCATTGCTTGACTTGGTCTTCATAGAGTCCCTTGTAACGAACTTTCATAGAAACTTCATTGATTGTGACTGGGATATCTCTTCCTTGTTGTTCCTCTAAGTGCTTCCTCAGGTCTTCTGCCATAAACTGTGATTGGTATGAGGGAGGCGGGGGAGAAAGCAGGTGTACAGTTATGAAATCAAGTACATATTGGATGGTACCCCTGAATCAAAAATCAATCTGCAAACTCAATGCCTCATCAGACATCCTTGAAATTCTAAAAAAAATCTGGCATTTGTGAAATGCTAGTTCCCATTTAACTTTATGCACATTTCAACAGATACCTATAATCTATAATGGAAAATAAGACTGCCCCACGAGTTTTTATTAAACAATACAATCCTATTAGAGAATGGTTTTCCTTTATTATATAGTAATTGGGTTGGTCATGTGTTATGCCTAGGAGAAAGAGATTATTCTGTAGTCTTAAAGTACTTGATGATACAGGAATGGTTGAATCATGACAGGTGACAAAGCATAGCAAGTTCTGAAAAGCACTAGACTGCACAACTCTTGTATTCCTTACTCTTACCCAAATATCTCCCTTGATGTTTTTGACCAGTGTCCAGTGTTGTGTCATCTTTTTAGTTTCTGTGAAGACAGGGATCTGGTGAAATCGTGTCCTGCTCACACTGTACGGTAGGTCTGATGCAGCACCTAACAATCAATCAGAGTGGAGATGATAAGCAAATAAATTCTTATTCAACACTTCAAAAGTTAAAGTGGAATCTCATAAACACTCCATATAACATTTGCAAGGAGATTACACTGAAGTCTTGTATTGAGTGACTAGGCACCACAAAAATCAACAAAAAGTCACCAGATTTTATTTTCTAAAATTATACAATGTGACTTTTTGGTGGCTTTGTGGTGCCTAGGACTGGTAAAACTATATTGCCATATGAGAATATGTTGCCAGAGTTTTCATATGCAATAACAGTTTGTTGAAACAAGATTCCATTTGTATATATGTGTAAGCTCTTTTTAGATTAATTAAGTAATATTTAAGTACTTGTGAGGTTGTGCCCTTATATTTTGGAATGGATTCAACTAATATTACCTACCCTCAAAATATCATTATTTAAAAAAAAAAAGTTTGATCTTTGAACATAGTGTGTAGACTGAAGGGCAAGAAACAATGATCCAATAGAGCCCCCTCCCCCCCCCCCCCCCCACCTTCCTGCACACTCTGCCTTCATTGTGATAATGATGTGTTGCAGCACATTTGCTAGGCACTCACAGCACTCCTTCTATGTTCTTAACTATTATGTTTACAAAATAAAAATGAGTAATTCTGAGAGTCTTGTGAGATTACCTGATGGTGGTGACCACCCTGAAGGAGTGGGGTACTGGGTGTGGTTGGGCACAGCTGGGACCTGCATGGAAGGAAGCAACCTTTCTACATACTTGAAGTCTTCCTTGGATTCTATGAGCTCTGTCCTTGGTTCATCTCGAACTGGATCATCCTTAGGATAGGCGGGTATAAAGTAATGATTCCTTTTCCCTCGGCATGTAGATGTATGCAATGTTCTAGACTCTCTAACCTGCAATTTATTATTATAGAATAGAAAGAATTAAAAAAAAGAAAGGGGATGCAACAATTTTTTAATTTATTTTCTTTTGGTTTTAAACTAGTCTACAACACATGTAGATTACACTGGAGTTTGGTGAAAAAAGGAGAGAGTGTAGAAGAAAATAAGTAAAATATTAGGGAACATAAAAAGAAGATATTCTCTGCAAGTGAGCCGTGACTGGTAATCAACCCAGCTAACTCACCTGCTTACTAAATTTATAATTAGATCTAGATATTACAATAATAAAATCATTGTAAATAAGACATTGCCTTAGTTTTAGTTTTACTGTAATATAGGGCTGCAACAAGTACTCGAATACTGGAGTACTCGCACTGTTGACAACTACTTGAGTACCTCATTACACGGTTATGCACAGCCTTACTGTAATACTTTGTCTTTAGTTATAGTAAATTTTGACTTTTTGGAGTTTGGTTGGGTTATCCCACACATAGGAGCATCACTATCCTGGCTGTGTAGTAAAAGCTGTGCTTTTGATTCTCAACATTTCAAACACCACTGTACAAAACTCAACTGATTTCACTCAAAATTGGTACTTTAGTGACAATTGATGACACCTAAATTAGCAGTAAAATACATTTTTTTTAACTTACTGATGTTAAAAAGAATAATTTAAAAATTCAAATTGTAAGTCTAGTGTCAAACTTTGCTTACAGCTGCATCGACATGATTGTGTAGAGTCTATGCGATATTGTGTGGTGTGTATATTTGTGTATGGGTCTAATAATACCTGCCTCACAGCACGTATGCAGTGCTAGAGGTCAATACGCATTAGCATTGACTCTCTATGCTTTGCTGGAGTGGGTTATCCAGGGTCGGGCTGTTGAGACCCTCGATGAGTAGTGGCTTATTTCACAAAGAGGCCAAATTTAAAAGAATATCAAATCAAGACAAGATATTGGCATGCTCCCAACCAGGAAGAAGATAGAGCAGGAGTGGAATCAAGCCTTTGACCCCATGCTCCAGGCCAAGTCGCCGAAAGTTATGCGCTAATCTGCAACTGTTGACCAGGTGGTGAGATAAAAGAGCGCATGGATTATCAAGATTTAGAATTCCTACATCAGAAAATGGCATCATGGCGATTCCATGACATTTGCTCCGGCGACAATTGCTCCGCTGTAAATTTCATACACTAATCGAATGGCTAACTTCAACCCTGGATTCAACACTATACCCTACCCTAAACCTAACCCTAAACCTAACATAAAACCCTATTGAAACCCTAACCCTAACCCTACATCTTAGACGAAATAAAGCCCGGAGCAATTGTCGCAGGAGCAAATGTCGTGTCACCATCATGGCATCTCAGCAAATGTTCGCTGTCCCTTTCAATGATTTCTCATCAATTGTTGAATAGGGCCTAGGCCTAGGTCTATGTGTAATGAGTTGAACAAGCGAACACAAACTTGTAATTTCAAACTTTTTTTCAACTGCAAAAATACCAAAAACATGCAAAAGCACGCATAGCAAATTTCAAATTATCGAAGATTGCAAATCATGGATTAATAGACAGAAAATTAACACATGCGAAAATAAGTGGATTATCCTAAAATATTGAGTTTTTGTCAGGATCCAACATTTCTTTTACCAAGCAACTCTGGCACACAGATTTGTAGGAACGGCAGTGTACTAAATTTGAAAAATTGTTTGATGCACTATTCCAATTACAATCTCCATAAAATATAATTTAGAGGGTCTACGTCTAGTCTACACTGAAATTTTGCTGATAATTTAATAAATGTGAAACTTGTGCCTGGCCTAGATCTAGACTACAAAGTTCCCCGCAGTGGAAGAGCGGCTCAGACTCAGACAGAGCATGGATGGAAATCAAAGCCAAGTGGAATGTTACGCATCCCATCATTGTTACGTTTTAGAACTCCCGCATGCGTTTGAATAAAATAACAAGAGTTTCCACTCCTTCTCTATCACCTCCCTGTTCCAACAATGCTAGAGCTAGAGCCAGTGCTAGTGCTAGTGCACAATGGTGCAAAGGCAAAGGCACATCATCTGATCATACAGTCCCACATAGGCCTAATCATGTTCCTTTTATGTTTTTTAATTTTAGTCTCGTTAGGAAATTCGGTTAAGAATTGGGGTCTATTTTAAATATTTGACTTTGTTCACTTACCATATTCCCTGATAAAGTCTGACTGATTGATATATTTGCACGAAATTGAGCCAATAATCTCAACCGTGAAATGAGATGAGAAGCCATTGCACTGCACCACGACTCAGCAAGCTCAGCTCAGTTCTGACATTACCAATAATGGCGAACACATGTCGCGGGGATACGGTACACACAATACACGGCTAGCTACGGCTCCGGCTGGTTGCGCCAAAGGCATAGGCTAGGCTCCTCCTGGATGAGCCGCTGCCTTGGTAGGTAGGTAGCTAGGTGTGTCGACGACATACGATACCGTGGCCCTGTGTAATGTCGGCCAGATGGGATTCGGTTACCGGAGCCGTAGTTGATAGTTAAATGACCGTTGATCAGACAGATGAGTTTTGTTCTTTTCTTGCATCGTGATGTGAATGTGCTTTTAAAAGTAATAATAATAATAATGTTTAGCTTTTATATAGTGCCCCCCCCCCATTTTTTTCAAGCACCCGAAAAGTGCCTCTTTTACTTTGATTAGTGCCCCTATTAATTTGTAAAAGTGTCCCTTCCCCTTTTCAACTCTGATAAGTGCCCCTCTTATTCGGATACGTGCCCCTTTCCTTCAAAAATTTCTAATTTTTCTTCGCAATAAGTGTCCGTTTTCCATTCTCATAAGTGCCCTTTTTAATCTCTAGTAAGTGCCCCTATAGTTAGGTACGAGAAGTGCCTCTTTTCACTTTTGATAAGTGCCCCTTTCACCTCTGATATTTGTACTATTTAAATCTGAGAAGTGCCTCTTTTACTTTGACAAGTGCCCCTTCCCCTTTAATTAATTAACCCCATTTTAAGCGCACCTTATATTTTTTACATGTGCCCTTTTTCCTTTCTAATAAGTGCCCCTTTTCCTAATGATAAGTGCCCCTTTCACCTCTGATATTTGTACTATTTAAATCTGAGAAGTGCCTCTTTTACTTTGACAAGTGCCCCTTCCCCTTTAATTAATTAACCCCATTTTAAGCGCACCTTATATTTTTTACATGTGCCCTTTTTCCTTTCTAATAAGTGCCCCTTTTCCTAATGATAAGTGCCCCATTAAAAAAAAGCCCCTTCCCCTTCTCATAAGTGCCCCTTCTCTGGTAAATGATCCGTTTCAGGTACGAGAAGTTACTCCTTTGCACTTTAGATAAGTGCCCCCTTCACCTCCGATAAATGCTCTTTTAAAATCTGATGGGTACCCATTTTCTTTCAACAAAATAATGCACATTTTCCTTTATTACAAGTGCCGCTTTTTCATTCACATAAGTTCCCCTTTTCATATCTGGTCACTTCCCCCTTTTCAGATGCGATAAGTGCCTCTTTTCTCCTCTGATAATTTCCCTTTTAACAACTGTACGTGCCCCTTTTCCTTTCTAATAAGGGACCTATCCCCTTTACATAAAAGCCCCTTTTCACCTCTTGCACCTATCAAAATCTGGTGAGGGCCCCTTTTCCGTCGACAAATGCCCATTTCCTATTCTCATGAATGACTTTTTTTCATCCTCTTTTTGAGGTTGTAAGAAGTGCCCCATTTCCACCTCTGATAATTACTCTTTGTACTTTGGCACCTGCTCCTTTTTTTCTCCTGATAAGTGTCCCCTTTTCCTTTCATCATTAAACGCGCCCTAGCTAATTTTAAGCGACTAAGAGCAATTTCCCCCAAAGCTCGCTCGCTATACGCTCGCACGAACCATTATAGATGATATATACTCATGTTACTTATCAAAGGTCTTTTCAGTCTTCCGTTATGAGAATGTGCTTATAACCCCATTAGGACTGGATTTTTTCCTCTTTATAAGATGTAATTTTTCGCACTGCGACCTCACACATCTTAGAAATTTTCCTCCCTCGCAAACAGTTTTTTAGACAATAAAACCAACTACAAAGCATGATGCATAAGCAATTATTGTATAGTGTATAAAGTGAAACAAATACTGAAATCATCCCTGGTAATTCTAATCACAACATAGGGGTATATACCAATGTCTAAAAAATTGTATATTTCGCTTTGAGATTTCCCTTTGTAGGTGCCCTTTTCATTCTCCAGAAAGTGCTCTTTTTTCTTGGTGCCCCCCCCCCCCCACTTTGGAAGTCGCTCGGCCGCCCCTGAGTAATATGCTTGCTCCAAGCATGGATAGTACAGAATCCATGCTCTATTTTATTATGAAGAGATTAAAGCGGTATATGGAAAACATGGATTCTTTACATTTTCTATACCACCACGATGTAAGGTAGTATAGGCCTTTATAGCCGCATGGGGGCAGGGGCACAACACTTCATAATAATGAACTGTGCCCTTTTAGAATATAAGCGTTCTCATTTTCAAGGCTGTCTAAACCCCCTTTCTATATACATGTCATTTTTAACATAATACGTATATGCTCCGGGATATGCTCTCAGTTTTAATTAAACGTTTCCCACTATACTAGGCATTTTCTAACCTGTGCATTTTTATAACCACATGGCCTTTTGAACTTCATATAGGATACCAATTAGGTAATCAATTACCCTTTTATTTGAACAATGGAGAAGTGTTCAAAGTCAATTAATGCAACTGCATTTACATTGCCAAATGCTACTCCTGATCACAAGAGACATAATTATTACCATATGTCTATGACAAGAGGTCCGTGATTCCTCATGCATCTCCTCCCCCCCCCCCCCCCATCAATAGATTTTTCATCATAGCCTCTTTAATGCCCCTAATTTTTCTCTAATTTCCACGGAACTTGCTCGAAACGTTTGCTCGCATAGTAATCATAAGTATATTCAGTATTATGAGATTATCCCTAACTTCCCGGCCCCTCCCCCATCAGGACATTTTGGCCATTTCACCTAAAATAGTAAAATCCAATCGGTTGCAATGCCACTGTCTCTATCTTTTTGCTGGCTGACAAATGAATCTTCAGACATTATGATGCTATGCAGTATTTTGTACCACATTAGAAAATCGTTGCAGATAATACCTGATAATGTATTAATTACCACATTGGCGATATTACCAATCTCTAAAATTGTATTTTTACGCTTTGAGGTCACCCTTTGTAATTGAGTGCCCCCCTCCCTTTTTATCTTGCATGCACCCGCATTTCAGTGAAAAGGCGGTTTAACGCCCCTGCTCAAATAATGGCAAATACTATCATTTTCGAGCAGCACTGAGGTACAAGTTTTATATTTCATCTACAGTGTCAATTATAAATTCTTGATGACGGAATGCATGCTTTTTATTGTAAAGTGAATTTCTGATATAATATTTACTGCATTATATAGAAAGGTATTTCGTCATATTTTGACACCAGCTAAGATTATGGGTTTGGCAATATGCATCAGCCCACTCGTCATGATGACTCCTTTGCATTACATATAAAATATTGATGGACATCCCATCAACCCTGCCTATTTCGGGAAAAAGTCCCCAAAGCCAGGAACAGAATCATTGAAAATGTCGTTCACATATGGAAAGGCGTTTAATGTTTGTTTACAGCGATATCATGTTGTTAATGCTTAGCAAACAGGGCCGTATTATTATGTATACATTGTATTTCACTTTTATATGTTTCATTCAACAAAAATCTAATCCAGAAAATAAATATTACTATACTTCGCTCAATGATGCGCGCATATCCGTAAGCCTTCAGGGATTTGAGTCGGCTTACCAACAATTAGCACTTTAGCAGTATAGCATAAAATTACTTTCAAAAGAAAATCAAAAGAAAATCATCTTCATGAACCACTATAGTTATAGGTAATAATTTAGCAAATAAGCTTTACCCTGAATCAAAGAAGTATCCGAGTTATTCCAAATAAAAATAAATAAAAATATCCCAGGCCGAGTTATTTTCAAGCGAGTTTAATTAGGTCGAATTGCATTGCCGTCGACTGCATGCGCTGCTGCTATCTCCTTCGCTAGCGTTGTAGCCAAAACACCTACGGGTAACTTTGGAGGATCGAGGACTGACCTAAATATTTCACTTTTAACCGTTATTAGATCATCTATAATGGAGAAAATTGGTTATTGGGTTCCAGAAAAGAAGAGAAAGAAGCTCAACTTTGGAGAATTAGCTGCTCTTTTTCGGTAAGTAGATCTAGGTCAAGTCTAAAACTAGGAAGGAGAAATGGGTTTGGCACACCAAACCCATTGCATTGCCATTTACATGTCGTACGCGTAGTAACGTATCGACACTTCACTGCAGCGGGAACGGGGCGGGGCGGGGCGAGGGGATAGCCTGGCCTGGAACAGTGGAAGTCTAGAAATATTTAAACCGTCTGGTATGGGGAATTTTTAAACAAAACTGAGATATGTCAACCTTCCCCATACACAAATTGCAAATATGCTAATTATTGGCTTGCAGGAATGGAGGATAATGATTAATGAGAGTAAACAGTATGCATGTATATCAAGAAAGTGATGAAATTTGTTTGGATTATGAAGCGATGAAGTTTGCTTTTTCAGTTTTTATGGACTGTAGGAGATACACCCTGTATCGGCACTTGTTCAGAAACCTATCCAAAATATGACTTGTAACTCCGGCGTGGTGATACCCCACTAAAACATACCCAAAATGAAGTAGGGCCTAAATATTCATTAAATGTCCAAACAAAGATCACGAGTTAAAAGTCGTTATGTATATTACCTGTTTCGTGTCAATTTTCTGGTTATTTTTGGAGTATTTTTCGGAAAAACTATGTTATTAATATACACCTTTTCACAGGTTTCATGGCAAACCACTACACAATACAAGTGCATACCGATGGTGGGTTGCGTGTCAGAAACCTATCCAAAATATGACTTGTAACTCCGGCGTGGTGATACCCCACTAAAACATACCCAAAATGAAGTAGGGCCTAAAAATTTAATTAAATGTCCAAACAAAGATCACGAGTTAAAAGTCGTTATGTATATTACCTGTTTCGTGTCAATTTTCTGGTTATTTTTGGAGTATTTTTCGGAAAAACTATGTTATTAATATACACCTTTTCACAGGTTTCATGGCAAACCACTACACAATACAAGTGCATACCGATGGTGGGTTGCGTGTCAGAAACCTATCCAAAATATGACTTGTAACTCCGGCGTGGTGATACCCCACTAAAACATACCCAAAATGAAGTAGGGCCTAAAAATTTAATTAAATGTCCAAACAAAGATCACGAGTTAAAAGTCGTTATGTATATTACCTGTTTCGTGTCAATTTTCTGGTTATTTTTGGAGTATTTTTCGGAAAAACTATGTTATTAATATACACCTTTTCACAGGTTTCATGGCAAACCACTACACAATACAAGTGCATACCGATGGTGGGTTGCGTGTGGGCGCATGCTTAAATAGCAATTCATTATGAGACTTTTTCCATTTTCAGCCCTAAAAGCTATTATGAAAGTTTAATTCAGCTGTTTAAAAAATGTTGTGTTTTTATCTGTGTGATAATGTTCATTGACTGCATTTTGTGATGGTTCATAACTACAAGATTTTAATCCTCTTATTTTGTTTGTTCTTCCTATTCAGGCAAAGGGGAATAGAACTTGTTGAGGTAAGACATACCCATTTTAGCCTGTCTTTAACCAAGTTTTTCTACTGAAAGTAACTCATATTTTTTATGTATTTTTTGCTTTATATTTGAAAGTCATGGAAGGTTTTAGTACAGTCTGTACTACACTGTTTTTCTGATCACTTATAGGTGTACCGTACACAATGTGCATTTTAGTATTAATGGGTGAATGACATCTGTATAAGATTACAGAAATCAGAGTGTAAACTTTTTCTTTTTAAGAATTTCAATGTGGTGTATAGCGTATGTATTATGATTATTTCATAGAATATGACGTAGCATTAACATTTGTATTTAAAAGTATTTAACTGATCGTCTAATGTCAAACTTAAAGGTGCATAAAGGTTTTGATATTAAGTGATTAAAGTCCATGAATTTATTATTATTATTATTATTATTATTTATTTTTTGGGGGGTGGGGGGGGGGGGGGTAGTTATGAGGGCTTCTTTTAAGCCAAACTGTACTGGGCTGTCATTGTTTAGGAGGCAAAATTGCCTGAGTCCACTTTTATTCTCCACTGCATCAAACACCGAACAGGTATAGGAAATACGGACAAAAGATACCTATTGCCTTACTGTCATTTGCAAGGCCTACTCTCCTATTCTGTTGATTGTATGATACATGTATGTACATTAAACACATCTTATAATAATAATACGCTAAGGCTCCGCGGGGGGGCATGACGTCTCCGCCGGCCTTTGTATTCTATTGTTTTTTAATGAGCTCGCCGACCCAAGTTGGTGCGGCTATCTCCTCCTGAACCCTCCCCTCGGGGTACCGGTGACCGGTGCCGTCGTCCGCGGGAGAGTCTACTCTAGCGAATTGGCTATACTCCGCCCGAGGTCCTCCTCCGTGTCGACGTCCAGGGCGAAAACAGACGCGACATGCATAATGCAGGATATGCGTGACGACAGAGATACCTCATGGATATTCAACATGACATCCGTAGACACAGGACCGATGACTATCCGTATAAAATTGTATACACAAAAATCGGTCGTAAAAAAAACTCGAACCATATTCCATACCTTACCTGGCTTACCATGTCGCACGCAAGTACGCCAAAACACGTACATTTTCGCAGTTGCGAGATCGAGACGGAGCGTAGGGCTCGAGTTTTTGGCGGTCGATTTTGTTTCGGTAGAAGCTGAATCTAGACCATGAACCACTAAACATCGCGAAACTGCAATCAATTTCCATCACGAATTCACGATTGCTGCAATATTATAAAGTTTCCATAAATAGAGGTATGAAATTAAAGCCTATTTTGTGATGTTCTCGCCATGTTTACGTAATTTTGATAATCATTTCTTCAAAGTAAAGAAAATCAGACAAAATCACCGTAACTGACACACAGTGCATTGCCACTGTGTAGTGTGTGTGAGATGAGCTGAGTTGCAGTTGAAAGTGTGTGAGTTGAATTCGAGTCGAAGAGATTTGACACTTTGAAATTGTTATCTGTTGGTTTGCATCATTATTGCCGCGATTTCAATATAGTTTCGTGAATAGATTTACGAAACCTGAGCTTAGAATTAGTAAAAGTATTACTAGACTCTAATGTCTACGTTTTTAAAAGACTGTTTGATTTTCCTGTGAAAATTTTACTTTGAAAAATGATTATCGAAATTCATGGTCAGAAATAATCACAATCTAGGGTCTATTATGTTACAGTTCTTGCATCAAATCAATGCATGAAAACTTAGTTATTGAACTAGAAAAATGTTTTGTTTTTTTAAATAGGCAATTATGAAGTAGGAAGCCTGAAACGTTAGCCTACTAAACAAATCTCAACAAAGTGTAGGCCTATCCTTATATGAATTAATGAAAAAGTAGCCCCAGAAAAAAGAGCCCCCGAAAATTTCCCTAAAATTTGAAATGGAGCCCCCGAAATGAAAAACTTAATTTTTTGTCTGCGCACCCCCTCTAGAATCCCACAGATTTCCGCGGGTCCTGAGTTGAGTGTATATATAATATAGGCGTGGGGTCCACGGGTTTCAAGGGGCCATAAACCCCCAAAAGCTCAGGGGTTACGTTCTTCAAAGTTGGGGGGGGGGGGGAGAGATCAGATCGCAGCGAGTTGAGTGTATATATAATAAAGGCGTGGGGTCCACGGGTTTCAAGGGGCCATAAACCCCCGAAAGCTCGGGGGTTTTAGGCGTATAGGGTCAGATGAGCATATTTTTAATACTTTATTTGTGACACTTGCGGGTCACTAATTGGCGTGGGGTCAATACGTAGAGTTGCGTAGTGTTGCGTAACAACTACGCTGGCCTACGTTACTATATGCTGCGGGACGGAAAGGTGTACGCAAGATGAACGAAAACAATTCAACCTGTTTAATTTTTTTCGCCAGCCTACGCATAACCTACGCAGGGACTATTTTCCCATTAATACGCAGCCTAATTTCTCCGTAGTCGGTACGCCACACTACGGAACTCTACGCAGTTCCAGTGGCTTAAAGAATAACTACCGGTACAGTTGGATTGTTTTTTTAATTTTTATATAAGGCCAAATTTAAAAAAAAACATGTTTAGCTTCCTGTTTTTTTTCGAAAAATGGGAAGGAGGAGGCCCTTTTTTTTTTCTTTTTATTTTCTTTCAAAATGGCCGCTCCGTACATTTTTCCTGACATTCGGGCTATTTTTCAAGATGGCGGCCGACAATTTTTTTTTTTTTCTTTTTTAAATCAGAAATACATTTTAGCAGTGCTTTTCACGTTTTTTTTTCTTTCAAAAAAAAAAAAAATAAATAAAAAAAAAAAAAAAAAAAAAAAAATAGGAGGCGGCCCCCAAAAAGGAAGCAGGCGGGGACGCTGTTTTTTTTTTCTTTCAAAAAAAAAAAAAAAAAAACTTTTCAAAAAAAAAAAAAAAAAAAAAAAAGGAGGCGGCCCCCAAAAAGGAAGCGGGCGGGGACGCTTAACATATATATTTCTTAATGGCCTGAATGGCAAATAAAGTTCTTGGTGGTTTTAATTTAGACAGTCTCTATATATCTATTTACACCCCCCGCCCCCCTCTAGGATCCCGCGGATTTCCGCGGGTCCTGCTAGTAATAATAATAATAAAACAGTGCTACAGTAGAAAGCACTTTCCACCAAGGTCGCCCCATGTGTTGCAGGTTCTCTACCCTCAGTAACAATTTCAAGTGTGTTGAAATACAGAAATGAATACAAATATAGGATTTATAATGAGTATTTTGTGTACATGAAAACTAGTGATATTCTGGCTTTTTATGATCTTTAATGATGAGGCTAAGTACTTTGAAGTACCGTGAATCTGGTATCAATGATTTAAAAATCGTTAAAAAAAAAATTGTATTCCATGTGAATGTATCATCATTCAGTGGCGGCCCCCCCTATTGGCGGCACAAAAAAATTGAGAAGGAAAAAAGAGGAAAAAAAAAAGAAAGAAAAAAAAAGGGGGAAAAAGGAGAAGATAAAAGAAAAGAGAACAAAAAAGTAAAGAAAAGAGAGAGAGTTCAAAAAAGAGGAAAGAAAAAGAAGAGAGGAGCCGGGGAGAAAGAAAGACAACGAAATGGCACTAAAAATTAGTGACAGTAACGACGAATAAGGGAAAGACAAGGGGAAGGGGGTTGCGTGAAGGCGAATGCATTGAGGGGAGGGGGGGGGGGGGAGGGGTGACTGGCCGTATTCTTATTTTTAGGTTATGCGAAACTGAGTCGAAATTATGCTTCTTTTCAAAAATATCTTAGCATGCTTGTTTATGTTAAGCCGTAGTGCATGAAAAGGTTAGTGTAGAAACACTTCTGAAAAGGCCGCGCCCGGCCCCTCCAAAGAACGGCAGAATGGTAATCTATAAATTATGGGGTCATTCTTGATGGCTTGGGAGTCGTTATTAAGGAGGGGGCCGGCCCTACTCAAATGGTAGTGACGGTATCGATGGATAAAGGAATAAGGAGGAAGGGATGCACATGCAGGCGCGTACGTGGGGGGGGGGGGGGGGGGTCGAACCCCCCTCAAGTTGGTCCTGATGTGTATAATGCGTAGACCAGGGGTTCTCATACTTTTTCTTTGACTGTCCAGAAGCGATTTCTATGAAAGCTGTAAGGTCCGATATGACACTTGTATACTGAGGATAATGAGGCTGGTTTTTGGTCTACAGTGCGCAGAGCTGCCAACTAGTACGGATTTTCCGTAATTGGTACGGAAATCAACGGCAATTACGGAAGCACGGAAACCCCTTCAAAAATTACGGATTCCCCGATTTCTGGACATGCCTATGTATTAACACATGCATTATGCATATGCGAGTGTTTTAGCGGTAATGATCGCGATACTTCCCGGGCCTCGGCCCGGTGGTTAACTTTTGAGCGCACGGAAATATCATCCGCGCCTCAGCCACGACCACTGCACACACATGTAGCTACCATCGAAAGATATGCACACCGCCCTGCCTATATGGGCTGCGTGTGCTAGCTTTCAGCATGCAATATATATCGGGGAGACGGCAAACTCGTCCCAAGTCCATTTAGCCACCTTGCAAACCAACCCGTACGGTACCATGTCCATGTGTAGTTTATAGCAGGTCTACAATTTTTTTCCCCTTAGTGATGGGTTCTCATTGTTATGATAATAAAAGTACGACTCGACTAATGATGAAGATGATGATGATGATGATGATGATGATGATGATGATAATTGTCATAAGGAAAATGAATGTACTTCCTTGATTAAACTTGAATTTATATTCAACAATTATTGTCATTGTGTTTTATTTCACATTATTTGTTGGATCATGTTTATTCATTTCATTTTATTCATATACCCCTTTTCATTGTTGATAACAAAATATGATACACGAATAAATTTTGAATGAGCTGACACACAAAGTTTTGACCGATACGAAAGCGCATGCATGGTGGATGTGCTGAAACAAGTGGCACGATATTTATCTGGGCGAAATATGCATTGGCCGAGTGTTACACTACCGCATGTGCAGCAGGTCGGCCGTGGTCGCGTCAAACTTCGAGTAACCGACGGAGAAAAATGACTTCAACTTCATCGAAGAAGCGTTCTAAAAAACTGCAAACCTTCTCAGGTGATTACACCAAGAAATGGTCATGCATTGTTCCGTCGAAAAGGAATACAAACAGTGCCTGTTGTACACATTGCTCATCCGATTTTGGAATTGGTCATGGCGGTTCGAACGATATCCAGGTACATCTGAAGTCGGTGAAGCACCGGACTGCAGCGGCGGAGGCAAGTTCCAATTCCCGCAGTCATGACATCGCCCAGTTTTTCGTCGCAAAGGACAATTCTGTCACGAACGCCGAAGTGAAGTTTACTCAATTTTTGATAGAGCACAACATCGCGTTTTCAGCAGCAGACCACCTTTCACAACTTGTCAAAAATGCCTTCCCTGACAGTAAAATTGCAAGTAAATAGTAAACAGGGTAATGATACATCAATCCTCTAATAACCATTGTTTTTTTATAGCACTTAAAATGATGTTATAAACAGAATGTTCTTGTTTTTACTTCAAGTCCTGTCATTCAGAGTGATGCTATTACCATGGTACTAGTAGTTTGTGTTGTGGTGTTGTGTGCAGCTCTACAATGTACGTGCAAATGCAGTCTTCTTGATGTTGAAAGCGCCGCGCTTGAAATTACTGATTTCCATCCAAAATTACTGATTTTTAGCTTTCAGATTACTGATTTTGGTTTCAGAGGTTGGCAGCTCTGAGTGCGTCCCAAAAAAAACTATACACTTTTGAAATGGCTGCCGAATAAAAAAATATATGATTCTAGGGGAAAAAATTTATATGAATGGAAAGCTCATAAACTCAACTTTCATATGACACCAAAAAGTCTGAAAATAATTCATGCTTGGTTGAGCACTGCTCACTTTTGTAAAGGGTATGAAAATTAGGTTGCGCAGGAATTAGCCTTCCAATTTTGTGAGAGGTAAATCCTTTGGTGCTTACAAAATCGAGGGTGATATGATACATTCATGATTTGCTGAGTGAATTACATGGTTTATAAAACCAAACTTTTATGCATAAGTGAACAGGAATTTCATTTTTTATTGTAGCATTGTAACTTTCCCTGGTAGACTCAGTGGATAGGTGTGTTCATGGGAGTCAAGATGGGGTGATGGTACATGTTGTAATTTCCATCTTACAAACTGCTATTTTTTTGCCTCCGCCACCGAAGGTGGTGCCAGAGGCATCCTGTTTTCGGGTTGTCCGTCCGTACGTCCGTACGTCCGTACGTCCATCCGTCCGTCCCGTTTGACCGTTATCACAATATCTCAAGAACCATTTAAGATTTAAACTTAAGACTCAGGAATAGTGTGTATCACTATAGGAAAACAATCTGATTACATTTTGGAGCACGTAGGTCAAAGGTCAAGGGTCATAGAGGTCAACTTATGAAATTCCATACATTGAGATTGTTATCATGATATCTCAAGAACCACTGGAGATGTAAAAACTTCAAACTTAAGGATAGTATGTATCACCATAGGAAGACGATCTGATTAGATTTTGGAGCACGTAGGTCAAAGGTCAAGGGTCACATAGGTCAACTTATGAAATTCCATACATTGAGATTGTTATCATAATATCTCAAGAACCACTGGAGAATTTTTACTTCAAACTTAATGATAGTATGTATCACCATATCATAATATCTCAAGAACCACTGGAGATTTAAACTTCAAACTTAATGATAGTGTGTATCACCATAGGAAGACAATCTGATTAGATTTTGGAGCACGTAGGTCAAAGGTCAAGGGTCACAGAGGTCAACTTATGAAATTCCATACATTGAGATTGTTATCATGATATCTCAAGAACCACTGGAGATTTAAACTCCAAACTTGTTTAAATTGCTCTATGGCGGAGGCATCATTTTCGACTGCGCGCAGTCAAAATTCCATCTAGTTTACATCTGTGACTTTGAATAAAAACCTTCACCCCACATTTCAGTTATTGTAAGATAAGTTGAACATCTCATTGATTTAATTAATAACCAGATGGGGATTATGTAAATTGATTATTCAAATACGGTTTGTTGAAAAGAGGAATATCACATATGTTGGCTACTTATTCTTCAGGTTACCCATTTACCATTTACATAAACTCAAGTGCTAAAATGACTGGTTGGTTGGTTGATAGATTGAGTGATTGACTAAGTTATTGATTAATTATTATTGAACGGTTAAATTGATTGAAATACTGAATGGTGATTGAATGCTTGATTGATTAATTGATTGACTGATTGGCTGATACCGTACATTGTTGATTAAGTGATTGATAGCTGAATGTAATGGACTGTCAAGTTATGCACAAGCACACCCAGGCAGAGAGAGAGAGAGAGAGAGAGAGAAAGAGAGGGGAAGGGGCATACATGTCCTCTTGACCCTTATCCAATCTACCAAACAAAGTCCTACCCTACATTTCACCTTCCCGGCACCATGTACCATCACCCCGTCCTGACTCCCATGAACACTTAACTGAGTCTACCATGGAAAGTTACATTGCTATACGGTAATAACAAATGCAATTCCTGTTCACTCATCCATAAACCAAAAATTTTACTCAACAAACCCAAACTCATCAAAATTTATAATAAATTAGTCATATCATCCTCAATTCCGTAAGCTCCAAAGAATTTACCTCTCACAAATTGGAAAGCTAATTCCTGCGCAACCTAATTTGCATACCCTTTACAAAAGTGATATATAGTATTCAGTGAAGGAATGATAAAAGGGATAAATCCTTCACTGAAGTATTCAGTGAAGGATTTATCCCTTTTATCATTAAAGACTCCAGACAAAGGCTCTCCCCCTGCAAAATTGGAGAGAGTTTTATGTAGTTTAAGCTTCTAACAACCACGCCTGTGGATCTTTTATTATTTACACAAAGGTAAAGTGTATAGCAAGAATCCCTATTCAGTGAAGGATTCATCCTTTTTATGCAGATGCTTCTTCTACCATTCTTGACCAGAAGTGTGTTTCAAACTCAATGATATGGGCATCATCCCATTGAATGTTGTATCCAGTGTTACGGGTTTGTTTTGCTACTTGCTGCCTAATCTGAGGGCTCTGTTGTGCTCTTTAAAAAGAGGACACAGTAGGGGCAGCGCAATTTAAATATCAAGGAATGTATTAGAGTTTATTTCTATAGTGAAATGAAAGGGCTATTTGACTTTCAAGAGCGATAAAAACTCTAATCCATCCCTTGAAATTTAAATTGCACTGCCCCCATTCAGTATGCCATTTTCAAAGAGCACAAAAAGGCTTCAGATTAAAAATTCCATCTCATAAAATTGTCTATAAGAGAGAAAGAGAGTTTATTTCGAGAGAAAAAATGAAATGAAAGGGCTATTTGACAAGAGCCCTTTCATTTCATTTTAGAAATAACCTCTCTTCCTCTCTTATAGACAATTTTCTCTCTTGAAAGTCAATAACCCTTTCATTTCATTTTAGAAATAACCTCTTTTTTTCTCCTAAAGACAATTTCTCTCTTGAAAAGGCTCTGCCAAGCCCCTCAAGCTCTGCCATGTTGTATGGATCCATTAGAAAGCAAAATAAGCCCACTCAATAATTAATATATATTAAAACGTCATAGCGATTCATCCAAATAAGAAATCCACGTAAGAGGCATTTTGAAAGTCTGAAGAAAATTCCTTCAAATTCCAGGATATTGGGTGTTATTTTTCAGGAAACTCTATTTAAACGAGTGGAAGCACTGGCGGTTCTGTTTTTTTTAAACTGTAACAATTCTCCTTGGATCAGATATACTACAGTGCGTCCCGAAAAAAACTATACACTTTTGAAATGGCTGCCGAATAAAAAAATATATAATTCTGGGGGAAAAGTTTTTTTAGTGTGGAAAGCTCATAAACTCAACTTTCATATGACACCAAAAAGTCCGAAAATAATTCATGCTTGGTTGAGTACTGCTCACTTTTGTAAAGGGTATGCAAATTAGGTTGCGCAGGAATTAGCTTTCCAATTTGTGAGAGGTAAATTCTTTGGAGCTTACGGAATTGAGGATGATATGACTAATTTATGATAAATTTTGATGAGTTTGGGTTTGTTGAGTAAAATTTTTGGTTTATGGATGAGTGAACAGGAATTGCATTTGTTATTACCGTATAGCAATGTAACTTTCCATGGTAGACTCAGTTAAGTGTTCATGGGAGTCAGGACGGGGTGATGGTACATGGTGCAGGGAAGGTGAAATGTAGGGTAGGACTTTGTTTGGTAGATTGGATAAGGGTCAAGAGGACATGTATGCCCCTTCCCCTCTCTTTCTCTCTCTCTCTCTCTCTCTCTCTGCCTGGGTGTGCTTGTGCATAACTTGACAATCCATTACATTCAGCTATCAATCACTTAATCAACAATGTACGGTATCAGCCAATCAGTCAATCAATTAATCAATCAAGCATTCAATCACCATTCAGTATTTCAATCAATTTAACCGTTCAATAATAATTAATCAATAACTTAGTCAATCACTCAATCTATCAACCAACCAACCAGTCATTTTAGCACTTGAGTTTATGTAAATGGTAAATGGGTAACCTGAAGAATAAGTAGCCAACATATGTGATATTCCTCTTTTCAACAAACCGTATTTGAATAATCAATTTATATATATATATATATATATATATATATATAAATTATTTATTGGGCTTATTTTGCTTTCTAATGGATCCGTATGATATGGCACAGCTTTAGGGGCCTGGAAGAGCCCCTACCGGTGGTTCCAGGGCGGAGCCCCAGGATGCTCTCGAGTTTATTTGACTTTCAAGAGAAAGTGTCTCTAAGATATAAAGAGAGGTTATTTCTTCAATGAAGTGAAAGGACTCATGAAAATAAAATAGCCCTTTCATTTCATTTTAGAAATAAACTCTAATCCATCCCTTGATGTTTAAATTGCACTGCTCCTACATGTACTTCGTGCTTTGTTCACACTCTCCCTGATCTATAAAGAGTGCTTTCTCTATTTGATCATCAACAGAAGCAAAATGCTAGGCCACGAACTTTTTGAAGCATGACGAGATTCAAAGTATGCTTAAATTGGGGCATTGATGTATGTAGAAAAAAAGGATTAAGATCCCATGTAACACTTCGAAATGTAAAGAAGAATGAGAAAACTAAAGTTGAGATTCGACCTTTATGTCTAGAAGTTGCTTAATGCATTTTGTATTGGTATTATCTCCTGTCTGACAGTGATTATAGACGTTATTTATGGATAATAAAGATAAAGCTGTCCGGGTCTTTTTCTGAATATAATGCTTCAAAACAAATCGAACAAGCTGTTTATTTCTTTATTCATGGTCTGTTTCTACTGTTTATCTATTTTCCTTGCCAATCCTCGAAAATGAATATATTATGCATTTCACAGAGGAAAGTTTGCATATTGACGAAACATATGGGCGCAGGCCAAGATTTAAACCCACTCAAGTGTGAATTTGGCGCATTTTCCCTCATCTTCTTCAACCAGGAAATGGACTTCATTGTAGCCTTAGGACAGGATGGTGAAATAAAATTGATAAAAGAACATCATAATCAGATTATCCGACCCCGGAAACCCCATGAATTCATCAACTTTTATCATACTGGTCCTTTTCCTTTTGAAACTACGCTTGACCTTTAATATGGCCAATATGGCCAGCAGGACAGCCCCAAGGAGACCTGCAATTGATACAAGCAACATCATAATCAGATTCTCTGACCCAGAAAACCCCCTTACTATATAATTTTTTTTATCATTTTAGCTCTTTTCCTTTTGGAACTACTATTGATCTGTAACTATCAGATGGCGGCCATTTTGGATTTGACCAATATTACCGGTATGAACCAAGGAGATCTCAAATCGAAGAAAGAATATCATAATCAGATTCTCTGACCCCGAAAACCCCATAAATATATAAACTTTTATCATACTAGCCCATTTTCTTTCGTAACTACACTTGACCTGTAACTATCAGATGGCGGCCATTTTGGATTTGACCAATATGACCAGTATGGTAGCCCCTAGGAGACCTCAAATCAATGAAAGAACATTAAAATCAGATTCTCTGACCCCCAAAACACCATAAATATATAAACTATTATCATACAACTGCTTTTCCTTTTGGAACTACGCTTGACCTTTAACTCAGATGGCGGCCATTTTGGATTTGCCCAATATAGTATACCCAGAGGGTGCCCTTCTTGGCGTCCTGAAGAAATCGTAAAAGTATGGTATAATCTACCTCTGGGCCAAATTTGGTGCTTTTAGAAGAATCTGCACCAAACAACCCCTATTTAGCCCTAACAGCCTCCACTATAATGTATATGTGTGGACTAGAGTACAGACATTCGGTGCGACAGGCGGACTATTGGTGCGAGACCTCTTCCGCACGGATCGTCCATCAGACATTTGAGGCGCGCACGGAATGTCCGACACAGACATTCTGCGCGGATAAAATCCGCACCGATCGTCCGCTCTCGATCGATCTCTAATAGTCGGACGATCGGTGCGGGTTACATTCTACGCGGTCACACCGGCCATACGTAAATGGCAGTGACGTTAACGACGGATTAGGAGGAAGGGGTGCAAACGCGAACTACAAGCGTATTGGGGATGATCATACTATCATTTTAGAGTGTGCAATCTGGGTCGGAATCCAGCATAATATATTTATAAAAAGGAGGTTCACATAAAAGCACTCATGATAAAGCCGCGCCCGGCCCCTACAACATCATTTTGGATTTTCAGGTGATAAGGCGGGTGGCAGGGGTAGGGGGCAAAGTTCGCCCCACTCTTCAAGTACCCCCCCCCCCCCAAAGGGCCACTTTTACTTTGTAAAGAAGTGCCCCTTCCCCTTTTTAACTCGGATAAGCGCACATTTCATCAACACATGTGCCCCCTTTCCTATCTGATAAGGGCTATTTAGAAAAATAAGGCCCTTCATAAATAAAAAGTGTCCCTTTTCATCTCTGGTAAATGACCATTTTCATATATGAGAAGTTAATTCTTTTTACTTCAGTGCGCTCTTCACCTCTGATAATTGCCCCTATTCAAATCTGAGAGATGCTCGTTTTACTTTGAAAAGTACCCCTTCCCCTCCTGATAAGTACTCTTTTCATCTATGATGGGTGCCCATTTTCACCTTTGCTAACTGCCCTTTTATTTTGAATCGTGCCCCTTTTCCTTTCTAATAAGGGACCTATCCCCTTTTCATAAATGCCCCTTTTCACCTCTGATAAATCAATTTCTGATGGATGCCCCTTTTCCATCGACAAATGCCCATTTCCCATTCTCAAAAGTGCCCTATCTCATTTCTGGTGAGTGCCTCCTTTCAGGTGTAAGAAGTGCCCTGTTTGAACCTTTGATAATTACTCTTTGTACCTTGACACATGCTCCTTTTCTTTTCTAATAAGTGTCTTTATCCCTTTCGATATGTGTCCCCTTAACCTCTCATCATCAGGCACGTAGGCACGGGGGGGGGGGGGGGGGGGGGGGGGGGGCACATGCCCCCCTAACCTGCTCATCATTAGTCTTGCACCTAATTTAAAGCGACTAAGAGTAATTTCCCCTAAAGCTCGCTCACTCGCTCGCATTTATAGATATACAATTATATGCCCCCCTAACCTGCTCATCATTAGTCTTGCACCTAATTTAAAGCGACTAAGAGTAATTTCCCCTAAAGCTCGCTCACTCGCTCGCATTTATAGATATACAATTATATGTCACTTTAAAAAAAATGTTTTTTCAGTCTTCCGTGATGCTTATAACCCCATCAGGATTTGGTTTTTTCCTCTTTATAGGATGTAATTTTTCACTCTGCGACCTCCCAGATCTTACATTTTTTTGCTTTGCTCGCTCGCAAATGAATATTCAGACAAAAACACCCAGCCGAAAGTGTGATGCTTAAGCAATATCTTGTATGATATATAAAGAAAAACAAATATTGAAATTGTCCCTGATAATGGTATCACAATGAAAGGGTATATACCAATGTCTAAAAAATTGTATATTTTCGCTTTGAGATTTTGCTTTGTAGGTGCCCTTTTTGTTGGTGCTTTCCACTTTGTAAATAGCTCCGCCGCCCCTGCTTACGCATTAGCGCCAGCGTTAATTTCACGCTTTCGCGCACAGGGGATGTCTCTGTATGTGTGTGTGTGTGTAGGGGGGGGGGTTCCTCTCTAGCTCTGAAACTGATTTTTTTTTTTACCTGGATTCGTGCGATTCGGTTAATACTCTTAGAGGGAGTCTGAGGGGTGATGTGCCCCCCTCTGAAGCTGACATTTTTTGGATTTTTGAAACTGGATTCGTGCGTTTTGGTTAATACTTTTTTGGGGAGTCTGATTTGATTTCAAAACACCTGCAGTTCATGCGGGATGGGGTTGCAGCCTCTCTTTCCCGAAAATTTAAAAACTACCAATATGCATTTGTTATATCTTATCTCGGTATATTTTGGTGACAATTAATACTTTTCACAACATACATAAGCTCAAATTTCCGCTCACTCGCTTCGCTCACTGGCCAAATTATTAAACCAGGAAATAGATATTGGGGCAAGAGGCTTCAGCCCCCACTGATGGAAATGTCAAAAAAATTGCGCGCGAGCATAACTTGAAAACGGGGAATGTTGATATCAGACAAGAGATGTGATGTGAGCATGTCCCCTTTTCAAAATAATTGTGCCCGTTTGTAGGTACCAGTACACTATTAAAGTACAGTGCTTCTAATATGACCTTGTCAGTATTGGTAAGTTTAAATAACGGTCTGCACGAATTTCGAAATCCTGGATCTGCGCCTGTCATTGTCACATAAAATAAAGGTAGCGAAACTAGGTAGGTAAAGGAAGCGAAACTAGCGACGGGAAATGCCTGAAATAGGCTTTATGCTAAAGATGCTGCGCTATTCATAGTAACATGTACCATTTATAGACAAATAATTCATATTTTCAAATGCATAGTGAATATCCACTGCACACAGGTTACCTCACAACAGGATACCGGTAATGATCGAAACATTTCAAGTTTACTATCAGGCTCATTATGACTTAACCAAGTGCAGTGCATACCACTAATGCACGAGCTTCAAAATACAAATTATTTGTTTTATAAAACAGGTCAAAAGGTAAAGATGAGAAATAAGCCAATCAAATGTCAAGAATTGCACAGTCATGGGGGCTGCCACTTGATTTGAATGATATCACAGTCCCAGTATAAGCGCAGCCTAACAGTGTAATGCATGTCTCATTGTGCACATCAATGTCCTTGCAATATAAAACTGCATGCAAAATGATGCATTTCATTGCGTCTTTATTTTGTACATACCAGAGATACGCATGCATGCATGCCTGCAGCTTAGCTGTGCATCATCATCTCTTTACATGTAGGCGTGGTAGGAATTGTATTTAATCTTCTGGCCATGTGGTGTCTTTCGACCAATACATTCTAGGACCCTTAATCTTAATCTTTTCAATGAATGCCTGCGGCTGCTAGGCCTAATTAATGGTCCTTGCAGGGCAGCCCCTGGGCAGGTAGTTTGGTTTTGGGCATGTCTAAATATCTCTTGTATCCATAGTTTCTGTTCACACATTTTACATATTCTAAGCATTGAAATAGATTAAAGAGCTTCTATTCTTTTGCAGGGGCTCTTTCAGGGTTTTATATTCAAATACCTGGCAGTCTTTTTTTCCTTGGCATACAAAGGAAAGGAAAGCATTAATATGAAAAGCCAGGACTTGACCTGATAATTAAATGTAATGGTGCATGCAGGGCAGGTAGATTTGTTTTGGACATGTCTAAATGTCTGTTAAATTCATAAATTATGCAGAGCTGCCAAACATTACGTTTTTCCATAAAATTGAGGTATACCTGGATATATAAGTTTTATATTTCATCTAGTATACAAATGGCCTAGTCATGATGCATGCGCATGAGTTCATTATACGATCTATCCGCACTTGAGTTGAGGCTGTGTGTATCTATTGCACGAAGCCGTTAGGCTGAGTGCGATAGATACACACAGCATCAACGAGGGCGGATAGATCGTATAGTGAACGAATGAAAGCATGCATCATTTGTTATTTGATGTAAAAAGAATTCATTCAAGATTGTTTTATGACAGTATGGCTGACAAGTTTGTTCTTCATAAAATATTTAAACATTTAATTTATTTTTTTGTTTTTTTGTTGTTGCACATTCCGCACGTCAACCCAATGCCCTAAAATGCGGATCACTACTTCGATAGAGATTCATGAAGAGTATGAATTTACAAATAAAAAAATAAAAATTGAAAGGCGTAAATATTCTCAAAAAGAATGTAACGCAGATAATACAAAAAAAAACAACAACAAAAAACTACCTACTTGTAAATAAACTACCGTATAGGGCATAATATGGAAAAAAAACAGCATGAGGAATGAACATTTATGCATTTGAAGTGTTGGTTGTAAGTCTCGCTTGAATGAACTCCTGTTTTTTGAAATGATGGTTCCATGATGCCCAAGGTTGGCAGCTCTGTTTACACATTCCAAGCATTGAAATAGATTATATAATGGTACTTTATTCTTTTGCAGGGGCTCTATTTAGAGTTTCACTTTTAAATGATCTTTTTTTTCCCTTGACTATTAGAGAGAAGTTTGAGTTCTTGGAAGAGGTGAACAATTATTTGTGAGCATCATCATTGTTATTATGCAAGGGTGGAAGAACATCAGATAAAACATGTTCCCTGAAAAGTGTGGCTCTTCAAATGCTTTCATATTCTAAATATATGGCACGTTACATCGTAAAAATCGGGACAGATTTTTATGCCACATGCTCGTTTAGTCCCATATACATCCTTCTGTGTACAGTGCTTGTAACTTAACCTAGACTTGGCCAAATTTCTTATCATTTTGATGATTCCAGAACCTTGCAATACACACAAAAAATTATATGCTAGATGATAAACCTTTTCTGATCGATTCCACACCATTTCTTTCATAATGCAATCGCATGACCATAACTGGTCTTTATCTTTAACTTGTGGGGGAAAATTCACAATTGGTCGTCATTTGTCTCTCTAGGAGTCATTTTTATATAATTATTTTGTGACATGTTCAACATGTTGATATGATTTCATTTCAACTAGTATTTCTGAACAATTGTTTACAAGAGTTCACCATAATTACACAAAATTTCAGCTCTGGAAAGCTCTTTAAAAATTCTTTAAAACTCTGGAAATCTCTAAAAGAGCTGTGGTAAGAATAACTTTTTGAGAATTTAAAAACTTTGATTAAAGGAAAGTACCATTGTCATAATCAAGTGAGAAAGTCAAGAAGTCGAGAAAACCCAAGAAAATTCAGAGACACTGATCAAAAGGTTTGAGGTAAATGAAATAAAATAGTTTGAATGATTTGAAGCAGGCTCATGGGGGCAAATTGGCAACTCTGTCATGAGGTTGTGATGTCATAATGTCCCTAATCACCAATTGCTATGTATAATTTTGATATCCTAAATTTCTCAATTTCCCCATGAATCAGATTTCTTTGGGCCTTTGCCCTTTGTCCATGTCATATTTCTTAGGCATACTCATTGACGGGCATCCTAATGTACCTTGTATTCATTTCTTAACCAGTTGATCAAGGGTATCTCTGCTTCATTCATAAGACCATAACACACAATTGTTTGATATCTTCAGGGATAAATGTTAATAATTCATCGCATATGTCTGTGTGCATGTACTAAAAGTCAAATATTGTCCTGTCCACAGCTTGACCTGCAGAAGCCGCTGAGTGACCAAGGCCCATTCTCGGTCATCTTTCACAAGTTGACCGATGTAGTTACACAGGCAGCAAAGGGAGACAACAAAGCAAGATGTATGATAGATAATTTAGAGGTAAGCATAGAATTGTCAGCAGTGTGGACTGTATTTTGTTAGAATTGGAAAGATATTTTGACTTATACAGTAGGCTTGCGGGTGCACCATGTGAGAGAGAGAGAGAGAGAGAGAGAGGATTGAGGAGTGCTGAAAAAGGACTTTTGGTAATCTTTCTTGGGGGTGTGTAGTCCTGAAACGGACTGTTTGTGTAGTCTTGAAAAAGACCGATGGTTATCTTTCTTAGCTTATAGTTCTAAGGAGAACTATAGCGCTTGGAGAGGATGAGTGGCGGGAGTGGCTCGATGTTTCGAACAGGTTGACTATCCGTCGTCAGCAGTGGAGAATAGCTGGCGTGCGTGAGCTTAAGTCACCGGGTTGCGGACGTCGGGGGAAAAATACATGACCGTGTGGGCTTTAACTTGTAATGCACACATGATTGACAGCTTCCATCTTTAAACAAATGGATGCCCTGTGAAATATGAACCATTTTAAAAGTTATTTTTTTAAAGATACTTTAGAGGATTCTAGATTCAATGAGGTACTGGTATGACATATGAGGGCAAGTACTGAAAAGAAAAATGCCCAACAAACAAACAGGTTTGTTTACTCTCACTATGAACATGACTGACAAAGAAAGCGGACAAAATGTACAGTTCCTCAGATAGACAAAGGAACATCCCTTCACTGCTATTATGAAAAAATGTGTAGAACAGGTGTCACATGCATATTCACCTTTTTACATAACAGCAGTGAAGGGATGTTCTTTTGTCTACCTGAGGAACTGTATAGTTTGTCCGCTTTCTTTGTTCGTGATGTTCATAGTGTCTTTAGCACAGTGGGGGTCACATTAATATAAAGGATTCATTGAGGTATGACATACCAGAGCCTTGTCTGTATAAAATTATCAACCACAGCCTTTCAACTGGCATACTGAGGCAATGCAGATAATGTCCATGTTTGAAATTGGCACCTATAGACAAAATGATGTCCTGTGTGCCAGTTGCTGAAAGGAGTCGGAAGTCACAATTGGTTATTGTAGTGTGGTCAATCAAGGGACCAGAAAAGTAGAAAGAAATCAGGATGATGTTTCAGTTTAATTATTTTAGAAAGAAAAAATGCAGACTTCTAACACCTGTATTGCTTAAAGATAAAGTTGAGTTCTTGTCGGGCGATTGCATTGTAAAAGAAACGTTGTGGAATCGATCAGAAAAGGTTGATCATCTACAGGTTGTAGCATATACATTGTAATTATTGGTGTGTACTGCAAGGTTCTGTAATCATTAAAATGATAAGAAATTTGGCCAAGTCTTGGTACAGTTATATGCACTGTACACCGAAAGATGTATATGGGACTACAAGAACATGTGGCATAAAAGTCTGTCCCGATTTTTATGATGATACATGCCATATTTAGAATATTAAAGATAAAGACCAGTTATGGTCATGCGATTGCATTGTGAAAGAAACGGTGTGAAATCGATCAGAAAAGGTTGATCATCTAGCATAGATGTACTGCAAGGTTCTGGAATCATCAAAATGATAAGAAATTTGGCCCAGTCTTCATAAAGTTACAAGCACTGTACACATAAAGATGTATATGGAACTAAGCACACATGCGTTTTTATCTCTCACATGATGATAGATAAACTAATTTACCAAATATATCAATTAGTATGCGGTTTCCCGGCAAATTTTTTATCATGTATTATTCAAAACATATTCTTTCACAAGATTGGTAATAAGAGCTTCCATTTCATTTTTTGAAATTTGGGCGTTTCCAATACTGGAAAGGCATTTGAAGAGCCATGCTTTTCAGGCAACATTTGTTATCTGATGTTCTTCCACACTTGCATAATACAATGATAACACCCACAAATCTTTGTTCACCTCTTCCCAGAACTCAACCTTCTCTTTAAAGATAAATACAAACTAATCTTTACAAAATACTTGAAGATTCGATGAGGTATGATATACATGTAAGAGGGCAAGTACTGAAAAATGTAAGAAAAAAAAAACAGATTAAAAAAAACTCTTTAGCACAATGCGGGTCACACTATAGAATTCAATGAGGTACGACATACAAGAGCCTTGTCAGCATAAAATTGTGAACCACAGCCTTTAAGATTGCATACTGAGGCAATGCAGATACTGTTGTTTGGAATTGGCACCTAGACCAAGTGATGTCCTGTGTGCCAGTTGCTGAAAAGAGTAAAAAATCGCAATTGGTTGTTGTAGTGTAGTCAAGGACGTTATTAACGGATCAATAATTAAATATAGTTTCAAATCCTCTAGAGTAAAATATAAATTCTTGCTCTGTGTTATAAGAATCTATGGATTTTATATTTATAAAGAACATCTTTTAGTATGATTCTTCCTAATGTTTGTGACTTTGTGTACATGAACATATGTTTGTTTAGCAATTTATAATGGCAGGGATTATTTCTTAAAGGGAGTGTAGCTTGGCAAATACTGGTTTAATAATAGTGCTGTAACATCACGGATATCTCCAATTCCGTTTAACCGCCAGTCAAAACCGGACGGTTTTCGGTTAAACGATTTAAAAAAATAAATAAATAAATAAATAAAAAAAATTTAAAAAAAAAAACGATTTTTTTTTTTTTTTTTTTTTTTTTTTTTTTTTTTTTTTTTTTTTTTTTTTACCGACTCTGTCGGCAACTTTCATTTAACTGCGAGGTGCATTTAAAGGGGCCGATTTGTGCTTGTGAACTTGTCACAAATAATAGTAACAATGTTGTTTTTAGAAGAATGTGTAAGATCATTAATATAAATTAAAAACAGTAGAGGACCTAGGACAGAACCTTGTGTAAAAGTTGGATGAATTATTATTATAAACTACATATTGAGAGGATGAGATCTATTACAAAGATTACTTTCAAACCAAGATGACAGACAAATTGGAGTGTTGTTCTAGTTTTAGAGTGGTGAGTCAACACACAGATTACTGAGCTGGGAGACATTGCCAGGCATAGTGCCAGGTGGAGGGGCATAAATCGAAACTTTAAAAAAAAAAAAAAAAAAAAAAAAAATTATAAAAAAAAAAAAAAAAAAAAAAAAAAATCGGGAAAACGAAACGAAAATGAAAACGGAATCCGCCATGGGCGGTCGGATACCGGACGGTTAAACGTTTGACTACAGCACTATTTAATAACGCCATCTAATTCTTCCTTTGGACAACTGCACGTAAATGAATGGACTTGATTAACGGTAGTCAGCGACTTAATCTCTACATGGTCAGTGTTTGCGAAACAGACCGAAGTTCTCCTCACGCTTCGGTTTCGCATATGTTGCACGGCACGTGATTGCTGCGGTCGCGTCGTCCGTAGTCTTATTTTACCCGATTGGCCCCGAGTCAGGCCTCGGGGGAAAGACACGTAGTCTCGTCAGGCTACGCTCCCTTTAAGCAAGGCAGATTGTCTCAAAATTTATTGGTACACACTGACTTTGCATTGTTACAATCCCAATGTTGTTGTGTGACTCAGTCGTGTTGACATTCATGTTGTAACTAGGGAAACTGACCGAACTTGGTCCGTAGTCTTACTCAGTCAATGTCTGTATGTACCTGTAGGGCTGAGTTGCAAAGACACTACTGATTGGATTAAAGTAAAATTTCTTTCTTTCTTTTTTTAGAGGCTCTTTTCCCCAAAGGGTCAGTCATCGCTGAGATATATGCATTTAATAAAATTGTTAGCAATGAAAAATTTGTATTTGATTAATCTAGTAAAGTATATATATATTTATTTGATTACAACATATGTAGAATTGTGGTAGTCATTAAAGAGTGTGGTTTGAAGATGGGTTCTGGAAAGAAGGTTTAAGTTTAATAGTGCACTGTACATGTACACTACTTGTAGGCCTAATTTTGTCTAAATGTATTTCCCCTAATCAAGGAGATAACTCCTTGCCTTAAAGCTCTTTTGTACTGTTTGCAGAAGTCAGTGTTAAATGACATCCTCTTTCACTTCTTTATACGATTGAAGTGAATGTTTGCCATCAAATTTTGTTGTACTCTCAACACTTTAGAGAGGCTTCAAGCAAAAAATTTCTTGAACAAATATAGGATGGTGGGAATGCTCCAAGCATTGATGTGGTTATTTATTATCATAGAGTTAGCAGGCACAAACCTTTGTCAATCATAGCATGTTTAATACTCTGCGTTGCTGAACTGTTAGACTATGCTGAGTGCACAGTCTGCGGCACCCCTAATAGGCCCTGTAGTATTATACCTGTTCCTGACACAAGGTCTTAAATTTGACACAGCCAGAGATTGACAGCTCTTCTACTTGTAGGTTCAGCTCAAGCCTTTTTTTTTTTTTTTTTTTAGTTTCGATTTATGGTGCTATGCCTGGCAATTTCTCCCAGCTCAGTAATCAGTGTGTTGACTCAACACTCGGAAACTACAACAACACTAAAATTTGTCTGTCATCTTGGTTTGAAAGTAATCTTTTTAATAGATCTCAATATGTAGTTTATAATAATAATTCCTCAATTTTTTTTATATAACAAATGGTGTACCACAAGGTTCTATCCGAAGACCTAGGTACTTTATTGTTTTTAATTTACATTAATGATCTTACACATTCTTCTAAAAACGACATTGTGACTATTATTTGTGACAAGTTTACAAGCACAAATCAGCGCCTTTAACTGCATCTCGATGTTAAATGAAGGTCCTTCCCCGCGTGGGTTTTCGGCAACAAAACAACAACAAAAAAAAACAAAAAAATATCTATATTTTTTTTTTTTCCCCTCCCCAAATTAGGGGTGCGCCTTATACGCGGAGATTTACGGTACATACATGTTCATGTAGAGATGTGATGTAGACTGAAAAGAGAAAGCCTGTAGAGTCTGTATGTACAGTCTAGTAACTATGAGTGATCATTTTTCTTGTTCTTATTTACTACCACCATGTATGCACTTGCTGCTGGTGAACAGGAATGTTCATCAGATACGGAGGGGGGGGGGGGGGGGGGGGGGGGGGGTACGTGTTGGACAAGGGTAGGCCCCATGAAGACAGTAGCAATTGAAGCGATCATGAATGGACATTGCACAAGTGCCAACTACATTGTATTGAGTGACAGATGGTTGTTGATGTGGCCTTTGATTCATAACTGATTGAAGACTGAACATAAATGTCAGTCATTATTAAAGCTAAGATAGTAAGAGACACAGTATCGTACTTTCTATAAATTTAAAGAGATTGTGTTAAATTATTGAGAAATATGAAAGTTTGAATCCATAGCTCTTCACATACATGTGTATGTGTACTTCACTTCTGGTACATACCTGAAAAGCCCCTATATTTAAAAACAGTCTGAACATTTTGTGAATTAATGTAATGTTTTTATGCATGAAATGAATACAGGATGATACATGCCATTAGAAAATAGAAACTGAAGAAATAGCATTGATGATAACCATTAGAATAAGGAGAAAATGGATTAATGAAAACCATGCCGAATTGGGATAAAATGTTGTGTATTTAAACTACAAATATTGTGTTGTAAAATGTATGAATGTATACAGTTTGGATGTGAAATTTCAAAATTTCTCCTTAATTCTGAGTTTAATTGGAGGAGCTGCTAACCACATAATGTTTACAGCTGATATGAACATAGTGCAGGGAATCAGTGATATACTCAGTGATAGTTTGTAATGAAGGGGAAAGGTGTAATTTTTATAATTGTTGATTAAAATCAATCGATTTAGTCAAATCTATGTTCATGACTGAGGCATTGCAAGCTTATAAGTCTCTTTAATCCCTTGTGGCCAGCTACAATTTATGAAGGTAAATGAATCAGCTACACGTAGTTGCTATCTAATATCTATACTACATGCACTTTACATCAAGGAGGTATAACAGCTGGAATTACAGCTAAGAGTTTATCTTTGAAGTACAATGTACTGTAGGTTCAAACTTCAAAGCTGTCACAACGAGCAGGCAGTTGTACATATGCTATGCTACATGTATGCTACGTTATACATGAGTAAGGGCGTGTTTATGCTTCACTTTTTCTGGCCAGAATCAGGCATCTGTTACGCGATTAGTTTAAAAACATGGTTGCGTCCATGCTCACTTTTGTAGAATCACCGAAAAAACGGCGATCACGATCGCCGATCGTAAACTCACAAAAAGATGTGTTTACAATTTGTAAACGCGTTTAAATGGGGTCAACGCACTGACCTCTAGTGGATCTACGCATGGACCATGATCTACATAGCATGCGCATTTCAAGGTTGCGAATCCAGCTGGAAGACCAATTAAGGCCACCCATGGAGAATTGCCTGGAGGAGCCAGAGAAGTGAGCATGAACAGTACACCGTGGAACTGCGATTACGATGAGCGTTTACGATGAGCGTTACAAATCGCTCATTCTACCTTCAAAATCAAGCATAAACACGCCCTAAGTCTAATACCCCTTTCATAGCGGTCTGATATTCATCGGATGCATCCGGGCGCATCCAATGAAACGGCCACTATGAATGGTACAGAGGAGAAAAGGCTGATAGAGTACTTGGCCAAAGAAAAGAAGAGAAATCTAGAGGCGATTAAATTCTCTTTCTATCGGTGTGACTCCGATGAACAGCCACTGTGAATGGGTTTGAAGAAAACACTCATGAAAATGGTCAAAGGTTGTTATCTTGTTCTGAATAAAGCTAGTGTACGCGCGGAACCCGGCTATAGCTAGCTAGCTGCCCACTGCACTGCGCTGTCTGTCAAAAAAAAAAGCTAACAAGCGCTTGCACATTAATTCTTCACTTCCTGCCGGGGCTCGCCATAGCGAGTGAATTTCAGCGGCAGTATGAAAGGGACATTAGGGAAAGCGGCAGTTTCAACTTTGTTTACATAAGACAAATTCTATCAGTATTTTCATTGGTGCTCCGATAGAAGCACTATGAAAGGGGTATAACTATCTTGTGCAATTATCAAGTACCGGTATTGTTAAATTGTTTATTTTGGAATTTGAATATGAAAGTTGTAAAGGTATCAATTTATTTGATGTTTTGTCTGATTCAAGCTCCTGTAGAGCTATCAGCTTGATACAGTCATTAGATGTGCTGAAATTGTGTATGTAGTCGGAACATGTAACTAATGGACTTTAATACCTGCATATGAAGTAAAATTGTTATTAATGTAATAAGTGTCAGGAGGAGAGACCAGAGATTACCACACTGATTCAGTTTGTTTTTGTCTCGCCTGCGTAGCAAAAAGCGAGACATAGGCGCCGCTTTTCCGGTGACGGCGACGGCGTCAACATCAAAAACTTAACCTAAGGTTAAGTTTTTGAATTTTTGGTATAATTTTTAAAGTATAAGTTCTTAGTCAATTAAACTTTGACTATAGGGTAATCAAGTATCCCCAATCATGTGAGTAGAATTTCAGGTCACTAAGTTAAGGTCAAAGGCCATTTAAGGTCAACAAACTTAGACTTTGTTGTGGCATCAACATTAAGATTTTCAAAATGCTTCTTCTTCGTTATTTTTCAACCGATTTTGATTCTGATTGTTTCATATGATAGGGCTAGGAGGGAATTTAAAATTTCTACACAGAATCGGGAAATTCATTATCTATGCTAATTTATGCAAATTTATTCGAAATCACAAAAAAGGCTTCTTCTCCTTCATTTCTCGACCGATTTTGATTTGGTTTGCTTTATATCGTAGAGCTAACTTTGGTACACTAAACTTCTACACAGAATTTTGAAATTGTTCTCCATTAATTAATTATGGTAATTTATGCAAATTTATTCCAAAAATAACAAAAATTGCTTCTTTTCCCTCATTTCTTGACCGATTTTGCCTTATCTGGTATCTGGCATCAAATTTCTATTTTTTGACCAGTTCAAAAGTGTACCACATAAAATTTACGATATTTGTTGTTGTGGGATGCGGATGAGCGCTACGTCATTGACGTTCTGGTTTATCATATTGAATTGCGTTATGCAGGCGAGACCGCCGAGAGCGTTTCCCTTGTTTATCCTCTCAGGTACAGGGAATGCCAAATGTTTAAAGATGATAATGTAGTGTGGCAAATGTAGTGTGTAAACACAATGTATCCAATATTTGCATTCATAACTATAATTCTTGATTCTTTGCAGACATACATCAAACTCAATCCCGATGTGGTGGTCTTAGATCCTCTAAGTGCAGTCAAGAACCTGATGGATCGCAACATCAGCTACCAAGTCCTTCTAGATTCCCTCCAAAGTAACCATGGTAATTATAACAATGCTCAAATAAGGGAGCCCAGGAGGAAAGTATACCGGCCAAACAATTTTGGTAGAAAATGTACCGCTAATAGCCAAATTATAAACAGTGATATAGTTTTTTAGTAAATATGGCTAAAAGTCTTGGCATGGGCATATGTAGTCACATGATATGTGCAAATGTGAGGGTGTTTTCGGTGACCGTGATGTCTAGCCAGTTTTTTTTTTTTTTTTTTAATGAAAATCAAATCATCTGCTACAGTACCTGATAAACAATTTTGGATTAATTTATTTCAGCCACTTTCTCCCGCAGAACAGCACATTTTTTTAAATTCAATCACTGGAACTCAAGATATAGAATGCTGTTTCTTTTCTTCTTCTGTTCATGTTGCTTTCATATATATGGCAAACATGGACCTTTTCTTGAAATCATAGAATAGTAAAAGCTTGATTTTATTAGCATTTCATGATTAAATTAGCCAACCATGCATGTTGAAGAACATGAAGTTACCTCCCCATCTCTCCCCCACCACCCCCCCCCCCCACCACCCCTCTCTCTCTCTCTCTTTCTCTCTCTTCATCCCCCTCCCAGCCACCATTTTTATATTTCAATACTCACTGTCAGGTCTTTGCTTGCATACTCCATTTTTAATGCTGTATCAAATCTACTTATCTGTTCTTAGATATTCACAGAAAAGTTAAAGTACCCAACTTTGTAGAGATCCACACAACCAAAGAGACTGAGATTATGCAGCTTCTACGCAAGGCTCAAGTGGGATTTCCTTTAGGTAAGCCATCAAATTGAGGGAAAGTAATGAATATCATTTACATATATATGGTGTATGTCTGTTTGACAATATGGTCAGCATGTTGTAGGGCCTTGAGTGACTTATTTTGTCAGGAAGTGCCATATGAAAACCAACATTATTATTATTATTACTATTATTGTTTTTTATTATTTATATTATTGTTATTTTATAAATGTAATGCTTCCTGGGAGAAATTTCAATAGTTTGAACATATTTGGCTTACACCCAGTAAATAAGATCGATTGATTGATCTGTAATTGAAAAACAAGTCAGAAAAAATCTGGGAACCAGCTCTCCTGATTCATTCTGACTTATTAATATTCATTAGTCCGCCATAGGACAATAACTTTTATAAATGTAATGCTTCCTGGGAGAAATTTCAATAGTTTGAACATATTTGTAGCAGGTTCAAATGGCAGGTTCAAATCCCGCTGGTTCCAAGATTTTTTCTGACTTGTTTTTCAATTACAGATCGATCAATCGATCTTATTTACTGGGTGTAAGCCACAAATATGTTCAAACTATTATTGTTATTGTTTATTTGTTTATTAGATTATATTAAAAAAAAAGATTAAAATAAAGAAAACATAAATAGAAGAGTTCATCCACAAAGTGCTTTTAGAGTTTCAGGTACATAAAATATACCATTGGGCATTTTGAGTAATAAGAAATTATTTTATAAAGGGATAATAAGAAACAGTTTGAAAAAAAATATTGAGTTACAGATGACTTGTATTTAATACTATTTACTAAAGTCCTATGATCAATACTGCATCAGTTGAAATGTTAATTCTGTTTGTGCTTATTTGCTAACTGATGACTAAGTATCTTGCAGTTCAGTTGTTTATTCAGCTCATGTTTATCAGCAATCTAGCATGGCTTTTCCAGCATAGATCTCCAATCCAAATATGTCTGTATAGACCATCAATGTGTTAGACAGCAAATACCTCTCAAGATTTTAGGCTGGTACGCGACAAAACCATATGTGTATGAAATATAATTCAGTGGTTGTATTGTGCACCCGTAAAAGATAGGAATAACTGTAAATATACATTTCTAACTTTGCAGGGTCTTTATGTTGAATGGTATGGTAAGGATCTATTAATAACTGTGCCCATTGTATTGTCTTTTGTACAGTATGTAAGCCTTCCCAAGCCCACGGATCTCTCATTTCACACAAGGTAATTACCCAATTTATTAGAGAAATGATTTGATATAAGGCTTTGTAACTCATTATGGTCAGAAAAGGAGGACAATTCATTATGCATGATCTTTTCTCTACTCATTTTTCTTTAATGGTTCAAACTTGAAACTCACATTTTATATTTCAAATGAATTTGAATGATTTTAATAAAAGAGAATGAATACATCTTCAGGCTCAATTAGAGCCTTTTGACTTGCACTGTGCACTCGGCAATCAACGATACTTGAAGAAGAAGAAGAAGAAGAAGATGGGAGATATGATGAACCAGTATCAAAAGATGATTATCAATGTCTTTGAAAGCTATTTAAAACATTGTGTTGGTGTGATATATTATCCTTCTTGTTTTACCTTGCGTTTTGCTAATTGATTCTTCAAGTGCAATCAATAATAAGGAAATGAAATTAGATCCTGTTTGTATTTTGTCTCATGTATGTAGCAGAAGCTTGCCAATATTACACATGAGACTTAATTTGTTTATAGATATGTCTATCTTACTCACCACTCACAAATATGTCTCTATCACTCAATGTTTATTTCTTTTCTCATTTTCTTATCTCTTGTTCTTATTGTTTTTCTTCTTCTTCTTCTTCTTCCCTTTTTACTCTTCTTCTTCTTCTTTTTGTCCTTTTCCTTCTTCTCCTTTTTCTTCTTCTGCTTCTTCTTCTTCTTCCTCCTTCTTTTATTCCTCCTTCTTTTATTCCTCTGTTTTATAGATGTCTTTAATATTCAATGAAGCTGGGTTAAAGGACATCAAACCACCTTGTGTAGCTCAAACATTCATCAATCACAATGCCTTACTCCATAAGGTTTTTATCATTGGAGATCAGTACTTTGTAGTGAAGCGACCGTCAGTGAAAAACTTCACATTAGGAGGTAAGTGATCGTCTCCATGGAAATGTGTAATATGCATTGATCCATGCTAGGCCAAGTTTAGTGACTTGGTCCTACATTAGCACTACTACATGATTCTCCTAATAACCTCTCATAACTTGATTGACCCCACCCCCCCCCCCCCACACACACACACATTCGTGATCATCCCCAGTTCAACCCATACAAACTTCACCCCCTCCCCTTCCAAGATCCCCCATGCTTTTTCATGGATTCCCCCAGTTTGATATTTATATTGAAACCAATGTGTTGCCATGACAAACCATTGCAGTCAGTCTGAAGTTCTTATGTACCGTCAGTCAGTCAGTTCTTTCCAGTATCTGAGTTGGTCCAATGCCCTGTGTGTATGTATATGTAGGGGATAATGAGTTAATATTCACATTTGTTGAGAATACCCTGCACAATGTTCGATTCCTTTTAATTCGTTTTCCCCTTCACTGCAGGCTCAGGCCAGAGCACAATATTCTTTGACAGCCATGATGTATCCAAATTCAACTCAACATCATTCCTGAATGAGGTATGTTATCAAGCTCTTCCAATCTCTATTATTCAAGAGATCAGCCCTGAAAGAAATGGGATCCAGATTTGCATATATGTTAGGTAGTTGAAGTAGAAGTGTAATACATGTCAATTTAGAAATAATAATAATGCTATCCTTGGAATGAACTGTTTTGTATAACCGCATGCTAATAAGTTTGCTTTCAAAACATGTACTCAGCGTCAGTCCTGTTTAGAATTCTGGATGTTTTCTAAAGTACGTCATGAAAGAACTATGACCTTCATGATGCTGTTTGTGAAGTATTACAACATCTTCTTGACTTTCCTACAGGAATTCCAATTTTGATAAATTCATAAAAGTTGTGTTGTAGTGTAAGAAGTATACTGGAATCCTGGAAGTGTACTGTTAAGAAACAAACCTTTGTTCGGTAAACCCTGCTACCTTTATAAAGTCTTAATCAGGCACTTTACTCCCTCTCTTGGTAGCTTGATGAGACCGATGCTGCTCATGTCATGTTAGAGCCCTGCTCAGCAGTACTCAAATCTCTGGCAGACTGTTTACACAATGGCCTCCAGATGTCTCTGATTGGTGCAGACGTCATTGTAGAGAATGATACAGGCCTTCACTATGTTATTGATGTTAATGCATTCCCAGGTAAGAACACTTAGGGCGCGTTCATGCTTGATTTTGAAGGCAGAATGAGCGATTTGTAACGCTCATCGTAAACACTCATCGTAATCGCAGTTCCACGGTGCACTGTTCATGCTCACTTCTCCAGGCAATTCTCCTTGGGTGGCCTTCAGCTGGATTCGCAAACCTGTGTGCGCATGCTACGTAGACCCACTAGAGGTCAGTGCGTTGACCCCATTTAAACGCGTTTACAAATTGTAAACGCATCTTTTTGTGAGTTTACAATCGGCGATCGTGATCGCCGTTTTTCCGGTGATTCTACAAAAGTGAGCATGAACGCAATCGTGTTTTAAACTAAACGCGTAACAGATGCCTGATTCTGGCCGTCAAAATCAAGCATGAACGCGCCCTTAGACGGAAGAAGAAAAAAAATCATGATTTTGATGTGCAGAATATTCATTGCAATAGTCGGTACATAGCTATCCGAAAGAATGTCAAATGAAAATTTTGGAAATTTGCCAGATAAATAAGATGATTGAAACATGGTACGCACGAGTGTTTTGATACTAGCTCTAAAGTCTCTCTTGATCAGCTCTTAAGATATGAATAGACATATATTCATGTTTATTGAAATAGACAATCATGCAATTATAGAATGAAACAGGTGAAGATTAATTAAACACCAATGAAATGATTGCATGCCTTTGGAACAATCAGCAATGTGTATTTTATAACTTATCATACATTCACAATGTTTCCTCACATATTTAGATTACGAGTGTGCATCTTTGAAATTTTGTTTATCCTTATTTTATATGAAGTAATTTTGTTTGTTACACCATTTAAGTATTCTCTGCTTGCAAGTTAAATGATAGGAAAGAAATGAAATGAAAGAGATTAAATTACTCATGGAGTACCCGCAAGCCTACTGTATATCTACATCACCATGCAAGCCGACACTTACAAGCAGCATCTAAATTACTCTTGTTTTTGTTTTTTCCTTCTTCCAGGCTACGACGGTGTGCCGGACTTCATGCGGGTTTTGTTCAACTACATCGAGAGATTGATAGATTGTCCAAAGACAAGGGAACACCATCCATTCATTCCTAGAGACACCAAAGCTAACCAAGATAGTGTGCATTTAACTAATGGACTCACACCGATACTCCAAGACTCGAGAGACTCGAGAGAAGAAGTGCCAGTCAAAGGAAACTGTTCCTTTGAACAAACTGTCAGCAAAACTGTGAAGAGACCACTCAATGATGTTGTTGAGAATGGTGTGGACTCTGCATGTAAGAAATCATCATCTGTTGTTGTCAACGGCTGTGCCCAAGGGGCAAATGGAGAATGAAGGCCGACTGTTCGATGCTTGAAGGATCAAGTTGGTGCTGTCGTCTAAACAAATTTTTCACTCAACCAGGAAACAGTATCAGAGACTGCCCTCCTCTCTTCTTGTGACAGAAGAAACAAGACAACAAAGTCGTTTCTTTGCAAACATCTCACTCAGGCACTTTCAGAAGTGGATATGCCTCCAGATCATGCCATTCTGTTTATTTTTGTATACTTTTTCTTCTTCTTATAATCTGAAATACAGGCATTGTTCACAGAGCCAAGGACATAGTACAATTTACTTTGGATTGGTGATCTAACATGTAGCAAGTCTTAGTACATTTTCTGAAGCCTGCTATATGAGACCTGTGTCCATACCAAAGTCAAACTCTACTCCAAATGCAAATATTGGTCATATTACTAAGCAGGCTTTCACCAGGGGATTTATTTATTGGATCGAATTTTTAGGCTGATTTTCTCTTCTTTTTTTTCATTTTGAAATCACTCTACATTTTATGCCATCATTGTTTTTTATTTTCTTTAATATTTTCATACGACAATAAAGCCTTAATGTTTTGTTTTAGAGTGAGTTGGTTTGGGTTCTTTTCCTGTCTTTTTTGTTGTTAGGCAACCAATTTGTCCTGAAGAATGTCATGATGAAATCAACACATCTCTGTCCTTTGTTAAGTATATTGAAGGATATTTTGTAATCAAATTTATTATTATGGCTAAATAAGTTGTGGATATTTTGGACAATAATGGCATAGGTGAACATATCGAAAACATGTTTAGAGGGGGGAGGGGGGGAGAGGTGTTCAATCTCTGAGGGAATAGTTATGTGGTATGTGAGATTGTAAAGTATCTCTTCCAGAGAAATGTGTGCTGTTCCATGCCACACATTTTGAGATGCTACAAAAGGTGTTTGCAAAATAAATTATTCCTAGAGACATGAGCGGAAGGCAAGCATTTATGTTTACCTTCATAGGGGTGATAACACAATGCATCAGTAGTCAAAGAGGTATATGTGATTTCAAAACACATTTCATTTTGGTGCAGAGATAAAAACAAAAAAAGTATCCAAGCTAGGAGGCTCCCCCTCCCATCACCCATCCCCCTCCCCCATCTCCCCCTCCCCCACCCATCCTCCCTCCCCACCCATCCTCAAGGTCACCAGGAAGTATTGATTAACATAACAGGGCCCATGTCTTGAAGCCAAATTTCAAATTAGATTAAATCAAATCAAACTTTTAAACAGTAGCAAATTGATGCAGTTTTTAAAATATGCAAGGGAATTTCTGGGAAGAACATCATTCAACGTGTTGATATTCAGTTATTAATCAAATTATTAGCAAATGGTCTTTGATGGTATTACTAACTTCTGTGATAATGTTTAGTTTGTTTCTATTGTGCTTTGAACAAAGTTTGGTTTAAACGAATATGTATGTGTCAATGCCAGTTTATCTGGCCCAAAGGCAAATGAACCTAAAAAACATGCAATAACCTAGTGTCCATTATTTTGTTAAAACTCTTGGCTTCCAATTTGTTGTGAATGCTTTAATAATTTAATTATTTGTTTTGTATGGTTTAATTTTATGGTTGTCAATAATGTAATGTCTTCAAGACCAGTCATGAAACTGCCCAATGCAAGAAATGTATTAATGTTGGCAGAGTTCTCTACCTTTGCAGCTTTTCATATCAAGATGTATGAATGTTGTCTGGTATGGTTTATGAGAAGCTCACTCTCCAGTGAGAGTGGAAGTTTCCTAATGTTATGTAAGGACTGCTCATTAAAGGAAATAGTTGAATCAGTTTTAGGCAATGATCCAAAACCTTTCCAGATTTGTAGTGTGCATGGTGCTTAAGAATGTGGAAAGTGTGACCATGGGTCATGAATGTGATATCATTCATTAAATGGAATAGAAAAAAAATACTGAACATGCAGTTTTCTTGAAAAATGCTGGAGCTCATTCCAAAGTGATCTTTCCTGGAGTTATGTTGAACACTCAGAATGAAGAGATTCAAGATATTTTGTTACATCTTGGACTGAGGACTTCAGTTCTTTTCAGATAGGATCTAAACATTTGCAGTTAATGATAGATAGTCTTGACTTTTCTGTCTGGTGGTAAGGGATTGTTTCTCCCTAATGAACTTTCAGTTGTAATGTTCAATTTATTTATGTTTGTTTTTTGTCATCTTTGAAGAGGCTCTGGCTGTTGAGTGGCACATGTGAATGTGCTTTATCAAGTCAGGTGTAAATATATCTACCCCTACCAGTGGCTTTCATTTTTCATGGTGTAAACATATTTTGAGAAAAGCATGATTTCAATTTCTTTTTATAACATTTTGTCTGAATTCTGAAGTGTAAAAGAAGAGGGAAAATTATGTGCAATTTTTTACATTTTGATGTATAAACACATATGTACATGTAGACCTGTGATGAATTATTTTTTGCTATCTAAATTTATCCTCTGTACAAGATGATCGCAGGATACAATAAAATACATGTTATCAAGCTATCAACCCAAACTATATGTTAATTCATTGGCTTCTTTAGTAATAGGTATTTTCCATTATTTCCTGATGTGACTTTAAACGAGATTTATGATGTATTTCTGTTTCAGCCTTTCCCATGCAATTTGAAAGATAATGAACAAATTAAGAATATGCATGGTCTAATTAATGTCAGTTTTTGTGATCTTATTCTTAGATTAAAATCATTCATTTCTTTCATATTTGATTGTACTGATCTCAAGTGCCTTGATAAAGAAACATATTTCCTTGATATTTTGCACATTTCTTTTTACATTTCAATTACCAAACTTGACAAAAGAATATTTTCTTGGGCATTACTTTACTTTCTTATCCTTTCATGAGCAAAGAAGTTACGTTAAACATGATCCCATGGAACTGTAATTCCACAGATTATTGCATGTTTCAATTCTCTATATTTCTTTTTTTATGATATTTTAGTAAAACTACATTGATTTTCTGTCGACTTCTTTTGCATTGAAATGGATTTCTTTTATTTTTTCAGTTTATTAAAATAAATTGTACCCTATTTTGATATTCTTCATGCGTCCAGAGGCTGTGACGGTTTGTTACCTACATTTTAAGTCACAATTATTTTTTTTCAAGTTCAGTAATGCAATATTTTTCTATTGTGTTCCTATTCATGACTGCAGTGAATTTGACCCATACAGACTGGTTCAGAGCGGCAAGGATATGATACTCCAATTTATTTCAATGATTTTTGAAAGTGGTTTGATGGTCTTTTTTTTATACATTGATTTATCCTCTTTAGTGAATTTCCTTTTTTTCAATTGCAAAATCAATGCAATGTACTATTAATGTAACCCACTTTGCATTTGTGTGTATAGGATGATGTCAATTTGTCCTTTTGATTATATGGATTAATGACATTTGTTGGGTATATGTGGTGTGACTAAAAAGAGATGGGGATGAATTGAATTTAAAAAAAAATCTATCCCAAAGTTGGTATATAACAGAAGAAACTGCAAACTATGATCCTGAATGCTTCATGTACTGGGGTTGGAGTAATTATTAAGAGCACCAATTCCTGAAATTTCTCCCACGCTTAATATTCAATTATTTAATTATTATTTTAAGTGAAGAATTATTGAGCTCGTATCTTCTGGATAAAAAACAGATTTTCATCGTCCAGCATATGTTTATGTTAGTAGGATCATACATGTAAAATGCTTTAATAGTAGAAGTGAGGTTAACACAAATATAGAGGCTGAAGAGTAGACCAAAGCTTTACACTACACATTTTAGTATGTTTCCCTCGTATGATGTTATGATGTAAACAAGTATTCCAGTCTTCTTGAGTAATGATGGCCAGTGTTGTCTGTTACAAATTCATTCAAAGGTGAAACCCAGACTTTTCTCCCTTTTGTAAATGCTTTGCTATGCCAGACACTAGCTTTATTTTTTTCTGAATTTAACATGATGTAGCTGCCTATGTGGATAGATTATTAATTGATGTTGTCAATTATTTGTAGTTCCAGGAAAACATTGTTATGCAAAACTCTACAAAGTTGGAGAAAAAAAAAGAATATCGACTTATGTTTGTTGGCCGAGTGAGATTACTCTTATTCAAATCATTTCAGCACATAAATTCTTACAGTGATTGCATGAAGTGTAACCGATGCCTTCATACTCTTCAAGGCATTTTTATCTGAAACTTTGAAGAAAAAAATATTTTCAGAATGTACAATTTTTTTTCAAAATTCAGGAAAAACAAAATTAGTATCCATGGCAATTCATAGGCAATATTTATAAAAGGTCTGGACTTCACTGTAAAACGTTGAACTCAAACTGAGTATATTTCAAGGAATAGCTCAGACAAGTTTGCATGAAGATTGAATACATTTATGAATATTGAACTATGTGACATGCTTTTAAAATATGGTAAGTTGTTGGTGAGAGACTAATGGTTATGCGTCTGTATTATTTTGTATCCGTATGTATGTATTTGTATGTGAATACTCAAAATTATTATAAAATAACATATTTGTATAACAATATATTTGATCAAGATTTGGTTACTGATTTTCTTGTGATTTATATGCAATAAATTATAACATTTTATTTCATTCTGTATTTGTATGAAGTTTTGATGTGTGATCGTGTAAGAGATACAGGAAAATCTAACATTTAATAGACAAGTAGGCCTACTCTAAAAGAAAGCAGAAAAATCAGAGAAGCAGACTGGTGAAAGTTTGAAGGAAATTGAACAAAAATAAGAGAGTTATGAATGTTTAAAGTTGCAATCACGATACGTATGGGCACTTCAAATTGGCTGAATTGGTAATGTCGCTCTTCCAGTTCAAATCTTGACGTAGAGCCAGACAACTTCCCTATTTGTTTCCGGACACAAAGTGACTAAAATGTTAATTTTTCCTAATGTAAAGGTCATGAGGGTCTTTCCTTTTTAGAGGACCTATAGTAATATGCTATCCATAATACGATTTTCATCGTTCAACCTTTTATAACTCTTCTTATTGGTCTGATTTTATCTCAAACTCTTGCCAGTTTATCTGATTTTATCTGCTTTCATACAAATGATCTTATTAAAAGGTTGGATAACTTGGATTGCTCTTAAGTATGTCGCCAATAAAGATAATTTAACAAACCTCCATTACAATAATAATGAAGCCAAACAATTTAAATGTAGTGATATATATTGAAATGATTACATACCGGTATACAAAATCTTTAATAGTCTTAGATTCCATAACTCATTTATGATACGGTAAATGAAAAACCTTACATCCACTTGCCAATGTGCATTAACTACCGTATATATAAAATTTAATAAGACAATAATTAAAACTGTAATAGCTTTATGCCTCAAAATAAACCCCAAACTTCTACCCACCTATGACATTGCACTACTTACTGATAACAAGTCATGCTGGAAACAATGGTCCAAATGTATAATAAATATGTCTCATCGTTATCATCTTCATTTAAAATAGAGGTCATAACAACATAAACAAAGAAGTAATCATTTACCGTAAACCCAGATCCATGACATAGTTTAATATAAAATGCAAGCTAGTGTACATGTCATTGGCAGGGTGCACAAGAAAAATACAAAGTATATACTACACTATATAATTCAAATTTGAGATAATTTTGTATGCTTTAAAGATTGATCTTGTACCCTTTGACCTTTAACCCAATCTTATATGCACACAGAACCCATATTTCCTCAAATATAAATAATGAATGACCCCCCCCCCCCCCCCAGGCAAAAAAAAGAAAAAAAAAACCTGTTTATGTCAAGAATTAAAATACAAAACGACTCTTCTCTAAGTCTTATTGGCTTTTGATTGGTTGAGAGCTTGTCACGTGACCAAAAATATTTCATCTCTGGCAAAGTATTATATGAAAGTACTATTGGGGAGTAATATTTGGGAGTAGAAAAAAAATTGTGATTTTTTTTTTTCTTCAAAAAAACAAAAAAAAACAAAATATATTTTAAATCTTTTTTGATAATTTTTTTTTTTTTAAATTCTAAATTTTATTTTATTTTTAAATTTTGTTTAAATTTTTTTTGAATAAATTTTTGATGCAGGATATAAAACAAATATACCATGCCTTCTATTCGAGTTACTGGTTAAAACTATGAGCCTCAGTGACTCCAAAAGTACCATTTGCTTTGGGGCTGCGCTCCTCAGCAAATAGTACTATTGGAGTCACCTCTTGCGCATAGTTTTAACCAGAACCTCTAAAGACAGTGTATATTTGTATACTATTCATGAAACAATGAAAATCACTTAAAATGACAATTGCTTGATCTGTCCAGGTGATCTGTCCAAGTAACCTGTCCAAAGTCAGGTTTAGTGACCCTATCCACTTCTCAAGCAATTTTCTTTCCAAGTGATTTGATCTAAATCTAGTAGCATTATTTCTCCACTTCCTTGTCCTCCAAAATCTGCAAAGACATCATCAAAGAACACTCACGAGGCCTCCTTCTGACCCTTTTCACTGTTACTGATCTTTCTACAGAAGCCACAAATCTTTATGGGTCCTAACCTATATTGTTGTCTCTTGACCTCTCCCTGGCCCAATTTTTTGCAAGGCATGTGTAGAAAATTCATGCAAGAAACCCTAGGTTCCCCCCACAAGCCCTCCCCCTTAAAAAATATATAGTATTCCAGAAGTGCTTCTGGTGGGATTTTTCAAATTTCCTCGTTTTTAGTCTCTGGAAAAGGAGAAAACTAGGGCACACTCGACACAAAACAGGCTTCAGACATCTGCCCCAGTTGGGTTCAAACACATGATTCTTCCGTTCAAAATGGCAGACACTCTGACAGATTGAGCCAACTCACAGTTTCCATATATCATGTACATGAAATGTCGATTAGGAATGACATTGCTATGCCAACCTCCTCATTCAGCTCATCCTAGTAAGGAACATAGACGGTCATGAATTATCTGGATGACTTTCCAATCACAGAGATGACTTGACTTCTAGTTCTCCTGTCATGATCGGAGCAGACGGCAAACTTCTTCAAACTGTTTCTTCGCTCTTCCAATCTCAGGTTCTCTATGGGTATATGTACATGCCAGAATCCCATGCGGTAAGTTCCCCATCAGCAATCCAATATGGCTGCCTGCTGAAGTTGCAATTAAGCTGTATATGAATATGAAAATACAATCAAATAATATTCAATATCTTTCACACATTATAGTTAACTGCTTTTTTTCAGATATGTTTAAGTCCATATCTAATTTGTCTTGGTCATACATTCATTATTCTTCTTACAATGGTACTCTTTGTAAAAGTTTTTTTGTTAAAATGTTTCTAAGACTTCTATCAAGATTAATTTGCACTGTAAATAAAATATACCAATAATATTTGCATGATTTACACATTCCATATGTACATATCAACTGTTCAGAGCCAGGTGGACATAAACTCACATCCTAATATACAGATTAATATCCTTCTGGCTCTCAAGTTCAAGTTCATTTATTTACACTCATCATTAAAAATACAGAATATACAATAGTCACATTTACAAATACAGAATAAACATACGTAAATATCATACATCCAATCAAAAAAATAACATAATGAGAGTGAAGGGATGAGCTAAAAAGGAGTATGGTCCTAATGCTAGCTAAAGTCCATCCCTCATATATGCAAATTAAATGTTGTACTATCTCAACTAATTATGTGACAGGCTTTTGCCCCAAACAATTCAGAGGTCACCCAGGTAGCATATGATCAGACCAATATTAAGTTCTACTTGATGAGTACCTGCAATTTGTTTGTTGATGCACCTGGAAAGAGAGTGACCCTTGACCTGTCACATAAACACTCAGTAGACTTGTCTTCTGTTTCCGTGAATCATTGAAGAGATGAAGGATCTGCTTCACATCACAAGTCTGTGCAAATAAACAGAGGAAACAGTTTCAAATGAAGATGACATCAATAATAAGTACATAAATCTTGAATTGTGAAATGAAAGTGGATTTTTAGAGAAAGTTGAGATGCATTGTTTTATCATGCAGTACAAGGGTTGTATGGACCAGCAAAATGTACAAAAACAAAAGCTAAAAATGTTCATAACTACTTGATATAAATAACACAGACAAACAAACATTTCAGCAAAGTACTGTTAGAATTACTTTGAATTTATGCAGATCCAGAGATCCAGGGATATCATATGTATTCATATACTACATGTATGAAGGACTACACACTGCTTTTTCTCACTAGGGCACCAGACTGACAGCTTTGAAGTATTTGTGCTTGAGGCCCCTTTTTAAATTCCGATAAATTTGTGGTTTGGGGCCATGTACACTGGTCACCTATCTCTGTAGAGTCCTGATAAAGGCTCCACTTGCATTGTTCATTTGAGATGTTCTAATATTCATTCCTGCACATGAAGTCCAATAGGAAATAAACAACAATAATAAGAATGTCTGTTTCTCAAGTGACTCACAGCCAGCTGATAAATGTCACAATTATAAAAATAATAATAAGAATAATAATCATGATAGAGGGTTCTTGTACAGTGCCAATATTTGTCAAACTTGACACTCCTGGCACTCCATAATGATTACCCCGGCTTTATCCATTATAAAATTCAAACAAACTCACTTTTTCTACTTCATCCTTCATTTTGGGGGTTATCATATTACATTTTAAGTTTACCTTCTCAAAATCTTTTAGCAGACCCATGGAATACAAGCAGACTCCTTGATGTGAGACTAGGCAAATACCAGTGACCGCACCTCCTTGCACCAATTTCTCTGCATGTAAAAAACAAATCAGAGCATTTGAATCACAGAATCACATGGATATTGGATATTAATCAATATCCTAACACACCCTTTCACGGTTACAAGAGCGAACAGCGCAGGCAGTGACGCAACAACACATGCGCATCTGAAAACATTGATGATGCAATGGTTACTCGTAAATTAAAATGCCTTAACCGTGAAAAGGTGTATTATCAGGCCTTACTATTCTTGTTTCAATCATGTCATGTTTTAATCTGTGGGTAGAACAAAAAAATACATAACAAATATACACAATTTAGTAATCAACATTCATATCAAATCAGTTAATGATTTTTTTGATGACATACTGAAAAAGTATACACTGGAGAGTGGAGATAAAACATATGATTTGTTTATCAAACATAGGGACTAGTGCTGTAACATCACGGATATCTCCAATTCCGTTTAACCGCCAGTCAAAACCGGACGGTTTTTGGTTAAACGATTTAAAAAAAAATTTTTTTTTTTTTTTTTTTTTTTTTTAAATCGTTTTTTTAAATTTTTTAAATTTTTTTATTTTTACTTTCATTTAACTGCGAGGTGCATTTAAAGGGGCCGATTTGTGCTTGTGAACTTGTCACAAATAATAGTAACAATGTTGTTTTTAGAAGAATGTGTAAGATCATTAATGTAAATTAAAAACAGTAGAGGACCTAGGACAGAACCTTGTGTAAAAGTTGGATGAATTATTATTATAAACTACATATTGAGATGATGAGATCTATTACAAAGATTACTTTCAAACCAAGATGACAGACAAATTGGAGTGTTGTTCTAGTTTTGGAGTGGTGAGTCAACACACAGATTACTGAGCTGGGAGACATTGCCAGGCATAGTGCCAGGTGGAGGGGCATAAATCGAAACTTTAAAAAAAATAAAAATTAAAATAAAAAATAAAAATTAAAAAAAAAAATAAATAAAATAAAAAAATCGGGAAAACGAAACCGTCCAATTGAAAACGGAATCCGCCATGGGCGGTCGGATACCGGACGGTTAAACGTTTGACTACAGCATTAATAGGGACAATACTATAGCCTTTACACTTGACACTCAACAAGTTACCGGTACTTAATAATTCAGAACTTAAACCTGAACTTGGAAAACCCATCTAACCATAGGGCATTGCCACTCATTACAAGGTTACATGAAATGCTGGGGGTCATTTGATGAAATCATGAAACTAACTCCATGACAGTCATATCTTTGTCTGCGACCTACAGAGATGTCAGGAAGTGGAAAACCTGTTTCATAAAACCATGATAAGCGACAAATTCATGATTTCAATACTATCGGCTAAAAATATAGTCTTTTTCACGATCCATCAGATTTTATCCGGAAATATCAAAGGAGATTATGAGGCTTAATTTCACTCAAACTGTTCAAAAAAGTAAAAATCTTAGAGACTGGTAGCACCAATGATACAAACATCAAATTTGCACTATAACCCATACCCAATCGAAATAGGACCTATTTCTATTTTTTTTTTAAAACAATGAAAACAAGATATTTAGGTCTCACATTTAAAAAATAGACCATGCCCATAGACTAACTTAAAGATGCCTTGAGATGGTGTTCTAAAATGATATGACAGGTTTGGAGTCGCAACAAGGAATTGTTGCGGAAATTGCCGCTCATCTTGGCAAAGACAGTTTTGTGAAACACTTAGTATATACAAGTTGAGCGACAGTGGGGAGATGACGTTGATCGTGTAATTATGACGGTTTTGAGATCTAGCCCCGTTTTAGCCACAGTATGGTTGAAAATCTGCGGCACTAGTAATTCATAAATAGAAAGGTCTAAATTAATGTAATTGATTTTGAATTTACTTACGTATGAAGATGATTTGATCAAGGGACTTTATGAACCCGCTATATACGGTATATGCCTGTATATATTGAGTTCAAATTATAATCCGGATCATCATTTTAAATATGAAATCAATTGATACATATTCATCATGATGTTGTTCAAGATGTCTATGTTATGCTCTGCGTTATAATTTGGTTTAGCCAGGAGTAGTCTTTTGAAAAGTGTTATATTGCATGTTTGTTTGTAAATTTAATAGTGATAGATTTTGTAACAAATAAAAATTGATACAAGAAAATTGGTACAAGAAATTTGCCCTAACCTAAGATAGCATATACGGTAGGCTATGGACTATTATTATTAATAAGTTAATATCATTTACAGAATAGAAATACAAGAACATGAGAAGTGATTTTATTCCACCCAATGTTGATGTAGAGAATCAACAAAATCTTCATTAACATGAAAGACACATTTTTATATGGCCCCAAGACAATGAATTCTCCTTTGTTGTGTATCTATAGGGCATTTTGATATGCAAGTATAGACCATGAAAAAGGTTTTAAGGAGGCGGTGTGGCGCATTCGGATCATCATGCCGTCATGCGCATGGGTTCGAGTCCCACCCTGATCAAACAAAAATACAAAAATACAATAAGGCAAAATATGATGGTCACCACATTGTGTGTAAGCGTGCCCACTGCCCTCTAGGCCTCTGCTCTCGATCATGTCGAGGCAGGCTATGATTCAGGGGAAAACACTCTGTTCCCCCGACTAGAATGTTAACTGGATCGAGGCCCCGAGGGTATAGATATATGATAGAGAGTCGCACCCTATTATATATGCCATACTTGCTTGTTATTACGCTATACTTCTCGAAAAGTGTAAGGTGAAAACCCAGTCATTATAGTGTGCCTGTATACAAAACTCTAATCTTTCTACAGATCTTCGTGATACTGATACTAGGCTGCATGCATCACTCCAGCAAAGCATAGTAGTCAATGCTAATCTAATGCATAGCATAGGCATAGCCCTTTGAACTCCCTGGCCCTGCTAATTAGAATAAAGAAGAAAATATATTATATGATCAAACCCATGCATGCGCCATTCAAGGCCAAGTAAGTGAGCTGCTTACCATTAACAAAGTCTTCCCAGTATCTTGATTGGTCCATCATTCTTGAAAGATATCTACCTTGGTTTTTCAACTTCTCTACTCCTTTCAGTTTACTTTTTACACTGACTGTCACTGCAGGTACTTGGAATTTGGAAGTGGAGCCACACGGGAAATTCCCTAGCTAGACGTACGTGTGCGGTGGATGCAGTGCGCGCGAATGGCGCGACGTTTCGTACAGTGCGCGCGCTCAATTTGTACCAGTTTCAAGATGGCTACCGTCGAGGGTGTGAACGCTTTCCTAGCTCAAAGACTAGAAAAAGCCAAGGAAAACCTAGAAGATGTGGAGCAAAACATTCGTAAACTCACCGGAGGAGATTCCACCGAAAGAAGGTAATTTGGAAGTTTATTTCAATGTGATTTCCGATGTTATGAATATAATTTGCACTGTTTGCACTTTGCAGTGATATGTGAACTGAAATGGGACAGCTTTGCAAGTTTATGTGTCACTGTGTGTTCATCATCAACCATGCTGGTCACATCGCCAGTTCCGCGAACGCGGACGTGGCCACCCCCAAGGCACCAGGCCTGCGGCTGAGCTAGGGCAACTGGCTAGGCTTCGGCTTTGACTTATCCCAGCAGAGATGAATGATGCAGCTGCCCTGCAGAATGCAAGTGTGAGCTAGATCTAACTAATAATTAGATATAATATCAATGTATTTGGTAACACTAACACTAGTCTAGTAGTAACAATTTATGAAGGGGTGACCCAAGTTCGCGGATATTTTTCTTTTCTTGCAGTTGCATATTTAAAAAAATCCAGATCAACATAGATCTATAATGATATATCATGTTCCATACGTCATAAGATTCGTAATTTATCATATAATCAGATTATATAACATTCCAAGGCTTTATTTACTTCAAATCAATGATAAGACGAGAATATCGGAAGCCTTACCACTACCGACGTCCGTCAAAAAGTGTGACCTAAGTTCGCGCATGATATTTACTGCCCTCTTGTGATGGGCTTTATATATGTAAACATTCCAAAAAGTTACGTAGTTTCAATCAGAAGCCGAACTTTATATTGAAACTTTGAAAAATATAATAATTTCTCTCTATCATTGAAATATTGCCCGATAAAAATACCCTTGTTAAATTTTGCAAATAAAAGACAATAGAGTAAAGGAGCCCGTAATCGGCCAGCTCCCGTTTTCGGCCGATTGGTTGGATACAAGGTAAAATCACTATAAAATACATCGCATAATAGCATAACACATATCCCACACATACCATACCATGCCAGTGTCACTGAAGAACCACATTTGCAATGGAAAATATATCCTAAAATATCACATTTTAGCGATGTAATCGCCGGTCCCGCTACCCAAATCTGAAAAATCGAGTATCTTACGCGTGTCTGTAAGAAATATGGGTACCATAAAATGAGCTTTATTTCAAGTATTTTTCAGATTTAAAGCCCGATTTTGTGCTAGTCGCAAGCTCAAAAGTATGTCATCGCATGTATTAAATCAATGCAGCCGCACACCGCGACGCACACACGATATCTCTATCTAATTCAGATTCCAACTTCCGATCACCGCTGTGCCCGTCTTCGGCCAGGCGAGCACCAGGGAGCTCCGGCGTGGGATACCTGCTCCGCCCGCTTGTGCTGTACATCAGCGCGGAAACGCACGGCGCGCGCGAGCGCTTCCTATTGACTTTGTACATGCGGCCGTAAACTGAAACGCTCGGCCGATAACGGGCTCCAAAACAGTGAAAATTGAAATGGATATTGTCATGGCAATTCGTGATTTTTTTCTGGGATTCTTTTTTTGTGTAAATAATAATAATATTTGCTTCATGATTTGAACAAGAAATGATAATAAATAGGAAGTAAAGAGTCCTAAAAATAGGATTTTGTCTTAAGTGGCCGAAAACGGGCTACTTTACTCTATTTTTCAATGTTTATGTGTTAATGTCAATGTAGTCCCTATCTGCATGTCATTTGTTTGTTTGAAAAAATTATCATGTGTCTCCATTTTATATGTCAGCCATACACGAGTTCTCGCTCTTTTCTCTCTTTGTCTCTCCTCTTTCCCCTTTTAAATTTGTATTCTTACGAACCATAGATTCATTGAAATTCACAAACACAGATACGGTGGAAGCAGGCGCGCAGGTTCCGTTTTTCGCGTAAGAAATTGGAATTTTATCATTATTTTTCGGAGTCGATCCCTCTAATAAACTGATTTTCATGTAAAAAAAAACACAATTTGTTATGATAAAAAGCGTGAAAAAGCTAGCTTATTCACATTTTTATGCCGCATTTTGACCTTTGGAGTTGTCGACGGTGCTCAAAGATTTCGTTGTCTCAGTCCCACACAGGCATCGCGTATCGTTCTCCTGTTATAAGCGCTTTTAGTGTTAGTACGCAAACTTTGGTCACGCGCGAACTTTGGTCACACCACCATACTTTGTCTTAAAAAATATATGGCGGTGTGACCAAAGTTCGCGCGTGACCAAAGTTCGCTTTCTCAAAAAATCGGTAAGATTTCGAAAATCTGATATCACCAATGGAAAGAGGGTCTTAAAATTACCCAGAAACAAAATTTTCTTTAGAATTGGTTGCGAAATTGTGAAAATATTGACAAAAGATCGGCAAATTTTGCAGTTATTTGCGTCCGTTCCGAAAAATTATCAACTTACCGATAAGGGTCTGGAAATCTTCATTTTGAGATCAGAAATTCTCAAAATTGTAAGTAAAGAGTGGTACGAACTGATTGTACGATATCTTGCCTTGCAAATTATGATATTACCTTATTTTTGATGGATCGCATTTTTTGATAAATCAACTGTAAACCACCGTGCGTGAAGTTAGGTCTCATTGTTTTTATGACTTTTTTAGATGCAGCGCGCGCGCACGATCAGACATCGAATTTTTAGATCGCGATATCTCCGAAATCCTTCGACGGTAATTTTTTCTAGTTGAACCAATCTGTAGTAAAAAACTTTGCCGTCCATTTGGTAATAATTGAAATAAACAAAGTTGTGTAGAATGTGAGAAATCATAGATCGAATATCACATTTTGTAATATGTTCTAAAATGTCCGCGAACTTTGGTCACTCCTTCATACAATCAATCGTTATGTTACTGAACTTGTCTTTAAAATTATAAAAAATGTTAATCTTAAATATAAGTTTAAATTTTAATTTTAACATTAAAGAGAAGAAGAAAACTAAGATTATGAAATGCAAGAGGCAGGTAAACAATACCTAATATGCGTCCGACATCACCCCTTCCTGCAACCAACCTTCCCGAACAGTAGCTTCGGAGTTCGCTAAACTGAGGACTATTTCTTCGCAGGAAAAGCACTTTAAAATTGGTCAAAAAATAAATATGAATTGTAAGATTTTGCTACCAGAGTGATTGCGATTTGCTTACCTTTCATGTGTTCTTGATGATAATTGGTAAAGGTGTGATTTACATGTACATGGCAAAAACGCTGACTTCTTACGAGAGTTCGCGATGTATAGAGAACTATAATAGCGATTACCTTATTTGCCGGCGATAAGGCCGCACCCCCTGATTTTGACATTAAAAAAAAACAAACTTTTGTTGAAGTCAGTTTTGATCTCTTGCTTACAAATGTTGATGTGACCATAATCACCACCTTAGACCGCTCGGCCATCCCACACTGATACTAGCCAATGCAGTTTTCTGTGATGTATACATTGGCGCATTGACGCATAGGCCGCACCCGACTTTTTGATATTTTCTCTTCCATAAATACTGCGGCCTAGTTTACGCCGGCAAATACGGTAGTGTAAAAAGGCATGCGCGCAGTCTCACTCAATTCAGTGAAGGGGTGATCAAAGTTAGCACAGATTTTAGAACATATTAGAAATTGTGATATTCGGTCCATGTTTTGTCATATTCACAAATTTATTTGTTTTAATTAATACCAAATGGACGGCAAAGTATTTACTATCAATTGGTTCAACTAGAATATTTATCGTCAAAGGATTTCAGAGATATCGCGATCTAAAATTTTTATGTCCGATCGTGCGTGCGCTCTGCATCTAAAAAAGTCATAAAACAGCGAGACCTAACTTCACGCACAGGGTTTACAGCTGATTTATAAAAAAATATGATCCATCAAAAATAAGGTAATTTCATAATTTGCAAGGCAAAATATCTTACAACCCGTCAGTACCACTTATTCCTTACAATTTTGAGGATATCTGCTCACAAAATGAAGATTTCCAGACCCTTATCGGTAAGTTAGTAATTGTTCGGAATGGACGCAAATGAGGCACAATTTTTTGTTAATATTTTCATAATTTCACACCCGATTCCAGAAAAAATCAGTCTATGGGTAATTTTATGTTCCTCTTTTCATTGGTGATATCAGATTTTCAAAATCTTACCAATTTTTTGAGATAACGAAGTTTGGTCAAACAGCCATACATACTATAGTATAAAGTACTTGTATTTCATGTTTTTTACATTATTGTTTAAATATCCTAAGATTTTTTTGTTTGTGTATGTAAAAATATGTATTTAATGCACTTCATACACAGGAATTGGCAATATGAAATTATGGCATATTTTATTAAACAATGCCACCTATTTGTTCCCCATCGACAGGGTGTCAGTTGGAGATTCAAGGAGGCTCATTGTTGGAGAGCAGAGAAGAATATCAGGTGATCAGAGGAGGGTGTCGGGTGATCAGAGGAGACTTGTAAGTGACCAAAGGAGACCTTTGAGTGACCAAAGGATTGAGAGGAGACTCTCAGGTGACCAGAGAAGGCTTTCAGCTGACCAGAGAGGCGTATCCGGTGACCAACGTAGAGTCTCCATGGATGCACCAGGAGCACGGGGTAGAGGCGGAGGATTGATCGTACAGAGGTAAGACGGATCTGCAATTTTCTGTTACTTAGATTCAAGGTATCAGTTAATATTCAAAATATCATATCAGCTAAAAGTGGGACGGAGGGTAAGTTTCAAAGAAAATGAACATGAGTAAAACACTCCAAAATGTAACTTGTAGATACTCAATAACCACAATATATATTTGTAAAAGGTTTTAAACATTTAAATATTTTTTTTTCCCACTCATTCAAAGTTAACACATGCCTACCCCCCCCCCCCTTAAAAACAAAAACAAAAATATTCATTGACTTGCCTTCAGTCTTTTAAAAAAATGTGCTAAAAAAATAGGTTCCACTAATATGAATGTTCAATGTATTTATTTTTTCACAGGCTTTCACTGATGGAGAGACTTGGGGCACCGCCTGCTAAGAGACCTAACCTGGGAAATCCATTTAGCAGGTTAGTCCTTGACTACCAATTGCCCTATATCTGGATAACCAATAATTATCTCATTCTCAAGTTATTGAAACAGCTTTTTGTCTTGACCTGGCAACATCAGGGTTTTTACTAGGGATTTTCTGCTAAATTGTTCCACATGATGGCCTGGGTAAACAAGATATATTATTATTATTCTGATCTAATACCAATCATTCCTAGTTTAAAGATAGAATATTAAGCCTTAGCTACTAAACACAGAAATGAGTTTCATATCTCAATCTTTTCTTATCCAGTAGATTAATGGACTCATGATAGAGATTGGTGATAACTCTCTACTTGTATATATATTTACCAGTAACTGCATTTAATTCTTGACAATGGGAATGATACGAACAGAAACTAAATAGAGCTTGCTAATATTGTTCTATAATCTTTATTTTCAGTTCTTTTCAGACTGAAAAATTGCTGGTACTCACCATATCTGTTAGGTTTCAAATCAAGTGTCAATTGAACCATATGATTAAGTGAAAATAGTAATTATGTGCAATGTAAGGACTGGATTAGGGCCAAATGTTTGATAAACTCTACTAGAATGTTTTCTAACACATTGAAACAAATACCGGTATATATACCTACCGTATTTGCCGGCGTAAAGGCTGTAGTATTTTTGGAAGAGAAAATATCAAAAAGTCAGGGTGCGGCCTTTGCGGCGAACGAGTTTAAAAAAATATTTAAAAAATCGCATGTCACAACCATGAAAGACAGCACGAATTTGTACATATGGGACAACAATGAAAGGTGATGGACATTTCTAGAATAACTGTCTAGAATAACACATTTCTTACCGACAATTATGTGTTATATTTTTTAAATGAAGGGGAAAGTTTTGTCAATCTCGTAATAAAATTCATAACTTACCAACCAAACTCTACTGGTAGATCTAGATTTAAGTTGCCATAGCTAAAGCAACCTCAATCCTCTCGACTCGCGTGAGCAAAGCTGTGGCGCAATACACAAGAGAAAGCTGCAAGGGAAAGCATCAAGATCGGGGTGACCGAGCGGTCTAAGGCGGTGGTTCAGGTCGAATCTACGTTTGTACGCAAGAGTTTGTATCCCGCCTCTGACAAATGTTTTTTTTTTTTTTTTTTTTAAATTTAAATGTCAAAATCGGGGGTGCGGCCTATGCAGCGCTGCGGCCTTATCGCCGGCAAATACTGTACTTTCTTTAAAGATATGCTAAAAATAATCTTTAATTACACCTTGTGTGATATGTTTGTATTTTCAGGCTAGGAGGACGAGTGGGACCAAGGAACCGAGCCCCCAGTGATGATGAGGAAGAGGACCTGGATCACAAGGTGAGAATCAAGACTAGATTATCTCTAGTCTAAGTAAATCTTTCATGTCCAAAGGGACATGGGGAAAATTGAGTATGGAAAGTTGTTGTACCTTTAATCTTTTCATTTTGTTCTTCATATCTTCATATTATATTTGCAGAATGAGATCATAATGTATTTACTTCAGTTAACCTTCTCTTTCTTTTTTAAATGATATAACTTTGAGTACACAAACCAATTGAGACAAGCCCATTGAAATATGCTACATAGTGGATTCCAGTAAAGTTCTATTATTATCTTGTTATAGTTTTTGTTATGTATCGTAAATACTTTTTTCTTTCTCTCTTTGACAGCCTCTTGTTCAATCCTCTGTGGTAACTACCCTCACAACATTGACACCCAAAACCCGTCAACAGACTATCAAAGAAGGACAGAAAGACAAGAAGAGTACTGATAGGTGAGTAGCCAGCCCGTGGGATTTCAAGAAAAGTGACTCGGTAACATTGCTTTAGATTCTGAAACAAAATCCTGGATTTAGCTCATGCTGCAATGATAATTATAAACCTTTAGGTCAGTCAGGAATCCCATGAATTTTACAAGCTGATGGCATGTCTGATAATCAAGATATTTATGATTAGAAATCAAAATGTCATTTTTCGTTTTCCTAAAGGTTTTTTAATAACACTACAGTCTATTGGGGAAAATGAGTATGGTAAAACCGGTCACTCAAAGACTTTTACTTTTTTTGAGGCACTTCATGATCATTTTGAAGCGCAATTTTTCTAAGGCTTTAATATTACACCATATCACAGACAATGATAACACGTAGGGCCATGCCTCTCAGATTTAACATTGTTAAACGATGCCTTTAAAGTCATTTGAGGGATAGGTTTGACTTACAATTTATACAAATATCTTCAAAGTGTACGTGTGTAGGAACCAAGGGCATATGAGTTCATATCAACCATCCAAGAAAGTCAAGTAAAATAGAATGGTGTGTGAATGAGACCATTGTATTTTACCTGCAGTTAAACAGATGTAACTGGAAACATCACAGATAGAAATATTGTCTTGAATTATGATAACAGCTCCTGTAGCTGTATCATTTTGAGTCTAGAAATCAACGATCTTGCTGTCAAGATAATTTACCGGTAATAGTAGTAGTATAGCAGTATCTTCATTGCTGTTGCTTTTCTTTGTTTTGTTTATAGGAACAAGCGCATGTTTGGTCACCTTTTAGGCACCCTGCAGAAGTTCAGAGATGAGAGTGATTCAAAGACAGACAAGGTTTGTATGTTTACAACTTATTTCCCCTCATGTAAAATATCACCATACAGTCTTATATAACTCACAGTCATTCCATGATATATAGTGATTCAGAATACTTTTTAAGCAGACCTCTTCTATGAAGATTAAAAGAACAATGATACAAAATTAAAACTTATTTCTAATCCACATTAAATTTGTGACATCCACCCAATCTTCTATATAAGGTGGTTAATAATGTTCAAATGAAGGCTACATCAGTATGTGTTTGTTCATTCAGTAGACTTTCAAAGGTCTAACGTAATATTATGTAGACATTGTATCTGCATAATGTAATTACATATTTGATTGTAATTTATGAGGAAGACTTTAGGTTGTGGGCTATGGCAATGGTTCCCTAAGGTGCTTTTATAGTTATATAATTTATTTGAGTTCATTTTTATATTTTATTCAAATAACTGAAAACAGACTCCCTTGCAAAGTCGCAGCTGACTCTGTCCTCGGGGCTCCACATTAACTCATTTTTACGTAGGTGTCGTAGGGTCTGTATGCAAGAGCCCCCTCTTTAAAAAAAAAATAGGGGGGGGGTTCAAAGTTACAGTTTTGTAAAGGCCTATGGGCCTACGGCGCCTGCTGGTGTCCAGCCTTTCTCGACAGTAATCAATGCACCACTGTTTTTGACAACCTTTGACATCATGTTTGACATTCCAGGACAAGCGCAGGAAGGAGATTGAGAAGAAACTGGATGAGAAAGCCGTAGAAGAGAAGAAAGCTGTGGCAGAAGAGAGGAAACTTTTAATGAGGGACCGGAAAGATAAGCAGGCAGAGCTCAATCGTCTAGAACAGCTCGTTGAACTCACACAGGAGGTACTTTATTAGATGGGAGAAATGCAGTTTCTTTTGCTTCTGTCAATCAATTCCTTCAAAATGTTAATATTTGACCATATTGAAGGGAATATTTTCACTGCTAATTTTATTTGTGGTTGATTTTATTTCAATTTCAGTAAGGTTATGTTTATCTAACCAAATCCACTTTATCTGCTGATGAATTGATTCTGAAGGGCCTTAAGATGGGAGTTTATTCAGTGGTTAGCTTGTGGGAAATCCTTCTGGTCTTATCAGGCAACATCCTTTATTTGACTGTTAAAATATAAATTTACATATACATGTATGTAATATAATACCAAAATATTGTATTCATTGACATTGTAACTTTGTTTATCCATAGCACAAGGAATGGGATGCTCACTCTGCCGTGCTAAGTAACTACATCCGCACCAGAGCCAAACCTTCCATCTTCTACAAGCCTGCCAAATGGACTCTGGGTACAGAGAAACTCTTCAAAGAGTCTAAGCAGATACTGAGTGGTGAGTCATCATCTTGATACTATATCTTTCATTACTTCTGGAGGTTTTCCAGGGTATTTCATTTGTGTGATTTGACCACTGATATCATTTGTCGTATTGAATAATATGAATAATCAATTTGAATTTGTGATTTGGTATAATTATAATTAATGAAGCCGTTGTGAGGGATCTAATTGGAGTGATGTGATGAAGCCAAACGAAAAAATAGTTTATTAGATCCGCCAAAAGATCAGCACTTACTTCTGTCATATAGTGTTAATTGTGTTTAACTATAACCATTTTATTCTTTTCTTCTCAGCTGCTGTAGAGAAGCGTAAAGCCGAGCTGGAGAAAGAGATAGCCGAGTTAGAAGGGAAGCCCACCAAAGAAGAGGAGAAGAAAGAAGAAGATGAAGACTCTAAGAAGGACAGGAGAAGGAGCGGAGAGGACAGAAGGAAGAGCGGTGAGGACAGAAGACGGAGCGTGGAGGAGAGAAGACGTCGCCATAGTAACCAAGATGAGGTAAAGGGTAAGAAGGATGATAGGGATAGCTCACATGTTAGGGAAGATCGTGAGAAGCATGGCAGTGATGAAAAGCGAAGAGACAGAAAAAGGTCTAGGCATGAAGATGACAAAGAAGCAAAAGTTTCCAAACCGAAAGACTCTGCTAAGATTGAAGAGGATCAGTCTTCTAAAGATAAAGAAGATGAATCCTTGAAAGAGAGAACTGCTGAAACAAACCCTGATCACGATGAAAAGAAGGAGAAAAGGAAGATGATGATGGTAAGATGGAAGGTAAGTATGAAGAAGAGGTGAAGATAGAGGAGGAAGAAGGAGGTGAGGTGAAAGAGAACGGTCAGGATAAGGAAGATGGGGGTAAACAAGGCAAGGAAGAAGAGTCACAGGTGGTAGCTGATGAAGAGTGGGGTAATGTTGGATGGGGGGATGATGGAGACAATGCCGAGAAATCAGCAACAACTGATGCAGTAGCAGGTCAAATGGATGAGGGACAGAATGATCAAGAACAATTGGACTATATTTATGATGACCTGTGAAGCATTTCTGTTGAAATTGGGAAGGAATATTTGTCACATACCATCACATTTTTGTTTTCAATGAAAAATACTTGATAGGTTTTAACATTGCATGATTTTTGTTTTAATGCATTGTCCAGGGAGTGAATAACCAAGGTCACAATATGATTAACAAGTAATGATAATGAATTCTATTTAAGAAATATGTTTTCAGCTTCCACAACTTATAAGCTTATGATTTGAAATCAGCTACTTTGAAAGATGAACTTTAAATTTAAAAGGAATGTCTGTAGATTAATTTCTTCAATATTTTTTAAGAGTAGCTCCTCCTTGACAGACTTTCTGATCTGATCTCCTCTATCTTCTCCTCTTCTCACGCAACAATCTTAAGTTTCCCTTCACATAAGGACAATGAGCATGCGTTTTCACTGTGCTTTAACACTTTGAATTGGGCGGATGCTTTTAGGGGGAAATAACAAATCATTACATACCTTCTTGATTTAGAAAGAGGTGGAGAGTAATTTAAAATGGGAATTTGGTTTGGGTTGCAATCCAGAGAGAGAGCGTGTGTGTAAGGAGGGGGGGGGGGGGGGGAGCAGGAGGGAAGGAACTGTCTTGTTAATTGTAGACCTGTCTGTGAAACCAGATTCTTTGGGAAATTCAATTATGCAATTCATTCACTTCACAGTATGATACTTGTAACGATTCTTCTCTACCTGCAAAATTCAATCAAGGTTTTCTGCACAAGAAAGTTTCTGATTTGACATTACCCCGTTTCCTATACGTTGGGGTAGTACGGTGTGTTACTGGTGGGTGAAATACATAATATAATCTTTATATCTTCAACCTACCAATATTCCTGGGAGAGAGATAGAGAGTGTGAGAGAGAGAGAGAGAGAGAGAGAGAGAGAGAGAAAGAGAGTTGAGAGAGATACAAATGAACAAAAAACAGGAGGGGGTGGGGGTGTGGTAAGCTTGTATGTCATTACTTTGGGAATTTTAGAAGTTTTGACATTATTTAATCGTAAGACTTGTATTGTACATTGTAAAAATGTTTTTCATTTATGAAAGAATTTGGATTGTTGATAAGGTGTATGTTATTAATGAAATATTAACTTGTTTTCAAGCAGGATGCAAATATGCCAACTGAAACATTGTATGCAAAATATTCTCAGAACATTAGTTGTGTAGTTGACTAGCCCTCTCGATTATCCCTGAATATAGTGTCTGTTTGACATTACCAAACTTTTATTTAGCTTCAAGGAAGCATCTAGTTAATAATCTCGCGAAAATTGGTGGGTCTTAAAGTGGCTGGAAGTGGCACTATTTTATGTCTTTTGTTTTTTACTGCCAAAAGCTTCCTCAAAAACAGGATGTAATCTGGTGCCTTCAATGAGGCAAGGATTTGTATTGTCAGATTATCTTTTGTCCGTTTATCTCTGGCTCTTGCTATTTGAGTGAGTGTATAATCTGTCAAATTGTGGGTGTATGAGTGTGATTGTGTGTATACTGCTTGTCAAGAAGTGGGGCATTTTGCACCATTTAGTAGGTGTGTGTGAATGTCAAGTGATATTTCTTCCATATATGGTCATTTTTTTAAGGATAGACTGGGCACATTGCCAGAGTATAGTCATGAATTATACAATTAAGAAAAAGAGAGAAAAGATTAACAAAAGCAAGACACAGTTTGTTCCAAGAATTTCGCACTGCACATATATATATACTTGTATTGAATGACCATTTTGTTATAATTACCAAAATATGTCTCCATTATATTTCATGGGTAGGTTTATCCTAGCCCTGTGTTTTCTATTCTAATTTTAAACCTGCAAATGAAAATATGTTTTCAATTTAAGAATACAAATTTGAGAGTGTTTGAAGAAAGCGATTTCTCAAGGGATGTTAAATTGGCACTCTCCACAAGCAAGATGTGTATTTCTTATTCATGTCATGCATATAGTGTTCTTTTGACTTTACTTTTGTTTGCTTCATATTTTAGTTTGATATGTTTTAAAAACTCAATTCTGCTATAAACTGGTCACAATTACAAACAATATTTCGACATTTTGTTTGTGTTTTTTATATTTTGTTTTAAATCTATTGTATTTTGATGAAAATGAAGAAGAGTAATTGTTTCATATCTCATTTTAATTTTATTTCCCTTTTAGGAGGGGGGGGGGGGGGGGTGAGTTGGGTCGAGGGATTCAAAAGTCAACGTCAGGATCATATACTTGTAGGTTGACAATTCTGTATGTAAGTAACAAAAATGATTTGCCCTCTTTTGTTATATTTACTATTTTCTCAATGTTATCAAGAATGGAAATATTGTATTACATCTTTGACATTTGAGAGCAAAATTTTTTCCTGTTATTAAATCTGGTCATAGGTCTCTATAAGAAAGGTTGATGAGCATACAATGAACTTTCATTAGTTGTTATTCAAAAGACTGTTTAATATAGCAGAAGCACTGTTTTGTTGTTCACTTTAATAAATACATGCATTTGTTTTGATTAGATCCATGATACAAACACAATTTTTCGAGATGTTAGTGTTAAACAAAACTATTTACCTGGGTACATGTATATATTTTTTTCTTCAGGGGGATGGGTAGGTAGGTTTTTTTTTCTTCTTCTTTTTGAATAATGAATAAAGCTTGCTTGAAGATACAACATTATGATTTACAGCCATTAGCTGATTTGTCCATATTAACAATAGGAAAACTTCAAAGTATAAATATTCCAAAATACTCTATATTTCACAATGAATCCATAATTCATGTAACAGTTGAATGATAAAGTCATGGAAAGCAATATTGTTAAAGATAGTTCTGCTTGTACTTCAGTCTTGTTGTACATAGCTAGGCAAGTTGTATCAATACTAATAAAGACTGGCATCTTAACAAACTTGAAAACTAATTTTGCCCCCCCCCCCTCCTTTTAATTTTTAGGGCAGCTGTTTTGTCCCATTTGATAAAAACAATTAAACAGTAGGTAGTTAATGAAAATGAATGTGTGCCATGTAATCTTGTATTATTAGTGGTAAGTTTATGTACATAATCTACATGTTTATACCATTTGTGTTTTGGGCCTCGTTGAATGAAAGTTACTTGTGATATTAGTTGTATTAGCTGAAGCTTTAATCAATTATCTGCCAAAGCCAACCACAGATGTTCTATTGTCGGTGAGCAAGAAATCGTAGGCTTCAGTTGCAACTTCGTTCAGTTGTAATTTTGATGAAATGAGGCTCGGAACCAGGGGCATCCGAACTCCATACTTTCTATGAATTTATTATTAAATCTTTTTTTCCTTCTAAATTGCTTGTAAATTTGTTGTGATCCACCCCTCCCAAGTCAAAATGGTCTAGTGATGCCCCTATCCGGATGTAATACTTGTACAGCGTATCTTGATATGTATAATAAATGATTATCTTTTATTTCCAGTTATAATCTATATTACTGTGTGTTTGAATTTATAATTGTAAATCGATTTCAAAGTTGAATGAAAGGCATGCAATGAAAACACTATATAAAATAATGGCAGAATAGAAAGACAGGGAGAGAGAGAGATAATTACATTTATAGAGCAGGGAGCTCCCACCTCCCTGTATCCGAGAGAGAGATTGAGAGACAGACAGACAGACAGACAGACATAATGTATAGAGGAGGTGGAAGAGGCAATGGAGGAAGAGGAGCTAGAAAATGGGGTAGGAAGGGAGAAGAGAATGATTCAATTTGCAAAAGAGTTCATAATTCGGAGGCATTAAATGAACACTTAAAACTTTATTAATGTCGTCATTCATATAATTTATTCTACAAAAGGCATTTTCTTGAAACATTCCATACTGTTCAACATAGTACTGACATGTATGACATTTATTATAGGCATGTGTTGATTAATTTTTGAGGCAAAACTGATCCACATGCAAACTGCAATTAAAAATAATTTTGTGCAAATGATGTGCAAAATATCTCTGAAGAAAGTAGGTCTGTTTCATTAGTGGACAACTGAATGGATTTATTAGACAGAAGATATTTTTCTCATGGAATCAAAGCTTACACTGAGTGCCCACAACTGCAAATAGATGATGTCTGCCATAGAGATTAAGGTAGAAACTATGTTATACCCAAGTAATGAGCATAGCAATGAGCTACCCTGACACAGTAACACAATCTGCTCTGTGTAAATGTGAGTTGTGCTTTTTGATCAAATATTATTTCCATGCAGCAAAATTCTGGTTAGTTGGTAGGTCTAAACAACCGAACTTTTGTGCCAGTTTGACTCGAAGCGGAACTCCAATACATTTACTACAAGAACTCGTGATCATCTTTGATCAAATCATATATAGCATATCTTGATATTGGCATTGTAACTTATCAAACTCCATTGATTTACATTAATGTTCTGATTTGTAAAAAGTGGTGGCATAATTGTTCGCAATCGTAGCTACCAACAATTAAAATTCCCAAAGCACATTAGCCACTGCAGTAAACATATTGCACCAAAAATCAGCCTACAGACAATCAAGTTATAACACATCACAAGGCATCACTGCAATCCCACATTAACGATAGCAGAAAAATACTGCAAATTCTAACTACTGACTTTGAAATGTCAAATTTCAGGCAAATATCTCTGGAAGACAATGTTGCATATAAGATAGGCAATTTACAAGTCTGCTGTTGCAGCCAGTTGCCAATAGGCTTACTTTCAGATCATCATTGTAAAGCTTTAATTAAATTATCTATCTTTAATGGTTTAAAACATTACCAAGTGAATCCTTTATTTTGGTCTATGGGAAACAAGAATATTTGCCCCGAACAAATATAATTGCCAAGAATTTCATGGCAAAATGACTCTCCTTACTGAATCAAAAGGATTACTAATGAAAACACATACTATTCAGCTGTGATTAAATTGTATATAAATACATTTTGAACATTTACAATAAATGGCAAATTTTATGCAAATTAATTTTGTCAAACATAGAAACCTCGCTAAAATTTTCTATGAGGGTGTTTCCTTCACCATCTCAAAGAAATAATTGAGTTGGACTGAGTTTGCATGTTATTTCAATTTTATATGGTACAGATATTCTGAAAAATTACTAAATCACAAAACATGTTCAGGTGTTTTTCTGCCCCCCCCCCCCTCCCCCATGATACATCATCGTTATAAGGCATCCAAAGGCTTGTCATCTCTCCTGTTCAACAGGATGACTTTCTCTGCTAAACCAGCTGCCAATCCTTCTTGATGAAAGACAAACTCTCCCTCAAGGGCGGGGTCATACTCTGTCAAGTTCATATTGCTTCTCGCTAGGACGTCGTACTGCCACGCCCCAAGAAGACGACTCTTACCCTGCCTAGCAAACAGGAAGACCAACGATGCTTTGCTGATGAGATGCGGGAGGATGGAGATCATGTCATCTGACCAAGGAGGAGGTAGGTAGGTGAGGTTAGATGAGGTGCTGTCACCATGACAACAAGGTGGAACATCAACATCGTCAGGCAGTATTATCACAAAACCTGAATGGGTTTTTGAAATGGAATGCAAGAGTATAAATTTGCTTTGAATAAATAAAACCATTGCTCAATGAATATTGTGCAAATTCTGAATTGATTTACAAGTACAGAACACAGAGTGGCTGTGAATGAGTAAAAACCCAGCACAATTTTAATACAAGGATGTTATAATACTTGGAACTAGAAATACATGGTATTGCACTTACATCATGAAATAGGATCTTACTGTAGATTATCATCAATGCTCTAATGTGCATTTCCGTTTATTAATGTCTGTCAGATCTTTGTTATTAAATACCAGATGATATATATGTGCTACACTACTCTTAAGTACCATGTTTAAATGTTCAAACTCTCAGAAATCAATTGAGATATTTGGTCTTTACCATGTCTGCAATTCCCCATATTGCTTTGGTCAAAGAACATATAAATTTCCATACTTCTTGAATGAATGTTTCCGACTCTCGTGGCCTGGGTGTCAGAAGGATATGGTACTTTTTCTTCAATAGGTTGGAAATCTTACCTGTGAGGACTGCCCAATGTGCAAAATGTCCCTTCCTTGTGGCCGGTTCATTGTTTGAGTCTTTATCATATCTGAACCAAATTTTGGTCAAGGCAAAATACATGTTGAATTGAATATTCCAGTACATTACACTTAAGCTTCTGTTCATGTATCTGATGTTTATTCTATAATCAATGCATACATTTCCCATCAGTTGTGAGTTTGGTTGTTTGGCATCATTTGGTACTAGAGGTTGAAATCATATTTGCAACTGTTGCATAATGTCAGATGAAAAATTCAGTTCAAAGTAATACAATAATCAGTTCTGTGAAACTGTTACATACAGAACTATTGTAACCCCTTGTTTGATTAAGCATGAACAGATTAACAGTGAGGTCTCATTTATGCATTTCATTTCTTGCATAAAGGATGATAATAGTTGACACTACTGGTATGAAAACAAAATTGTTATTTTGATTGATATGAATTCATTCACATTGGTGCCTTACAAACAGAACTAAACAAAAGTAGTTGAAAGCAAGATTAAGACCGCTCTTAGAAATTAGGCAGTGCTCCACACTAACTTTTATTTGTGGGGGTTGTGACTGGATTGATATGTTAGGGTCTGTATGCATGCCTTACTCATCCCCCCCATGTTGACAATTTGAGGCCCACTTGTATTGGACACCTGTTGGTGTCTAACCCTGACTCGGTTCTTGCAAAGGGTCTCTCTGACGAAGGTTATATGGTAGTTAAGTTTGGGTAAAAGGATACGGTACTAATACTGGTAATCCTCTTGCTAGATGACTTATCACATCCTTTCTATGAATCTGAAGACCATCAGAGAGCAGTCTTCCTGTCATGTTAAATTCTTCCTCTGCAAACTTCAAGGTATTTGATGCTGAAAACAGTAGAAGGTTAACCAATAATAAATCATATACCTATTCATTGGGGGAAAAATGCAGCCATTTACAGAGATCGATCTTGTTGTCTTTAATTAATATATATCTTGAATATCCAAAGTCCTTAGGAAGCACACATGAGAAATGCGCTAGATCTATACTAAAACAGCATATTATTATTGTACTTTCTGCGCTACATAGTGTTTTTCTGCGTATTCATTATCCCATATTTCTTACCTCAGATTTATTTAGTTTCTACGAGTTCTTTTTCATATCTCTGTCTTCTGTGAGATAAGAGGCAGATATAACAGTCTACGAGTTCCTTTAGGGCATTTTCTTTTTTCAATATTTAATTTTATTCAACTTTCAAAAAAACAATATTGAGAACTTGAATAAGGTAATAAATAAGAAATATACAAAGAGGAAGCAGAAAGACAGAGTCCTAGCTGATCCAAGATCAAGACATGTACTGGTATTTGAATATTTGATTCAATGCAGGATAAAAACACACGTTCTGTTATACGCAGCGGATCTTACCTGAAAACATTTCCCCCTGGAGTGTGTATCCTTTTTCTATGGCTGAACTCAAGACTACATTCAGACTTTTCTCTGCTGAATTCAGCATGTTGGCAGCCATACATAATGCTACTAGGCCACAGCTGCGTACAACAAGTTTAGAAATATAAAGAAATGGTAAAATATAAGAACTAAACATTTCTACCCACTACACCATATATATTAATAACTCTGCAACCCAAGGATATATGGATATGAAAATGAATTGAAGATATCTTTATAGAAATATGAATCAGATAGATATCTACATATCCTTGTCCATAGATCACATACCAATTGAAACAACATTTATGCTTAAAATAACCTTCAAAATCAAAGTTAAATATGAGGAATCTTCTTGGAACTTATCATTTCTAAATCGCACTAAAAAAATGAGCCGTATTATAGGTTAGGGCCTAAAGAGGAACCTTTGATACTGCCGCCAACTTACGTTGTACCTTGCTGACCCACATGCTTGATCTGTTGATTACAAGCTAGCCACCGAGTCCTTGCTTCATCTGTTGACTGCAGTCTCCTACAAAAGCAACGGAAGGAACCAATCAGGTCATATCCCTTTTACAAGACATCGTTAAAATGCAACTATCTTGAAAGTTGAAACTCTTGCATCATTTCACGACACTGAGAAACCACAAACTTGTACATGTACATTTGTTTCTTGAAATGATGCTCAGGTAATAAGAGTAAGAGTCATCATGCTTTGTAATTGATTTTTATATTAAAAATATCTTCTAAAATTCATTTATTAATTATCTATTATTCAATCATTTTTTTCCTTCATTTTTTTTTTTTTTTTTTTTTTGGGGGGGGGGGGGGTCTATGAATTCAAGAAGATATGATGCAGCAGGCTAAAATGCTCAAGAAAGATGCTTGTTCTTACCATGAAGGCAGCCTCTCAACAGTCTGTTTGACCTCGTCAGCAGAACTCTCAAAGTCTCTATGCATCTGCTTATCATCTAAATGGTTTACAGGTGGCGGAACAACACTTGAAGAAGGAGGAGGAGGAGGAGGCGGTGGAGGGGATGGGAAAGATGCCATCCCGCCTTATTCTAGACTTCTTTTGTTGATCCTTGGACCTACAATTTAAATCACAAATATACAGTAAGATGAATATAAGGATTAACTTGCAGTCAGCATTTACTACTTCATATTGTTAAGCAAACTGCCAAACATATCTTAACCATATCATCTTAGTTAGAAGACTTGAAGTACCCCCCCCCCCCCCAACAACAAAAAAGAAGATCTTTAAAAACCAAAATTGATGTGTGACAAAATGAAACAAATATGCCAGAAATGGGTGATACATATTACATGTTTTATTCTAAAACCCAACTGTACCTAAGTATTTGTTGAAGTAGATATACACACAAGCTTTTTCTAAAATGATAATGAGAACCAAAACAAAACGACACCGAATCGTACACCGCAACGTTTACATACCGCATCCACACCGATTCGCGACGTCATTCAATATACCAACACATTTCAACAACTCTGTGTACACTGCTATTCTGCGCACTCTGGAACTTGGAAGTTGCATATTTTTACAAGTTTAATTATTTTTCGCTTCATATTTCCCACAAACTAGGAAAGAACTAACCTTGAAACAAAAGATTGGAGGAAGCATTCCGGATCAATAATTTAGCATTTCAAGAAGTCAAGAACGTCAACGACAGACTATTAAGCTCAAAACTAGACGTCACTCGCGAGTCTGCTACTGTTAGTCTTGAAATAAAATGTGGGCGTGGCATATGCAATGGTGATGGATATGGCGCGGCCTTCGAAGCTATAGCTTCGTGCGCTGGCGGATGAGGCGTTGGGCACAACGGCCCTAATGACAGAAATAACCGTCTGGTATGGGGAATTAGTCTACAATAAAACTGACATTTGTTAACCTTCCCCATATTCATTGCCAAAAGTCAGCCTGATTTATCAATTTTACGAGAAATGAAGCGAACGAGGGGAAAAGGGACACTTAATTTGTTGTGGTATAATTTTTTTTTTTTTTTTTTTATCTTTGTTTTTTTATTTTTATTTCTGCGTTTTCAAAATATTGATAGTGATACATAATCACATACATAAATTTACAATTATTTCTGTATTATACATAATTACAAAGTTTTCAGTACATTAAGATGCATACAGACGCAAAAACGATTTTGATATAAAAATACAAAATAACAATTAGGGTTATATTCGGGCGCCGTGCTGCCCGAATCACGACGATATTCGGGCAACGAGGTGCTCATTTCATTATTATGGAGATATTCATGAACCTCGCTATCTGAAACCATACGGTTTCTAAATTTTGCGAGCGATCAAAGCGAGTGGGGGAAAAAACACTTTAATATCTCTGAAATGTTATTTCCTCATCAAAATAGCAGCATCTTAATTTAAATCCTCTCGCGGCACCCTCGTTGAAAAACGCTGTACTATAAAGGGTCAAAATATGAGGGGGCAGATTGACCAGGCCAGGAGCCTGGGATCACTACGCACATAGCTTACCCCTTTATATTCACTGTAAAGTGAAATGGCCACAAATAGACCTACATACCCGTATATTATCTTTTATCTTTCACTCTTATCTCAATTTCTTTTTCTTCTTTAATTTACCGTACTCTATATCGGATCACCCCAATCGTTTTTCGATAATCGTTGGGTTAATGCACCTCTTACAACAGATTTAATTCATTTGAGACTTAGGCATGTTCCCAAGTTAATGGTTCGAGCAAGCTACACTGTAATTTCCTATCTCACTTTCTTTTTTCTTTTCTTTTATCTCTCCCCTCGCTCTCACTTTATTTTTGCCATTCGTTTGGGGTGAGGTCACACGCCCCAACTTTTTCAAGTACCCCCAAATTACCCCTTTTTACGTAGGAAAAGATCCCCCTTTTACTTTGACAAGTGCCCCATTCTTCTTTGATAAAAAGCACCTTCCCCTTCTCACTTCTCATGAATAATAATACTATAGCGCCGTCTATCTTATTCTATTCCGAGGCGCATTAATTATTATTACTACTAGCTGCCATTATAGCGCTCCAGTATTTGAAGCAATAAATTCCTGCCAGGTACCATTTACCTCACCTGGGTCGAGTATAGAAAATGAAGGTTAATGCCTTGCCACAGTAGTGCCGTATCGGCGTCCGGGGATCGAAACACGACCTTTGAATTTCAAGTCAAGTGCTTAAACCACTCGACTACGACACTTTCATATCTGATATAATTATGTCCCAACTAAAACTTGATAGGAGCCCCTTTTTCTTTACAAAAAAGTTTTTCCTTTTGCACCTCTTTTGACTTTGAAACGTGCTCCTTTTCTTTTCAAATAAGTTTTATTTTCCCTTTTGATAATTCCCCTTTTCCTATTTACAAAACACGCTCGCTTACATCATTGATATAATAATGTTACTTATCAAAGGTCTTTTCCGTCTTCAAGGCTTTAACAACAAAAAATTGTATTGCCCTTTGCGACCGACCCCAAAATTTTAAAACCTACGGTCGGCTTTTAATTATTTTTTTGACCGTTTTTTAGAAGAAAAACAATTTTTTTTGTTTGTTTAAATGGGATATAACGCATACAATCATAATATTATTCCCAAATTCTCATTCTTTTCTGCCCTAGTTTCTAAATCTTGCTAGCGTAAGTAGGCCTATAGCCTATGATTCCGGTGTGTAGCAGAAGTGGTTGAAACTCGTGTGTGCAAGAAAACACAACTGTATTTATGTTTATTTATTCAGATATTGTTTCTTTATTTTAGTTTTCCAGCAAGTGTAAGTTAGTTTAACATTGAACAATTCAAATTAAAACATGCCGAGTTCAAACATTGAATATTGTTTAAAATTCTTGTCAGATTTGACTAATTTCAGACTAAAAAAACGGATAAAAACATACACTGAGAACAATCCCCAGAACTAGAATGAAGAGCATATATTCTATGCCAGGCCACTGCAAAGTATGATGCTAAATATGCAGTATCTTGGACCATAAATCATAATGTAAAGAGGGAGACAAAATATATTGAAAATCATCTTTGATAATGGGGGCATTTACTCATGTCTGAAAATCGTTTATTTTCGCTGTGAGTTCTTCCTTTGTAGGTGCCCTTATTTTCAGTAAGTGCCCTTGTTTGTTAGTGCCCACCCCACACACATATACTTTGGAAGACCCCCCCCCCCCCCCCCCCCCCCCCGCTAGTGTTCTTCAAAGTTTCATGCTGAGGGGAGCGATCGGAGAAAAGGAAAGATCCCTTGATTGAGCAGCGCATGCGCAGTTTCGACACGCGGTGATATTTGGCGTGACAAACGGACCTCTGACGCGACAAGATGAAAGGTAATACTTGTTCATTGCCAAAATATTGTTTATTGTATTTATTCCAAATAATCATATTGATCAAAATCTTACGTTCAAACTATAGATGTGTTAAGTGTAGATTGCGAAGAAAAATATTTCGTAAAAGTGTGTATAAATTGTAGCTGAATGAAGCATATTGTGAATGTGATATAGCTGCTCGACTCTATTTATAACGTGTGGTTGCGTGTATGTTGTGTACAAGCGGGATGGGAATAGCTGCCTGAGATTTGTGATTGTGGTACACCATGTACGGGGCCGGTGAGAAAATCAACAAGAGCCTCCTCAATTTATAGTTCTGTGCTGGCGTATTAATAATGCCGAGCAGGAGCCCTGTGTTTTTTTTTCAAGACAAGAATCTGTTTTTCATTTTGAGCCAAGGTAATTCATTTTACAGCAAATGTAAATAAAACTAAGAGAAATTGGTGTCCCAAATCAAATGCCAAATGAGACTGAGAGACTGTCTCCCAATTTAATACTGAATTAGGTTTTTTAGGTTACCAAAAATCTTGACAAAAGTCTCAGACATTTAATAATACAAAAAGAGACAGTCTTTACTGCTCCCCCCTCTCTTTTTTTTTTATTTTTTTAATTTTTTTTTTACCTTTGCTCCTTTTTTTTATTCTTCCCTTGTTTCCATTTCCCATTTTTCTATTCTTCCATTCCCCATTCTTCCATTCCCCATTTTTCTATTCTCTTGTTTCCTAAAATTCATTTTTTCTACTCTTCCTTCCCTTTCTCCTTTTTTTCTTCTTCCCCCTCTTCTTTTTCTTCTGTCTTCCCCCTCTTCTTTTTCTTCTGCCTTCCCCTTTTCTTTTTCTTCTGTCTTCCCCCTCTTCTTTTTCTTCTGCCTTCCCCCTCTTCTTTTTCTTCTGCCTTCCCCTCTTCTTTTTCTTCTGTCTTCCCCCTCTTCTTTTTCTTCTGTCTTCCCCCTCTTCTTTTCTTCTGTCTTCCCCCTCTTCTTTTTCTTCTGTCTTCCCCCTCTTCTTTTTCTTCTGTCTTCCCCCTCTTCTTTTTCTTCTGTCTTCCCCCTCTTCTTTTTCTTCTGTCTTCCCCCTCTTCTTTTTCTTCTGCCTTCCCCCTGGTTATGTAATATATATATATATATATATTATCTGTAAAGCACTTAGATAGGGCCTTCGGTCCTGAAAAGCGCTATATAAGAACTAGCTATTATTATTATTATTATTATTATTATTATTATTATGTAATATTTCATGGATATTTAGTGTCATGAGAAAGTGGTACCATTTACAAGTGAGATGCTGTTGTACAATACCTGCAGCTGCAGGTAGGAAAGGGATTAATAGTTTAAAATATAATCATAGTCTTAGTTTTGTTAACGGAGCTTAATTGTTGGGACTTGAAAGGAAAATGTTTTGTTGGGAAGGACATTGAGGTGTCACCAATTATTGTTTGTGTTACAACAGTACAACTTATTTAATGTTTAAAGGTTATATTGAACAATTTTCATAGCTTTTCTAAGAGTCTAGAGAACAAATTTCTGACAACAAAGTTCTGCTTATTTTTCATTATCTGGCAATGCATCCATAGTTAAAAAAAAACCTAACATCTCTAAATATGGCCATTTAATCTTACATGGAGTTATGCTGACCACTTTTTGCTAGATTCCATCTAAATTATGGCCACCTTTCTAACAAATTTATATTTTGCTGCTTTTTTGGGGTGGGGGTGCTGATTTCATTTCTTTCATGGCCTTTGTGATGACTTTTAATTGACTGCCTGGTAGACTTTTATTTTCTAACATTGTAGTTTTGTACAGTGGATCTAAATGGATCTAAAATTTCCAACATGGTTTAAATTCTTGTGCTCCTGATCTACATGTACTTATATCTCCTTTGAGTTTAAAGTTGATATGTTTACACACAAAAATTGACAATATAAATTGTTTAAATAATTTTTTAAAATAAAATGTGAACTATTTCCAACATATATGTGTAGGAATCATGATGTACTTTTGATAACAATCTCATTTCATGATATTATTAGACCAATTTTTAGCCGGCCGACTGTATGTGGGCAGCCTCAATCATAGCACGACCAAGGATGACGTTGAAAGAGAGTTCGGCAAATATGGTCACCTCGTTGATATCTGGATGGCGCGCAACCCTCCTGGATTCGCGTTTGTCGAGTTTGAAACGGCTGGACAAGCAGAAGCAGCACTGAAAGAGCTCAACGGTCGCACCTTCTTGGGTAATCGCATTATGGTGGAACCATCTCGTGCCCAGAATGGTCGTGGAGGTCGCGGTGGAGGAAGCGGTGGAGGAAGAGGTGGTGGCGGCGGTGGTGGAGGAGGAGGAGGAGGAAGATACGATAGCAGACGAGATGGTGACAGAGGGAGAACCGGGGGACCACCTAGATCCCCACGAGGCCAATATCGAGACTACCCTCCTAGCGATTATGGTCGCAGTAGCGATTTTAGTCGCGGTGGTGGCGGCGACTTTAGTCGTGGTGGAGACTTCGGCCGTGGTGGAGGTAGTAGTTACCGAGATGAAAGCAGAGGGTCCAGATATGGTGATTCCTACAGCAGCTACGCAGAGACAGCATATCGCAGCCGCTCACCGATTCGTCGCAGGTATCGATCGCTTAGTGGATGTGTCAAACTCTATGTTAAACATGAGCGAAAGGGGTCGATTTATGTAATACACTATGTCGCGTAACCCAAATGTATCTAACTGAAGGCTCTCGTCATAAAGAACAAATATTAAATTCCACTTATTAGATGATATTCTAATTTTTATCAAAGAAGTTTACAAATCAGGGTCCAATTTTTTTTCTTCTTCATACTTCATGACCTTTGTGGAGACAATAAATCTTGAATTGAATAATTCCAAATCTTTAAAGGTAAGGCATTAATCAATTCATCTTTGGTTTTGGAAATGATTTGGAATAAAAGATAAACTACTACTTCAAAGTTCACAGTAAATCGCAAAGTGCTTCGTTCTTCAGTAGCGCTGTGACATCAGTGCATCTTTCAGAGCGCGAGTTTATCCTTCAAAATTGTCACTTGTACACAGAATGGGGGTAAGGGTAATATAGACATCGCGATGGGCATAGTTTCTTCTGAAGAATTCTGTGTTCACAGTTACCTCGGATTCGCAGTATTATAGGAGATGTGGAAGCTATGTTGTTGCGATACATTTGAGTAAAGAGCGTATGGATACACGTAATCGCAATTACCAGAAAATCGACCCCTCTTTGCTGATCTTCAATAAGTCTCTTTTCTACTAGCGTAGCGTCTTCTCACTTGATACAATAATTTTGCAAAGAGCTTCAAGATTAATGTGATATAAGACATCCTCTTCAAAATAACACTACCTTCTTGAGATAGAAATGGTGTACATGTACGTGTACATTGCACTGACCAACTTCCATTTACCAGAACTTTTATTGTAACAAACCATACTATTATTCTCTTTCTTTTATGTTTTTAATGCATGTGCTTTGCAATGAGACATACTCTGCTGTCCTTACCCCAAAAAATTATGTTGCCGATGTTAACCTTTGTTTATAAAGCATTGTATCAGTTTTATGTCGAACAGCAAAAAGTAGGGAAGTACAGAGCATGTAATTCAATTGATTTGTTACAAATTAAAATCCTTCTGATTTTTTTTAATGCACAAAAAGACAAATGGAAAAGAAAGGTAGAAAGCATACAGCAAAAAAAAATTCTCTCCAAAATGTCCATAAATGAAAAGCCATTAATATGCAATATCGATGTTTCTGTTATCTACATGTACATGCATTTTGAATGGATACAAATTTAAATTTAAATAGATGCATATAGTGAGTATCAAACATTCTCTCTCCCTCTCTCTCGTCTTTCTGCATTTCAAAATTTTGGCAATTAAAAGCTAGTATTATTTAAAGAGAAATGTTATTTTTATTCAGTTATCTGTTAAATTTTAAAAAAATTCTGGTTCTGTTTGCATCTTTTATTTTATCCATTTTATTTCTTCCTAGTTTGTTGTCTTTCTCTTTCATCAGTGAATTTTGTCAAGATTTGGAAGTGCTCTACCCCTGCTAATATGTAGCTTGCACAGCAGTTGATTTTCTACGTATTCCTAGCATGTGGTCGCTATCGCAACTCGCAATTGTTAATCGCTACACCGAAAGTTTCGCAATAATCCAACATTAGCTTCTCTCAATCGCGAAGATTCCTCAGCTCTTTCATTGGAAAATTGAAAACGTTCGTAGCTTGATGCAGTATATTGATATCCAGTGAAGAGTGGTACGAGATTGCTCATTAATTTTCGTCTGAATCGCACACGCACAGTGGAATCTACGATAGATCGATGAGCGAGGGAAATTTTCGTTTAATTGACTTCATAATCGAACCACCCATTTTGTAGCAAATGTGTTTAATGAGGATTTATTATGCAACCACACTTTTTAATCCAATATAAATAATATTACTCTTTAATTACCTTGTGAATAAAATCACTGTGTGAGCGTTTCTTATGAATTTTTCCTGTTTTTGATGTTGTAGGAGTCCTGCTTTTGCTGCTCCCCCTCCTTCAAGAGGCCGTGATTATGGCGGGAGGGATTATGGTGGTGGGCGTGACATAGGCAGCAGAGATGCAGGTAGCCGTGACTATACCAGACGGGAACCAAGAAGAGACTACGAGAGGGAACCCAGAGACTATGCATCAGCTCCCTCTGCCAGGTAATTGTTTTTTGTGTGGGCTCTGTTTAAATAATAAATTCATAAATTTATATGAAAAGTGAAGATGCTTTTGCTCACCGATATATGGCTATTCATTGATGAGAAAGCCTTGGGAAAAATGATAAGTGATCTATGATTAGATTGTTTATAAAAAAATCACAAGGTGCTTGTGTTTATTCTATTGACTAATATTGTTTTAATGACAGGAAATACTATAGAAAACTGTAGACCAAGGAGATTGCCTAAGAGAAAATGTCTTCTATTTTTATTTTAAACCATTTACCATGTTGCATCCGGGAATGCTGTACCACCAAAATGATAAACTACGATATCCTTCTGGTAAATTATTGAACACCAATTACCACAAGTGCAAGAAAGTTGATACATTGTCTCGTACCATATATCAAAATTTTTGTTTTATTTTCCACTTCAGCAGCTACGGTGGTGGACGACCAGAGCGATCTCCATATGAAAACAGAGGATCTGACAGAGGCTATGAAAGAGGAGGCTTTGATCAAGGGGGTTATGATAGACCCAGCAGACGTTCTCCTCCTCCAAGACGCTAAATCCCTCCTTTCAAGATTTGTTGATTTGAAAATTAATATTTTCACAAATTCCATTAGCAGTCTAGAATGTGGCCAACTTCAGTCGAATTGGACACGATGCGATGCTGATTTTTGTTGTTTGATGTACATACATGATCATGGTGTTGATATTAGAGTTTTGTCATTGCCCTTTTTATGATTGGATCATTGTTATTGTATTGATTCCCAGTTCAGAATATTCTTGAGGAATTTGGAAGCAGAATTGCCAACATGCTTTGAGATAGTTGCATCTAACAAATGAATAATCGCTTTGAATTAATTGTATAGTGAATAGAAGATTAATATTCTTTACTGCAAATTAACTTTTAAATTCCTTAATATTTGAATACCCTTGTCAATTTTTTTATAGCTGTATTCAAGTATTGGTTGAATTTATTTTTAGGTGCTACGCATTAAATTTTGACACAACACAAATAACAAGGTGTTTCTTAAAACACGTTTCACTATTCAGTGAGGAAAAACATTGTTTACAGGTGAATAATCTGTCTAAAACTGTTTATAGAAATCTTAGTGGTCTCTTGGCACAGATAGATCTGTTAAAATTTGTCATTAATGAATTTATTATGAGATTACTAAATGTTTAAAAAAGTTGTTGATTTTCCCTGGTCCATGCTATGTTACAATCAATTTATTATAACTATTTGTGTTTGATACTCTTTTATTATTTGTTTCAATAAATCTAGGTTAAAAGATTACATCAATCCGATATGTAGTGCAGAGGATTAAATTGAGAATTTGTAATCTTTCTTTCCTCTAAGGATTTATAGAGTACACATGTACATGATAATTTCAAGTACGTCCACATCTTTCCCTAAATAATCTTTTACGATTAAACCTTGGCTCAACCAACACTAACAGCGGTATGATGTACATAGCCCCCTCCCCCCCCCCCACCCCCATTTTTGTTTTACTACTATGTTCCTCTTACCCCAATTATTGTTACTATTTTTTATATTTTGTTTATTGTTCGTGTAGAGCTTTGGTTAAATGAGCATACCTGTAAAAAGTACTGAATATATTCACTGTATTTTGTTATTGTTGTTCAAAGTGTCATGTGTTCTATTCAATTTGTAATTACTGCTGTCCAGACCAGAATGCAGGTTACATCATTTGTTATGTTTTGTGAGCACAGGGTAGAATCTCGAGAGTATCTAAAAAATGTCCAGGTATCATGTTCTGCATGTACAAATCACTGATCGATATGCATTTTAGGGTTAAGCTTGCGTTAATGTAGCACAATGGATAAGGTATGCGATCCAGCTAAACTATTTGTAGCATTATTACAATATCTCCTATTATTGCAAATCAATGCAGGCTTGGATCAAACTACAATACAGGGTCTGCCTTGCAAATTTGCAATTGGTTATTACTTCACGCTATGTGTTGTAAAGGGGCTTACCCTGTTTTTAGTCAGTCAATTTTCAGTTAAGAGGTGGATAATGTGCTTTGAAACCTGGCATGAGGATGCATTTAATTAATTATACCTGTCTCTTAACCCAGGTTGTCATTTAGGGATAATCATACCTAGTAGGATTTATTACCTTGTGCGCTCTTTGTGGTCATAACAGCTGAAGGAGTTGGAAGTTGTTGAATTGTCTACACGGGTCACGAGGTTATTGTTTAGTACTGTATTCGATATCCATTTTACATTGTTGCCATTCAATTCACAATTTTTTTCAATTGATACAGTCATGAGCGACATTTTAGATTTTTGATCTAATATTGTGTAATACTCCTGAATAATTTTGAGCAAGTGGAAAAAAAGAAAGGAGAGAAAACCTGACCCATTCACTTTATTTTTGTATACATTTACAAATTACGATTATATTTTGGTAGTTTGGGGATGATCTCGTCATCATCCTCCAGTATCATAATGTTTTGACTTTGTTGTGAAGTAAAATGTTTGATGAATGGGCGTGCTTTAAATTCTCTCTTTATTTCATAACTACTCTTTGTATTTCTCAATGAGACAGCAAATGCTATTTTCTTCTATTTTGTTTTATATAAAAGAAGCATTCATCCTCATATGGCACAAAAAGTAGGCATAAACCAATGCGCATGTAGTAAACAATCATGCAACCACTCTCTGTTGGGTTTTGCACATTATTCCAATCTGAAAAGTATTAAATGTGAGATATTTCAAATTTTTTCCAAGTGAGTTCTCAATTACTTTGCAGACATGTAGTACCATGCAGTATTTGATATGCAAGTTAAAATTATGAGTGTTATCCAGTATTTGTCAACATTTTTGTTTATCTGTAAATTGTTAACGCGAAAGAGGTACAGGCACACGAAAAGGGAAATTGATTCCTCCCATGTTTGTTGGTTTTATTGTCATCGCTTGTAAGTGACTTTTAAATATTAGCATCGACTATTTTTCTTGTGTCTTTTTATAATAAAATTGTGAAAAAAAGAACATAAACAAAAAGAGGAAGTGTTATTTATGATGTCAATAATTACAATGTGATGAATTAAAAAAGATAATAGAGTTAAGGTTTATAAAATTAACGTACAGGTAGTGAATATCTGATTGAAAGATAAGTGAGCAATGAGAATGAGATGAAGAGAATCTGATATTTTTGCATGAAAGTTCGAAGGGATAGAAGTAGAAGAGATGAAGAAACAGATTACTTTGGAGTTTGGCTGGATAGTTAGAAAAAAATGGTTAAAAGACATGATGAAAACATCAAGGATGGAAGACTGGAGATGAGAGAGAGCAGAGAGGGAGCATCTTAAATTATTTACGAAGTATCTTGTTTGAAATAAGGACACATATTGTTTGAACAAGAAAACTTCCTAAAAGCATTTTTATATTTATATCCACACTGAAGATTCAACAGTTCCAAATTTCTTACAAAACATATCAAGTAGCAAATAATTGACCCTATACAATTTTCTTTTCATTTCCGCTATGCTTAGGAAGAAGTAAATGTAACAACCATATAGAATTTGATGTTGGATAGCATGCTTCACTGGATATTATTAATCTTTCAAATCACAGAAGTAGGCCTAAGCCATGAAACAAATAAATTTATATAAAAGTTTTATGAAATACTTCTTTGATTTGATATATATATCACACTTAATGGGAAAACAATTTCTGTTTTAGTTGCAAGGTTTTCGTTATTATTAATGAGAATCAATGAGCTTTGTCCTATTTTTCATTTAAACATCTGAATTAAGGAAAGCATAAATGTTGCAATGAAAGTTTGATGGGAACTTAATATAAAATAATAGTATGAATGCACCCCCCCCCCCCAACACACACACACTTTCACAGACAAAAACACACAAGAAAAAAAAAAGAAGAACATTTTGAGATTTTACTGTGAGGGCCTTCAAAAATTGTCATATAGGTGGTAAGTTCTTGGCACACTCTTACTCTTAGATGGAAAAAAGTGTATTTTATTATTCTGTAATCAAAGGGAAGAATTTAAATCTTTTGTGTATTCATCTTGAACTCATGAAACATGTTTTTACTTTGGGGAAATGTTTCCATTTGGAGCAAAGCAAAATTGCTGCTTGGGTTGACTTTAATAGTGAAGAAATGTAAAAATACATTTAAAAACTCAAAGGAAAGCACATGAAATTATGATGAATTTTTAAACTTACATAGACTATTGATTAATATATTCATGGAGTGGAGTTTAGGACATCATGTACAGAGTTTCTGATATGTATTAATACTAAGAAAGACTTGTAAGAAAACTATCTTTACAGAGTTGAGGAAATTGGTCATCTCTTCTTTTTCCCGAAATGGCTGATCAAATATCTGATGTCAGTGTTTCTCTGTGTTCCAGTTCGAAATATGTGACACCTTTCCGCCTGAACTATAAACAGGTAAGTATTATGACCATGTAAAATACTTCGTAAACGTTTTATTTAGAGTTAGACTGTGTCGGACTCGACTGAGCTGTGTCTGCATCTGTGTCCATTCTTTGATGGAGCGGATCCCGAACCTCGACCTCTCCGGAGCTACAGCGATGTAGTTTGTTGGGTACCCGCCTGTTGCCTGCATGTTAGCAAGTACAGGTGGCGGGGGATTCACGGCCGAACTAGTGTAGATCTAGTGATAGATCATAAAGTAGATTTAGTTTTAGTCTTTTTTGGAATGTGATATTTCAGTAATAAATAATACCTCATATTCTAGAAAAACTCCTTTTAATGAATACTAGTAAATGGAAAGCAAAAATTATAGACAACAAAATACATTTTGATTATTATTAAATGTAGACGATTACCGGTATTCATCCTGTTCATCAGTAGTGAGTAGGGGCACTGGTCCGAGAATAAAGTCTAAAGACCATCCTCTCAAATGAGGATCGCGTCCACAAAAAATAAGGATCGTCCACATTTTCGTTGATGATTCTGAATTCCGTTGACAATACGTAAAATGGGTTCCACAATGATTTTCTTGGTGCATTTTATTTTTACATTGACTGTGTAAAGAGACTTTCCTGTTATGGATTCATGCATGAATTGTGAAGCGCCAGGAGTGTCAAGTCTGGCAGATAAGAGTGCTATACAACTTACAAGAATCTACTATTATTATTATTATTATTATGAACGTTCCTGCATTTCGCAAGTACATCATACATGTACTGTACATTACTAGTTCCTATCAGAACTATCTATACACATTGTTTAGCCAAATGATATTCAAAGGAAGGGGTAATATATGACACATATGTGTTGCTATTTTGGCAAAGAGAAAACGGTACATAAGTAGATAGTACTTCCTGTTAGTTCCTCATTGAAACTGATTTGATGGCTTGGGCTTCTGTTTGAATGCATGCTTTACCACCTTTAAACAAAGTCATGTTACATTTTTGTAATAATTTGATATTATTTCTGTTTTGCATGTAGGATGGTGTGGAAAAGACATGGGACTACATCAAAGGACATGACAGGTATGTAATCACATTGGAGTGTAACAAGGAAGGCTCACTTCCCTGGGATGTAATGTTTACTCTCAGCTTTATTTTTGCAAAAATACATTGGTTTGAGATAGCAATTAAACATGTAAATGCTTTCATAGTATCAAATAGAACATACTGTTAACTTTTCTACAATTTTTTAAGAAAATAATTCATGAAGTTTCTTACTTTCATGTTACAGTTTGATTTCCTCGTTTTGTACCATAATTATCCTCTTTTTGTACCATAATTATCCAATGGTACCAATCCAACAACTTTGATGTAGGCAAGAATAACAGCTAGTTATGCATTATCCTGTACTTTCTTGTTCTTTGTGTTCTTTTGCAGCATTGCTATTTTGTTATACAACAAGGACAGGGACGTATTTCCAGTGGTAAAACAATTCAGACCAGGTAAAGTTAGAATTTGTAATGTCAAGCTTAAAAAACAGTTGATCACCACAGATTAAATGTGTAGAAACATATTTATTAACCATGTATCATACAAGTGTTTCCATTGTATCTTTAACTTCGAATTTGTCTACATTTTCATCTGTGAGCTCCTTGTGTGGATACTTGTAACGATAATCTTTTTGAAATTTTAAAGTGATTTTTGTCATTTTGGGCTTCAGAATTCGCATGAGTTCGAGGCATTGTAATGGCAATGTTATATGTACTTATTTTAATTTCACTCACACTTTCAATGTACTAACTGATGGGATTTTACTTTTTTCTTTCCGTACCATTTAGCGGTGTATGCAGCCAAAATCAAGGCCTTCACTGATGGACAGAAAGTAGACACTGACAAGCATAAAGGAGAGGAGGGGATGACCCTTGAACTTTGTGCAGGGCTCATGGATAAAGACAAAGATGTTACAGAGATGGCTCAAGCAGAGGTCTTAGAAGAAACTGGTTACAAAGTTCCTCTGGAGAATCTCAAGAAAATAACTAGTTTTAGGTACGTTTTTATTTTTCTTTCTTTATCACTCAGGTGGCCTATGTTATGCAGTCTTTAACGGGTATGCCTTCTACCTTCTTTTATTTCTTCCATAAACCAAGTCCTAGAAATTCCAATTTCTGTCACTTCAATAACATAGGTATCAAATCAGAAGAGGACAAATACTGTACAAGCTGATTTCATCAATGTATCCACACAAAAAAACATTATTGTAGGTGTGAAACGTATAAGGAACTTGAAGACATCTCATATCTGTTGTGTTTTCAGTTTGGGTTGATAGAAATTAATAAGGGCTTCAATAGAATTAAAAAAGAGAAATTAGACAAGTCTTCCACTTTGGCGTCATTATAAAAAATGAACCCTGATCATAGTATGACCTCCAATTACTTCTTCCAATGTTTTGAATATATATATATCTCTATTTACAATTAAGTGATGCAACAATCTATGTTCTGCTTTCTAGATGTGGAGTAGGTACCGAAGGATCCCAACAGCACTTATTTTATGCTGAAGTTACTGATGAAATGAGAGTCAGCTGTGGGGGTGGTTTGGTGGAAGAGGGAGAAATGATTGAGGTCATTGAACTTAGTAACCAGGAGGCCTTGAAGTGCATAATGGATGAGACTATTACCAAACCAGTTGGAATGATGTTTGCATTCACATGGTTCTTTTTTATGAAAGACAAAGAGGAGACATTAGTTGCGAGAAAATGAATGAAAACGAAGATTGTTTCAATATACCGGTAAATACATTCTGTAATACGTGTTGGGTTCATTGTTCCTTATCAAGAAAGTAAATGTGACAGTAACTCAGCTCCACTGTCCCTTTGTCTCGCCTCTAAACTACATATTCCACTATGTGTACAGGATTCTTAGGGATAAAGGTGTCATCATTTTAAGAATTAGGGTGCTTTATAATTATTTAGGCTCATGAGATGCTCTTTTCCTGATATTTCTCATTTTTGAATGAAGCTTTGTAGTTGATGTGTGAAATAAATCATATTTCACATTCATGTACAGGAATGGAGTTGGTGTGAAGGGAACTTTGCAGACACTGTTTTATGCTGAAATTACCGATCAAATGAAAGTCGGTTCTGGTGGGGGATTATTGGATGAAGGCGAACAAATTGAGGTCATTGAACTCAGTAACCAGGAGGCCTTGAAGTGCATAATGGATGAGACTATTACCAAACCAGTTGGAATGATGTTTGCTTTCACATGGTTCTTTTTTATGAAAGACAAAGAGGAGACATTAGTTCTGAGAAAATGACCTGTGATAGTTTATTTCAATATGAATGATAATTCATCCTTCCTTCAATAAATGTGAAGGTAACTCAGCTCCACTGTTCCTTTGTCTCGTCTTTAAAGAACCGATTCACAGTATTAAAATTCCACTGTCAATGTTTATAGGATACTTAAGGATAAAGGTGTAATCAGTAGAATTAGGGAGCTTTAAAATTATTTAGGCTTATGAGATGCTCTATGTCTCTCATTACTCATTTTTTAAATGAAGCTTTGTAGTTGATGTGTGAAATAAATCATATTTCACATTCATGTACAGGAATGGAGTCGGTGTGAGGGGAACTTTGCAGACACAGTTTTATGCTGAAGTTACCGATCAAATGAAAGTCGGTTCTGGTGGGGGATTAGTGGATGAAGGCGAACAAATTGAGGTCGTTGAACTCAGTGGTCGAGATGCCTTGAAGTTCATTATGGACGAGACTATAACCAAACCAGTTTGGATGATGTTTGCTTTCACATGGTTCTTTTTTATGAAGGACAAAGAATAGGCTTTTATTACAGCTGAATCATCTGCAATAGAATCCATTTTCTGAAACATGAAAATAAATATGGTTAGTTATATTATTTTCTTTAATTAGAAAGTTTTAGTTGATAGGTGCCTTAATTATAAGCATTCTTGTGTACCGGTATGAAATGTTGACCATGGGAGGGGACCAAATGCAAAAAAAGTCTTATTCAGTTGCCATCACAGGTTGAAAAATGAATTGTGGTGATTTGTGAGATTTTAATTGATGGTGTCACGCGACCTGCACACCCCTTTCTAGCTCTGCCCATAACTGTGATTTAGGAATTGAAAATCATTAAGCCAAATGTGTGCATGCAGTTAGTGATTATGAGTTGCTGTTTAATGGGACATTGGTTTTCACATTCATTCACAGGAATGAAGTTGGCGTGAATGGAGCATTGATGACACTGTTTTATGCTGAAGTTACCGATCAAATGAAAATCAGTTCTGGTGGGGGATTATTGGACGAAGGCGAGCAGATTGAGTTCTTAGAACTTTCAGGCAAAGATGTGATGAGGCACATGATGGATGAAAATATTGCAAAGCCTGTCGCCATGATGTTTGCCTTTACTTGGTTTTTCTTCATGAAAGATAAAGAAGAGGTTCACACTTGATGAAGAATCATGTTATAAAACTTATATTATATATTTTATTTAAATTGGAATTGCACAATTGTCTTGAGGCTAAAACAGCGAAGAGTTTGGAAATTTTTTTTAAGAGGGAGCTGTTTCAATGTCATTTTACATTGATATAATGACCAAATTTTATAAGCGCTTCACTAAGTATTCCACCCATACATGTTATCCAAATATAACACATTGATGTTAGGAAGATATGTTAAGACGGACAAGGCAGACCAAATTAATGCAATTAAATGCCTTCATTATCAGTATACAGGGATTACATTATCTTATGATCAGTTTCTTTGGTCTCATGAAATCAGGGATGCCAGTTTTTCTGCTATGGTTAAATTTGAGGCCTAGATAACTTTCAATCATAGCCATTTTCCAGGTGTTTTCAGGCTCTATTTTGTACAGCATGTATAGATCTCCATGCCTACCGGTAGTCCTTTTGTTAAGCATAGTGGGTAAAACTATGTCATGTCTCGGGTGCAATTTTGTACTGTTAAATTAAAACATTAATTGTGGTGCAGTGCTGTACCACAGCGTAATAATGTTCGAATTTACATTTAGTATGCAGTTATATCAAAATGTAATTTTATTGCCAAGATTTAATATATAAATATATCATATGCATGTTATTTCATATATACAGCATATTTTATTCAATTTCAAGGGAGACTACAGTATTATAGAACAATGGTATCCCTTATTCATAGTGCTTAATGTACTCTCTACCAAGTTTTTTCAAGTTTCAGGATTTTAACAAGGTGCAATTTCAATACCAGTGAAGAGTAGAGCAATATCAGCAATTTAATTTCAAAGTAAAGAGGATTATTGGTAAATACAATGTAAATGGAATTCTGTTATGCTATGCTGCACCTTACTGAAGTTAAAATTTACTTAAAAATGATCTTGAAATGAAAATCGAGAGTAAAGATTTGTCTTTATTGGTATGAAGAAGATGTATATATTTTTAAAACATGTTGGCACATCAAGAACACATTTTTCCTTCTATTAAAACATGATGCTAAGAAGGAAGTGAATATATCGTTACAAAGTGTGTAAACTATGCAAGCATCATGTACATGTATCTCACATTCCTTCTTCTTCTACAATGCCATTGAAGCCAAGGGAATCAATGTATGTGTTTTGTTTTGTTAATGATAGAGAAGACACAATATAGTAGTGGAATCTTGTTATAAAGAAGAACATTGTAACATTCACCATTACAAGGTAATGTTGGCAGTCCCACTTCTTTGTATTTTATTTATCTCAATAATACAAGAAAAATTCATTGCTTCTAAGTAGTTTGTTATAACAAGGTTTAACACTACCAGTATTCAGAATCAGAGCTCAAATGCATTAGGGCCAAGGAATATCCCCCCCCCCCCAGGCTATTAAATGCAGCAGTTTTAGTAGCCTCCAATTTTGTTCTTATGCATGAATTAAGGACTAAATTTTGTTGAGTTTTAAAAGACCCCCACACAGGAAAGAGATATTGCAAAAAATGCTGAGAATAATGTATTGTAGTACACAAATTTTGATATATTCCAATAACATTATATGTAAGAACTTCATAATTTATATACATTTGAATAAATCCAAATTGAAATCCATAGATAACTGTACACCTGTTCTTGTAGCTTTTTAAAAAAAAAATCGTTTTGGTGTGTTGAGAAGAAAAGTGTGATAATGTTCATCTGTTGTGGCATGTACATATACAGTGGAACCTCATTGTAAGGAACTCTGATACAACAAACTCTCATCAATTTATCACAAAGTACTGGTAACTTTGAGGTCCTACTTGTACTTCTTTTTATTTTATTATTTTCAGCTGTGATAGACAAGGTTTTGCATCCACTCCAGACTGGTTTTCAAAGGTTCCTTGACTGTCGAGTCAATAACCATTAGCCGCCAAAGACCAGTTAGCCTGATGAAGTGTCCAAGAGTGGTCATGAAACATCCAAAGCTATCAAAAATATAGTAAGCCCAGTTGACTACTACCTGGATGAATAAGAACATTCATAACAATGATAGAAGATGATTTTTCCTGGTCCCAAGGAGATCATTATAACAAGGTTCCATTGTACCCAACTTTCGAAAAGAGAGAGAGAGAGAGAGAGAGAAACAACAAGTCAGACATTCCTTTTCATTTGAATTTTATTACAATATCATATCAAAATGTGAACACATTGCCAGAATCTTTTTATTGTAACAGGAATACTTACAGATAAAACTTAGAGAATCATAATAGAATATCAGGTAATTTGACAACTCAATCATTCATAGAAATGTACATTTTCTCATCCAATTTTATTGAAGCATATAGAAGAAATCTATTTTGACATGGTTTGCCAATCAATGAAAGAGCATAGCAAAATACATCAGAAAAGTGAGAAAACTTTGAATGCCAAACTTGTGAAGTCCTAAAGTAGATTTCATTAAACAAAAATCCAATGCAAGATCTACTTACTGAGATGCAGACTAAACCTTGCTCTTGCAGAGAATTTTGAATTTTTACCTCGGCACAAACACAAGTCAACATTTTCTTTTACTGACAACTTTCATAATTTACCTTTACAACCCTCTAAAGTGAACAGTAACATTGTTGAAGGTTGATGAAAAAATTGTGTAACTTTTGTAAGCAATGTTACCTATTATATTCCTTCTACTGTACTAACCCTCTAACATGCAGAAAATCCTGAAAAGAATTCTCAAACTACAAAGATATTTATAGTTTTCTTTGAAGACGTCAATGTGTATATAAACCCCCTCTATCTGAAATTCTCCCAACCAATTATTGAATTTTCCACAACCGTTTTCCATTAAAATAAGACATAAAACAGTGTTTTAAAAATCTTTCAACACTTAAATGTTTGAAATGGTGTATGGAGCAAATTCATTGCTTTGTGACGATTATCATTCAGCTAAAATTCTCCCAACCAATTATTGAATTTTCCACAACCGTTTTCCATTAAAATAAGACATAAAACAGTGTTTTAAAAATCTTTCAACACTTGAATGTTTGAAATGGTATATGGAGCAAATTCATTGCTTTGTGACGATTATCATTCAGCTAAAATTTTATTTTATTATGATAATATAGTTGGGAGAATTTAAGAATTGATCAGATTAGTTTTCCCTGATTTTTCCCTCAAACTTTCAGATTCTCTTTGATTGTACATCTAGCATTGAAGTCACTACCTTAGCACCATTTTCTCTCATCTGAACAATGTTACCGACTTACCAAGTCCTTTTTAATGAATGCTGGTGGTGCATATTGAAAGAAACTGCCCAAAATACTTTTCTGAATGGTGCATGTTGTAAACCTCAATAATCACATAAAAATGGGGTTCTTAACCATCAAATTTATAAGTAAAACAAAGAAGTTTTGAGGAATGCCACAAACATTGAAAAGTAAATGGAACATACATGAATACACATACACACGTGACATGAATAGTTTTAGATTCAAGTATGCTGTAGTATCATACTTTCAAGAGCAACCCATCTCATTTTACATGCCACAGTTATTAACTCTGCATAAGTCTAATCTATTGGTACCACAACGATAATTTTACTTATGTAAAGTTTGACTTAGGAAATGTAAATAACACATATTTTGCATAGTTTTTTTGGTCCAAAAAATTTACTCCACTTGTGCGTCTTCGAGTTATGCAGGGTTGTTCTATGATGTTCTTTCACATGAGTTTGTAATACACGACAGTGTTCCTAACAACAAATTTGTTCAACCTTCACCAGAATATATTGGAATACAAAGTACTTATATGGAAGTTTCATACAGCCTAGGCTCTCATTTCTTCTTTTTTGATTCAGTGGGAGTTGGCGAGACTTCATCTTCTTCAAATACAAAGTAATATCCCTGAAGCATCATGACGATAGAGACACCTGGAATTGAAGAAAATAAAAGCCATAAATTTTAATTACATACTAATTTTAATTTGGATTTCATTCTTCCAAGTTCCAATACAAATTATACTGATGTTTATATTTCCCTTGCTATACAGCATAATGGCACTAACTATTGTTGTTATTATAATTTTAGCAATGTTCTGTTGGTAACAATAGTATTAAAACAATAGTATTAAAAGCTGTGATTGAACTTTTGAAAATAAGATAAAATCAGTCCATAAGGTGATAGGAAGTATGATTTCATGCAGCGCGAAAACGATCTTGAATATCTTTGACATAAATTAATAGGCTTAAAATAAAAACTTGTTGTATTGCCCTTTGGGTGCCAAAACATGGGTCGGTCGGTCGGAAAAGTTTTTTTTTTTTTTTTTTTTATACTTTTTTTTGTTGCCCTCTTTGGGCCGATATTTTTCAGATTAAATTTTTTTTTTGTCTTCTTTATTCTGCCCTTTTTTGGCTGATATTTCTCAGGTTTTAATGCTTTAATACATGTGTTTCAACCTCATCATTCCATTGATATTTTTCTCACCTTATAATCATCCATGGTTTGCACGAGTGAGAAGTTTGGAATAATTTGATTTTATGCATTTATATCCCATTTAAACAAACAAAATGCATATTTTGTATTCATTAATTTAAAAAAAATCTAAAAAACAGTTTAAAAAAAGAAACTTTTTTAAAATACTGACTGTAGTTTTTCAGATTTTTGGGTCGGTCGCAAAGGGCAATACAACAAGTTTTTATTTTAGGCCTTATGAAACTATCATATAATTTTATTTTTTTAAATCAGTCCCAACTACAATATATTCTCAATGTCTGTATATTATACACAGTGAGTGGCACTTTCTTCAGTATTCACAATGCCCATATCAAACTGCAAGATGAAGGACGATTAGAGGTGTGCCGGCATACCTGATATTACCAGAGGAGATACAACACCAAAGCTAAGCTCAACTGTCTGAAAGAGGAGATACTCCGTAGCAAAATGGAGGAATGCCAGAATGAATGAGAAGAGAGTCAAGTCATACACCCTAAAGAGAAAGAGAGAGAGAGAGAGAGAAAGATATTATATGGATCATCTTAGATATTCATTACTCCGTCACTCATCAATTTTCAGTGAATAGAAATCTAAGCAAAGTCATTCATCACAAATAGAGATTGGGATCACATAACTGATTTTTTTTTCATTGCTTATGAGATTTTGTCTTGTTCTCATTGTTAAAATAGCATTACATTTTTTGTATTTATAAAAATGCACAAAAACAAGAATTCCAAGATTTCATGGGACAAAAGATGCAGACACAACATCATTTATACACCATGAACAAGTAAAATAATGTGTTAACCCTATGTTAACTGGGGGGGGGGGGGTCAATTTGACCCCCCCCCCTCCCCCCTGTAGAAATTTCGTGACTTCTCCGAAAATGCGGCAGATATAAAATTTTCCTTTCATGACTTTTTCTTTTAAAACAATTTTTTCGAAAATCGGACGTATAGTTACAAAGTCACGTGACCTTTTGTCTTTGCATGTCAGCCCGAATCGCTCACTTTTGTGATTTGTGTACAAAACATATGGAAATGTCAATTTTCCTAAAATGAGATAAAACATTGGTTATTTAGTCTTGTTTAAAGTTTAGGTGCAGGGTTGTTTGATTTAAATCATGTCGATTTAAATCATGATTTAAATCACGATTTAAATCACTTGATTTTTTTCAAAAAAATCACTGATTTAAATCAACTTTTATGAAAAAAATTAGTTTTCTCTATTTTCTCTTCTTCTTAACAGATACTTTCAATGTAATCATTTTCATTTCTGTTCCACATGCTTTAGAGATACTTTAAAAGAATGATACACCCTCATGGAGTCTGATTTAACACCACTGTTTTATTTTCAAATTGTAAAACAAGCAAAACTGATGAAAACAACAAGTTTCTAACGAAGTAATGATAAATAACTCTCTGTATGTACACCAAACTGTTAAATCTTCAATAAAATAATATATAAAATCTACAAAGGTGCTCAAAGTCCACAACTTGGATACTTTTACAAAACAGCTGAACTACTTGTATGTACCTCCTTCTTGTTACTATTAATACCCATTCTTTCAATTACTTAAGTTGAAGGCATATGTGTACATTTGATAAGAATTACATGTATATTTGCATGCTTGTGTATTTTCTTATCAATACCCATACATTCAATTACACAATTTCAAAGTACACATGTATACTTAATAAGTAAGAATTTAAAAATGGGAAAGTTGCTGGGCAAGTGTTACTGTATGCAGCAATACAACTGCTGTGCTTGCTTGTTCATGTAATAGTTTGAAAAAACAGCACATCAATGATGTGGTGGACAGTGGTGCTTATCCTGCATCTTGCAACGAAATTTATTGAAGTTTTATTTGGAACTGAGGTTACACTGTAATGAAAACATAAAATGTGTATTTTGTTACAAGCATATCAGGAAGTGCCTATTGCAAATCTGGTTAAATATTACATTCAAATTAGATGTTAACGTACAGACTGATATAAAAATTTCAAGAGTTTAAATGTATACATAATACATAACATTACTTGGGCTTCCATAAAATGTCCCTCTCTATAATGCAAATAAATAAAAAATAAATAAAAAAAATTACCTGTATATAAGTGGATTATTGTGTCAAATAGTACAATACACAATGTTCAAAAGACTACTTGAACACTATTATTGGTGTAAAACAGTTTAAATATAGTCTAAAACTTGTTAAGTGTGACCATTATTTTTCGTTGGAAAAAAATCAAAAAAATCTGATTTAAATCATAAAAATCCGATTTAAATCAAAAAAATCAACAACCCTGTTTAGGTGTTTGTTTTGGGGTCAAAATAGTTGAATTGTAGTTATAAATGAAATAAAACAACAAAAACAATAAAATACATAAGTTAAAAAAACAATGAAATACATAAGAAATTATCAAAACAAGATATATCATAAGAAATAACCTGGCTCTTCAATTTTTTTGTGTTGTTTTATTATTCCAAATGGTCTAACAAATATATGTAGTGAAAAGAATGCTTAAAAGAGAATAATGTATGATATATGGGCGAAAATGTGAATTGTATGACCTTATTTGCATAAATTACCATAAATATGCAAATTAGTGAATTTTTCAAAAAATTGAAATTACCATAGAATTCTTTACACTTCACTTGACATGTATGCAAATTTTCGTGGCAATCGGCAGTAAAACGGCCGGGATCTTAGGGGGGTGGGGGGGGGGGTCAAATTGACCACCCCCCCCCCCCCCCCCCAGTAAAAACCTGGTCTGAAATAGCCCAATTAAATAGGGATAAATAAGTGGTTATTACATTTATTTAAATGTTAATGCAAATCTTAGAATAGTAGTTTATAAAACTCACGCTCTATTCCTGATGTCATAAGAACACATCATTCTTACTGCACCTGCAAGTAATGTCCAAGTTCCAAATAATCTTCCCAAAACAGCATTCACTGAAAATGGAAACATTTATCATACATTAAAATATTATTTTCATGTCTGTAGTGATTCTGCAAACTTGCTGTGCTTGGAAAAGAGAAATAACTCGGTTCTGGTAATTGATTGCAGCATTACAAATTTGAAATAAACACTTACCAGATTATTTGATGACCTGGCTATGTTTTGACAAGTTGATCATTTTTCTCCTCCTTATTGGGAAGGAGCAGATGTCTTTCTTTTGCCTAGAATATAGATATGTTGTTATGGTACAATTGAACTTAAACTACAGTTTGATATTACATACAGCATACTAGGGTATTTCCCCACAACCAGCCTCTAAGCTATTGAAATGAATATTCAGTAAAGCTGTTAATATTGATAAATTTGTTTTCCATAACTGTGGGGATTTAGGAATCCTATAAAAACAAACATTTATGTCGTGCCCTTAATAGATTCATTATGAACCGTACTTCTCAATGGTACCAGTATTGACATAACCAAGTGAAAACAAATCAATTTTAATTTTTGTGATTTTAATAGAACCCCCCCCCCCTCTCTCTCTCTCTCTCTCTCTCCCTCCTATGATGGATAAATGATGAATAAGAGCATCACAATGCTCAAATTGATCAATCTAACTTAGTACTTACCCATCTCCTGAGCCTGTGTGTACATCCGTGTTGCAAGAAAGGAGCTTTCCATGAAGGCTTGCATAGCAGTACCTACAGCCATGAACCCCACCAAGAAGATCCAAAACCTTAGCACCTTTGTGAACGCGTTGGCCATGGTGACAAACTGGTCTTACAAAAACATTCAAAGATAGAACAAGAAATCCTTTTATCTGAATTAGGAATCCATAATAACTTTTTTTGCTTTTCACAGGGTATCCATACAGAAATCTTTAGGGCTCATGTGAATTGGACTCTTTTTTAATATCATAATTTGGGGCCCATCTGCACCAGGCCCATTAGTGTCAAGCCCATTAGTGTCAAGCCCCATCTTAAAATCTGCAAGAAATGAGTAGGTCAATACACACAGAGGAACAATTTGATGGGAATTAACTCCACACAACATTTCCCCTGTTGTTGTTTTTCCTCAATCTGTTTAGGCATGTATTTAGGATTTATGATTTTTTTTCTCCCCCTAATTGCTTTTGAGTCAGTTATACTTTGATAGAAGTGTATCAATCAAGTAAAAAGGCCTAAGAAAAAAAACTGGTATTCAAAAAGAAGCAAGATTAATATTCACTGATGAAGACTTTTCAAAGATTGCATGCAACAAAAATGTGCTCTTAAAAATATACAATTATATGCCGATGCGGCTGTAAGCAAAGTTTGGTTGCGTTTATCTAGCAAATTTTTGGCTAGAATCAGGTTTCTCAAACGTCTTTCAGGCAAATTTAGAAGTAGATAAACGCAAAGCCTTTTTCAAACGTCTTTAGATATGGGCATATCTAAAGACGCAAAAAGGTGCGTTTTGAATGTGACATACAGCCAGAATCACGTTTCTGAGAGATCGATAAACGCAAAGCTGTTTTGAACCTCACATACAAATATATGACCACCCAGGTGTTGTGTACAAGCATACGTGTGAAGTTGACCTCCGAGAAACTGTCTGCTTCCCGGGTCAAAACAGCTGGGCAGACACAAGGCCTTTATTTTGAATCGTGAAGGGTAGATAAACGCGACATCCCGCAAATCACGATCGTATAGTGGGGTACGATAGTGGGGTTCGATAGTGGGGTACGATATGTACATATCTAGTGGCAAGCCTAGATAAACGCGCTCTTTGACAGTAGACTTACAATTTGAATTTTAAAATTATTCTTTGTAACATCTGTAAGTTGAAAAAATGTATTTTACTGCTATTTAGGTGTCATCAATTGTCACTAAAGTACCGATTTTGAGTGAAATCAGTCGAGTTTTGTACAGTGGTGTTTGAAATGTTGAGAATCAAAAGCACAGCTTTTACTACACAGCCAGGATAGTGATGCTCCTATGTGTGCCCAATAACCACTTTACAGTATAACATTGAATCACTTCATTTTTCCATAATTGATGCTTCATTAGGGGTCTACTTTAGTACTTAGGCCTAGACTAGATCTAGATCTAGAGTCTAGTCTATTTATTCAACTATTTTGTATTTTACAACATGCTTTCAGTTTCATGGATATTATTTATTTATTTATTCATTCATTTTTGCCCTTTTTTTAGTATATATAAATATCTATGATACTCATCTACTATTCAATCATCAGTTACTAACGCTTTTATTCATTATGTATTGATTGAAATTCACTCACTCCCTGCACTCACTCACTCACTCATTCATTCATTAATCAATTCAGCATAGGGCCTAACAATACATGAAGATAAGTGCACAGGACTGCCAGTCAGCTCAGTCATTCCTAACTTGATAATTTAATTGATATTTAGTCATAATAGGTCACGCATATAATCATACAGCCCATAAATTTGCTCCATAAAGGAGGCTTAAGTAAAAGTTAGGAATGTCATTATTTCGAAACTACCTTTTTTAATCCGAAAAGCTCAGTCCTGATCAATCTTGCAGGCCGGAATATCGAGATGAAGGTGTGCGCGTCATGCAAAAGACATCACGCGGGCGCGGCGCGCTACGCATTAGGCTTGTTGTAGCCAGCGCTGGTAATAATCCAGGGACCTCCTTAACCTTCCGCTCAATATTGACTCTTGTCACTTTGTAACCTCCGGCCACATTAATTTTTTGAAACTTGAGGCCATTATTTATTTTAAAAAATAAAAAAATAACAATAATAATAATTGTAATAAAAAGATAGTCTGATCCTCAGGAACACTTGGCATGTCCTTGTTTTGCTTATTGGCCTGAATGAAATTTCTGCTATTTCACGGATCGTCATTCAGTTCCTTCCAAATTGTCAGAGAAGTCGGATTTATTCAATTCGCAGGAAGATAATACTGAGATTTTTTTGTTGTCAATGATCCATCGTTCCCCTCATTATTCCAACAACAAAAAGGCTTTCATCGAAAGGGTGCGGTGCGGTGCGGCGCGGTGTTGTGTGCTCAACGCACCCATTCGATAAAAGAGGGGGGGGGGGGGGCTTTTCTCGAAAGGGTGCGTTGAGAGCGGAGTACCGTTTTAACACACCCTTTCGATAAAAGCGGGGGGGGGGGGCTTTTCTCGAAAGGGTGCGTCGACTAGTCTTTCGCATCAGTCGTTTAAAATGAGGATCTGGGACAGTAGGTAATAGTTGTATATCGAAAATGTATTAAATAAAATGGAATGGTTGTTGTTGTTGTTTTAGTTTTAAGGGCGTGTGTCATTCAATTATGAATATTTACGCCGTCTTGATTACAGAGTGGTCTCTTTCGTTATTACTATGTTGATGGGGGAGACAGAGAGAAGGAAAAAAGGGAAAGGGAAAGGGAAGATAAAAGGAAAGAAAGAAGAATAAGAAGAAAAGAGGGAAACTGGGGGGCGAAGGGCTCTTGCCTCCTCCTCACCCCCCCCCCCCCCCGCCAAAAAAATAAATAAGAGAGAGAGAGAGAGAAGGGAAAGGGAAAGGGAAGAAAATATAAAAGGAAAGAAAGAAGAGGAAGAAGGAAAGAGGGAAACGGGGGAAGGGCAAAAGGCTCTTACCCCCTTCCCCCCCCCCCCGCCAAAAAAATAAATAAGAGAGAGAGAAGGGAAAGGGAAAGAAAGAATAGGAATAAGAAGGAAAGAGAGAAACGGGGGAAGGGCGAAGGGCTCTTGCCTCCTTCCCCCCACCCCCGCCAAAAATAAATAAGAGAGAGAGAGAAAGAAAATATAAAAGGAAAGAAAGAAGAGGAATAAGAAGGAAAGAGGGAAACGTGGGAAGGGCGAAGGGCTCTTGCCTCCTCCCTCCCCACCCGGCGCCAAAAAAAAAAAAATAAGAGAGAGAGAGAGAGAGAAGGGAGAGGGAAAGAGAAGATAAAAGGAAAGAAAGAAGAGAAAGTAGAAGGAAACGGGGGCGAAGGGCTCTTGCCTCCCCCCGCCAAAAAATAAATAAGAGAGAGAGAGAGAGAGAAGGGAAAGGGAAAGAGAAGATAAAAGGAAAGAAAGAAGAGAAAGTAGAAGGAAACGGGGCGAAGGGCTCTTGCCTCCCCCCGCCAAAAAAATAAATAAGAGAGAGAGAGAGAGAGAGAAGGGAAAGGGAAAGAGAAGATAAAAGGAAAGAAAGAAGAGGAAGAAGAAGAAAAGAGGGAAACGGGGGCGAAGGGCTGTTGCCTCGCCCCCCCCCCCCGCCAAAAAATAAATAAGAGAGAGAGAGAGAGGGAAAGGGAAAGAAGAGATAAAAGGAAAGAAAGAAGAGGAAGAAGAAAAGAGGGAAACGGGGGCAAAGGGCTCTTGCCTCCTTTTTTTTTCTTTCTTTTCCTTTCTTTCCTATTCTCCCTCTTTTTCGTTTTTCCCTTCCCACGTTTCCCTCTTTCCTTCTTATTCCTCTTGTACATTAAATAATTATTATTTTATACCTTATTTGTGACACAGGGGTCACGTATTGGCGTGGGGTCAAGGGGGGGAGCCCCCGGAAGCTCAGGGGTTTTGGGCAATAAATAACGGTCAGATGAGCATATTTTTATATATTTTGTGACACTGGCAGGACACAAATTCTTCTTCCTCTTCTTTCTTTCCTTTTATCTTCTCTTTCCCTTTCCTTCTCTCTCTCTCTCTCTTATTTTTTTTTGGCGGGGGGGGGGGGGGAGGGAGGAGGCAAGAGCCCTTCGCCCCCGTTTCCCTCTTTTCTTATTCTTTTTCCTCTTCTTTCTTTCCGTTTAGATTTTCTTTCCCTCTCCCTTCTTTCTCTCTCTCTCTCTTATTTATTTTCTTGGCGGGAGGGGGGTGGGGAGGGAGGAGGCAAGAGCCCTTCGCCCTTCCCACGTTTCCCTCTTTCCTTCTTATTCCTCTTCTTTCTTTCCCTTTCCCTTCTCTCTCTCTTATTTATTTTTTTTGGCGGGGGGGGGGGGTAAGAGCCTTTCGCCCTTCCCCCGTTTCCCTCTTTCCTTCTTCCTCTTCTTTCTTTCCTTTTATATTTTCTTTCCCTTTCCCTTTCCCTTCTCTCTCTCTCTTATTTATTTTTTTGGCGGGGGGGGAGGGGGGTGAGGAGGAGGCAAGAGCCCTTTACCCCCCCCCCGTTTACCTCTTTTCTTCTAATTCTTCTTTCTATCCTTTTATCTTCCCTTTCTCTTTCCCTTTTTTCCTTCTCTCTGTCTCCCCCGTCAACATAGTAATAACGAAAGAGACCACTCTGTAATCAAGACGGCGTAAATATTCATAATTGAATGACACACGCCCTTAAAACTAAAACAACAACAACAACCATTCCATTTTATTTAATACATTTTCGATATACTTAAATTGGCAACTATTACCTTCTGTCCCAGATCCTCATTTTAAACGACTGATGCGAAAGACTAGTCGACGCACCCTTTCGAGCAAAGCCCCCCCCCCCCTCCCCGCTTTTATCGAAAGGGTGTGTTAAAACGGAACTCCGCTCTCAACGCACCCTTTCGAGAAAAGCCCCCCCCCCCCCCCTCTTTTATCGAATGGGTGCGTTGAGCACACCACACCGCGCCGCACCGCACCGCACCCTTTCGATGAAAGCCCAACAAAAAAGGGCACCTCAAAATAAATTTCATTATTGTTCACCGTGGATTGATTTGTAACGACTGTCAGATTTATTTTTAATTGGATTTGGAACCCATCCTATAGATGTTTTACTTGCTTCTTATAACAAAAAAAATGAGCCTAGCTCCCTAGCGGTATTACGGCACTTTTTAAAACGGATATATTATCTAATGATTGCCACATACGTAAAGTCTTTATGATACGGTCCCATCATGAAGAATGCAGTGTGAAAATTTTCTTTAAATTATTGTCAAACAATTTCCCATAGTATCTAAATGAAAAGCAAAATATAATGTAGGGCCGCACAGTGGCGGATACAGCCCCCCCCCCCCCCCCCCGGCCGGCACGATTTTCAAATTTCAGCAAACTAAATTTCACATTGATTTCAAATTTGGGCCCCCCTAAGAAATGTTTTGCACATTTCTTATAAGTTGGGCGGGCCGGGGGCAGCCCTGTCACTACCAGTCCTGCATTTTCTCAACCACCCTATACCCCTTAAAGGCATAGCCAGTGTACGCGTCTTAACTCCACACACATTTTTCAAAACAACTTCATTAATACCGAAATTGCAATGAATTAATACAAACCCTCCCGATCCATGCAGGCCTGCTTCATTCTTTCCAACTCAAAACAGAAGATAAATCATAGGCCTATGGCCGATTATTAAAAATGTTCAACATAATAATCCCCCCCCCCCCACCGATATATATTTATAAATACAATACAATGCAAACAAAATCTGGAAACAATACTAATTAATGTGAAAAATCGTTATAGTCGTTTTATTTTAAAAATGAAATTATGTAGAGAATGTACCTTCGTTCTGAGAGGAAACAATTTTTTGTTCATGAAAAGAAGGGAAAAAAGAAGTGAGAGTCCTAGAATCTAAGGCCTGAAAGAAATTTATTCTCCCGTTATATTTCTCCCCTTCCCAGCAGAAAACCTACACCACCACACACGCACTCGATCCCCTCCTATGACATGGAAAAGGCAGCATATATCTAACCATGGAGTGCCTCGACGTCCAAAGCAATGTCCCATTCTATGCTCCTTTCCGTTCTGCTAGCTTTCTTTCTACTCATTTATATTCCAATATCAGTTATCTTGAGGAGTACGTGTGATCATGGGTGTCGATCCCGGGGGGGATGGGGGGGGGGGATATATCCCCCCCCCCAATATTTCAGGTGGGGGGATGGCCTGTACAATCACCCCCCCCCCCCCCCATAATTCACCATCAACAAAAAAAAAAGAAAAATTAAGGATGAGAGCCCGATGAGAGAGTTAATGGTTATTACTCGCAAGATGACCATCAATATACACATTTTGCTATCTCATTTTCATAAAACATACATAATATACGAATTCAATTTGTTCAATCAACAGCATCATAGAAATGCAGTGCGCCAAATGCAAAGACGCAGCGTCAAAAAGCAACGAGCTAAATGTTAAGCGCGAATCGCAAAAATAGCAATCTGCAATGCACATCAGACAATCCTGGACAGTGTAAACATAAATGAACTCTGTGACGATTTCGTGATGAGATCGGAGACGAGGAGAAAGATTTTCGGACATTACTATGACTTATAAAATAGTTCTCTAGTTGTTATGTTGTTTCCGTTCACCCTTTTTAAAATTCACGTCATTGTATCTTTATTTTTGTTTTTTTCACTCATTTTATTTCCTGATATTTCCTAAAAGATTTTTCATTTTTGGAGAAAGATTATTATGTCACAACTTATTTGTAACACAAATTATTTTCAGTGGGGAAACTGAATTCAGACAAGGATTGATATAGAGAACAGTACAACGAATCGTCTTCTTTCTCTAATAATTCAGTGAAAAGGGCAAAGCTGTTAGGGGGCAACTGAATTCAGACGTGGATTAAGCGTAATAATCAAATGAAACGTCAAAGTACACGATACAACGAAGCGTCTTCTTTTACGAATAATTTAATGAAACGTGAAAGCTTCCGCGCTAAGCGCGGAATGGGCGAAAATGAATACAGACAAGGATTAAGAGAAATAATTTATTGAAACGTTAAAGCTTCCGCGCTTCTCGCGGTAGGGGGGAAACTGAGTTCATGAAGGACACGATACAACAAATTGTCTTCTTTCACTAATGTGAAAGCTTCCGCGCTTCGCGCAGGAATGGGCGAAAATGAATTCAAAAAAGGATTAAGAGTCGAGAATGGTACACAGGATCGTCTTCTTCCTTTAATCATTTAATGAAACATCAGAGCTTCCGCGCTACGCGCGGGGAAGGGGGAATTTGATTCAAACATTAAGGATTAAGAGTCGAGAATGGTACATCGAATCGTCTTCTTTTTTTAATAATCTGATGAAACGTCAGAGCTTCCGCGCTATGTGCGAAGGAAGGGGAACTTGATCAAGCAAGGATTATGAGTTGAGAATGGTACATTGAATCGTCTTCTGTCTTTAATAATCTAATGAAACGTCAGAGCTTCCGCGCTACGCGCGGAGGAAGGGGAAGTTGATTCAAACAAGGATTAAGAGTCGAAAACGGTCCAACGAATCGTCTTCTTTCTCTAGTAATTTAATGAAACGTCAAAGCTTCCGCGCTTCGCGGGGGGGGGGGGGGGACTCCCCCTCCCTGCACGCAACCCCCTAGGGACCGCGCTTCGCGTGCTCACTACCGCCCCCTAAAATGAAATCCTGGCTACGCGCTTGGGAAGGGTGCAACTTGCCACACGCTTCTACCTATTGATCGCTTTGATCCATTGCCGAAAATATTAGGGCACCTATCATCCCCCCAACCACGGATACAAATCGACACCCTTGCGTGTGATGTCTTTTTACTGGATGTCTTTTTAATGTTGCTGTTACAAACATATATTTTATCAAAATAGTGATGTGGTTCAACAATTATTGTTGAACCACATCACTATTTATTATGTTTGTAACGGCAACATTATTGTTCTTCACCCACTGTTGACCCTTCTTTATCCAAGATGGACCCCTTTCCAGTCTATGTTCGTCCCGATGTTCGTAATGTCTAACAAATTCAAAAAGTGCCACAATCTTCCAAAAGTTTTTTTTTTTAACATAAACATATTATGTTCATAATGTTTCCTTCACTTTCTGACGAAAGGGGCATAACTGATTTACGGAATTCTGATACTTAGTTGTATAAACTAATTATGAAGTGCTTTGTATTGGAATTATCTGAGTCTGCTTTTTAAGGTTGACCTCCTGGGCCTGGGTCTTAAAAATATTGTTTGAATATCTTTTTCTGAGGCACCATTACAAAATTCTAATTTTCGCACCGCGTATATTGTTCTGTTTTTATTTTCCACAAAGTAAATCATATTTTATTTCAGAACACAAAAAGAATATAGAATCTTCCATCATATTCAATTCGGCGTATACGCTAATCATTTCTAGTTAAAATAGAAGATGAAGAAATGATGAAACTAAAGATGAAGGAAAATGTTTTATCTTATTAAATCCCAATTTATCTAAAGCCATTCTTTTATACCCTTGACAACATTTTAGATTTCCTTCAATGTCAAAAATATGATGTACTTTGTGATATTTCTTGGAAATAATTTTTCGTCGTATAATGTTTGTCCATTTACCCGAATTGATTCAATATTATGAATGATTCCCTCTGTTAATCTCTTTTATCAACAGAGCTTTTTTTTTAGTACCATCCCAACCCTCAATCAAATCTAAATAGAAAGCTGGTAGTGGTATAATTGAATGCCATACCATGGAGTAACTCATGGCCATACTAAGAACAGTATAGTCTAATTTTTGAGTCAAATATTTCCTTTTACACTTCATCGTTGATTTCCCTTTTTGTTTATAGGCCTAGTCATTTCATCCATATAATCCTCTGTACGTACACGAATGAATACAATAGCTTGCAGTGGCGTATAGCAAAAGAGATCGATAACTAATGGGCACTTCTCAGATTTTAATAGGGCAATTATCAGAGGTATATAAAGGGGCAGGTATCAGAGTTGGTATAAGAGGCACTTTACTGAGAATGTGGAACGGGTATGTAATTGAAATTTTTAAAAAGGGGCGCTTATCATGAAGTAAAGGGGGCACCTTTTCTATGAGGCCGGGCACGTTAGTGTTTTTTGCCTGACTATAAATTTGAGAATTTGTCATTTTCCAACAAATGCATAAAAAAGTATAATTTACACCCCCCAAAAATGAGAAAAACCCGGAAAATCCTGTCACCCACCCCCCCCCCCCCGCCCCCATCTGTACGCCAGTGGTAGTTTGAAAGACTTCAAGAAGTTGCAGCGGTGATCGCATACCGTGTACGTTCTAAACTAGTACTCGTTGCATGCAATGAGCGTAACGCATGCGCACTTTCAGCCACGTGGTGTAATGCAACATGGCGACTTCAAGAAACAGGTGCTGTGCTTTTTCGGTTTCCGACGGCTATTTTGCCACTTCTAGTGCAGATGGCAGACTTTCAATATGGGATTCCAAGACAGGAGAGGTTAAGCAACATTATACCCCGAGTTCTCATCTATCGTCGTCTTGTACTTGCTTGGCATGGCAGCGAAAATCACGTCGAAGCGAGGTAAAGTTGAAGAAAGAAGTGGTCGTTGAAACAGGGGAATGTACGGTTTACTTGTATAAGGCCTCGCCTTACTAGCGGGGGCCCGGCCCCTTGGCGCACGCACGGCGTGCAGTACGTTAAATGAAAATGAGTTTAGAGATAATTAATGACAAACTAATCTTTACTTGGGTTTCCATTCACATAATTAAATACCATATAGGTCTATTTCGATTAAAAAAAACAAAAAACACTAGCGTAGCTCGTAGCTGTGTTTATTGAATAATTTGAAGTTACCGATAATCATGTGGCATGATTTTAAAGTGAAGACAGAAATCAGAATGACAAGACAAGTCTATCAGACAAACAGTTATTGAGGGTGTGTCCACAAGGACTTTCTGCTGAACATGATGACTAAATCATCCAGATCCAAACTTCAGACTGGGCTGCTGAGACAGTCTCTACGAACGATGTCCAGTAAGGGCGCTGTTCCGAGAATGAGGATTGTCCGCACAAACGAGGATATCCTCGTAAATGTGAATAAATCTTCACGCATTGAGCACTGTACATTTAGAGCGTGGTGGCGAGAGACTCCCTCCAAATGCAATGGCAATGGCAATGGCAATGGCAATGGCAATGCCAATACGTATAACCCACTGACATGTCATGCTTTAAACAGGTGACGCACTTCACACATAACTGACGCACACATTGCATTGGTACACACATAAAATAGAAATATCAACCAACATTCAGTACAAATTTCTAGTTTGTACGTTAAATATGACGAAAATGAGAATTTTTCAAACTTCTCTGATACTGAGAGTAGGTCTAAGACTAACTCCGGGAAGCTCCAACACCGGCGCGCAGCGTCGGAGCTTCGTTCAAACTGTTGTGGTGGCTTCGAAAAAAAAAAATGGGGCGACGTTATCGTTAAAATCTGCAAAGGGAGTACTTACAATTTTTACATTATAGGGTGCACGATTTCTCAGGGCATAACAATGATCACTTGAATTCATAATTTGAAGAAGTCTTCGATGGGAAAAAAGGGTTTTTCAGAGCACTACCCAAACGACTATTCTATGTTGCAGCGTCGATTCAAAATGGCGAAGAGACTGTACGCATGCTCGGCAGAGCCGCAGAAAGTATGAATATTCATGCTATCGAGTGCCGATCGCTCGAAATCGCTGAATATGCACAAGGTTGAGAAGGACTCTGTTTGTTCGAGTCGTGCATATTCAGCAATTTCGAGCGATCGGCACTCGATAGCATGAATATTCATACTTTCTGCGGCTCTGCCGAGCATGCGTACAGTCTCTTCGCCATTTTGAATCGACGCTGCAACATGGAATAGTCGTTTGGGTAGTGCTCTGAAAAACCCTTTTTTCCCATCGAAGACTTCTTCAAATTATGAATTCAAGTGATCATTGTTATGCCCTGAGAAGTCGTGCACCCTATGATGTAAAAATTGTAAGTACTCCCTTTGCAGATTTTAACGATAACGTCGCCCCATTTTTTTTTTTCGAAGCCACCACGACAGTTTGACCGAAGCTCCGACGCTGCGCGCCGGTGTTGGAGCTTCCCGGAGTTAGTCTAAGACTGGTGTGATCATGGTGATGTGGCTGATTGAAACTTGCGAAGATTGAATTACATTATCAAATGTAGAATCAAATCTCAAGACTTTAATCCTACTCCTAGAATTTAGTAATTTACTTGTGTATGTAAAAGTCATAATGACGATAATGTGAATTCATTTTTAGAACGGTCCTGTCGGCTTGGGTAAGTATGCCTTTGGTTTGAACTCTGGTTCTAAATCTCAAAAACGATGATGGAAATAATGGCAAAATGTTTTAAGACAAATTTATACAGCAGCTTATGTCATTTGAGGTGCAAAGCAAGAATCTGAAATGTTAATCACATGTTTGTTCTTTTCTTTTCTCTAGGAAAATCAAAAGAAAAAGAAAAGAAAATCTGCCCGAGTAGAAGTTGAATCAACCGATACAGAAGTTCTCTCTCCCACCAATCTTCTTGCTTTAGGAACAGTAGCTGGAAGTGTTCTCCTCTACAGTGTCCTGAAAGGGGACTTGCATTCTAAACTGGTATGTTGAAGAATTCATTCTACAGAGTAATACTGAAGCATAGCTGCACAGAGCTTTTGAAATTTAAATGACATAGCCAGCAAGTTGAATCAAATTCTGCAGCATAATTCTTGCTCTCATATATATTGTGTAAAGATGTGATAAAGTTGAATCTGTAATGGTTCAAGTTTGCCAATCTCACGATATAAAAGACAATGTTCTGTTGTTAAGTTTATTGACTGAGTATTATATATCTTCCTTATCTACTTAACTATTTCCAATAGAGACATCTTTTTTTCACAATCTTTCTCCTTCACATCTTTAAAAAAAGAAGAAGTTTGTTTTAACATGCAACTCGTATAGACTTCACTGAATCTATTGCTTCTTTGCTTGTTCTGTGAGTGGTTTAACTCTTTACTGGCTTTGATCGACCAATGGTACAAACATGGGACTGCCACCATCTACTTTTGTCACACATATGTACATGTAGCATGTATTCTGAAACATGGTGGCAGTCCAAGCGTTTTGATTCATGGCAAATGAAACGCCAAATTATAACCATAGATCTGTTTTCTCCTTAGGATGGAGGTCATGATGACACAGTCAATGATGTGTGTTGGCATCCCAGTGATAATACTCTGTACAGCTGCTCTGAAGACAGGCACATAGTGGAATGGGACATCACAAACAGGACTGTTCGAAGGTAACAAAACTAGTGAACAAGTCAGGGCAAGGGATTTACACATTTTGAGTTCACATTTAACCCTGAAAACGATCATCGGATCGGCCACCGATACCGATCCGATCAGGGGTGATCGGGGAATAATTTCCGATCGCCGATCAATTAAAATGATCGGAAAAAAATCGGCAATTTTTTTTTTTTTATGCCTCCGCCACCGAAGGTGGTGCCGGAGGCATCATGTTTTCGGGTTGTCCGTCCGTACGTCCGTCCCGTTTGACCGTTATCACAATATCTCAAGAACCATTTAAGATTTAAACTTAAGACTCGGGAATAGTATTTATCACCATAGGAAGACGATCTGATTAGATTTTGGAGTACGTAGGTCAAAGGTCACAGAGGTCAACTTATGAAATTCCTTGTATTGAGTTTGTTAGCGCGATATCTCAAGAACCATTTGAGATTTAAACTTCAAACTTAAGGATAGTATGTATCACCATAGGAAGACGATCTGATTAGATTTTGGAGCACGTATGTCAAAGGTCAAGGGTCACAGAGGTCAACTTATGAAATTCCATACATTGAGATTGTTATCATGATATCTCAAGAACCACTGGAGATTTAAACTTCAAACTTAGTGATAGTGTGTATCACTATAGGAAAACAATCTGATTACATTTTGGAGCACGTAGGTCAAAGGTCAAGGGTCATAGAGGTCAACTTATGAAATTCCATACATTGAGATTGTTATGATATCTCAAGAACTACTGGAGATGTAAAAACTTCAAACTTAAGGATAGTATGTATCACCATAGGAAGACGATCTGATTAGATTTTGGAGCACGTAGGTCAAAGGTCAAGGGTCACAGAGGTCATCTTATGAAATTTCATACATTGAGATTGTTATCATAATATCTCAAGAACCACTGGAGATTTAAACTTCAAAATTAATGATAGTGTGTATCACCATAGGAAGACAATCTGATTAGATTTTGGAGCACGTAGGTCAAAGGTCAAGGGTCACAGAGGTCAACTTATGAAATTCCATACATTGAGATCGTTATCGCGATATCTCAAGAACCACTGGAGAATTTTCACTTCAAACTTAATGATAGTATGTATCACTATATCATAATATCTCAAGAACCACTGGAGATTTAAACTTCAAACTTAATGATAGTGTGTATCACCATAGGAAGACAATCTGATTAGATTTTGGAGCACGTAGGTCAAAGGTCAAGGGTCACAGAGGTCAACTTATGAAATTCCATACATTGAGATTGTTATCATGATATCTCAAGAACCACTGGAGATTTAAACTCTAAACTTGTTTAAATTGCTCTATGGCGGAGGCATCATTTTCGACTGCGCGCAGTCAAAATTCCATCTCGTTTTTTTTTTTTTTTAATGACGAAAATTTTCAAGTTTTTGGCTATCAAATGCTCCAAAAAAGTTCATGTCATTTGGAGTTGTTGTAGACCATGTTTGTTGATATTTAGTGCCTTTTCATGACTTTGAAATTAATAATATTGGTCTAAGAGCAGAGGCAAAACATGCGGCCGATCAAAGGTGCGAGGGTGTCGCTCCGATCTTCCGATCCGATCAGAGCCCCAACTTACAGGGTTATTCACATTTACTTAGTTTGAGCCACCCAAAAACCAAATAAGTCTAATCAGTGGCAAGTCTATTTTTCAAATTGTACAATTATATATGTGTTTGTAGTGATTTTTTTTATTTAAAGAGAATGACATTGTTTGTCTTTGATTGGTTGCTTAATCTATGATGAGAACCCATGCACCACGCATATTATCTGTGAATGATAAAAACATTTCTACCACATGAACCACTGAGATTTATGCAACCTTCAAAGGCACTTCAGGATTATTAATTGATTGATGAATGGTGAGCGATTTGCTTCCTGATCATACTTCATCTTGATTTAATTAAATTCTATTACTGTTTATTCATAAAAATATAAAAACACAACTTATATTGTACAAATCATTTTGAGTTAAAAGCAGCATCCCAAAATGCATTATTTAGATTTTACTCTAGCCGAGTGTTTTGCTTTGCTCTTTTTTTTTTAATTGCCTGATCTGTATTTCTTGATTTGTTTTGTGTGTAGTAAGTGGAAAGGAGACAAGACGTCTGTATATTCCATTTGCATTTGTCCGGGAGGAAGTACTTTGCTTAGTGCAGGCAGAACTATTCAACTCTGGAATCTTCAAACCAAAGCTGTCTTAAAAGTAAGTTAACTGACCTAGTAAATCCATAATTGATTTAAAGATTGTGATCATTTGTAAAAGAAGGAGTATTTACTTTTTGTGGTGCATTATTGTCAAATATTGACAATATTGTGGATACATTACTTGGGCATGTATCAGGCCTATTTCATTTAGCTGATCTGGTCATTTAATAATTACATGTATATATGCCTTATATGAGGTTACAACATGTATGGGTCTCACAACATTATTAATATGACATGCCCTTCACTTTTCTCTCCCCAGAAATTCACTGGCCATGCCAGTCCAGTTACGAGACTAAGGGTGGTGCCCACATTATCTCCAGGGTCAAAGGAAGATGATCCTCTGGATTCTGTCGAAGGACTTTATTTCATGTCTTCAGCTGCTAGTGATAGAATTGTAAATGTCTGGTGAGTATAACACCTTGTTTTGATTGGTGTCTACTGGGTTGGTGTGACTTGAGGGTTCACAGGGTTCCAAGTGTGAGCTAGGTGCTCCCATCCTTAGCCCCCTCCCCCGACCCAACCCAACCCAGCCCAACCCAACCCAACCCAACCCAGCCCAACCCAACACAACCCAATCTAAAGTCAGCGTTTGTAAGGTACAAGTGAAGTTAAAAAGGTCCTCCATTTTCTCAGATTTGTATACTTTGAAACCAGTAAGAGACCCATCCACTTTATTACATTATTACTTCTTGGGGCACAGTCACTTGTAGAAATGCAGTTCCACTCAGATTTTTTTTACCCCGTTGTATTTTAAATATTTAATTATTAACTAAACTTGAATGTGTATTCTTTTATTTGGTTGCTAGTCTATGATGAGAACCCATGCACCACGCATATTACCTGTGAATGATAAAACATTTCTACCACATGAACCTCTGAGATTCATGCAACCATCAACGGTAATTCAAAAGAAATCATTGAGTGCCTCACCATCAACATCGAAATGTTTCAAAGAGATATTTGATAAATTTGTTTTCTTTCAGGCAAGTGAAGTCGGGTAGTAAGGACAAGGCTTCTCTTGCCTCGTTTGCTGTTCCAGATGAGCCTAGTGATTTTGATGTCTGCATTTCCTCAGATTCGGTAATGCAACATCTTTTTACGAGAGTTGATGAGAGTTGATGATGAGTATTAAGGAAAAAGGATTTGATGCTGGCAGAACTGTCTGTCACTTGTCAATTGATTGAAGACATTACAACTAATAGCATTCATTATGAATTTAGTGATATTGTTAGATCATTGAGTGGCTGCTATTTACTATAGTTTTGCAACACTCGTACAACCTTCATCCTTCATGGACTACCTGGTTGAATGATTTTTATGTGGCCATTCAGGCTGTAAAAGAACTGTTCATTATTTTTCATTTTAATCATTTCTATCTTTCTGATATATTGAATTGTTATATCATTTTAATCAATCCAGTGTTATATTACTTACTCCAGCTCAACAGTACTTACTTGCCTGTTTTCTTTTAAGTAGAATTCTTACATGTACATCTAAATTGGTTGCTAATCTATGATGAGAACCCATGCACCACGCATATTATCTGTGAATGATAAAACATTTCTACCACATGAACCTCTGAGATTTGTGCAACCATCAAAGGTAATTAAAAAGAAATTATTGAGTGCCTCACCGTCAACATAGAAATGTTTCAAAGAGATATTTGATAAATTTGTTTTCTCTCAGGCAAGTCTAGTTGGGTAGTAAGGACAAGGAGGCCAAATTTCTGTGTTTTTAACTTGGACACTAAATTTTTGTTAATCTTGGAATATTTTCTTTGTTTTCTTGTAGGAGGTATACACTTCTGTAGTTTGTCTGTCAGGACAAGTCCACATATTCCAGACAGTGCTCAATGGGTAAGTTACACAAACTAGGGAAATAACCATGTAGTTGACAGTCTCCCTTTTACTAAATGCAAATAAAGGAACACAAAATATAATTGTCTACCAATTCTTTAACTTGATAATCTTTCTTTGCTTATGTTACATTTCATCTTCAAATAACGGTCTGATATAATGTGATATAAGCGTGCAAATTTATATTTCACCATGGACTCTTGTTTTAAGACAAGTGTATGGCATAATGGAAATTACATTCCTTATTATGCAGGAGGGTGAGGAAACCGTTCCAAGCAAGACATGTGGTCAATGTGACAACAGAGGGTAGCAAACTGTCTCCTGCTAGGCCTATTCCAATCCTGACATCACAGCTGCAGTTGGCTGAAGGTCAGCCGCAACTCAAGATAGCCTACGGTGTCAACCTCAAGCCAGCATTTGAATCAATGGTAAGTAAAGTGGTGTTTCAGCTTCTAAGTATTTGTGGAAAATAAACTCTGAAATGACGATGATGATAATGATGGTATAATCTTTCTTAAATATTTTGAAATATTATAGTATTTTGTCCAACCCATCTGGATTATTTTTTGTTGATTTTAGTAAATTAATTTTAATTGATTGGTTGCTAATCTATGATGAGAACCCATGCACCACGCATATAACCTGTTGATGATAAAACATGTCTACCACAGATTCACTGAGATTTTATGCAACCCTAATTTAATTAGTGATTGATTGTATTTATAGTAAACAAACAAATTGCATGTTTAATGTTTGAAATGTACAGGTAATTAACCTAAGCATGGTCCAAAACTGTGATTGATAAGTTAATGATAGAAATTTTTACTACCTCTTTGCATTCTATTACAGAGCTTAGAATCACAAGAGAAGGAGATCTGTTTAATACGAGATGATCACTTGCATGCGGATAGGAGAACAGATGAAGCTGGTGACAGAGTGAGTATTACAATAAATGATGGATCTAAGTCTTTGAGAAGTAGAGCAGAATTTCCTTTGTGGGCCCTTGTTCAATTACTAACATCAAGACCACATTCAAAAATGCATGTCTTTGTATTTGTAAATTGTTGTTTGAATTAAATCCATGAAGAGAACACATGCATTATGCATATAACCTGGGAATGAAAGCATGATAAGGAATTATGGCCCTGTACAGTTTATTTGTATTTGTTGTGAATTCTTTATTCCATTTTTTTGTTTAAAGAGTATGTAATTGTTTTTCTTTGATTGGTTGCTAATCTATGATGAGAACCCATGCACCACGCATATTATCTGTGAATGATAAAAACATTTCTACCACATGAACCACTGAGATTTATGCAACCAGCCGAGGCAGTTCAGAATTATTGATCGACAGATGAATGGTGAACAAATTGTTTCCTGATCATTACTTCAATTCAACTCTGTTTATCTAATGAATATCTTGACTGAGATTTTATAATTTGTGGGAGAAGTGAAGATGAAAACCTTTCACGTTTTATTTATTGCACATTGTATTTCTGGGAATCTGTTTTCTAGATTTAAAATGATTAATTTTTAACCTCAGAGTCTTATGTCTCAGGTACAAAGTAGCCGGAGTCGTTATTTGAATATTAATTGATGACAGAGCAAATATACATTTACTTGATATGAACAGGTGAAGAGACCATTAACATCAGGTGATGTGACAGTGTTGGGTCCAAACAACATGGCACCCGGCAGACCAATTCAAGGACTTGATGAACCATCTAAATCAGCAAGGAAGAAGGCCAAAAGGAAATCTCTTAGAACAGAGGTAATTGTGTGCAATAATGTTTACAGTATTTTGAAAATTCATACTTTGTTATAAAGGGAGTAAAAAAAAGAAAAGACATTCAGCTGAGTAGGGAAGACAGACTGAAGTGTAGTGCTCATTTCTATTTGAAACCATAAATGATGGTGTAGTTTCTACTAATTCTTTGCATTCATTCGTATTTGTAATGGTCCGTATGTTTGCCTGAACATTTGTACAAACCTCTTGGAATTTCTACTAGGGGTTCTGCATTCTATTGGGTGTGTGAGAGTCCTTGTCAAGCATTTAGTCAAGTTGCAATTATTCATGGACATTCAGTTTCCCATGTCAGAGAATTTTACCTTGGTATTTCTTGTTATTTATTCCTTAATGATTTATCTCCCTATCCAGCTGAGTATGGAAGACAGATTGAATGCCCTGAGTATCGCCCAGGCAAGACCTGACATTGACAAGAGCCAGCCTCCACGAGCTGATGTCATGGTTACATTACTATCACAGGGACTTCAGAGTCAAGATAGAGAACTACTAGATGTAAGACTAAAACCTCTTCTATAAAGTCTCAGTTTATATGAAATAAGTGTTGAGTGTGCTTAAACTTTTTTTGAGGGGGGGGGGGGGGGGGGGGGGGGGGGGGAATGGGTAGTGAATTTTAATATTTATCTGTTTTGTATTTAATTGTTATGAGTATCCCCAAATCATTTTAAAGCTGGCAGCTAATATCAAATACTTAGTGCATTTGGCTATTTTGTAACTTGTCTTGACAATACATTAATTAGTTTTTATGAGGAAGTTGGTATTATATGCTAATGAACTTGTCAATTTATCTATTTGTTTGTCAGCATTTTATCTTTTCAAATTTGTATCCACTCAATAGGAAAATACTTTAGTTTAGCATTGTTCAGACATTGTTACATTGGGATATCCTCCGTCAGATACATACCTGCGATTGTACTTGTGTACAAAATGACAGCCGTGTAACAAACGGAGGTAGAATAAACCCCAAGAATCCTCTCCACCTGTCACAGCCTGCCCCCACGCTGATGACAGACTATATTGGGTTCTACAGAGTCTCTTTATATCTTTGCTAAATTAGTATACAAATATACACTGTCTTGAGAGGTTCTGGTTAAGACTGTGCAAGAGGTGACTCCAGTAGTACTATTAGAGTCACCAAGGCCCATAGTTTTAACTATTACGTTGAAAAGAAGACATGGTATATTTGTTTTCTATCCTGCATCAAAAATTTATCTTGAAAGAAAAGAAGAAAATGTGAAAATGACATTTTTTAAATAAAAAAGAATTAAAAATGAAATACAAAATTTAAATTGAAAAAAAAAATTCAAAACAAGTTTCAACTCCCAAATAGTTTTCTCATATAGTAATTTTTCAGAGCAACCTTAAAATAACAGAATTATTTCTGGTCATGTGACAAGCTCTCAATTGATCAAAAAACAATATTTTTTTGATGCAGGATATAATATACAAATAATGAATGGTTATGAGTTCAATAGTGCGAATATTTTCATGAGTTGAAAGATTAACATTCTATTCAACGAGGCGTCAGCCGAGTTGAATAGAATTAACGTTAATCTTTCAACGAATGAAAATATTCGCACCATTGAACAAATGAAAAACATTCATTATTTGTTTTATACAACATCGAAGAAGATCTAATAGAACGTTAATCAACAAATTATGCTTTACTCCTTATATTAAAGATAAATTAAAGTTGGAGTCAAGCCTTCTCGATTACATTCAGATTGCCTTCGCGTCAGATACACGCAGGGATACGCGCGCGCACGGCTGAGAGGTACGCAGTCTGCATATAACCAAAAATGCACGGCGCATATAACCAAAAATGCACGACCGTGCAATATAACATCTATTGAATATCATGTGACCAACAATCCTCCAATCAAATGACAAGGATCCACGTAGGTGTTGTATAATAGCCATTATAGCTTCACAGAGTACTTCACTTGCTGAGAGTCAGAAAGGCATTGCCTCCTCTTTGCAATGTGATATGAGTTAGGTTCCCTTCTGGCTTTCAGCTATTTATTTGTTGAAATATTGTTTATTTTACCCTGCCTTTTTGTACTGTGGTTTGCTTCTTCTAGACGTCTGTCTGTTTCTTTCTTTTGTATTGTTTATATTGTTGGCTCTATTTTACTCATTTTTGGGGCTATAATCTATAATTTTATCTGTAGTTAAAGTCATACAATCTTCTATTCCACATTTCTTCTCTGCAGAGAGTTCTGAAGCAGGACAGAGCGAAGGTAGTAACCAACACCATCAAGAGACTCCCAATACCTCTCATTGTACCTCTCGTTCAAGAACTAGCCCGACGAATGAACACTGCACCACAAAGGTATGGCACCGCTCGTCTGCTTGCGAATTCTTTGTTTACATTTTGTTGTTGTAAAGAGTATGTCATTGTTTTTCTTTGATTGGTTGCTAATCTATGATGAGAACCCATGCACCACGCATATTATCTGTGAATGATAAAAACATTTCTACCACATGAACCACTGAGATTTATGCAACCATCAAAGGCATCAAGTATGTTTTAGAAATTTATTTCCAGAATGTCTCACATTAAGTGTAGGATTCCAAAATGCACATCTGATCTCGACAGTTTTCTAGCTGATGATCATACTTTTAGTGTCTTGAGAGAAATCATTTGGAACAAAACTGCACACTTACCTTTATTTTTCCAGAAGTCTTTGTCTAGGGGTCCGAAACAAAATTTGGTATGTGTACCAGGCCCCGGGTTATATTTGACATTTTGGGGACTCGTGTTAGTGTTCAGCCTAAGTTACTGAATGTAAAAAGCTGACTTTTCTAAATCGCATAACTTGATATGTTCTTATCTGTTTTCTCACAGTGGGTTGGTGATTGCCCATTGGACGAAGGAAGTGTTACGAGAGAGGGCGTCCTACCTCATGACCTGTCCTGAGCTGATGCTGAGATTAAGTCACATCTATGAGACCATCAACACAAGGACGAGCAACGGTGGCAAACTTAGTAGGCTGCATGGCAAATTGGATCTAATGTTGGCTCAGGTAAATACAGGATTTTAATCGGGATTTTTGTGATTATTTTAAATTCTTGTGTATTGATGATGAACCAAAGATGAGGAGCAGGTGGATTATGTTAATTTGCTGTAATGGAAAAGGTAGATTGGCATTATATCTTTACTCTGACATTTTCTTTTCTTTTTAGAATTCGAGAGAGATTAATTAACTACAGTTATGGTCTATTCTTATTTTGAATTTCAAGTTGCAAAGCAGAAGCAAAGCAAATAACATTTAGAAACAATTATCTTTGATTGTGTGGTATGTACCTTAAATTTGCTGACACCTTACAGAATTGAATGGGTTCATTTATTGTAAAAACACATACGCACAGCTGGAAAGTTGAAACTTTAATTTACAAAGGAATGCTTGAATATGAAAATTACGATGGTCTCATGTACCCTAGCATTGAAATAAACTTGCATCCTGTATAACTTTTATTATTGCTTTTGTTAAATAATTGTGTTATTGTATAAAGATTCATGTGTTCGTTTTTAACACCAGATTTCATCACAAGATGACACAGTGGAGGCCAGCCATACAGACCAGGCACTTATGCTCTATGAAGATGGTAAGTTTCTGAATTACAGGATTGAAAATATTTAGCCTATGATTTCAGGATTGATATTGTTATTGATTAGTAATGATATATTGGTTTTTGTATAGTTTCATTGGTTTCATATTTAGAACGGATGGTGTTAGTTTGAAGCTGCAATGTTTCATTCATTCCTTTTTGGTTCAGAGTTTTTCATATCTATGCACTGTTTGGATTGCTGAAAGACTTTTACAGACAATGTTGAAAGGGAAATTATTTTGAGATATTTTGTTGTTTATCTTTAATTGGTTGCTAATCTATGATGAGAACCCATGCACCACGCATATTATCTGTGAATGATAAAACATTTCTACCACATGAACCTCTGAGATTTATGCAACCACCCAAGACAATTTAGGATTATTGAGTGATTGATGAATGGTGAACAATTTGCTTCCTGATCATTACTTCAATACTATTTATCTAATGAAAAACTTAAAATGTACAAATCGTTATGAGTTAAAAGCAGCTCCCCAAGTATCTTTACATGATAGTTGTGAGGGGAAAAAAAAATTCACCAACCTTGAATCTTTTATACAATAGTGATGCACTTTTAATAAGAATAGAGCAATTTAAAAGATTAAAAAGTTGTAGACTACAGTTTGAATCTGTAATATAACATGAATTCCTGTTTGGTTCAGAATTGTTCATATCCATGCACTCTTTGGATTACTGAAGGACTTTTTGCAGATAAAGTTGAAAGGGAAATTATTTTGAGATAAGTAATAAATTGATAGGATATTCATGCTTCCGTGGACAAAAATTTAATTTTTGATGTGTTAAATTTTTGTAGTGCAGGTAAATCTCATCTGTTTTGATGACATGATTCAAAACTTCCACGTATTTCTTGTTTTCAGAATCTTCAGACGAGCTTGATCTGATGGAGGACGGACTTGCCATTCACTCAGAATCAGAGGTGAGATATTACAGTTATTTCAATATTCATATTTTAAACCTGTTCTTCTTTTTATCAGTGTAATAAGGAATTTTGATATCCATTTGCTTGTCCTCACTTTCAGGAAAGATGTGAGGTTCCACTTAAAAATTATTTCAGTGTGTTTTATTTTTATCAGTAATCTTTGGAAGGAACTTCTCACAGAAATGATGTTTGATATTTGCTGGAGGAAGTTATATTTTACGGAGGTAGAACATATTCATGATTTGATATTGAAAAAAAAAAGAAAAGAAAGATATCTAACACTTTTCCTTTCTCCTTCTTTTTCCAGGGTGAATGGGATGAGCGCTCTGAGTCATCAGACATGGAGGCACAAGAAGAAGATCAGGCAGACAGTAATGATTCAGATAGCGAAGATGAGGAAGAGGAGGAGGATGAAGAGGAAGATGACGACGATGAAACCTGAAAGTGCTTCGCCTCCCGTTAAAAGCGTGAATTTATATTAGCATCAGAACAAAAATATACAAAATATGTGACTACTCTAATCCAAGATCAGTCATGAGATTTTGTCTCTTTGCCAATCAATGCATTGTAACATACATATGTCAGCATCATAGCACCATTTGGACATACCTGGTTCCTCTAGCATTCAAGCTTTTGTGTTCAACATTGCAGCCTTACCGACTCGTAAGGATGTAATTTGAATGCTACACCCACCATCAGTACTCTGATCTGTATACATTGTGAGTTGGGCTCGTTCACATAATAAGGGTTAAACCACAACTTGTTTGAAAAACGTGTAAATGAACAGCAATTGTAAAGTATGCATATTCACCTAGCTTTTTGTTAGAAGATACGAAAATGTGAAGCGTATTACACTCGCGTCATCATTATAGAAAAAGAAATGCTGCGGTCTACTGCATTGTATCTCAAAGTGGCTTTAGGGGGCAGACTGTCTATTTGTAAATCCTATAAGCTTTGGTACATGATGTGAGTCTCCCAAGGTTGGGGCTTGACTTGTAGCAGCGAGTTAGAAGAGTGGACACTATCTCAACATCATCATTATTTAATGAAATGCCAATACTTAAAGTATTTGCTTGGCAGATAATTGCTTATGTGTCTTATGTTTATATTATTTTTTTAAAAGAAATTTACTATGGTAAGAATGCTTGTGAGAAGAAAAAAAAAAGAATTATATCAGAAGCGATTTATGTCAAAGCCTGTTCTTTTTATAACAAATGACAGCAACATTCAAGAAGGGCTTTTTTCCTTACAAGTGAATCTAATTTAAAAGGTATCCCCCTTCTATTTCTATTGGGCACTTGGATGGTATATTTAATGTATATATATTTTTTCAGAGTTATATGACACAAAGTATTAATGTCTTCCTCTGGCCTTCTGCCAAATTTGTTGTATCTTTCAATTTCTGGTATTTCGCTACTTTCATTCTTATTTTTTCTGCCAAGTTTTTTTTTGTGGAAGTATTTTCATCCTCTTGTTCCAGTCAGCTTTTGTAGTCATCTCTGAAATCTCAATAGGTTGTGATCATTTACGCATTATAACGAAATGTGTATGTGATACAATGTTGCTTTCACCTACAGGCGTGATTGCTTGGTTTACAAGCATTGTACCTATTGTAACTTGTAATGTTAGATATCATTCCCTGGCTTTTAATTCTGGTAATAATGGAACGAGAGGTACTGTTGTATTTTTTTTTTAATGAGCATCACCCCCTACACATAATGGTCAATTATGCCCTCCCCACCTTATTACCAACTCTTCTCACAGTCCTTATTGGGTGCGGTGACCCCAAAATTACCATATACTAGGTTGTGCCACATTCCTCTCTAATGTGGGGCTCTTCTAAAACATTACCTATTCATTATTACCCCCTCCCCTAAAATTGCCAAATGAGTCTTGTAGGGGTCATGATCCCTAGGTTCCAGAAGATTTTATGCTGATATTGGACAGTAAATAGCACCTGTTAAACTTTTTTTTGTTCTCAGAAAGTGAAGAGGAATATGTTGGGAAGAAAGATGTCGTGAAATGAAAGGAAGGTTGATATTTAATCTATTGCTAGCTTGTGTTTTTTTTTGGAGAGGCATGGTGATTTGATACATTTATATAGGATGCAACATTGAGTTCAAGCAGTTTTATTTTGTATAAATTTCTGCACTATTCCTTTTTGTCATTTTCTTCATGAAAAGAAAAAAATGATTTTTTTTTTCTTAACTCAATGTGCCAAAATCAATGAAGTGGATACATATGTACTTTGATGTTTGTATTTGGGTTAAAATCTGAGAGGTGCCTAGTCTACAGTCAAGTTGAGCCCCAAATCAGCAGGTTCTGTCATGATTAAGGGTTCGCAAATATGTGTTCAAGGAACTTGTACAGAAGTACATTATACCTAAAAAATCAGATGATGCAACTTTTATTCTTTTTTTCACAGGATAAATATTCAGGATGTTGTTTTAAGCTATCAAATAACCTTGATCAATTCTAAATAAAATGTGGGAGAGTAGGGAAATAATAGGTAGTTCTAATTTAACATCTACTTTTCTTTTGAAAGCTACAAATCATGTTACAAATGTATGCCCAAAGTTTTGTTTACTACGAGTATGGTTCAAGAGTCGTACTTAAATCAATTCATGTCATGCTGATTATGTAGGTTATCACCACTTGAATGAAGAGAGACTTTCCATTATGAATAAATTTTTGTATAAATGACAGACAGTGATATCAGTTCATGCATTCTCATTCATATGTCTCCATAGGCCTATTGGTGTGTGTATGTAGAGCCCTCCGTTTCTCCCTCTCTGTCTGTCCTCTCTCTCCGTCTCTCTCCGCTTCTCTCTCTCTCTCTCCCTCTCCATCTTTCTCTCTTTGTCTCTCTCCACGTCTCCCTCTGTCTCTCTCCACATCTCCCTCTGTCTCTGTCTCCCCATCTCTCCCTGTCTGTCTCCCTCTGTCTGTTTTACATTATGTATTTATATTCATTTTGCATACTTTTCAGTTTTCATACTTGTAGAAATGCAAAAGTATTTTATCAAAGCAAACTTACAGATGTTTTTACTTTAAATTTCAAAAATCAGATGCTAGCTTCTGCCTCATTTCTTCCCCCTCACTCTCTCTCTCTCTCTCTTTCACTCACACTCCCCTCCGTCCCTCCCTCTATTTTTCTGTCCCTCTCTCTTCATCCATGGAATTTACCCCCTTTTCGTCTGTATTACTCTCTCTTTCTCCATCTTTCTTTGAATACTTCTCCCTCCTTCCTCTCTTCTATTATCTAGAAATTGAACAAGTCCTAAAACCGCATTAATTTTGGGCAATAACTTGTGCATTTAAAAAACGGGTTCAAAAGCACATAGACTTAATAAATTGATAGAAATAAAATTGGTAATAATGTTGATTATGGTGAGAAATATGGTGATGATGATGATGATGATGACGATGATGATAATAATGATAGTAATAACAAAATGATTATGATAAAAAGTACTTCTACTACTACACTGCTACTACTACTACTACTAATAATAATAACAATAGTAATGATATCAATAATATTGATGATAATAGTTATTTAAATTAATTAGAATTACACTACTAGTAGTACTGATATATTTCAACAGAGAAAATGTTGCTTTTCTGCACTTAAGAGACTGAATATAATGTTCATACCTTTTTGGTCGCGCACTAATAAATAAACACTGGCAGGCCAGAAATTCTCGCTTGTGATAAAGGCACAAATTAGTTGGCATTCATAAGTTGAATCATTTCTTTCATTAGCACCACCCACTGGCGTGGGTGGGGGGGGGGGGGCATGCAGTTCCCCCACCCACAACAACATTCAGACGAGGTTTATTTGTAATTCGATACCAGTGATTTACAAATCTTGCTGAAATGACATGATTTTCCGAGATTTTTTCTCACTTTTTTGTAAATAATACTTTTTTATGCGTGTGTTGGAAAATCCACACGCCAATTTATGCTCTTCAAAATACTTTAGTGCCCCCCCCCCCCCACTTTGAAAAACGTTCCGCGGGGCCTGCACGAACGAACATGTAAGAGTGGTGGTGATGCGGATTTTTTTTTCTTCTTCTGCCCCCGGCCCCCCCCCCCCCCCCCCGAAAAAAAAAATCGCCTTTGCTCACGAGGCTACTGGCACCGCCTCCAAGCTCCACCATTACTACCATTACCATCACCACCATCATCACAACTACCACCACCACTACTACCAGTACCACCAAACAGAGGGTACCGACATCCATATAGGCCCTAGCTAGCTATGCAGTGTGCTGCTGTCATGCTTGCTCGACAGTCGGATATCGCCTCGATCCTCGATTATCCGAGTGGTTGCCAAGCGACGGGCGCGGGTTGCATACACGGACATTTCGCTGCTACCCAACTCTGATCTCTCGCACTGTAATAGCCTATTGACATTCATGAAGCTGGTGTACAGTGCAGAAAAGCGAAATATATTTACCATGAAATGGCGATGGAATAGTCAATTTTCAAAGTAATTTTTTGATATTTCTAACGAAAGAAGAAACAAGATGCCTAAAAAGACAAAGAAAGGAGGAAAGGGAAAAGGCAAAGGAAAGGGGAAGAAAGGGTAAGTTTGTTATTACCTAAAAATGCACGTCATACGCGCCAGAAAGCAAGCTTTGCTGTGCCGAATTGAGTAATGACGGTCCCATATATTGAATTCTATGTCATTATCTGTGAAGGTTACTTGTGCACTGTGCACAACGGTTTGCGGCGCGCGCTAGCCAGTACTTTCGTATTCAATTTTTTTCTCTTCTTCTTCTTCTTCTTCTTCTTCTTCTTCTTCTTCGCTTTAAGTACAGGCCACTGTCGGGTGTATTCTCGTACTGATTGAAGGTGCTGTGCAGGTGTATATAGATCTATAGATCTAGAGTAAAGGAGCCGGTAAATCGAGTATCTTACGCGTGTCTGTAGTGTAAGAAATATGGGTACCATAAAATGAGCTTTATTTCAAGTATTTTTCAGATTTAGAGCCGATTTTGTGCTAGTCGCAAGCTCAAAAGTATCTCATCGCATGTATTAAATCAATGCAGCCGCACACCGCAACGCACACACGATATCTCTGTCTAATTCAGATTCCAATATCCGATCACGGCAGTACTAGTTTTCGGCCTGGCGAGCTCCGGGGAGCTCCTGCGTGGGATAGCTGCTCCGCCCGCTAGTGCTATAGATCAGTGCGGAAACGCACGGCGCGTGCGCGCGCTTCCTATTGACTTTGTACATGCGGCCGAAAACTGGTACGCTATGCCGAAAACTGACTCCGAAAATGAAATGAATATTGTCATGGCAATTCGTGATTTTTTTCTGGGATTCTTGTTTTGTTTAAATAATAATAATATTTGCTTCATGATTTGAACAAAAAATGATAATAAATAGGAAGTAAAGAGTCCTAAAAATAGGATTTTGTCTTAAGTGGCCGAAAACCGGCTCCTTTACCCTATAGATCTATTCAGAAAATAGTATCAATTCTTCAAAGTTCATAAGATTGAGTGAAATATCATGCACTCAATATCATAGTCTACAAATCATATAACCTGGGCAAAGGCATGGGGAAATCAAGTTTTTTGGCGGATAAAAAGGGAAATTAGTCTAATGGGATTAAAATATATAAAGCAATTGATAAATAGTGAAGAACATGACGTCACAAACTGATAACCAAATTGGCAATTTGTGTAGTGATTTCCATTGTTTCATAGTTTTTCATAGTTTTTCAAAAATTTATATTGCTTCCTTATTAGTTATTTGATTTAACTCAAATTTGTTCTGCTCTGTTTCTCTTGTTTTTCTGCATCTATTAAAAGCAAATTATTTTTGGAGTGGACTTACCGGTGGTCTTTAAGAACAATTTCAAATAGTATACAAATAACGCACGTCCCAGAGTGCAATAGCGGTGAATGCAGTACACGCGAGGTTTCTTTAGATTGGTGCCGCTCTGTGAACGAGCCGCTTGCGGCGAGTTTACTGTGCGCACCATCTAAAGAAACCGAGCGTACACTGCATTTACGTTTCGCACAACAGGGTCAAGTGCGTTATTTGTTTTATAAAATAGCGACACAAATAGCAACAAACGAAACTTTAGATCTTAAGTTAGAGTCTACGAGAGTTCGATCTAGATCTAGAGTTATGTTGGTTCTAGACTAAGACCTTGCAGGCTTACCAAAAAGTCAATGGGATTCATTGCCTTGATTAAAAATAAAATCCATACCGTGGGTCTAGAGACGAGTCTTCATTATAAAATCCAAAAGTCAAAACAGGCCTAAATCCAAGGCAAAAGTAAAATAAAAATTTTGCTTTTTAATAATACCCCGCTCTAGCTAGCTAGCTAGAGCTAAGCTACGCGTACGTTGCGCTGGGGATCATGGTGGAGCGTACAATATTAGCTACACGTAGCCTACAATAATTGCAATGCACTCGAGGGAGCGCGTACTACACGTACGCGCGCGCACTGGATCTCCATTGTCACATGTATTATAACTTTTTTTGCGCTTTTTCTGCACTCATTTCTGCAAAATCGTGCTTGCATCAAAAATTTGTCAATGTCATGTGACGCGTATTGACCAATCACGATGCTTAAAATACTAGAGCCATTTTATAATCTATATTCTTGTACAAAAACTTGGCATTCACTTGATAATGCAATATCTTAAATACAACCAAAATCCCTCACAGTCTGTCCAGAGAGATTCTACTTTGGAGTGAACAGCAAGCTGTCCACTCTTGACATCTCAGCAACCGTGCACCAGCCTTGCAACCAGAACACTTTTAAAAATGAAATGGCCGTGCTGGCATACATCATGCCTTGTTCAAGCTTGCTTAATACTCAACTAACATGGTATTGTATACAGGAGCACTTTACCATGAAAATGAGAAAGTACCTGTCATTTAAAGCCTTACATGTAGGTAGCTGCTGATCATGCCTGCAACCATCCTAGTAATTTATTCAGAACTCCCTGCCATAACAAGGACAAACATCTGAAAAGGAAAGCTATGCTCATTACTCTGACATTGCTACCTGTATAACAGACCTGTTTACTAATTTATTTCAATTTATGAATGTTACTCTCCCAAACACTTGTTTACCAACTATGTGATTCACCTGCTATGCATAAGGACATCTCTATAGATGGAATTCACTTTGCACATTAGTTGTTGCTATGTCAGACAAATCTCTGAAAAGCTTGTCAGTCGTTAAGAGTAACTTTTGTTATAAAAGTACCCATCAAATTAGTAAACATGTCTCTTTGATTAATAGATCTCCTACCTGTTAATTTTATTTTGGCTGGTACAATATACAATAACAATAACAAAGGACAAATAAATAAATTGTTTTGATGTCTTACATTTAAGTATTAGAACCTTATGTTCGTCTAGAATTTACAAAAATATAAATCATTAATTTAATGTTCACTATTCCTCACAGGAAAAAAGGATCTAAAGATGCCTCAAAGAAGTTCTCTGATGGAGCCCTGGCCCAAGCTAACACGAGACTATGGGAGTCCAGACTAGTAGCAACAGAGAATGCCAGGCAAGAGTTCCGTGAAGAGGCCAAGAGGCTGGCGCTGGAGAATGAATCGCTCCAGAAGAACATGCATGTCTCTGAAAGGGATACCATTGAAGTCATCACCTATCTCAAGAAGGAAGACCAAACAAAGGAAGATTTGGTAAGTGTTTAATTGAAGCCACTTCAGAGGATGCTTGTAATGTATATATATAATTCCCCCATCAACAATGTCATAAATTAATATCTTTCCTTCTTTTTTTTTCTCTCTTCAATTCAAACTTGTTGAAACTTATTTGACTTTATATTGAGAAAACTTATATGAGCAAGGTACACAATAATAAATTCATCAAACACTGGTCAATGAATCTAAAATTAATTTGTTATATTCCAATTATATATATTTGCTTGAGGAAAGCCAGGAAAGTGTATGGTCTGCACTCTAACTACCATAAATATATAATTACAGGAAGTAGAATTTTAAAGCTATGTTGCCTTATTTTAAGTGATGCATGCAATGATATATTTATAATATGATTTATTTTGTCTTCTTTTCCAATTTTAAATAGATTTCAAAGTTACAGAAGCAGTTGAAAGACACACGAAGAGAATCAAGGAAAGAGAAACAACAAATAGTGAGTAGTCAACTAGTCATATTGATTGAGCAGACTAATGAATCCTTAACCCATATATAAATAAGAAAGTTATCTAGCTTACATCATTTGTATTTACTACAGATGTAATGTTTGGATGCAACACTACCACATTTTATAGAAAAGATTATGATGTAAAGATAATGAGGCTTTCAGAGAACAACATTTAGAGTATCAATTAGTAAATGGTTATATTGAAGCTCAAGGAAATAGCTTATTTTTGCTTTTGTCTGTACCTTGATCCTCATGGGACAGGCATGCTTATAGATACCAGGGCCCCGTCTAACAAAGAGTTAGGATTAATCCGAATCAATCGTAAGTCCTCCAATCAATTGCTAGTTTGCAGTTTCCTATCTCTTATGTACGTGGTTAAAGTTGCGATTTATATCAATTCTTTGTAAGATGGGGCCCAGGCCATCAAAATAAAATATTAGAAAATTAAATGAAAATGAAATAATACATGAAAATATATCAAAGTAAAATATATTTGAACCCAATCCTATTTGAAGAGACATACGGTAACATGTTTCATTCCTTCATCAGATCGAGGACTTCACAGAGAGGTTTCATCAGCTGGAGCAGGCTCTAACAGATAAGACTGAAGAGGTCAAGATGATGCAGAGTGAACTCAAACTGGTCAAAGAGTTTAGGAGAAAGAGAGGGCAGATGCAGAAAGAACTTGATGAGGTAAGTGGCTGCAAGCATAGATTTACTTGTGTAACATAACATTAGTTTTCCTCTTGCTGGCTTGCATATCAGATATTTGGTAATGTTCAGTCATGTTATTATATAATTCCTTCAAAGTAGAAAGAAATATGAAAAGCTTCTGTTTTATAGTTTGATATCAGTACTTAAATACTAAATATGTCCTATTACATCGAAAAGCTAGAATTGTCAAATTATGACTTTTATGTGGAAGAAAGTATCTTTATTTCATGGTACACATCATAATTCCATTTTTCCTGACAATGGGTTGTGATTTTTATTTGTATTGGTATCCAATAAGAAAAGTGGACAAATTTATCTGTGATTCTATCAAGCCTTTTAAAAGTCATTTCCCGTCTAAAGATTTAGGGTTTAGACAGGGTCTTGCATTCACGAAGATAATCAAAGGCAGTTTTCTTCGCAATTGCTTACCGGGGTAATAATATTTTGCAATGTCATTTTGTATCATTTTGTAGATCAAAGAAGAGATGTTCCTAACCAACAAGGAACATCAAGGACAGCTTCAGAGGATGGAGCATAAATTCTTTGAGGAGAAGATCCGTCTCCAGCAGGAGGCCAGTCAGAAGATTGCTGAGCTGGCCGAGAGAGCTCACACTGAGGCTATCAGGTAGGTGGCAGTTTGAACAGACTACCATTAAATTGATTGTGGACTGTCTAGTTTACCTTTAAAATTCAAGTAAATCCTCAGAGGTCCTACTGGTTTTAAGGCCAATGAACTATGTGATTTAGTAGCAGCGGTTCTTCATATATGGGGTACAAGCCCTAGGGGAGTTTTTGAAGGCAAGAAGGGGGGGGGGGGGTATGAATGTGAAATTCTATGTACAATTCAATTACAGGGGGTGGGTCATTAATTATTACTTATGACTTACCAAACTTTGAATTCATGTGATGCCATATCTGCCAAAAGCGATTTGATTGCATTATTACCTAATTTTGTTTATCTGTATCTTCCATAGCAACCTGGATGAAACCACTCGGTCAGTGTACAAGGAGAACGTTCGTCTGACTGAAGCACTCAACTACCATGTGAAGGAAGCGGATGAGCTGAGAGCAGAGAAAGATAAATTACTGAAGGAGAACAGTCAGATTAAAGGAGATAGGGAGCTTCAAGATCAACTCATTCAGGAGAAAGTTATTAGCAGCAAGAAACAAAAGAAACAAATTAACGAGGTAAGCAGGATGTATTAATGAATTCAGGCAAATTACATTTTTCCACCAATTTAATAAAAAATTACTGGAACCCACAATTATGGAATGCACACATATTTTTGTAATGCACTATTAAAACTCAAATTTGGGGGAGTGAAATATAAGATTTCGCATGTTAGGGGAAGTTTATATGCATTGATAAGTGACAGCTTTGTCATATTTTTTTGTGTGAAGTAAGGATTGTTTCAGATCAATCGCACTGTGAATTTCCGTACTTGATTAGCCCATCCCCTGATATGTTATTCTTATTTCAGTGCGCAGTGCACTGTAGTAAAATTATAATGAATAGTTGTTTATTCTAGGGGTGTATTTTTGCATCGAACATAACGATCTATTACAATTATTTACACACGATTAATGTTCACAGCTTCAGGAGAAAGTTCAGAGTTTGGAGACATCCTTGAGTCATGTTGTGAAAGAGTTTGAGAGAGAACAGAAGTCTGGTCAGCAGATGGCGGGCATAGAGGCACAGTCCAGCAAGGTGGAGATAGCTAAACTCATGAGGACGGTTGATATGCAGACCAAGGAGATGAACAAAGTCAAGAAGCTGGCCAAGACTATCCTTGATCAGGTAGGTGTTGTTCTGTTCTTGCTGAAAATCTGGATTTGAACCTGTCCGCCATTTGGGGGGACAGTGTGCATGGGGATAAACATACTTTCATTTTGGAGTGAACTGGGAGATCGTAGACTGGCCCCCATCAAACTTAACTGATTATTTTTCCCCTTTTAAATTTTTTAATTTTTTATTTAAAAATACCTATTGTGTAGAGTTCAAATTTAAAGAGTAACTACCGGTAGTAACTGAGTTCAGTTGACCAGTTCTATCCTACTTTCAAGTTGCTTTAATCATGACATAATGGACAACTACAGCTTTTATATCTGATTGCAATATTTCACATTCTTTTGTAATGTCATGTAAGTATAAATACTAATGCTATGCATCACACAGAAATCAACACAATTTTGAACATATTTGTGCTATCCTTTATTGCAGAGAACTGAAATGGAGCAGTTTTTCTTGGACTCCCTTGAGATGGTGAAGAAAGAGATTGTAGTAAACCAAGCCAAGTATCTCCGTGATGCAGCAGTAGCATACCAGAAGAAGATGTTAGATGCTCACGCCGGCAAGAAGAACCATCCACGCATCAGGACGTTCAATCAAGCAGACAACAGCACTAACAGTGTGTATGCGGATCTCAAGGCTGCCGAGACATGGTAAGATAGCAAATCTATACAGCCCTCACACATGCACAAAATGTATGGTTACAGTCAGCCCCCCCCCCCCCCCATCCCAATATTTTGTTTGTTTGAAAATTGGTTTGGCTCAGTATTCATGAATAATACCTAGGTATATGTATACATATAAAAAAAAAATAAAGCACTTCATTATAATTTCAAATAGTTTAAGATATGTAATTTTTTTTTTTACACCCATTCAAACACTTATTTCCACTTTGAAAATGTCCAATGATAACTCCATGTTATTTTTCATGACAGGTCTGGGCTCGGAACCAAGTTAGACATCAGTGAGCTAACCTGGGAGCAGAGAGAACGCATTCTGAGGTTACTCTTTGCAAAGATGAACGGAGCCAAGACCACTCAGAGGCCAGTCCTGGACCTGAAACCTACAGGAACACAACGGAGACCCCAAGTCTCTGTTCCAAACAAGCACATGTCCACGTGAGTAGGAAAACCCATTCTGTGTACTAGGCATGATAGATCATTGACTCCTTGTTTATTTAATTCATTTATTTTTATCTTTTATTTCACATCCCATTTTCCATTTTTGTCTCTTCTTTTTTTCCCCCTCTTCCCTCCATCTTCAAGAATGTTCACGTTTGCTCTTGCTCTCTTTCAGTCTTGCCATCGAAGCCCCACCTGAGAGTGACGAGGCGGATCAGACGTTCCTCACCCAGGCCGAGTTAGACCCGTCCACACAGCTACCTGCTGTCCATCAATCATCATCCATTGTGGCCATGTGAACATGCCCCCAAGATATCCAGCTACAATTGAACCCGCCCTGTTTGGATTTAGCTTAAAGACGTCCTCTAAAGTGTCTCGATGTGAACAAGTCATGAATGCAAGATAGCCTGGCCCATTTTGATTTAGCTTTAAGCCAATCTCTTAAGTGTTTGGATGTAAACACTGCCTAGTACCAATTTTGCAAATGTAGACTTTCAACATAAGATACATTTATAATTCCGTCCTATCTTCATTCTGATGAGTGCCAAGTGTTTAAGTTGGTAATCATACATTGATTTAATCAGCACTGCAGAATCAATTTAGTTTCATTGTATGAACAGTGCCTTTGAGTTTCTATCCATGATAGACTCTAATACGCAACTATCTGAGCGTCAGTGTTTACAGTGCCTAATTCATATCTGAAAGATATTCTTATCTTGTTACTTTTAAAGTTGCACATCTTAGCCTATCGATAAGAGCTTCAAAGTCATGACAATAAGTTCTATATTTAAATAGCAACTTTGTAAATATGAATATGTATAATATTTATGTATATATATATATACATGTGTACATCTAAATGCCAATCTCTATGAACAAAAAGCTTTTTATCAGTGGTGAGTGATTCTAGAATAACGACAAAAAAATTAGGAAGTTAGATGAACAAATTAAAATTTTGGTCAGACTGTTTCTCTATTCTCTAGATGCAATAATAAATTATGGTGATTGATATAAATTGTAAAATACTTCATGTTGTTAATGAAAAATGGTTATTTAGATGGTTTTCAAAATGATTACTTGCAAGAGAGGTAATCCAAATAAATTTGCAGTGTAGCTGTTAAGTTTGGTATTGCATTCATTTTGGATGTTTAACTACTTGCATGCTCTCTATAAAGAGAAAGAAAATTATAAACCAACATGCAAGAACCATCTCATCTTGAAATCTTATTTAAACATAATAATAGTAACCGAGTAGTACAAGTCTATGCATGAGATTATCCACATGTATTGCATGACAAACTATTCATGTTAATCTTTTATTATAAAATAAAAAAAATACATTTTTAATTACTTTATATTGTTTTCTAGACAGTTTCACTAGAAATGGTTAGTTCTGCCTCCAGTGGATAATATCCTCATACCATCTTTTCTTCCTGAAATTTTTCAAGGTTTTCCTTTCAAATGATTTGCCAATAAAAGACAATGTAATGGGATTTCTCTTCCAAATTAAAAAGAACAAAACTAACTTTTGCAATAAGTGGTAGCTGCCTTTGTGCAGGACTAGCTGTAGAACAAGAATGATGGAATCAAGGCTGTGATAGTTTTCATATCAAATGAATTGTAATCAATATTAAGTGTGCTTGTGAACTTCATTGTAATCTCTATAGGTGATATCCACTTATGTAAAGGCAATATTATTGGAAATACAAAATTTCATTGACTATTTCCATGATGTCAGGAAACCTTTTTAAACAAATGTAAAACTAGCTTTGACCTCCATCTGATGAACAAGTCTTTTCCATAGTGATTAGTTACATACCTGTTTGTATCAATTTTGTTTATATTTTGTACAGAATTAATATCTTATTTAATTGTCTTGTAATTAGATATTCCAGAATGAGCTGAAATAAGCTTTGATATATTAAAAGTCTTGTGTATATTCTGTCAAAACTATACCTTGTGTCATTTCATAGTGCACTGCTTTTAAATGAATTTGAAAAAATAAAAAGTGAATGATGTAAAAAAATAGACACCCCCTCCCCCAAACAAAAGGGGGTGGAATATGATGTGCTATGAACATGTACATGTAAATATTGACCAAGAGCCAAGTGAGAGGATGAAAAGAGGATTTATTTACCCCACCCCCTCCCCCCCCAAAAAAAAAAAACGGCTAAAAAAAGAAGGATAAAAAACAAACAAAAAAGAAAGGTAAAAAAAAAGGGGGGGGGGGGAGGAAAGAAAAAGAAAGGAAGAGACATCTAGAGGGTGAAAAATAAGAGTGTAAACAAAATATTCATGTAAGAATTAAAGAGTGAGTGAGACTACTATACGTGTACATGTACAGCTCTCTGGTCGGCTCTCTGTCTTCACCTACAAACTGGCTCAGGCAGACCCTGGTTCAAAATGAGTTGATTTTTCAGATGGTGATGTTTAAGGTTGGTTCCCAGAAGTAGATAATCATATCTGATTGATACACGCTGGTAAAAACCCAATAACACACACACACAAAGTACATGGTAAAGAAAATCACTTGTTTGATTTGGGGAATGACTTTAATAATGCAAAATCCTCATATATATTAGAGCTACAAATAATAAAAATAATCAAATTCATTTTAAAAAAAATTGTCTATTTACATTCAATTATTATTATGTACAAAATTACAAAAGGGGACATGTAAAATCATGTCAAAATAATTGAATTTTAAAGGCAGGCACTAGTTGGTAATCTTAAAAAAGCACTGAGCTATCTAGACCTTTAAATTACATAGTTTAAAACAGGATAAATAGCAACCAGGTTTGATAGGAATAGGACATTTCCAAAGCTTCCTGATACAATATTTATCCCACTTAATAGAGAGACCCTTTTGCTTTATCAAACTTACAGGAAGTGAAAGAAGGTCTGCCTCATTTCCCAGAAATTTGAAGAAGAATAAATACCATGGTAAAACTCAAAATTTGTGTTCTAATCCACCCTGTTTTACAGTAACCAGAAATACCCTTTAATCCTTGTTCACATCCTCTTCATAAGGACGTTGCACCATTACAAATCACAATCAAGATTAGAAAGATAGAATTTTAAAAGTAATGAATTTTTTTTTACTCCATCTAGTATTTCAAAGATTTGTATTCAATATAAAGATAAAAACATGAGAGATTATACAGAGATAGAGATGCACATTTTGTGTTGCTTGCAGGTTTCGTTTTATCAGAATTGTGAAGTTACGCGTATATGCGCAGGCAAGGGCACTCTGGCAATAAATAAATGTCGATGACAAGATGATGGTCGGTTGAGAGATTACTAGATGCTATTCCATGTCTCTTCTATTCACTTTCTATACAGACGGTTTTATCTCTTGATAGAAGTTCAGGAGTTGGTAGGAGTCCAGGAGTTGAGAGGAGAGACCAGGCGTAAGCATATTTCAGATCTTGCAGTATCACAGAAGTAATATCTCCTGTATACAAAATAGAGAAGATGAGAGAAAGTATAGAGAATTAAACTTTAAAAAAGAATAGGACTGATTTTTTTGATGAAGTAAAAGCATACACAAAACCAATTCAGATATTAATATTCAAATATATTTCATCTCTCCATTTTCTTTTCTTTCTACAACTCTTTTTTGGGGTAATGGTTCCTTTTGAAAAGACAAACAAATTGTATAAAAGCTTTCACATAGTGTCACAAGTCTCCAATTCAACATACTGATAATATGATTTCTTCAAACCTGTCATTACTGGTGACAAATCTTAAGAGCCACTTTGCCCCCGGGAATAGCAGTATCTTAATTACGCAATGACAACCTGTTAATGTAGAAAGGGGGGAAACAGGAGCAGCTAGGGGAGTATTGGGAGTGTGAAATTCATCATGTATACATATATGTATCTGGGGAAAGACATCTCATCTTGGTAATGCAATCACTTTTGATCAAGTTGTCATCAGTAAAAACACAAAAGTCGCAGGGGTAGAGAAAGAGTCATGGATCACGTATCATGGATCTGGAAGGATTAAGGTATGATCTGCTTGGAAATCAAACCCTATAGTGCATGTTGGATCAATATTGGCTTTCTTTCTGGATCAAACGGTGAGTGAAACACCCCACACATCACCTTAGAGACTGCAAGAAACATGACCTTCTCTAAACATTCACTGAATCTGCTATTCTTCCAAATGGCTTGCGGTTGAATAATCCATCACAATCGTTACATTTTTCGATGATATCCTCTTGAATGAGGAAAAAACTGGGGCAGTGGCCTACATTTTGGCTCAATTTCCAGCAAAAAACGGCAACAAGAAAGGAAAGGAGGGGTATCATGGCCGGCCTTAAAGTACAGTAATAACCTCACAGATCAATCCTCATTTTGCTTGGCCTAGATTTGGATTGTATTTTCAGAGCGGAATGGGTGAAACTAGAATATATCATAATAAGATGAAGAAAGAATTGTCATGGATAGCGAGGCGGAAAGTTAGAGGCTAAAGACAGAGGAGAGAGAGAGAGAGAAAAAAAACGATGGAGACAAGTATGGAAAGAGATAGAAAAAGTAGAAAGATATTGCAAGAGGGGGAGATGGAGAGAAAGAGAGAGAAAGAGAGAGAAAGAGAGAGAGAGAGAGAGAGAGAGAGAGAGAGAGAGAGAGAGAGGGGGGGGGGGGTGAGGACAAGAACAAATGTGTGGGAGATTTTTAAGAGAAAAATTGCACAACTGCATATTTAATGGTTGAGAACAGTTGGTCAACAGTTTACAATGGATGAAAATCTTTTTTTCTTCTATGTTTAAAAAAAGAAGCCATTACGTTTTTTCATTTCTGTTATTATACATCGATCAAATTTCCCTTTTTATGCTTTCTATTCTATATATATAATCATAGTCATCATTTTAGTAAATGATTTCTTTTGTATATGATATCATAGTGCTTTGCTTTATGTCATATTCATCATTATGATCCCTCCTCATCACTATCAAAATCATCATCATCGTCGTCGTCATCATCATCATTTAATTTTTACCTTTACTAGTTAAGACTAAAACACCAAATGACCATTTAACTGTCTGAAACAGCATTATGTGACAGATACTTAAGAAGAAGGAAGAAACCGGAAACAGATTGGAGTAAACTAACCAGGACAAAAGTGAAAGAGCAAATCAATTTTTAGTTTTAGATCGTTTTTAATTTTCCTGAACACCTTTGGGTGGACAAAAATATTTAGAACAAAAATTGATTTGCCATAGGGGAACAAGAAGAGGAAACATATACAATTAGAGCACATGAAAATAATGATCTTAGAAGGAAAAAATGGGAGGGAAATGTATCTCAGGTGAGAATGAGAATAGCAGGTTGCTGGCAGGAGAGGATTACAATTAGATGAATACAAAGTGAGAGCTAGCTTTAAAACTATAGGAAATACATTCATGGATGGAAACAAGCAGAAAATAGAAAAAGGGGTAACACATAGTAAGGTGAAATACAGGAGGTGAAATGAAGATTAAAAATAAATGAGGAAACCAGAGAGAATATAATTTTAGGAGTGAAAACAAATCATTACCATAAGAAACTTGTATATGAAGAGGAAAAGAAATATATGGAAGAAATTAAAAGGGAAAGAAATGTGTGATAAAATGTGGAAAGGATTGGATTTCTTTTTAATGGATACAGACAATGGCAAGGGGAAGGGGCAAGAGAGAAAGAGAGAGTGAAAGCGAGGCGCAGAGTAAAGCAGTTAAATAAGAAAGTAGAAGGCTGAGAAGAAAGTAAAGGAAAATATAGACATAAAGAAAGAGAAATAAATACACAAAACCACAAAACAAGTTTTCTTACATCTTCCTCATCAGATTGATCATGTAGTTCAGCCTCTGTTGCTTTGATGTCTTTCCTCTGGCCCTGTGGTTTCAAATTCAAGGTGATCAGTATTAAAGACAGAAAAAAACAGATCAATACTTGGTCTACCTGATCTGCTGGTCAGATTTATCATTTATGGCCAATAGCACATTCCTATGCCTGCATTTAACAGGAGTATTATAGTCAACCCTGTGGGAAACTACATAAATTTGGCTGAAAAAAGTTGATTGGTAGAAAATGCAGAGATGTTTAGGCATACCAGCTAAGTGTCTGAGTTAAGAACATAACATGAATGTAGCTCACTCATATGCTCCAGTGACAAGGTGAAAGTGTCAGTGAAGCAATCTGACTCAAAATGTTTCATTAAGAAAGAAAATTACAGTTCTTTCCTGTATCAGATCAAAGGCATAACTGAATAAATTAACAATGTGGATGCAAAACTTTTTCAAAATTGTATTTGACAAAACTAAACATTATGGTCAGTGAAGATAAATTTTCAGAACAAGTTCATGTCCTAGATTCTACTGGGTACCTGGCAGGAATTAATTCCCTGAAATGCTAGAGCCCCGTAATGGCAGCCGTGCTCAAGCCAGGGTAATAATCAGGAGCGCCAGGAGTGTCAAGTCTGACAGATATGAGCGCTTTCCAAGAACCCACTATTATTATTATTATTAGATCATATGGATATAATCTTTGCATTCCTTCAAAATGTTTTATTTTTAATTTTTCATTTGATAACATCATCTCCTGAGAGCCAGTAAGGCATTCAAATCAATACTGAAGGGGTAGGGCTTTATGTCTTAGGCTCATACTCAGGTGATAACATGTTACACATCTCTATAAGTTTACAGCACGAATGGGCTACCAATTACCTGCACATTGGGAGATGCTTTCCTCCATTGCTGAGGTGATGGTGGTGTTCTTGAAGATGATGCTCCCGTAAACAGTCTCCTGATTTGCAAAGCTGGAGAGGATTGCTTGACAGGAGAAAGTCTTGGTTTGGTACCACGCTTGGAAGGCAGAGGACGTGATGATGATGATGATGATGAAGGTGATGAAAGTTGTAATAATGATGGCATTCCAACGGGTGACAACAGTGATTCTGATGATGATGGTGATGAAGGCAAAAGTTTAGCCTTTTGCTTCCTTTTCGCTGTCCCAGGAGAATGTTCATGAGCTGCTTTAGCACCCCTCTTTCTCTCTGATCTTACAACAGTTTTAGTTGGCTGGTCAGGCTGCAAGGGGCTGCTCTCTAAAGACCACCTCTTAAAACTCTGTAATGAGGATTTAGCAGATAATGGCCGGGAAGAAGATGATGATGATGATGATGCCACTGATGGCGATGGAACAGAATGCTCGATTGTTTTGTTGTCACCTGCTGCTTGTAACCTGGAAAGGACGGACATCTTAGATGTCAAAGAAGTCGGTACAGACGATGGTTTTGACGAGGATGATAACCTTGCTTCTGACTGTTTGATTTCAGAGGAAGTCAAGTCGGAATTCCATGCTTCTAAAAGACATTTCTCTGAGCTTTCAAGAGAATTGTCCACTGGATGGGCTTTCATTGCATTTAGATCTGATCCTGATGCCACATGTTTTCTCCTCGACCTTTTGACCACACTATCACCTGCCATTTGAAGACTTCTCTTTCTACTCCCAGATCTCTTACCCTTCGTCTCAGGAGTGACAATAAATTCATAAACACTAGTTCTTTCCTGACCTTTCAATTGTTTATGCCCTATACTCGATGTTGATGATTTTTGATGGTGCCCTTTCAAGGGATCCTCTGATTTCCCCTTTGATGTGGCCCTAGGCGCTTTTTTCTTTTGAACTCTTTCGACCAACAGGGTAACATCCTTCTTTGGATGAACTGATTTCTTCTCATCACATATCAGCATACCCTTGCTGTCCGAAGAACAATCACTTTTCCTCACATCACTGCTTGATTCAGATGTCCCTTTACACCTATCCCATTTCCTCTTGGAATTACTTGCTGGACTTTTCTCTGGGAGCATGACTGGTGATTTGCAAAGTTTTTTCATGTTGACTCCCAGTGATTTACTTTTGTGTGACACTGCTGCTACGCTTTGTTGCTTCAGGTACCTAAATTGGTGACTTGATTCTCCCGGACTCCCAGGGGTACCCTCTGACTTGGCATCTGGACCAGATGTCTCTTCCTCTGAGATATTCAACTTTGATTTTGCAGTTGAACCTTTTGTTTTTTTCAAGGTCTGGTCAGGTGTTAGCGGATCATCTTCTTTAGGAGAATCTATAAGCATCCCTACTCCAGTTAGATGCTCTTCTTTTCCATGTGCATGGCATGGCTTTGAATCAGATTCAACCTGAGCAAGCGGTTGGCTTATCAAAGGCTTTTGCTGGATTTTCAAGGACTGTTTGGATCTTTTGGACCTGTCTTCCTTGAAAACGGGTTCTTGAGAATGTTGGTGCTCTGATGATGAGCTCTTTGTCATCACTGGAGCATCGTGTTTCTTCAGCACACCAATGGTCACTGGCGGATCTTGTTTCTTCAGCACATGAACGGTCACTGGCGGATCTCGTTTCTTCAGCACACCAATGGTCACTGGCGGATCTTGTTTCTTCAGCACATGAACGGTCACTGGCGGATCTTGTTTCTTCAGCACATGAATGGTCACTGGCGGATCTTGTTTCTTCAGCACACGAACGGATTTCACCGATGGCTTCTTGGTTGCTTCTTGAAGAGCTTCAGGTAACCTGACACCACCAATTATCCCCTCACCATGCTCAACACCACCATCACCTGGCTTTTTCAAAGGCTTTTTCTGGATTTTCAAGGATTGTTTGGATCTTTTGGACACGTTTTTCTTGAGAACAGGTTCTTGAGGATGTTGGTGCTCTGATGATGAGCTCTTTGTCATCACTGAAGCATCTTGTTTCTTCAGCACACGAATGGAACCCACCGATGGCTTCTTGATCGTTTCCCGAGGAGCTTCAGGTAACCGGACACCACCAATCATCCCCTCACTGTGCTCAACACCACCATCACCTTGTTCTGACTTTGGCTCCACCTTAACTCCAGGAGTCTCTGTATCCTTCGACTTGCTCGGCTCAAAGGGTGCAACCACATGGATGACCTTCTGTTTGGTGGTGCTACCACTGACTCTGGTTCCCTGGTGCAGGAGTTCAAGGCTCGTCAGATGTTTGTTCCTTGAATCAAGAGTACCAGCGGGTGTATGGGTGTACATGGAAGGTGTCAGGTCAACAGGAGAGTATGTCCCACTTGCTTCAGAACCTGCAGTTGATGGAGATAAAAAAGTAATGACATATACTAAGTACATCAATTATACAGATTGTGTCAGTACTAATTAGTACATAACTTTTATAATCTATACAGTTTAATTCTACAGTCTGTATCCTGTTTTTATTTCTGATGTCCAAAGTTCTTCAACTCTCATCCAAGTAGTACCTTTATCATTAAACAAACAAAAATGTCATCACTCATCCTGCTGGCAACTGATACGTCAGATACACCAATGCCAAGAAATGTTAAACTTTCTTCATTACTTCAAGAGGATATTCTTTTCATGTATGTGTTTCTTCCTGTCAAAATCAGTTAATAGTAACAATATGAATAATAATAATAATAATAATATTTTGAAGTATGTTTCAACCTTTATTCTCAAAACATATCATTTCTATCTAAAAAACATTGTTCAATACAAAAGAAATAGGAAGAAGACAAACCTGAAGAGAAAGAATCGACAATAGGAAAAGAAGAGAATATAGGTATAGAGACTAATGGAGAGTGAGTGAATGTAGGAGACACAGATAGACAGCAAGCAAATGAGGCCAGACAAGTGATGTCCAACAACAGTACTTCAAAGAAGATTCCTTGTGACAACCTCGCGGGAATCGTGTGAGCTAGCTTGACATATTAATCGGTCTTCGAGGACTCTGATGCGCTTGAGTGCACACACAGCGGCAACCATCTCAGCGGTAGCTTCAAAATTCATGTGCATGTTGGCATGAAAAGAGACTGAGAACAACCACAATGCATTCTAATGGCATGCATCGGTCATCTTTTTAATTAGAACACTAACACAATAACTTTTTGTCTTTAGCCGCCATAGCACAGGCCTACATAAATGTATAGCTTTAGTATGCCATTAGTTGTATCTATATTGTAATGATTTATTCATAAGTGATTGGATGGTTGGCGGGTTGGATACTGGACATCAAACTCAATTACTGAGCATCTAATGATGAAGTTATCTCACCTAGCATGACTCATAGAATGACTGCATTTCAACTAGGCCATTTGACAGTTAATTATCTTTTCATACTTAACCACACATGACAAATATATAGATCAAGATAGTATTTAACTTTGTGTTCTACTTTACTATGGTTAATAGATTGGAAATTTTAATTAATATAAAAAGAATTGAGAAAGACCCAATTCATGTATTAACTAACTTCAATCAAGAGTGACCTAATTTATAAATATGTGTCATCAATTTTTTTTTAAAAACCTACAGAGAACGAAATTGAAAGAAAAAAAAGCAAAATAAAATAAAACATGACATCCTCATACATCCCCGTCTTTGTCATATCACTGATAAGAACGAAGCCTTTATGGGATGGATTGCTCTGTTTTTCCCGAACCAATACCTCAATTCTGCTTTTTAGACATGCATGAAGAATGAGATACAGCTATAAATGTGTTAAATGTACAGTGAAAAGATCTATCGCAACAAAGAAGGTAAGAATAATCAAACAAATGTTTAACATTCTGAATTTAAACTACCGCAGACCTTAGAAATGGAATAAAACTTTGTTGCAAACTGATTTCTCTCCTTGTTAAGTGGGTGAGGGGAAATTGAAAGAGATTCTTTATATCTCATTAAACCAAATACACAGCCTAGTTGTGGTTTACTTCAAGAACAAGGTAAACTGTCTATACCGAAGCAATCGTTAATGGAGGGTGAAATAATAGCTTTTGCAGAACTCGTCAACTTTGGCACTATTTGTGCAAGCGTTTCCAAAACCACAACACTGATTACTTGTCCTATTTCTCAAGACTATTTAATTTGAGAAAGGAAAAAAGAGAGACTAGAAGCTTGTTAAAAAGATAAAATGTCAATGTAAACTAGTTTATAGGAGAGGGTATCATGATTCAGACACAACAAGTGTTTTAATTATACTTGGGAAGAAACCAAATATTGTCCTTTGTTTGAAAAGTTTTTACTGGTACTCTTCAAGATGCCCCTCACCAACTACCCCCCCCCCCCCCACTGCCCCTAGGGCTTGAGGAAAACAAATCCTTCAGTCTTAAGAAGACTAAAGAACTTTTATGTTTGTGTTTTATAAAGTAGAAATATATATATCAGATACAAAAGATCAATGTATAAATGGATTGGAAATGACATGTTCAATGTTTTAAACTAAACTACTCTAGCACACATTCAAACATGATATAAAATAAAAAGGACTTCCAAGCATCAAAAACTGTATTATCATTAATTATAATTCATAATAATCATTTATTGAACAATTTTTACAACTAACTTATAATTTATCTTTGGGTTTTTATTCTTTGCCCAACTAAGTTCTTTTACGTCTTCCATTTAAATAATTTTTTGTTCTCACTTGATTTCTCTTGAATAGAAAAACTACTGGACATTTGATAAATACAGGTCACATGTTTCAGAATAAACAAGAGGATAATTAATACTATGTATACATCATATAATATAATCTTTTTTATACTGACTCATCAACCCCCAAAACAATCGTGAATGAATAAAGGCAAAGTCGTAAGTACATGTATATAAAGAGTTCCTTTAAGATTGTTATGATGAAGTCACTAAACCAAGAAACATATAAATTACTCAGCATTTAATAGCAGACTTTATCTGATGCCCTGAAGGATCATTTAGCCTATAAAACTCTAAAGTCTATTATAAGTCTGGTTTTGATCCTTGAAGCAAGTTCAACAGAATTACACATCACTTTTTGAAATGACGTTAATACTTTTTTTTAGGGGGGGGGGGGGACAGGTGGACTTAGGCTTGGTGGGGATGGTTGCATTGTGAACATCAACAGGGTTTTACATAGCACCTATATGAAACAAAAATTGATTAATAATTGCATTGCTCAAATTCAATGAAGACAAAAGCTCATCGTCTAAATCAGATGACTAAACAAGTGCATTGGTATTTTCCGGAAGTTTCTTATAAAGTTTGTGATGTAAAATATGAGAGGACATGAAACAACCTTTCCCTTGCATAAATCTCATACAGAAGATTAATCAACCTGTTTGCGAAAGAAAAAACAACATAGAAAAAAACATTTACCCCCCCCCCACCCCCAAATAAAGAATAAATATATAAATAAAATTAAAGTGACAGTACTTGTCTAACATGGTAGAATCTTCATAAAATGCTCTCATCACGTCTACCTAAAAAGAACAAAAATAGCTGAATATTTCTCTTATAAATGAAATGTATTCATTATAAATGAAATATATTCATATTCAAATTCTCATTTAGCAGGGGATTCTTTAGGGAAATATTCATCCTATGTATACGATATACCTTGCTCTTATAACAAAGTACATTGGAGTGTCATGCCCTAGTACATTCCTTGCCTTCAGAAAAAAAGGCTTGACAGGTTCATTAAGCAAGGGTGACAATTAGACACATTACTTGACCCATTTACTCAACACTTCTAAAGTGGTGAATGTTTCTCTCTCTCTCTCTACACTTCAGACAAGTGGTGCAGATGAATAAGGGGTAGTATTGCTGAGACTCTTATCCGCCTAGGGGACTATACTTCATTGGGGTGGTGATTTACCCCCGCCACGTCTCCCCTGTAACCCCGTATCATGTTAGCTGGTATCATCTGTGTACGCCCAGCTAAATTAACTAAGCGTACCCATGAGGGTTAGATGAGTAAATAAGACTGATAACAACCACAGGCCGGGGAGCAATATAAGGATCGTTAGACAACCAAAATTGGGTCAGCTTTGCACAGATCTGTAAGGAAGGCATTTTTTTTTCCTTCTCCATTTCTAGCATCGTAGTAAAGCGGATACGCCCGAGGGCATATCGCAAGTCACAAGTCACTGCACTTGTTGGTGCCTCATCTCGCGCAAATTAGTGAGAGCAAAAAGAGAAAAAAAATTGGAAAACCCCTTCAGAGCAATCGAAATTAGAGTGCAAGAAAGGAAAGAGGGGGTTTGAATGATCACTGATGGATTGTACTTGTTGAGATCAAGAGATCTTATGAATTTTTATACCTCAGGTAGGAGTTACACATTTTGGAGCAAGATTTGTCAAGAAATGGGGTTTATTTCCCCCCTGGGGAACGTTAAGAGTACAAAAACTAATATTCTTGGTCTTGTGAGAGAAGTAGAGCGTGCATTGGCTGGGATGGATTTCTATAAACAAATCTTTGGAGAACGGTTAGGGTACAGGGGGTGGTTTAACAGCGCCGGTAACCAGAGAAATTAGGCGGAAATTGTGGCGATACATCAAGATGCTTCATATAAAGCAAAGCTTCACTATGAAGATTCTCTCATTAGCCTGAATTCTGCCAAGAAAATGAATTTGATTGATTTGCATTGGATTGGTTTAAACGGCAATAGGCCATCAGCCATTATTTCCTGCCCTATTTCTCTTGAAGCAATTTTAAGCCATGCAACAACCAAAAACAAAACAAAAAGAACTGGAAAAGATAAAATATCAAGAAAGAGTTTATAAAAAGTTAGATAAAAGGAGTTCAATGATCTATGACTTTTGAAAATTCTTTGAAATATATTCTTGGTCAGGTTTAATATATCTTCATATTTTACCCAGAGTAATTTCTGATGGTTGTAATGTATATAATTTATATCACTTCCAGTTGATTACTATGATTGTCAGTGGCAGATCTAGATCTGCCTGGCTAGACAAATATTGGCCCCAAAAAGTACAATATACAACTTAATACAAGAGTGTGCTTATGTACCCCCCCCCCCTCCTTCAAAATTATGGATTTTCAATTTGTGTTCTGCTCTCTAAGGTGTATCCAAATATTTAGAAAACAAAGGAAATATCTTTTTGACCTCTCCTATTTTATCAACATTATGTGTTATCTTCAGAACAAACATATAACCAATTTCTGTGCATTATTTCCATGATTCTATAACTCTCCAAGATCTGTATCAGCTGCAAAATAGTATGTGTTTACTTCCCTGTACCCCGAGGCTAAGTATGATCATCTTCAGATGATTAGGATCCCCAACCGTACACCAAACCTCATCTCCAATGACAAAGTAACAATTAGACATGGTAATCTTCTATCCCTAGGTGTTAACCATGCCACTAACCAATCAAACCAACAAGATGTGTCCAGCCCTGCTACCAGCCAAACCTAATATCTTTTTTTCACACTTTTGTCATCTCATAATGGCTCCTTTGCCCATCATCCAACCGCCTAAAGCAAGACCACTGATAACCAAGCCAATATTGTCCATAGAGAGATAGAATTGGGGGGAAGAGACCTTAACAAATCGCCGTCCCACTCGGAAAAAACCCCTCTAGAGGCATCTCTCTGCTCCCCAAATTCTGATTGTCTTTCTCTGAAGCGTGACGGGGAAAAATTCAACTCATTTGCAAATTGGTGCATTATTGCGGATGCATAAAGATTCTCAAGAGTAGCAGAGGAAAAGGACGCCGGTGACGATGATGATGATGAGATGATGCGTGGCGAGATGTAGGCCAAGCGACAGTCTGACCCAATTTCAACTGTCTCTGACCTATTTCCTCGCCTCCTATCCCCCTCCTTTCTTCTTTATCTCCGCTTGAACTGGTACGATTGTTTTGGCCATGGGTTTGTTTTTGTTGTTGTTGATGTGAAGACTACGTCATGAGAGGGCTCTTAGTCTATTGTCACGCATGGAAGGAAGAACAAAGAGGTCGTCGCTTTGGATAGACAGACAGACAGTCAAGAAAGTTGAAGAGCGTGGATTATGCATTAAGATAAAAAGAGAAAGGGGGATGCATGCATCCAAGATGAATTCTGTTTGGAGTATCTAGAGCATGAATCGTCCCTAGAGACTATAAGACTATTATCATCATCCCATATCCATCATGTTCACTACATCTTCACAAAGTCAACTCGCAAACAGATGTCCATTTCAACTTCAAGCCTAAACCTTTTTGAAGGGGGAGGGGCGAACTCAAACAAATTTTGCTGTCTTTCATGTTGCATTATTCACTACAATCATACTGTCACAAAACTTTGCAAATTTCTTCTGTGAAGTGATATGCTCCCTCAAAAGAAAGCGATATAAAATGACTTTATTCTTTAAGATTTGTAGAGCGGTAAAACAATCATGAATTTCAAATAAAGGTCAATGATCATATCATGTCATCATTTCCAGAATGCAAGATCCATCACCACAAAAAATAAAAATATAAACATTAATACAATATCAGACTAAAACCAATAAACTTGAATGTGTTATGCATGGATGATACATGGTTTCTACAACGAATGTTTCCTTTATTCATCAATGTAAATATGATCATAAAAAGAAGAGTGATGGAGTACCGGTAATACCAAACTGATATGTGATAAAGTTTTCATTATTTGTCTCGCCAAAGTATTTACTCCACCTTTGCTTAATGAAAATGTATATTTAGAGTGACCGAGAAACATCTCATATATTTATGATGATGAAACATTTGAAGGTCTGAAAGCTAAAAATGCCTTTAGGCAGCTCAAATTATGTCTTCATTACTTGTCTAGCCACTGAAAGTTTTGTAATGACAAATTCTGAGATCAACTTGTTTTCTGGGTTACGTGCAGATTTCTGTTTATGACAAAATGTTAAACTAGTTGTCTTATATTGTATCATCTTTACAATCAAAGAATATTGCATTTCTTCCTAGTTCGTATATATTTTTGTCTTCTTTTGTCTTCTTCTTGTGAATAATGCCACATGACCATTTCTATTTCTTTTTATATATTATCCTTGTAATGTCGGCATCAGTACATCACATGATCTATTGCAAGCAACAAGAGATGACAATAGAATTATTAATATAAAAATTGGGTGTTTTTTTTCACTTTTCAGCACATACCGCAAGATAAGAATCAGAACAGACATATGGTAGATGTATTCATAAACAAGGCTAAAAGTATGAATTTTACATTATTTTATTTTCTATAGGCCTTTTTTGTTTTGTCAATACCAGTATTCTTAATGCATATCCGTGATATCTGTGCATCACTAATTGAATTCTAGATGCATATTTGGTCCAATTTCTCCTCAAAATACATATTTGACCTACATATCATATCTTTATTCCAGTTAAAAAAAGTAACCTATATCTTCATAATGCACAAATAACGCTAGTATTCAGCTGAACTGGACAGTAGACACCAATATTTTTAGCTTGAAAAAAGATAAAATACTTTTAAAAAAATGAATTTTCCGGAGATTCTTATCAGGGCTTTCCCATTATCCACTTGTAAAAGTGTGATTTTTGAGAAATGCAAGATATTTTGTTTTTAGAGACATTTAAGAGTTTTGTTTATCCTTTGTATGTGCATTTCAAAGGTACAAACAGAAACAGATATGTGTGATGTTTGTGAAATTACACTAAATTGGAATCATCCCCCTATTTAGTCTAGGCTTCTAAATATTTAACAATCTCACCATTAAATTCAGTCATTTTGACAGTGATGTCTAAATTATCCCCACTCTACTGAAAGCAATTATGAGTTTGCAATAAACTGAAAAAATCTCTTCCCTGTAACATATTTTGAATGAGTATTAAAATAGTCTCCTTTCGATCCACTTGTAACTGTGACACAATACCTCTATAGTTATTACTGCACAACACGATATGTCTGCAAGGATGTTTATTCATCATACAGCCTACTACGAATCAAAGGACATGGCATGAAAACTGATGAATCATGAAAATTAGGCCACTGTATATTAGCTGTTCTAGTTTATCTAAACAGAACAAAAGCAAATGAAACGATGTATTGTCTTCCTGAATACAGTTCCAAAGAAAAGGCAATACAGCAGAGCTGTCATAAACAATACATCACCATACAAAGAGATCTATATTTGCAAATTGATTTATTCACCAATGTATTTTTTTAAAGTTTATGTTTATGGTGCTTGTGTATCAACAATTAATGGTCCAATTATGAAGGTTAGCACGTGCAAAATCAATAAATTAACCACTACAGCACGATCACGAAAACCCTTGAGTTGATCTTTCAACAGTCTCTGTGATTGTGTAAATCACACAGCCTTGAATAGCATTTCATTTGGGGTACAATGCATATATGTCCCTTCAGAGCAAGAAGGGCATCTACTCTGTGTTAAAATATACAAGTTAACGTCCTTCTGGCTCCAAACAGACGATATGTAGACAAACGTCTATATGCCCATGGCCTTCACTTTGTGTCTCGCTATATTTCATCTGATTGAATTTATCGTTTCAAGCATCTCTACACAACTCGCTTCATGAAACCATGAAATGTCACAAGGCTAATGTTTATTCCAACCTACAAAGCAGTATAGAAGGGTCTATAGGAGGATTCTGGGGCAAATCAGAGACCCAACATGGATCAATGAGCATATATCTGAGACAGGGGTTAATGGAACCTGAAAAGGAGGACAACATCGAGAGTTCACTGAGACAATGTGGAGAGGACCGTCAGACTAAAGGGCGCTTGATATCACAAAGTGTCTGCTGGAAGCCAGACCCTGAGACATGAACTCTTCTTCAATGTATCAGAGTAAATGCCCTCCTGGTTCTCAGAAGATCAAATGTTGTTTAATTTTTAGGTTTGTGATTCCAAACGCAATGATGTCCTATAGCAGGGGGATCATCAGTTGAAAGATGAAATGTTAATCCAAACATCTGTTGCCTTAATCCAGACACTTTTTTCTGGAACTATTAAACTGCTTGAAACGAACATGGAATAACAATAGTCAGTCTGACCATTTGATATTTTAATATAAAGGTGAAATTTTCAAACATTTTTTTGAATAAATATTAAAACAAAACATATCAAGTCAATCTCATCATTTGATGCTCTAATCCGATTTTATTTCTAAACCTCCAAAACCTTGTAATTACAACATACCTTTGAGACAATGATGATCATTTTGAGTAATAAGCTATAAACCCCTGGTAGATGATGAGACCTGGGACTCTACTACATACATCACAAACCAAACCAATAACATTGACCCATCTGGGCATGACTCGATCTTTCTTGCTCTACTTCCAGGAAAAGGACTAACCTTGATCTCAATTTTGATGTACAAATTACGCATTTTTTTATTACAGAAATCAATAATTGACACATGCAGATGGCAGAAGGCACGCTCATCTAGAGCCAGATAAAGACTTTAACCATAATATTATCTCATAAACTTGTGACCATATGTTAGTACTGTTATTGTATCTTATTATTATTATTATTATCACTGATCAGAAACGACGTGGCAGATTTACAGTGAAGATCTGACTGAAAAATTAATATCTAGCACAAGACAATGACAAGAGAGAAAATGAAACAATTATAGAGAGGGTATTAAAAGGAAAAAAATGTAAATGCAGAAAAAAGGAAAAATGAGAAGGAAGAAATATGATAAGCCAGAAATATACTACAATTATAGAGAGGAGGGTGAGAGAGATAGAGAGAGAGAGAGAGAGAGAGAGAGAGAGAGAGAGAGGGAGAGAGAGAGAGATATGGAACAGAATGCAGGCTACGTGTGCATTTAAATGTAAACATAGTTACTAGAAATTCAGCATGAGAGGACAGAAAAGAGAAGAGAAGAAAAGAAAAGAAAAGAAAAGAAAAGAAAAGAAAGGGAGAGAGAGAGAGAGAAAGAGAAAGAGAGAGAGAGAGAGAGAGAGAGAGAGAGAGAGAGATAGAGGGGGGGGGGGGGTACAAAGCATCAACAGGTTTCTAGAACAATATACGCCGTTACTAGGTTAAAAGACAAAAATTCCACACCTTTTCTATCCAAACTTTTTTTTCCCTGTATAGAAACCACCTGTTTGCCCTTCCACCAAGATGCTGAAATAGCTGTACAATCAATATTTGACACAAATAATGTATACCTAGTGAAAAGAAATATGAAAAGTGTTGATAACTTGTGTTTTTACATTCTTCATGAACTAGTTTTGTCTTCTAGCCTTCTTTTGTCCCCTTACGTTTTCAAGGTTCCCATTCTCCTAAAATAGAGATAATTCTGGCCCTAATGCTATCACAATTAAGCAATTTACAGTTAATGACTTCGAATTCCATTACAGTTGCTAGGAAATATTAGAGCTGCTATCTATTTGTTTATTGGTTTTTATTGATAATTGCTTTTAAAGCTTCAAGTTAGATTGCATAGCTTTGCAGCTAGAGGATAAGAGGTATTGGGGTTGTATTTTTAATGGTATGAAATAATATTTTGTTTTTATAAGCCTCTACAGGTTCAATCTTTGAACAAATTAGGAATCTAAACAGATTCAATAAATTAAATTTTTAAAAAGAGGCAGAGAGAGAGAGAGAGAGAAAGAGAATTTTGATGATGTAATACCATATAAGGCAGATGAGAAAAGGCAGATGAGAATAGACAAATAAAAGAATAAATTCATAAATATTATCTACAAATTTGACATTTCGTCCTTGTTTTCACGAAGTGACGGTAGTGAGGAAAATCGTAACGCAAAGTGAATGCAATTTTTTTTCACTACCGTCACTTCGTGAAAACAGCGACGATTTATTTAATTATATAGAAATAAATCAGCCACTGCATATTTCCTTCGTATCTCACTCCCTATCAGACAATTTAGCTTGATAAAACAGGAACTCATTCTTAGCACTTCTTAGTTTTATTTCAACTCGGGGAATAGCAAAGGGTTTTAGTTGATATTTTCTTGATTTGAAGGAAATAGATGAAGTTTTCTTTCATGAAAAGTGATTTGTTCATCTACCCTGCAATATGAAAAGCACTGGTAAAAATGCACTGTTCATCGTCTGGCCTCACAAGAAGCGGCGCTGCAGGGCAATGACCTGCGGGACTCTCTCGCTCGGTCACATTCAATGCTTTGTCCAGACTTGTTCAGAGTGTCACATTACCGAATATCGACATCTGTCTTGAGAAGAACGTGTTACATCTAATGTAACACCTGCTCGACTATGTTCACCTGAACCTTAACTGGAGAGGGAGATAGAGAATGAAAGAAAGAAACCCTCGGGCTATCTCACCGTGTTTTTATACGATGGGGCGATACCCGACATTTTGCACTTTCCGCCATCCACCTCAACCATCTATAGAGAGAGGAGCTGTCAGAGAAAATTAATTTCCCACACATCATCACCACAACGGAAACAAGGAGGAAAGAAGCGGTGGAACGCATCAAGAGAGCTAGAATATAGAAGATGACTGATAGAAGTCAAAACATGCTGCCCCACTGTACTATCGGGTTCCATCAATGATGGTAGAATACTTTCCAGTTCCCATCCAATTCAAGTGTCAATTTGCCTCGGGACGCATCGTGAGCCAGCTCTGCGGCGAATCCGATCTCAGGCTAGCACTTTTAGAGACCGCCAATTATGGCAGACAAATAAGTCACCTGTTTCCGGTGGACCAAGTATTGTGGGATATCGATCCCGCTTTGGGTTTTAGAGGAGAAGTGGATTTGTAAGGGTCTGTCATGATTTTGTGGATATCATAAGCATTTCCTCTCATCGTGTCTATCATGTGTCCATTATAAAGTGTCACATCTCATCAAACACTCCAAATGATCCCCCAATTGACAAATCTATCTCCATCAGTAAGAAGGAGATGAAAAAGGGATCATGTGTTCCTTACGTTTTTGGCTCATCACTCAGCTACTAAACTTTTTCTATTAAATGCTTAGGAAAATACCAGTTATTTACTATAGCCTTGAACATTTCCTGTAAATCCAGTTTGATTTGGTGAAATTTCATTTTCCATCATTCCTGTAACTCAGGTTTTTTTTTTAAAAGGAAATTAGTTGAGCAACGATGTAATGTCCAGAACTGCACAGGACCTTATCATACTAGGTTAAAGGGATTGTTTAACAATGTTAAATCTGAGATACATCTTACCAGTGTCTGTGATATGGTGTAATATTGAAGCCCTAAAAAAAATCGAGCTTCAAAATGATCAAGAAGTGCCTCAAAAAAAGTAAAAAATCTTTGAGTGACCGGTTTTACCATACTCGTTTTCCCCAATAGACTGTAGTGTTATGAAAACCGTGGGGCGAACGGTTTTCAAAATTTGTAAGTCAAATCATTAATATCTTGATAATCAGACAGGCTTGTAAAAGTCATGGAGTTCCTGACTGACCTAAAGGCTTATAATTATCATTGCAGCATGAGCTAAATCAAGGATTATTTCTAAAGGATCTAAGACAAAATTACCGGATCCCTTTAACCATAATCATGACATTTTCCAAATAAATTAATAACTACATGTATGGTATATGACAACAATGAAATATGACGATTGGAGTGAATAGCATTTGCGAGAGCATTTAATGGATGACCTATTGGGGAAAAGTGCTGAGATTTCCGACAAATAAATTTTTTCTGTATTTCTTCACTCCTTTTCTTTATCTTATTTTGAGTTTGCAAATTTCTGCCAATCAGTGTTATGCTTTGATTGTGGGTAAATGAGAGTTATTATGAAAGATTAACCACAGAATCAATTCTGATCTAATATGACCCACATTTCAACACACAAACTTAATCAACCTCCCTATACTCCATATTGTACTTAATTTCTCTCTTATCCTGTAACTACAGTACATTAGGCTTGAACCACAGATATAGACTAGCCATCATTTTAGCACATGGAGCATGAATCGACAATCCACATGCGGTAAATGAATGAATAACAAGGACTGTCGTGTAATCAAATCCCCTCAAAACATATTGAGCCTGAAGTCCCACTTGTGTATCTTTAGCGGATCAAAATTACTTATTATACAAATAAAGAGTGCTCCAGAGTTCAATATATTAACAAAATGCATGAACCGAAAACTTCTGAATTTTCCTGAGTGATGTCATATTGCACCAACACTTGAGGACAAGGTTGAAATACAATTGCAAGAGGAAATTCTGAATTTGAAGGTGAATATTGAACAGGAATATGCATTCAATATTTGTAATATAACATTGAAGGTATTTGCCATCTCAAGCCACCCCAAAAGATCAGTTCAGTTCAGTTTATTTTATTTTTGCACGGCACCAACTTCAGCCAAAGGCTGTTCTTCTGTTGGTCCGTGCGAAAGAGAAGAAGACACAGACAGAGGAAGAGGGGGGTGGGGAGGATTACAAATCAAAATCTCCAAACCCACACAAATACATAACATCAAATGAATTCTGCAAAATGTAAATCATCATAGAGAACTCCATATTCTAACCTCTGGCAAGACATTTGTCACATTTGACTCAGATGAGGTAAACGGGTTCCTGGCAGGAATGCATTCCTCGGTATGCTCGAGTACTGCAAAGACACTCATGCTAAAGCCAGAAAGTCAGAATGTTTATAAGGGAGGGCCGGGAGTGGCAAATGTGACAGACGTAAGTGCTAAACAAAAACCCACTAGTTTTAAATTGGGAAAGCTAATAATAATATGCAGAAAGATACACAGAGAAGGACAGCTCACAGAAAGACAGAAGAACAGCTCAAGGAAAGAGACATAAGGTGAGAGAGGACAAAGATGGAAGAAAGCTGATGAGAGAGAAACAAAAACAGAGAGGGAGAGAGGGAGACAGAGACAGACAGAAAGACATAAAAGAGAAAGAGAGAAGGGTGGGGTCCAACATATAGAGTGACAGGAATCGTGGGAGGAGATGACAGACAGCATGACGGACAAACAGACATGTAATCTTACCATTTATCTTGAACGGAAGAACATATTTGATGGCCATCTCTGGTGCCATGAACGGATGTTGAATAGCCTCTGATACAGACATACGCTCACCTGTAATAACAAATATTGAAATACATACTTTTGATTAAGACTTTGAGAATCCATATTGTGTAGATGATACTCACATTAAGTTAATTTATTTTCCACAACAAGAATAGTACAAGAGTGCACAAATGACTAAAAAGCCTTTAAGGCGAACAACTGCAACAACTCAAAATACAATCAAACTACAAAAGTAAAGTCATCAAAATATAATGAGGACATTGACGATTTAAGATAATGAAACACAATGAAATAGGATACACATTGTATTAATGTGGAGGGACCCAACAGGAAATTATATCTTTAGCACATTCATGCCTCATCTTTGTCTTACACCAATCTGAGATAAAAGTATGACATGAATTCTTATAGATGTATCTGCACTTGTTTCCCTTGTTCTTTACAAGCCCATGCCTTCTTTGCTACATTGTTAATGTCCTATTTCTTCCCCATGCCATCCTTGAGACATACACATTTATATGACAATTTCATTTCAGATCGTTATTGAGCAAAAATTTATTTTGATAATACCTTCAGTGCCCTCTCACTCCAGGGGAATGTTTCACACTAAGTTGAGCTTATCTCTAAGTTGGACTTAACAATTATGAAAAGCCATTGGCATCTTTGAAAATATTTTGTAAAAGTTATTTTAAAAGGCATAAAATGTTGACTCAGATAATTTATATTTTCCATTATCAAGGAGATTTTTATGTTCTTGATGTGAAATTTATTAAAAGGCTAAAATACTTGAATTTTCGCTTTTGAATATATTTCATTTTAAGGCTACAAATGGCTCTCCATAATGTTTAAGTCTAACTCAGTTTAAAAAGTCTACACCCACCAAAATTATCCTTACTATTCTCCCCCCTTAAAAAATGGAGAATAAATGTAATTATCAAAAGAATTTGCCTTGGTTCTTAGTTCGCTATGGCAGATTGGTGAACATGCCAACCTTAAAGTTTACACTTCAAGTAATACCCTTCCTATATTGAAGAGGGAGAAAGAAAAACTTCATTTCAAGAGACACTTCTCAATCATCAACCTAAAGCAATTTACCTGCACTCCATAACTTAGCAACCCATAAGAATGTATCCTTCAATAAAAGACATTTCATCTATTAAGTAAAGGTGAATAACCAACATAGTTCTCTGAGCAAATCTATGCAGTACAACTTTAAGTCTTGCACTCGTTTGTGCTATTTCATGAAATATTTTATTAAATACATAGAAATAACAAAGGCTCAGAATTTTTTTTTCTGCACTATTTGTCCTTCTTTCTTTATAATTATGGTGTTAAGGCGCAAGCAGAAAACCTGGAAAAGCATTTGAAAGTTCTACATGTTTGGCTCATGGTATTTTTCAAGTTTGGATTTGCTTCACGTGTTTGCACATTGTATATAATCACTGTATCATATAACAAAAATCAAACATGGTGCTTTCAAATGTGAGATTTAGGAAAATACCTCTCAACAAAGAACTACTCCTAATAAGGTTCAAGCTACAGCCAACCATTAAATATGCAGATATTTTCTCTGAAAACTCTGTAAATAATGCAAGTAAGACAGAATGCCGTTTGTCTTGGCTGTACTTTTGTGTTAAAATGTGACAAAATAAAGATTTCACTGATTTATCACAAGGCTTTATAGGTAGACATGTTTCCATTTCTCATATCAAAGTCACAAAAGTTCATTTTCTACCCCTAACCTATAATGATACTACAATACAGGGTGCATATAGTGTACAGAAAATAATGAAGATATTTTCCAAAAAGTAGCTTGAGGAATGTTCATCAATCCAAAGGTTCTTTGATCTACATTTGATGGTCAGGTCATATATTTCTATAAATCAAACAAGGAATTGTTGGTTAGAAAAAAAAAGAAAAATCAGAATTACCCCCTCTTAGAAGCTTATTTCTTTAACCAAAGCAAGGAGTAATCAGAAGAGAGCAATCTAAAACTTGGTACTTGCTGTTTGGTCATTTGTAATGCCTTGAATATTCAGTCACATTATCATGTACATTGTATTGTTCAGTTCAGTTCTTCTAAAATCCTATTTGTTTTCTTCTCCCATTTCTAAATACTTGTGAGGTAGTTACTCTTGAAATGATCTAATATTGTCTATATTTCCATAGGCCATTTGACGGTACATTTATTATACTTCAAAGTACAAATCTGTTGATAAAAAGTTAGTCGCACAAACTTTCATTCATCATATTACTCCCGTAACAAGGTACAGTTCCTCAAGAATGACATTGTAAGGTTTAATGTATATGGTTGGGTGAGATATATAGGAACTTCATGAAAGAATGGCCTTTGATATGTACTGACATGGCACCAATCCAGTATAAATCCTCCATACAACATTCAAGCACTGTACTATTTGCTATGGGCACTTAATGAGAAAAGCGTCCAGCATGATTTTTCACTTTTTTAGGAATGCTGGATATGGGAGCCCATATTAACGCATTCTAGTGAATTTCAATTTGTATTATTATTTAATACTTCATTAAAGACCTCTATTTTTGTTTTCAATGCTTGACTGAAGTGCCCAGAACATGTAGCACAATGTTTGCTTTGCCTGCATGAGATTAATGTACATTAATGCCATTTCAGTACATGGACATTATTTCTGTTTCCTGTAACACCAGAACCTTTAATCTGCATCAAACGGTCAAGATTTGCAAAATTGTTATGCCCTGAAACAATTCAGTAACATTTACCATATCACTGACCTTGTCAAATTTGCAAATGTTTCTTGCCACAACAATTGTAAAAAGCACAAAATTGTTCATATTTTGTAAAAGTTTCTGGTCTTACAGTATCTTGCTCCATACTTACTTGGGTCAAAGGTCAGCATGCCTTGAAGAAAGGAGACAAACTTGAAGTCACTGCAGTCCAGCTTGGTTCCAAACTTGGAGAAATTATCTGTAGGATATAGAATAGAAAGAAATTAAATTGAAATATGTTATTTATAATATACATCTGTATGAAAGAAATAATCATCATAAGCATACGTACCAAAACCAAATGTCAAAACTTTGTCTCCTTAGATCAAGATAGTAATAAGTGTATTATATTTACTACTGAAGTAAATGTGTTTTCATATATTCATAACTTTCCAAACAACCAGGCTCATTATACATCTCCAAGTCAGTAATATTTACATCCAACTTTTTCTTAGAAAAAGAGAATTAGAGAGAGAGAGAGAGAGAGAGAGAGAGAGAGAATAAGAAATAAGGCGCATAGAAAGAAAAAGGAGAGGGAAGACAGATATAGAGAACAAGGGATCATATGGAAATAATGTTGTAATTTATATCATCAATGCTCTTGTACTATTCATTCCCTGTACAACTTAAACCAATGATGCATGATGATTAAGTGCGAGTGTATCATTAATGGTTTCACATTTCTCCCTTGATGATTCCAGAAGCCACAATTAATTGAAAAGATATTGTTTGGTGGCAAATAAAGTAGATGGATGATTGATTACATTACATCTCTGTGTTAATCTTTTGGGATCGTGTCTCTGAAGGCATTCTAGCATACACCATGGTAATTTATGGGTTAATAATTGAGCTATCGAGTGAAAGAAGACATGCTTGCATGATCAAGAATAACAAATTGGATCAATTTTATAATTTACTTGAATGCTGAATCAAGATCATAAAAATAGTTATTTATTGCCACAAGTGCTGAATTTTCCATTCCTTAGAGAATTCTGATTCTGAATATCAGGCGTAAATCTTTGTATGAATGCTTCTGTCTTAGTTTGAAGAACAGTCATTCATTAGAAGACAAAAAGCAATTTGTTTTTAATAAATAAAAATAATAATTATAATCATGGAGCACTAGGAGTGTCAAGTTTGACAGGCATGAGCATTATACAAGAACCCACAATAAATAGCTTTATTATAAATTGCAAGAATATCAATCAAGAATTGTTACTACTTCGGTGGAAAATCCATGTTTTCTTTAATTGTCATGTTTTCTGCAAGTGGCTTCTGGAAAGAGTGGAAAACACTCATACCAAATGATTAATGTAACCTTTCTTTCATACGAACATAACCCTCAGCTTTAAGTGGATGAACAGATTAATAACAAAATTAAAGTCAGACTCCCAAAACTTAAGCTCAAGTCAATCGAAAAGGAATTATAGTATTACATACAAGATGAATTCATTTTCTGAAGGAAACGATCCTATAATACAATATTAATTCGGAGAGAATGAATTGACTCCACAAAAAAGCAGTTAAAGTCTCTTTGGGGAAGTCAGGGCTTAGTCGAGAAACATGTCAGAACATGTTTGTCAAAACACTTGAAACATTGGTATGATATTCATGATAATATTCATTTTCAACATCCATTCCTTCAGAGCATGTAATACAATCAATGCTGAAATGCATCGGTAGAGGAAGCCTAAACTTCAAAAACTACATGGATTATGCAGTTTATTGAACTTGTTTCTCACCGGGGACATCTGGATGGTTATTGAGTAGAGTATGTGCACATTCAGCAGATTAACATGCATGAATGAATGAAGAAAACCCCTAAGGCAAGAATGTAAAGTAGTGTTTATATTTGATGATCTGACGTAGCAGATGGGTTATTAAACCCAGAGTTATTCTTTGAGATAAGTGGTTGAAGCTGGAAGGATTAACATTCTTTCATCTCCTTTTTTTCCAGGAAAATGCTAAGATGCAAATGATGAATTTTATAGATGACATTGTCTAGTTACATAAGCAAAACAAGTTCATGCCAATCACTGCTCCTCTCTTTATATTTGATGATTTTATGTTGGTAATCAGGAACTTTTATTCTGCATTTTTAGAGATTAAGGACTCCATGGCCAAATTTACCAAAAGCGACCCAAGATAACCTGGCTAGATTACGTCCCTTGATCTATGGAAGGCCAAGTGTCAATCCCTAGTTATCTCTGAATTAATTTTTTTTTTCTTTTCAATGATCTGGATGGGAAATGAAAATGAAAAATTAATTTCATAGAGACAAGGTTTATGAGTGTGTATTTCCATTTAGATAACACAACTGATGGTAAATTTTATAGGAAGAAGAGGTTGCCATTTTACACTTTATAAATCGGTGCACTAACTCTTGATGCAAGTTGGAGTTTGGAGCTGCTGAAAGTAAGGCAGCTTTTAAGTATACAGGTATGTTGACCTCTATTTTTAATACTGTTCCATTCAAACGACAATTCTGTGTCCAAGGAAATAAAGATGAAATGTGTGACATCTCAGTTTTTGCTGACAGCCTCTTGTCAGTAGTCTCATCTCATAAACCAAAGCTCTTATCCAGTGACCCACTTTTAATTGTTAATATTTCTTAAGTGTCAAAAACTCATTGTGGTGGTAATAGTAATTATGAAAATGTTTGTGGTCAATGTTGGTGGTCATAATGGCGGTAACAGTAATGATGACAGGAGCTTGTCAAATAGAACAACCGCATATTAGAGGAGACTAAATCAAACCAAAAAAAATCCCAGTTCTTATCATGGTAATGATATTGCGGTATCAATGAAAGTTGAATTATCAGGAGGAAACAAAAAAGAAAAGGGAAATGAAGAAGGATATGTGAAGATCAAAAAGATTTGACTACATAGTGGTAATGATTGTAATAAAGGGAGATTTTCAGAGCTTCCATTCTTTTAAATGTTTCAAGGGGAATAGGCATCTCTGTGGTTCATTTTTCATTGAATAGTAGGGGTTACATTTCTTTTAATTGCAACAATAGGCTGTATCAGATCCAAGTAATTTTGGTCCTCTCCTCAATGGCCCGACATCCTACTGGTCTTACATTTCATTTGTCCTATCCCATAGGTCCTATGTCTCATGAGTCCTATGTGCCATTGGACTGAAGTCCCAGTGGTCCCACATAACACTGCGCCTGTTGGTCCTAGTGTATCTGTATATCCCATTGGTTTCATTTCCCATTGGGTTTATGTGTGGAGGTGTCGTGGTATAGTGGTTCATTCACTTGACTCTCAGTCAAAGGGTTGAGGGTTCAAATCCCTGCCCGGCACTTACATCCTTTGGAAAGACATGACTCCACTTTTACCACTCTCCACCCAGGTGTAAATGAGTACCCGATATCCCACAGAGCGCTACATATTTGGCAGCCAGCTTTGACGGGGGTAATAATATTAGAGCACCAGGAGTGCTAATGATGGATATGTATATAAGAAGCCACCATTATCATTATATGGTTTATATGTAATCATTAGATTTAATCTGACTAAAGAGGGTAGAATCTTCTAGAATCCTTCAGAATAATTTCTCTGATGCCTAAGGAATCTCTCAAGGACAATCCTGTACAGTACCCATGAAAGACAATGGCTGTCCGACTGATTCCTTGAAATGGGTGAAGAACTTGGCCCTCTGGTAGACTTTGGTAGGGAGTGGTCCAAAAAGTGATGTCATCTGAGTCAACAGGTCCTTCTTCTGCTTGGCCCAGAATAGGGGCTTCCCCAAGTACAGCTATAACACAAGGTGGAGAAAGAACATTACAGGAAGGGTAGAACATTGAAGCCTACAAATGTATTTAATGATCAAGTTTGATACAAAATGTATAACATCTAAAAAAAAAAACCTTAACCCACCACATTCATGATGATGCATAAAGAAAATTGAAAAAAGTGAGTTGATTCAGTTGGTCAAATAAAACTCCCTGCTCCATACAATGAGCATATGTGCTGGTGCTTTTCAGCGATTGATATTTCTTCATTTGGTTAACATTCTGACAACCCATCCACTATATGATAATACAGAGTGATATGTAGCTATTGCAAATATTTTTAATCTTTTCAGATTGATTAGATTGTGCTATTTAGTACCATCTTTACAAAATATACAATATTTCACAAATGTTTTTCTCTGAAGAAACCATACCTCAGCCAAGATGCATCCCAGAGACCACATGTCAATTTCTTGTCCAAAAGGGAGACCAAAGAGTACCTGCAATTGAGAGAAAGAAGATGAAGGAAAACTTTTTAATAAGGACAACAGAACACAATGGCGTATCCAGGATAACTTTACTTGGGGTGGGGGGGGGGGGGGGGGGGGGGGAGGGGCACAAATTTATGGTGATTCAGTACATATGGCCCACATGATAACAGTATGCATTCAGTTCATCTAACAATAACAAAATCTCTTGATATGACCATTGACACTAGTTAATGTATATCAGAAAGAAACACTAGTTAACAGTTAAATCACAAGATTCTCATTCGGGATGAAAAGAAATGAACAGAGACTTGCATCTTATGGGATGCATTGCGCTGGACGGCCTTTAAAGAAGTAAATACCTGCCAAGCAAAATCAATATATTCCATTTTGCTGAGGGAGAAGGGAACAATACGCCCTCTTTGCCTCTTAGATCCACCACTAAAAACATTAATGAATAAATTATTGTCATTATTAGAAATAAGAAACATGCTGGAGCACTTTAAGCTATTTTAAATATTAATGGGAGCATACTTTATTATTCCTTGAAAGGATTCCATGATGTTTATAAGATTCTTTTATTTCAAAGACAATTTTCCTTGAAATTAAATCGTTTCTGAAAATGAGGCCTAATTGACATTTTTTTTCGCAGGAAAAATTTGAGAATTCTTTGGGAAATTAGATCTCCTGTGGCATTGCTTTTAAATCCTGATAAAAAACAACATTTTCATTAACTAGCTCTCAACAACAGGCAATGAATTTCATTTGATTTCCTCATTGTTTAATAATGGCATAAACCTCACTCAAAATTTCACCGGTAATAGTTGAACAGATAAGAGACGGAAGAACAAACATCACGAGAGGCTTTAGGCAACTACACTTTAACAAATGGACCAGCAGAGAAAGTGAAGCTGACAGATTCTTTTACCAGCTCCAATCTACTTGAATTTCATTCTCCATCAACAGCAATAGCAGGAGATTTTTCCCACCGCAGTTTCGATTTGGCTTAATAAGGAAATATTTCTATTTTCACTGAACTACTTTCCTTCAAATTGTTATAAATCAAATACACCACACCAAAAGGGGGACAGATAATGCCCTCTTTTCTTTATATCACGACTCAGTTTCTTCATATGCGAGTGTCATTGACTCTTGCTGGCCCCTATGTGTACAAGTACAAAGAAACAAAACAAGACTTCTTGTGTTCCACTTTTCATGTGACATAAGAACTTGAACAGATTGCATGAAATGACAAGAAACATTCTTCCGTATTCTAATTAATGAGATAAATTGTATAAAGAATAAACAACATCAAACTGTGTCAGTAAAATACTTTTATAGACAGCAAATTGAATCTATTAGAATCATTGAATTGATGTGAAACTGAAGACGATGAATGTTCAGTAACAAATTTTACCCTTTTCATTTAATTTGGCACACTTGAAATACACTTGAAACAAAGCTTTAATGAAATAAAGCTTTCATGATTGAACTAGATTTGTCTAGATAGTAATCAAATGGTAGAGCTGATTGAGAGGGAAAAGAAAAAGAGAAAGAGAATGAGAAAGAGAAAGTAGGAACTGAGATTATGATAATTATTTATGAACCAACAAGCAGAAGTTTAAATTTCTTGCTTGCATTTTTAAGTTGAGATCTAAATAGATAGTTGTATACATAAAGAGATAAGGGGAGAAGAGGGAGAGTGGGATAATTAGGAAGAGAGATAAAAAGGGAGGGAAGGCAGGGCAAAACAAGAAAAAGTGAGAGACAGAATGGTACATATTGCAAGAGAGGGAGAGAGAGATAGAGAGAGAGAGAGAGAAAAGGATATAAAGAGAGTATAATACAAAAGGAAAAAAATGACAAAAAAGAGAAAGTGACGGAGGACAACACTCGGTCAAAAAAAAGTGTGCATCCTGAATAATGAGAAGATGAAGACAAAGAATGAGATACAGAAATACAGTATTTTAAGTAAATGATGAGTTACAAGGTAGTTGAAGAATGTAAATGGAGAAGAAAGAGATAAAGATTCAAAGTAGAGGCAGGGGTGGGGGGGGGGGCAATTGGGCATTGCAGACAGTCACAAACTACAATAAGGGGAAGATAAAAACCCATTCACAAACTCTGGCATGACTAAATCTTTATTTTTTCCAAGAAGAAACAACAAATAAATCAATACCCATGACAAATCATATATGCAAAATGAGGTTCAACGAGGAGACACAAAGGAAAGTCCCATCTTGCCGATTGTGTGACGATGATATTAATCTACACATGACTAATCCATAAATTGGGATGATTCAGGGGATTTGCCACGCATCTGACTGACAGGCCGGTGTATGGAATAACACGGCCTCGGGGAGAGACGTCAAACATGGCATGACAGATTACATCTGCGCTGCCTCCCCACCATACAGCCCAGAATGAGTTTAAAGACAATAGTAATTAGCAATCAAGAGATTAATAGTATTGACTAAAGCAGGGGAGAAGAGAGAGGAGAGGGGTGTCACTATTACCCCTCATCTTGTGTTCTGGGGTGTCATGTTTCATGCAACGATCGCATCAGGGCACGGCCGTAAAGAGCCTTTAATTGAAAGCCCGGCGCATCGGGCAGGGAAAAATGGAATTAGTATAAGGTGTCATCGTCTGAGCAAACAGAAGCAAAACTATGAGAATCGGGGAGATGCGCTCGCTAACCCAGCAGTTCTAAAAATAGAAGTGACATCATCTATCCGAGCGCATGACTGGGATGCGATATGAGAAGATATTTTATGGAAATGAAAATACAAGGAGATTTCACAATCCGATAGCCTGAAGGATTGATTGAAATATATTTCCTCAAATAGAAGACATAAGAAGGATGGATACTGGATAGCTTGAGCAAGGGATGTGTAGTTATTTGTGTTTTCAACTTCATACCAGGGCCTAAGTAATTTCATTAAAATTAGAATTATCTGCATTATAATGAATTCCAATGGCACTAGTGAAATATTTTCTATGTGAGAATTCTTTTATGTCAGTACAAAAAACAATGAAACAACATTAGGCCCTAAACATGACTGAAGGAAGCAAAATCAGAAAGCAAACAAGAACAATGTAAGAACCCCCCCCCCCAACAAAAACAAAAAACAAAAAAATATTGACATGAAACAATATGGTAATTGTGAGGGCTTGTGAAGTACTGTTGCTTATAAAGGACATATATCCAATGGCAATTTATTATTGCTAAACAAAACACAAATTCCATCCATTTAAAAGTTTAAAATTCTAAATGGCATCTCTTCCCCCACCTTTTAAAAGAATGAAAGATCACAAAAGAGCAACATATAAAAGAAAGCACAACGTAAGAAAAAGGAAATGTGAATTTAAGATGACTCAGGCTTCTGACCCATAAAATCATATAACTTTTTATTCACAAGAGCTAGACAAGTAGAAAATAATTCTGCCATTTATTTCCAATTCAGCCTCACTTCCCTCCCAGCTGACTGTCTTTTTAAGTGTGGCACCTTAGCAGAGTTCACTGCCATCCGTTTGCATCATTTACCTAAACAAAATTTGCAGTATCAGCTGCAGGCCTTTAGAAAAAGACAATAAATATAGGTCACCGAGCAAAGGGCGAGACTATATTTGCGTACAAGGGAATATGAGAAGATAATTGACATCGCATGACCTCAGTGTTATGATTCATAGCAGAGGGTTGTTGCATGGTTGTTGGCCCTTTCTATTAAATTCTCTGATCTCGATGAACTTCAGGTTGCAAGGCTAATCTAAGGTAGATGTGGAAACCTTTCAGAGTTTAGAGGATAACATTTATTCCGCTACAGCTGCTGGGCTATTTCAGATCAATACTTGAAAGTTGGTGGCATTATCAAGGTTATGGCTGTGATTATCAAAGTTATTTTTATATATATCATAACTGTCATTGGAGGAATTACTTCCTCTCATAAAGATTTATCACTCAGGTGTTGTGATGTGTTGTGATGTGCTTATCATCCCAATGCCTTCCTTAGAAAGGGTATCAACATCAAACACAGTGTTTAAAACAAAGGCCAGGTATATTCAAAGCAAGTACTATGATGACTGAATAAAAAGTACTCTTTTTCAAATAAACTCTAGTCCAAGAAAAAAATAAAAGTCTGACTATGAAACGTACCAGCAGCCCCATTGAACATGGTTTTAATACTATATTGCATAGTTCATCAATAAACTCTCTCTTGGATACTTTAAACTAAAGCTTTCAAGAAACATCCGGTCCATTCCTATGACATTAACCCACAGGCTGGCTAATTAATCATGTCATATTTGAAGAAAAAGGGAAGATAATACATGTATCCATCATCCACTATCCATTACCTAAATTAGTAGCAAAGACGAACATCATCAACACTTAGTCAAAAGATTGGCCTATATGTTAAGCCGAAGGTGTAAATGTACTCTACCATGCCAAATCTAATTAAGTAGGATGATATGTAACTTGTGACATATGGGACGCATCTAATTAAGACCAGAGAGGGAGGTACAGGGGAGGTATGAGGCAACGAGGGTGAATGACCTGACGGTCTTTCTCCCCAATACTAATAGAACAAGGTAACTTATAAAGAAAAGAAGAAGAAATCACCATCTCTTCTAAGAATACCAGGCAAGAGTCGGCTAAACAAATGCATTTCATCTGCGCTCCGAGGAGAAAAATTAACTGATTTTACATCTATAGAGGAAAATTCCTGCTTCTTGCACTTTGTATATCATATTCTTAATTTGCACTAAGAAAACTATGAAAGAGACTGTGTGCATTGACTGAGTAAAGTACAAATTCAAGAAATAAAATTGATTGCTTTAGACGCATGATGGGATTTGCATTCTTTGTGTTTCATGTTATTTGATATTCATGAACACTGAACAAAGGGAAGCAATTAATTACAGGTAAGTAGTTGTACTATAGATTTTCATTAACTTTCTTAAGTCTACCAGTAGTTCAGTACCTTAAAATATAGAATACAAAACAACCAGTTACACTTTGTGAGGTGCTTATGTTTCACTTTGTTGCACCTAACAGCCCAACAAGTCAACTTTCTTTCCTTTCCATGGAAGATTCGATCCAGTCCTGAGAAATACATTAAAAACTTTACCCAGGTCCTCTATTTATATTTCCTCTCCTGGTGAATTACGTGAGAAGGATAGGTTCCCTGAGGTTTACCGAGAAGAAAAAGAAAATGCCCTCTGCTCGGAAAGACTGGAGAAAGCATTAGAAGGATCACGCCAAAGTCTCTCTGCTGGCTTGCCTTTGCTTTCCTTCTAAACACCCGTCAATGTTTCCAAACACACGTCAAGCAGCAGACAAGTCCAGACTTGTCTAAGGTTCTCTGATTCATGTATTGTTTGTCGGTGCCAACTGTTCGCCTTCTCCCTCCGTCATCTTCGGAAGATGAGGAACTCTAAAAGGCTTTCAGATATCGAGCCCTGGCGCTTTTTCCCAGGTTTGGGGTTCAAGGGGTGACCTACAATGTGAAAGCTCTCTTCAGCCCCATTCACACCTGACTCATTAAACTACCTACAGGTTACCATGGCATGTGTGAATGAAGCTTTATGCTTCTTGTTTGTTGAGGTAGACACACATGTTCTGAGATGATGGTCAAGGAAGCGGAATATGGAATCTTCTCTTGAGAGCTAGAAGAGCTTTAACTAGTTTATTTGAACACAAAGTTAACTAGTTTATTTGAACACAAAGTTAATGCCCTTCTGGCTCTCGATCACCAGATGAATTACTGCTATAGCAGAAAATGCAAGACAACATCTGATTGGAGCCTGAAGAGGGTTCACCTATATCATTCTACACAGGGTCACCACCATTAAGGTTCTTAAAAGATGATGAGACCTTTTCTTTGGTTAAGGGATGCATGGCCATGCCCCTGTCTGATTACATAAGACATTGAATCATCTCTTGTTATGCTCTTGGATGCCTCCCAGCTATGGTGGACGAAGCACGGAAACAAAATCGGACTACAGCTTAGCTGACTTTATAATTGATGTTAATTTGATCAATCTACACAATTGAGGTCAATTTGAATTTCTATAATTATCCAAGTCCTAATGACAGGCTCATGTATCAACTTTGGTTGCCGTTATGCCGATAAATACACACAGACACAATTAATTCCACTCCGATTCTTCTACTCTGCCTGTATCCTTCAATCCATACCGGTAGATTATTAATGCCTCTATGGAACTATATGAGATGGGTATCATGCAAAGGGGAACATGTCTAGTGCTTGGGACTTATCAAAAATTAAATTACACTGATCCCTGTCATGCATGTGGGAATGATCAGCTAAACTTCTTGGTTGAATTATACACCAACAATGCCGGCAATCCAGCACTTCCGCAAATGAATGTCTCACATGGCGCGAGGCAATAACATAAAACACGCCTTGATGGTATTGATGAGGTAAGGGTTTGATGAATGCCGGATGACCTTACATGTATCCTCCTTTCTACTCTTAACTATCTGATTGTGTTCAGCCGAGGTTACTCTCGGTCACTGAATGGACAGTGTGCTCGGCCAGCTCAATCTACACCAAACAAACCAACAAACTTTCAGACCAACCCAACCATCCATGCACTGATAGTACACAGCTTCTCTCCATTCAGTTTCCAGCGGTCATTGAACTCGCAAGGAAATACAGCTTTTTCCAATTCATGCCCTTTTATGGGTTCCCAGAAACCTTTACTAGATTCCCACATTTACATTCAGCACATTCAAGCCTGGGCATGTTTGAAGTTTCTTTTTTTCTTCCTACATCTTTTCCCTCTCTGGTTCCTTCTTGAATTGTCGGAGAAAAAAAAAAAAACTACCGTTTTCATGCCTAAGTGTATTCTCAGGAAAGCTGCATGTTACCCGAACCGACAAATTGGCAAAATGCCACACCTGTAGGACAATTTTTTGTTTCTGTTACATAAACTCATCAATTTTATTTTTCTGTTACACAAACCCGTTCAGATGTAGAGATAGGGAGATAGTGATTGGGGGGGGGAGAGAGAGAGAGAGAGAGAGAGAGAGAGAGAGAGAGAGAGAGAGAGAAAGAGTGAGAGAGTGAGAGAGAGAGAGAGAGAGAGAAGGTAGGGGGAACCAATAGTGAGAGGAAGAGTATGTCAATAATTAACTTTTTGAGCATGTGACTTCAACTACATCTTTATTTCAATCTTCATTATATTTCTGTCATCTCTAGCATCTAAATCAGAATCAAAACAATTCTCCTCAAACTTTTTTTATATTGGGCTACTTCATCATATGATCAAGTAAATTGAAAGAAAATTTATCTCTAAAACAATTCTAGAAATACAGTAAGAAATTTCAGTGATTTGGGTTTCTTGATATAATTTCCTATTACAGTTCCTATTACATCTACTGCATAAAAAACAATTTAGAATTCATTTGAGCCAGTAATTTTCTTTCCATCAATATAAAGCTCACTTAACAATACTTAAGATTTACTTTATATTGTTGTATTGTTGTTCTTTTTGTTGTTGCATGTATACATGTTCTTTACTATTGAAAACAATGTTTGCACACAGTAATGAGTGAAAGTACAAGAAACAAACATATCGACTTTAGACAAAATCCCTACAAAAGAATGTTATAAAACACCTCAAGTGATTGTACAATGGGTGATTCAAAAGGTACCGCAACGTCTTCCATTGTGGGTGTTGGGTAATATCCATAGATCCTTACAAACTGCTTGTAAACGCATTCAACAATCTGACAAGCATCAAGTGGCCTAAAGTGGATAGTATCTTATCTCCTCATGAATTCCTTAACCATTTTTTTTCCAGGCTCTATGAAGTGTCTGTGGGAAAACTGTGGTTACATGAGTATTAAAGTGAGGGAGAAGGATCACTCCCAGCTGGCTGAAAGTAATCTGGTTTTACGAGTTCATCATGACATTTAATGCATCATCAAAGAGTTTAAAGACAAAAATTGAGTGCTAGTAAGGATGACAAAAATAATTTGTGAACTATCTCATTCTTTGTATGTCAGTTTGGACAAATATCATAGCAGAAATGCCTCTTAAAGAGGATTGTTTTTCAAATGCCCTCATCTTGAAATATGACGATAAATAGCTGAACCCTATCCCCTCCCTGTGTGCAGTGCATGGGATTTTCACCAAGACTAAGTCTATGTCTTTAGAGTTTGTTGATCCCAATAGTATCAATCAATCAATATGCAAGACAAAATAATTTCCCAATCGCTTCTAGAAAGTTCTTTCACACTTTTACCATGTTACCAGTACTCAACTTTATCTTTAAATGTAAGTACGAAGGGAAGAGAGGTACCTCAGACTCGATGGTTGCTGGAGTGTGGAAGAGGATGACCACTCCACAAGATTAATTTCCAGTCCGTAGAGGGAAACCAAACATTTGAGAAATGTGATCTTAACACTTCGTGCTGTTATACAACTCATTCATATTTTAGATGTAGGAGAGTTCAATGACTACATGAGAAAATTAGAATCAAAGTAAAATTGATGTTTAAGGGAATTAAAGGGTGGCCTACTATATAGTTCCTCAACATGTTTTAGTGCGAGTGTCTATCACCATATTGGCATCATTGGTTGCTGTTTTGTTGATGAACATTTAACCAAAAAGTTGTAAAGGTCTTCATCTGCTAAGCAGTTGAAGATTATCAGTTCACAACTTTTCCTTATAGCATCATTTTTTGTATCTGTTTATATTTTCCTTTACTTTCTTTTGCTAAAAAATGAATTCATATTCTACTTCATAAATCCCAGCAACAACAAAAAAATACAAAAAACATTATATGCAAGTGGGTCAGATTTCTCAAAATGAAAGATCATATGCAGAGATAACCTACAAATATCATGTAAATAACCATACAAAATGAGAATTTGAATCATGTTATATAGGCTATCTCTGTCACTTTGATGATCTGATAAGTTTGATGACTACATCACCTATTGTCCATCTACATCATCCATCATCTGAGCACCAGAAGGGCATTACATGTTGCCCCTCTCACATGTATTTAAACATCTTTCTGGCTCTCAAACGTCTATAATGTCATGAAATATATCTTTTTCATTGTCTCTCATGTTTGTCACACAATTCTTTTTTTTTTATACTGTCATCTCTTTTATTTTATGGGAAATGTGTTTATTTTTTTCCTTTTTGAGATACAAATAATAGCTCTTTTTTTAGTAAGCAAACTTTGCTTCAATTTGTTGAATGATTGAATAAACCTGCCCAGATGCTATAGTGAGTAATGCTTTTACAGGGATAAAAAAAAACATGTATTTGAAAAAAGGATGAATGAATCACCATTGCCATTTGAAAGAAATTCAAGAAAAATTTCACAAACAACTTCAAGATATTTTCATAATTTGACATTTCAAAGACCAATGCTCTCCTACCATTATGTCCCAAATCTTTATGTCTTAAATCAAGAAGACAAAAACGTGTGAGTCACCATGAAATGTAGTTATGAAAGTAGTTTAGGAACATTTAAAATCATCATAAGATGCTTTTTTATAAATCATCGATTTTAAAGACTATTTAGGTGCTGCTTTCCCCTTCTCTTGTTCTAAAATTAAGAAGGACAAAAATGTAGAGCAGACATCAAAGATCAAGATGAATAATCAGAGCACAATTTCCTGTTTAGGAGAAAAGAAGTCACCAGACATCAGAAGATAACAGAAGGAAGAAGAGTCAAGAAGATGGAAAGAAAAAAAGAAACAAAGAAAACCCCAAAAGAGAAAAGAAATATCGAAAAAGTGAGAGTGCAAAACAATTGTAGAACCAAATTTGTGACATATCTAAAGCTTGATACATTTATGTAAATCTAACTGGTTTATCAAACAAGATCTAGAACAGGATATGAATTATATGAACCTAATCTCCTTTCTGACTTGATCACGATGTGAATATAATCAATGCCTGAAATTGCAATTTTCTCATGTTTCTCTTTTCTTATTATATCAGTGTCCAAGAATATTTGAATCCCCCTCCCCCCTAAAAAAAAGAAGAACATTTTGGAAGTTCTAGAATCACAACAATCAGTTTGTAAAAAATCTTATTGTAGAGTGTAAATTAATATTTTATATTCAATTGTTATAACTCCTGTATAACTCCTTTGACCCCTCCAAAATATTTCCAATATGGTTTTGCGCTTTACAGTTGTCTATGTTTCCATTTTGATTACAAATCTCTTTTTCCTTCTACTCCATAATTTTTTTTCTTCTCTCTCTCTCTCTCTCTCTCTCTCTTCTCTCTTTCTTTCTTTGTTATTGGTGTCTTTCTCCTACGTTTCTGCAGTCTTTCTCTTTCTCTCTCTGCTTATTTCCTTTTCCTTTCATTATTTTTCTTTCTTTTGTTATTTCTCTCCTTTTTCCTCTCTTAGCAAGTGACATGAATATATATTGCTCATCCTTTCCCGCATCATTGTTGATAATGAATGGTCATCATGTTTGGAATCTTGTACAATTTTGATTGAATTTGTTTATAATGTATTTGCTGTATTAATGCTTCTTTGATAAATAATGTATGTTATATTTTTAACTGTATGTAGTTTTGATGTATTTTCAGGGTCATTGAAAACCAACTGTTGTTGAATGGGCTAAACTGGTAAAATATAAATATAGACGAAAGTTGCTCAGGATCACATTGTTTTTCCTTGTTAATGTGCCAATCATAATTACATAGCATACAAAGTTCACCACTACATAATCACACTCCAATCTCCCTGAAATCTATGTTAGATATGAATCTATCCCCCTTTTCTGGAAGAAAAAAAAAGAGTGGATTCCTCATCAGCCAAACAATATTTCTGCAAAATAAGGAGATAACAATATGTGGTCTCACTTCAACCCCCCACTTTCCTTGCTTTTTAATACGCTTTCTTTTGTGGAAATATTTCCCTCCTCATCCTTCCCCAATTATGATACAAATGATAGCTCCTGAAGCTCACAGTGACATTTATTAGTAGGATTTTTAATAGACTGAAGAGCTTTAATAACCATAGTGCCAGGAAAATGCAAATTGAGACAAAAGAACATACTCTGTTCAGAGCCAGAAGGGCATTAACTCTGTGTTAAATAATATAAGTACGCCCTTCTGGCTCCAAACAGAGTGAAATGCGGCAGTGTCTGGGGGCAGAATGAAGTGGGGTTGTAGGATCACTGATACGCTATGACGAGACTGCACACACCAGAGTTGAATGGCCTTATGGTGAAAGACCTTTATGCTTGCTCCGAAAGTACAAATGACTCTGGACAAAGTGGGTTTTTTGTATTCTGAAAATGGCGAGATATAGGAAGTCATGAGGAAGATATGGGTCGGGCTGGTGTTCAGTGCAATTGATTTTGAATCTCTTGTTTTCCTTACATTGTTTGTTTGTTACACATTTCCTTTCAATTAATAGCATTTCATTTAAGTTATTTGTTGTAGGTCAGGATGAAAATAAAGAGAGAATGAGAAGGGGAAAAGGCAGAGAGAAACAAAGAGAGAAACAAAATAAAAGGGGATAGAGAGACAGAATAACAGATAGAGAGGGGGAGAGAGAGAGAGAGAGGGGAAAGAGAGAGAGAGAGGGGAAAGAGAGAGAGAGGGGAAAGAGGGAGAGAGATAGGGAGAGAGGGAGAGAGAGAGAGGGGGAGAGAGGGAGAGAGAGCGGAATAGCCAGCATAGTAAAAAATAAAAAATACATCCTCTGCTGAGACCCAGAAGGACTTAAATGCTATACTGTGTGTAAAAAATGTGTTAATGCCCTTCTTGCTCTATGCAGACAATATAAAAACAGATTTAGACGATAAGGAAAATGGAAAAGAAAAGGAAGGAGATAATTTCGCCAAAGTTCTCATAACGAAACAAAAGTGTGGTCTCATTGGACACTCGAGCAAAAAATGACACAACACTTTGAAGAAATTCACGGCCCCTTTGGGGCTATCTTCTCGCCTCCCGGGAGCGACGGCGACAACCAGACTCATCTCTCATCCACCACAGATGCAATTAATCTATAATACAAGATGGAATGTTGTTAAACTAAGTACTTCTGTCCGAATCCCCCATTTTTTCTCTTTATATTTTACATTCATTTTTTCATAGAAATCCAAGCTCAATTAGTTCCCATTGAAATACACAAGCTGATTCGCTTTCTCCGAGGCATAACTGTTACTTGCAGTAATTGTGCTTTCATTAGCCAAAGTTTACGCGTTCCATCGATCATGTGGCTACACTTTACAATCTGCACAATGAGGTTTATGACACAAGATAATAACTTTGTGGTCTGTGAATGTACGCCTTCTTGCAAAGAGCAGTGAGGCTTGATAACTAAATATATTTGAGGGAGTGAACAAATTGGTAAAGAAGAAGGGGCAAGAACGGAAAACAGGAAGCAATTTTTGAAGTAGGGGTTGATGTCCCACTTTACTCACTGAATGAGCTCATCATATTTTCGCTTTTAAAACAAAACAAGTGTTACTTATTATACAATCTAGAATTATATTGGAAGTAACTTGTTTATTTCAGATGTGTGAGAAGATGGTGAACAGTACATTAAAAAATTTGAGTCAAAGAACAAGCTTTGTAAAACCAGTCAACAGTTTAAACCAGCACGTCATTAGACTACATTACTAGCAAAGCTGTAAAACTAGACTTTCTATTGTGTTTCATACTCCAAAGCATCAACAAACTTGTTTTTAAACTCTAATCAAACATTTTTTTTTTAAATCTTTGTTTAAAAAAAAAAGTAATTTTGACTTTCTTGAAAACAATATGAAGAAGTTATTTCCACAAAACCCTTAAATATATATTAATAACGAAATAAAGAGAGAGAGAGAGAGAGAGAGAGAGAGCAAGAGAGAAGAAGATAATTGGAGAAATATCAATGCTTAATATTACGAGGTTGAACAACCGAAGAACAGCTTAGTTTGTATCTTGATAGTCCGTAAAAATCTTTATTTCCAGGAAATCTTAAAACAAACTGTACTGCATGAATTCATCAAGCCTTATCTAGATGATGCACAATAAGCTTTTTCCACAACTATGCATAATTTACGGATAATTGGGGAATTAAAATGACAGCAACAAGCTAATGCTGTACCCACTTCCCATCTGAAAAGTAACTCAAATAATGTCAATATGATGCACAAAAAGAAGAGAAGAAAGAGAAACACAGAAAGCTAAATGTTAGCAAGAGTGAGAAACGAATGACATGAATGAGGTGAGGGAAAAAGAAGAGAGATAGAGATTGTTTCTTTTCAAAACCAGTCTTTAATAAAAGCATGATTCACGACCATGTAAGCACCGGTAGGTGTTTCTTAACTCCTAGGCCAACAAGTTTTAGAGCGATAGCCCAGGCATAAATGAAAGAGATGATTAGGAATGTTTTTACGAGTTGTTTGATAAGTACATTTGGTGTACTGATGTTTCATAGGAATAAACTTTGTAATGATGATAGCTATTTTTATTTTAGGGGTGGGTGGGGGGGGGGGGGTGGGCACTGGGCAGGATTTGCCAACCACAGAAGAAAAGGTGTTAATTCCCCATCAGATGCACCTTACATAGCAGCATGAAGAAAAACTCATACACATGGCTAATCAGCTGATATTTCACTTGATAGAACATAACATAACATAACCTCTCACTGGGAAACATTACATTCCAGGCACTTCCCCTGAACGCAAGTAGATTATGACTAATGTGCCAACCCTCTTGGAATGTTACATGGTATGTAATGTACACAACTGGAAGTCATTACTTAATCAAAACTAGAAAATACCACATCCATTACCAGTAACTATTACGATGAGGAAATAAAGTAAGTGAGCATTTAAAGTGCAACGATAGAGAATCTGATTACACCTGTCTTTCAGAGAGTGGACACTAGAGGGAGGCATGTATGAATATTAGTATTGAAGGAGGCTATCAAGTTTGCAAGCAAGGGTTCTGGTCATAACTAAATTCTGATTGAATGCATGTTACAGATTTTAGAAAAATATCAACGGCTCTAATGTCTCTTTGGAGCCAAAAGGGCATTACGTCATACACTTTAACAGTGTTAATGCCTTTCTGGCTCTGAACAGACAATAAGTATGATATGCTGAGAGCCAGAAGGGCAATAACTAATATTGCTCGGAAAGAATTCATAACTTTCCTCTTGGCTTTCAAAAGATGTAATGATGTAGGTCAGACTGGCATGTTAACAGCAAGACAGCAGACAGGTCAGCACCAAACAAGAATCATTGTACTTTTTGGTTTCATAATTAAATACATACATAATGCTGCTGATGTATACATGTATGTAGTTTGTAGTCTGTCAAGAGCCAGAAGGGCATTGCACATGAATCAATCTTTACAGAGCTGATGTCCTTCTCGCTCTTAGCTGATGAAACGTCACAATAGCATTGTTTTCATAATGACCTTCCTGTCCTAATTGATAGTGCCCATCTAATTACCCCAACAGGGGTGCATATATATATATATATATATATGACAGATCTAGATCATCTACCTACATCATTACATATACCGGTAGGAAGAAATGAAACCATGTGAGTTTTCTTCTGTCTTGTCTTGGGTGATGCCTTTTAAACAGGTTATTGGAATGAGAAAGAGAGGGATGACCTTATGAATGTTGTCTTTTCATGGACATATCAAGCACTTGTACTTTAAATAAAGCTGTAATGCTAAATGGAAAGTTTTACAAAGAAAAACAGAGCTGATTAACTGGTTAGGGTATTTGGTTTGGTGAGGATGCACAAAAACACACAATGGAAATGGTCATCAGGTAGCAGGGAAAAATGAATTGATTGACTTCACTCATCCAACTAAATAAATGCTGCTGAAACGATTAACCCTTAAGATGCAACAAGTATATAGATACAAATAAATATATAAATAAATAAAAAGTTTAAAAAAATATTTCATATGACAAATTTTCAAGCATATTGCCTATTTCCATTACCGGTATTCATTTCTTTCATACAAACATATTTGTTTTCACGATAACTACCGGTAAATGAAAATTATGAACCCATTTTGAAGTTCAATAAGGAACACAAGTTTTCTTCCCTTGTTTTAAAATAATTTATGAAATATCAAAATTTAGGTGATTTTAACCACTTATGGCAATTGGAGGGTCGGGACCTCCACCTTTATATCATTCAAAAAGTGCATTTGTTATCTTGTGCATGCATCCCTTTGTAATTGTTGCAGTACTATCACTGCCCCTTCCATGACCCACTTACTGTCCATTATCTAGGACATAGATTATGTTAGCAACATGAACTAGATCACGATGACAGGTGAGTTTATTTCTCTATGCAAGGGGCAGGGGGAATGTTAATAGGTGGGGTCAAGGTACGGCCAATCGGCCATAGATGTCATCATCACTGTATGCCATGATCACCTAGGATAGGAGCTCAATTATAAAGTTATCTATCATTTACATAACTACCCTAGAAGATTTCCTTCAGGAAGTCCCTTGAAGTGAGCGAACAATGAATTATACAATCCCAACGTGACAGGTTGATGGTAGTGTAATTATTTGCAAAGCCTTTAAGATAATCCATAAATTTCAGTACCATATCGACAGCATATCTTTAAATAAAATGAAATATAAATTCTCTGAAGAATTACTGTAAATAAGGCAATGAAGATTTGCTTTATGATAGCAAGTAACTTGTTTAAAGATGGATGTAAAATCCTTTATATTTCATCAAAAGCTTTCCTTAAATATATTAAAAGAAAGAATAAAGCTGCTAAAAAAGCAGGAGCATAGTTCTATCATGGCTGACTGTAATATGCTTTATCATGATATCATGGGGCAGAGGAACTAACACATGAGCCTGCATGATAGGCTGAAATAAATTACATTTTAATTTTGTGTTAAATGATATCAATTAACAGCTTTCTGGCTCTCGGTTTAATGTCAATACAGCCAATAACAAGCAATTCAACTCATCAACTATCAGTGTTGAAGTAAAATGAAAACAAAGTTAATATGCTATTTAATACCTTTAAGATGATCAATTGCACTATCTGCGACCTACTTGACAGCATACCACCTAAATAATAAACCCTCTCATACAAATTCAATGAAACCTGAGGACAATAACCAGCTTGATCTAGCAACTATCATTAATTTAGCTGTCTGGTACCATAGCAAATGCTGCGGTCATTGCCCGGCCTGAATAGAAACAGTACCAGTCAATCTACCACTGTCCCACTCATTAAGTGTAATTATTATTGTTCCAGTGAAATAGGTTAAGTGTGCAATTGCGCATCGCAGATTAAATAGAGCAAACTATTGTGACAAACTAATGATGCCTATCAAGGGATGTAGATCATGTCCTTAAGAAAATGATTGTGGTATGTGTCATAGATGTGATGATATGGATAGAGTCAATAGCTTATGTGTAAATGAGACCACTTGCTATTTTAAGTACCATCAAGTCAGTTGTTGTTAGCATGATGAGGGTATGATTTAACCAAAACATATTTATAATAGAATCAAAGGAGCCATAGACCCTGCCCTCTGTGTTATTCACATATATGCACAGCTCCCCCCCCCCCCTACTTTAAAAACGAAAATGGCTCCACTGCTCCTGAGAATGCATAAAAAGAAATACAGGTGAAATAAATGACATAGAGCAAAGGAGAATAATAAAGCAGAGACAAAGGATACTATCAGGCAATCAAGAAAAGAGGATCAGGAGAAGGATAGGTAGGCAGACTGAGAAAATAATCCTACCAAACAAATAAGCTGTCAACACCATTTCATGTCCATCAAAGCAATATTGTATAATCAGGCATACGGGAGCTGCACTTGTGAAATCACTCATGTGACTAATTTGTTCTACATATCCATCTAATTGCATTACAAAACCTAAAATCTCCCCCCCCCCCCCACACACACACATCAGTTTTGTCGGCTCAGAGGCAGAAGGATGCTAATTTGTATCCTTTTAATACTACTTAACCCAATGACTACTGAAATCTCTCATTACCCTAAGCTATACTGCAGAAAAAAATGGTTCATGGAGGCAGTGGTTTAATGCCTTCTGTCTGGCTCTCCTATACTCTTTTCACACTGGTTTTGCTTAACCCCGTACTTTGCTTAGCCCCGTACTATCCTTAACCCCGGACTATTTTTTTGGCTTTTCACACTCGCTATTTTTAGTCCCGTACTAGCGCCTATTCCGGAATAAGAAAATTCCCGCTGTTCTCACTGCATTTCGTTAACCCCGGATATCGTGTATGTTATGATAGGACATACTTCGCATCTGGCCAGCTGCGATACGCTCCATTGCGTAGTACCGGACTATTTTTCGTTTCTGTTCTCATTCGTTTGCTTAGCACCGCAATTGCGGGGTTAGCAGGAGTTAGCACCACAATTGCGGAGTTAGCCCTGCTATTTTGCAGGGTTAGTTAACCCCGTACTATAGGTGGGGTTAGCCAACTTTAGCCCACTTTGGTAAAAGCCAGTGTGAACAGAAAGTGGAATAGGCTTAACCCCGTACTATAGGTGGGGTTAAGACCCCCTTAACCCCACCTATAGTACGGGGTTAAGGAAAATATTGCCAGTGTGAAAAGCATACCAGTGACAGTTTTATTATTTCCCAGGTCTTAGAAAAGGTGTCTCTTCCACAACAGGATTAGGGATAGTCTTACCATTTATTATTTTCCTAGCATGAGACGAGAGATTTTGAGGTAATCTTTAATTCCCTTATTTTACTTGTTATAAAGTATTTAGATTATGAAGTTCTAATTGCATTTTATACACAAATCATGCACAGTTTTTGAACACATTCCTATATACAGCTATCCATCATTGGACATGTTATTATTTCATATGGTGATTTAAAGAAACTAGATAATACCTACGAAGTTGCATTAATAAGTGGTAGATATGAAGTAACAACTTTGCCATTAACTCAAATTAAAACAAATATGTTATTCTTTTTTAAATCTTATTTGCAACATGAATACAGAAGGTTCAATATTTCATTTAAGTATATAAATAAATAAAGAAAACAATCTCATATTGACATATAATCCGGTCAGCTGTTAAAAGTTCATCTAGTTTTTAACAGAAAACATAAACTTCTAAAATGCCAAGGTCAGCTGAAATCCTTTAGAAATGAAAACCTGTCAGTATTCTTAAGCTTTACAAAGAAAATTCAGTCCATATATACATATAATCTGACTGATCTTTTCAAAAGGAATGATCAATAAATGACTTTCAAAAAAGTTCAAAAAGTAAAAGGAAGGGTACATGCTTGTTGAGATTTTAAACAAAGATTACAGTTTGAGCAATGAAAATTCTAGTATTAAGATCTTTAATTTTTGAAGTCATAAATGATGCAAAATTGTCATAGAGGAAGTCCCTCTTTTATTTATACAAAATTTCCAATCTAGGGTCCACCTTTCTCTCTGTTTGATTTATTTTCATGGCCTCAGGCATATCAAATTTTATTGACCTACTTCCACAAGTTCAACTTTTTCCTTTTAGAGTTACAGACATTGCAAATTCAATTTCTACCCCATGATGGGCGTGTATCAGTACACCCTTGGAACATGTGCATGCGTACGTCACAGGCGTATGTTGAACATTTTGAGGGGCAGACGGAGGACTATTTATCTCAAGAAATCCTTGTCTGCTTGAATGAATACATGTGATTTTGCCAAAATGTGGGAATAATGTTTTCCTTTCCAGGGCAGCAGATGCTCGAAAATCGATTCCAAAGCTCTAATACCGGGTAAGGCCATTTCTTAATTCTCAGTGATTGACACATGGACATACATATATGTATGTACGTATGTGTGTATACAGGTATGTCCATGAATTAAACAAAACCAGTATTGCTGTCTGATTTTTTTTTATATAACATATCTTGGTCTTGGGACTTTGGCCGCTCTCGAATCCAATACCAATGCACATGTATACATGTCCCTCAATTAAAAAGAAGGTAAAAAAGAAGAACATTGCATCAATTAATATCCAGAGCTCTTAAAAGGGTTTCACTTACAATTGTACATGATGTATAATGAAGGAAATAAATCAATGTCATACATGCTGTACATTAGCATACAATCAGCCTCTTCATTTTGTTATGAATTACATACAAATAAATCAACGTATAATCTTGTCAAGAAAATGACATTTAAGTTCTAGTAAGATTGGAGAAAAGACATAATGAACCATTAACAGACCAAAACTTATTGCTATACTTGAGATATTTCCCAATAAACGATTTCTTTTGAGAAATTAAAAAGAAAGGAAAAACTGAACATTTTGATGGAATTCTTTATATACCAAAGATTGTTTGACCACCTTGTTATTCCCTTCCTGCAACTTATATGGTTTAACATGCACAGCTATTTTCAGATCAAATATCTCTTCCCTAAAGCCAACTCTATTGAAGCTTGATGAATTCCTGACAGCTTCTGAAAAGAGATATCTAGGTCTCAGACTCAATTTTCACACCAGTTGTGTTCACTTCAGGTGCTGTCCACACAGCCACACTACCGATAGTCAGGTCATAAACTGCTTTCATGTATGGTGTACAGCCCCTTAGGGGAATGTTTGTGCACATGATCCAGCCTAATGAATTAATCCAGTTTGACTTTGACTGCAGACTTTCGATAGGGAACGAGGTTGGAAATGAGACAGCAGTCAGACTTTTATGGCAAGACAGTGCTGAGAAAGAAGTTCAGAAGTGCAAACACAACCTTAACAAACCAGATGTATAGTTGAGAAAATTGTGTTAAGGCAAATCACCACCCATATTCTTTCCCCATTTCTCTATTTCGTATCCGTTTTCTTTCAAATTCATGCCTTATTGCATATCAAAATGATCACGGTCCCATGGCAACGTTTTATTAACGACTGTCAATAAAACAGTTAAAACTGTGAGGTCTGAGGCTATTGGGACCCAGATACGTCTCACTTTGACACAGTTAATATGTTAGGATAAGTAGGACAAATCAATCAATGAATATGGCTCATAGCTATGTCATATTATCATGCTCTATTAAGGGGAAATTATTCTAAAATAATCATGATGAAAAACATGTGAGGCATGTTCATGTTCAGGGAAAGAGTGAGATTTAAATACCAGTATTGATGTTTCGATATCACAATAAATACTTGCCCTTATCTGCTGCGTGAATATAAAAGACTTACAAATGGTTATATTTATATCCCAATATAATATTGATGTATTATGCACTGTGAATTCAACAATAGGTACATGTAATTCTTATTTCAAAGACTTAAAGCAATAAACAATAAAGACTCTCATTTTGACATTCTTCTCATGCAGAATTGCACTGGAAGGACAAATTATTTCTAACAGAGTAAATATACATAAAAAGTAACTCTTAATTCATTTGTCTCAAACATCTGTAAATATACGAATTATCTTGTACAACTTGCCCAGTAGCTTTCTTCAACCATACCTCTTGTCTGAATGATATAAGACTGACTTCTACTTATAACCAAAACTTTCTACCAATTTATACTTCATTGTATGCAGGGAGAAATCTACAGTAGATTGGAACATACTTAAATCCAGGTTGTTGAATTCCCGCACAGTAATCAAAAGCATGCACTTCTTACTTTGAGACAGGTTGTTTTCGTTCTTTTTAGTAGCATAGCATGGGCTACGCCATTGAGGACACACTTGCACAATGGGAAGGGGGGGGGGGAGGTATGCAACATTCTTAGTGGATGTAAAGCATTTTATGACTAGGGGGAGCACTGGATATAGCCCTTTAGTCTCCTATTTTTTCTTCTTCTCCCTTCCATTCTTTTTCAATAAATTTATTAAAAAAGCAACACCCATAATTCTTTTGAATCCATCACTAGTGACATTGAAGATGAAGACAAAAAGAAGCTCGCAGAGGTATACAGAATGGTAACTGAACTGCTCTCAAGGTAGCTCGTTGCCATCAAGAGCAACGTAGATACTTCAAGGAAACCTTTCTCTCTTCCCACAAGATGATCAATGATCTTATGCACAACATACTACAATGGGTAACAATGAATGGTGCTGGAATCATTGAAGATGATTCTTTACCGACCTCCCATTTCCTCTCTCTTTTTCTCTTTTTATTTTCACCCTCTTTTAAGATCCAGACCACTTTCTCTCTCTTTCCTCTTTCTTTCCCACCAACTCATTTTCTTCATTTTTCTTCAGACCATCCTTTCTTCAGTTTATCTTTCAAATTGCCACGAACTAACATTGTCAGGAAGAAAAATGTTACTTTAAGAAATATTGCACTAGAGTTTAAAGAAAAGGTGCTACGTCATTTCTATATTTCACACTGTCATCAGAAGAAGAAAAAAAACCCAGGAACTCCAACTTTAGCAATCTTGTTTCAGTAGGAAGAGATTTATTCCCTCGGCAGTTCTTTAACAAATATAAATCCTGATTCAAACACAAAAGCTTGTGCATTTCATAGTGTTCGCTATGAAATATCTTTACGCAAAAGAAATATTTGCAAGCAAACAAAATATCTAGGGATTCTAGGAAGTTGGATATAGATGCAGTTTGGCTAATAAACTTCAATAAAGAACAAAGTCGTAAAAAGAGGCACCTGGATTTAATAGCGTAATGTTAGATAATTATAAAAAAAGAAGAAAAATCAGAGTTTAAAAGAGAATTCAAATCTCCTTTTTTTTTATGGAAGTATTTCTCTTCAAATAAAATTTGGTCAAAGGAAAACATAAATGTCCCTGCATGCATAAAAGACAGGGTGACATATAGGCATCTCTTACAAAACACTGCGAGGACAGCGAAAGAAAGGGACAGGGGAAAAAAACTGAATCTATAAGTCATGGTTTGGAGCTGCTTGTGGCTTACGTGACAGCTCACGCACGCGAGGGTACAGACATGTCTGGACTTGTCTGTGATTCAATAGCATCATCCGATCGTACCCAACCCCTGATTGGAGGGCAAGGGGAGGCTCTTGAGATGACACTCCACGAATTGGACGGGTGCTGAACATTCTGGTAAAACATTTCCTCTCACTTTTAGTACCCTCTTTACAACTTTTTTTTTAAATTCTAATGGAGGCAGGGGCTGGGGGTGTCCACGAGAAAGGGTTGATACATGAATGAAACGTAGCTTTTTCTCTTCCAGAGCATATATTTGTATTTTTTTCAAGGGATCTAACAGAGAATACAGAGAAGTATAAGGTAGTGTGTGTGTGTGTGTGAGAGAGAGAGAGAGAGAGAGAGAGAGAGAAAGCTTTGACAAGAATACACATTCATAAACACCACAACAAGATGATTATGTTAATAGATTTCTTCTGAAATAAGCGCTAGATATCATACTGCAATCTAATTTGATTTGGAAATAAATACTCCACTGGATAAAATGAGGCATAATATGAAATGTATGCAATATATCTCACAGAAATGGGATTTACCCCAAAGGGTTTTCTTGAAATCTGAAAGAGGAGATGGCTACAGCCATGAAGAAAGATTTATCAGAAGGAAATCGATGGTGAGATGCTTGAGGTGGAAACGAAAGAAAGAACAAGAGTGAGTAAAAACACCAGGGGAAAAAGCTGAGGTATAATTTGAGTAAATGTCAATGAGGAAACAATTAATTGAATGAATCAGATTACAGGAGGAAAACAAATAAAGTATTCAAAGAGTATACAATGCCATGTTTTACAGGCCAGCTGAGCACACATTTTATGGCATTGAGGAAGAGGATTATTATTAAGAAATGGAGCTACCTTGATTACACTACATCTAAACTATAAATATATTTTTTAATGAACTGTAACTTTTATTAATACCCAATATAACCTTAAAGAGGCATATCTTCCCCATAACTGTCTCACTTATATAAGCTGCTTTTGGAGTGTTAATGAATAGAGAGAGAGAGAGAGAGAGAGAGAGATCTGGGAAGATAATGACAAATTGCTTGTACATTTATACGAGTCCCTCTATTGGAAGGTTGTAAAAATTGTAATTACGGCCCTGGCTAAATCTTTCACATATTTTAATTAAAGTGTAAAGTTAACAACAACTAGTTGAAAATGTCTTTATTGTATATATCTTAATATTTCTTATTGTACCCCTTTTATCACAGAAAACAATAAGCTGCTTTAAATTCAAGTTCATCATGAAATAAGTTATGGCCAACGCTCACCCAAGAGGGTTATTGATTGACGAAGAGCTGAAGAAAGGCTGATGAAAAAATAACAGCGTCTGAGGTTTGCTTGAATGAGCATCGAACCTGGCCGAGCAAGACCCGTCAATTTTCCTTCCATGAGGATGATTTGCACATTTACGGTGATTAAGCCGCACCCTACATGCGCACATCACTACTCAAAGGTAGCCTTGACCTTAGAGAGGTCATACTGACCTGGGATGCAAACCTCCTGAGGTAAGTTTAATCAGCGTCTCTCTCTCTCCTCTCTCTCTTCACTCATTTCTCTCTCTGCCTCTCTCTTTCTTTCTTTCTCCCCTTGCGCACTCTTTCTCTCTTGCCCTCTCTCCATGTCTCTCAATGCCTCTCTTATACTCCCCTCTCCTTCCCCACTGCCTCTCTCTTTCTTTCCTTCTCCCCTTGCGCACTCTTTCTCTCTTCCCCTCTCTCCATGTCTCTCAATGCCTCTCTTATACTCCCCTCTCCTTCCCCACTGCCTCTCTCTTTCTTTCCTTCTCCCCTTGCGCACTCTTTCTCTCTTGCCCTCTCTCCATGTCTCTCAATTCCTCTCTTATACTCCCCTATCCTTCCCCCTCTCTCTCTCTTTCTCTCTGCCTGTTTATCTCTCATCACTCAGAGTATACAAATACAGAAAGAATGCACCATTGTTTGCTCTTTTCCATCTATCTATCTATCAATCTATCTATTTATTCATCTATTGATCCCTTCATCTCTTCAAAGAGAAAAATGCAATACTATTTCCTTCTTCCAAGATGGATTTTACACAGTACAGTGCATCGTAATCATCATTCTATTCAGGCATGTGCAAGGATTTCATATCTTAGGCTGATCTTGCATGATTTACAAAGCCTGTATAGCGAGAGATTCAGTCCCTCTCATAAATATCAATTCAGTTCTAAAATCTTGATGCTGTGATGTACTCTCCTTAAAGGATAGGTCATATCAAACCACTTCTAAATGCAGCTTTAGTGAACATTTTAACAACAAGAATTATTAGAATTTGAGTGGGACCATACATTTCTTGTGGAAAACTCATAAAGCTCATTTAAAGCAATGTCTCTCGATCACTTTCATCTTATTTTTGACTCAATATTTCAAAGTATTTAATGGCCTATGCCAAATAATATCATCTGCATAGAACCAGAACGGTGTTAACTCTTATTCTAGCTCTTAAAGCCCCTCTATAGTGTGGGGAGCCCCAACAACTTGATGGCAATATTTCACGTAAAATTGTATCATAATGTGAAAGAGGATGTCATTTAAGACACATTTCTGCAAGGATTTTCAAAACAAATGTGTTTGAGTCAAATATTGATGAAAGAATACATAATTTAGGTTTTCTGTGTACAACAGAAAAACTAAATGATGTATTCTTTTATCAATATTTGTCATTAAAGACATTTGGGTGGGGGAATCTTTGCAGAAGTGTGTCTTAAATGACATCCTCTTTCACATCATGATACAATATTACGTGAAATTTTGCCATCAAATTTTCGGCGAAACTTTGAAAATCTTTGCAGAAGTGTGTCTTAAATGACATCCTCTTTCACATTATGATACAATATTATGTGAAATTTTGCCATCAAATTTTTGGCGATGTTGGGGCTCCCAACACTTTAAAGGGGCTTTAACAAATGGTTGTCTTGGCAAGAAGATACATAAGATCTGATATGAAAGCGTTTCTATTAAATCCAGCTATCACACCATGACCAGTGTATTGTGCCTCTGACATATTACAAAAGTTATTTCCAGGAAAGTTATGAACGAAATTAATCCATATTTTCCTATGAAAACACACAGATAGTGAGCATAAAGGAGTAGATTCACATTGTTTCATTAGCCATTGAGATGATATACATGCATACAATAGGCAGGGTAGATGTAAAACAAACAAGAATAAAGCAATGAATTTACATAAGCTCTAAATCTTAATGGACCTATAATGCAGACAAAGATAGGGATGGATTTCAATAGGGTATATAGTACTCATTGCAAGGGATTTAGCACATAGTAGTCCTATCTTCCAGGTACGTGAAGACGGAGAACAACATATTAATGAAAGAAAAAAAATACTTTTTTGTTCAAATTCTTACTCTCTGCAGGGCAATGCAAGAATGAATTCAAGTTTCCAAGCTTGGAGGATTTAAACAACTGCCTCTGTAGCAGTATAACTGCAATGTTAAAGCTGACCTGGAAGTAAACCATTGACTCTCAGGTAAAATGACCTCAATGTCAAACATCACCCCTCCAGCTATGTGTCAAGTTAGTCAAAATTGCTGTCCTCTTTAATATCCCAATATAACATGGTATACAGCAGGGCTCAACATTAACAGGCATTCACGACACATGGGCCCCCAATTTCCGAACCCCAAAAATCTCAAATTGTTAACATAGGGCTCATGCATAGAGCCTGTAAAAAGTTCATACCGGACCCCCTTAACAAAAAAAGTTAGTGTAGAGCCAGAATATAACATAAAGTGTATTGACTATGATTATATCCTTTGGTCATGATTGAGTTGCACCCACTCTGTGAACTTGAGACTGTACTATGCTCAACTGTGGGCAATGCTGCCTAGAGATTACCCATGTGCAATAGCTTTAGGCATGCCCCTCCCCCCTCTGAGCAGTCCCTCAACTTGTATATTCCATCAATACAAGAACAGATGTACCCAGGTACAATAATTAGCCCTCATCAGTCTTCTATGCATAAAACATGGAGTATCAGGGCAGGGCAGTGTCCGACCATCCCCTCATTTAACACCCCTGGGATTCAGGAAGCTTTGCTTTGAGAGAAGGTGATACCTAGTCTAAATACACACTCATCCACCCGTCCCCACCCGTTCACCCCTAAACACACTCCACCTTTCTTTTGTTTCTGACCGCTCAACTTATTCACAATCTGATTTGCACATTTCCAGTGAGTAAGCATGGCAAATCGGAGTAGACTTCATCATGCCTGGCCACTGAAGTAAGAAACCTTGACATGTAGGTCAAACTGCCCTGGGACGCTACAAAACCCTGTCAAACCTTGTTCAAAGGAGAAACCCAACCCAACCATTTTGAGAAACTAATTCACAATAAAAACAAATTACTTATTGGTTTATTTGGAATGTCATACTTAAACCAAGTCAAAAAGATCTAACACCATCTACTGTTTAAGCTACCAGGGGGTGTTTCATAAAGCTCTGTGTAAATTTACGAATGACTTAACACATGATTTGAATATGTAAAACCAAATGGGATGTCTAAAGTGTTTCCTGACATTTTAACAATGTGTGACTGTATTTCCAATTATCTCAACTAAATTGTAGCCAAAAAATACACTTTGCAGTACAATTTTTTTAATAGAGATAAGTTAAATCTACATTTGCATAGTTCAACTTCAGCTTATGCAATTAAAGGATTTGAGAATCCCATTTAGCTCTTCATATTCAAGTCATTCATAAAGTCATGCCCAACTTTACCCACAGCTTTATGAAACACCCCCCTGGGCATGTACAGCGAGAGACTCAAAGGAATTTTCTAATAAAAGCAAAGAGCTATGACCGATCACCCTGGGAATCATCAGATTAGTCAACTAGACTACCATGGGATTCCTCCAAGTCAGTCAACTAAACTATCCTGAGAATCCCCAAGGGTCAGTCAACTAAGCTACCCTTGGAATCCTCAAGGCCAGTGTACTAGGCTACCCTGGAATTTCTTCAAGTCAGTCAACTAAGCTGCCCTGGGAATCCTCCAAGTCAGTCAGCAAGGCTACCCTGGGAATCCCCAAAGTTAGTCAATTAAGCTACCCTGGGAATCATCAAGGTCAGTCAATGAGGCTACCCTGGATATCCACCACGTAAGTCAACGAAGCTTCCCTGGGAAACCTCAAGGTCAGCCGAATAGGATACCCTGGGAATCGTCAATCTACAAGGTCATTATGGGAATCAGTGCAGGTATAGCCATATTTAAGGGCAGGATATTACTTTGTAAGCCCTTCAGTAGAGTCATAGGGAGCAATTTTCCCTTTAAGAAAAACAGTACGGCCAAACCCTGTTGGGTATGCTTCATCAAACTACAAGGACCTGGACATTTAACGAAGGAGACAATAGGAGGAAAACCGCCTATGCCCTAGCTTTTCCACCCTTTTGCATTTTGTCACTTCACTCTAAATCTCATTCTGGCTCAGCAAATTTACCAATATGAAGTCTCTCTCTCTACTTCAGTCAAACCATGGAAGTAGGTCCATGGTCAAACTCTGTCCTTGCTGCCTGTAGAAACTCAAAGGATCTATCCAACACTAAGCAGGACTTCAGGATGAAAAGGGTTAAACCTGCTTCTCTTTCAATAGCCCTAGGGGCTGGCTTTGCACACCAATTCCCAAAGCCTGCCAGGCGTAAAATATGGTGTCCTAGCCCTCGGCTGTTCTCATGTTTGCCATAAAGAGAGAACACACCTCTACATCCACATTGAATATCTCCTCTCCATTCAGTGCCTTTGTACCTGATCTTGTTTCTCTCTATTGGGAATATCCTGTTGGTCAAGCATGGTTTGCAGTTCTCATAAGGCCTGTCTTCATCAGCTCGAGATTGCCAAATAACCAGCTATTTCTGATTTGGAAAATAAACCCGAAGTTACAAATCGCGTCTTCATCAGTTCAAGACTGGACCTCGAAACTCGAAACTCAAGCTCGAGAAATTAGCTCAAGATATTTTGCTCAGCGTTTGCGCATAGTGCAAGTCGTCGGGGTGGTGAAGAGGCACCAGACAAATAGCGGGATATTTTGCGAACTAGCCCAAGATATCTTGGGATGGTTATCTCGACCAAATGTCCTGCTAATTGCAACTGTGGGCTGATGAAGACTCAAATTAGCTGGATAATTTGTGATTGTGATAGTTAAAATAGCGGGTTATTTGGCAATCTTCAGCTGATGAGGATAGATGTATTGATGTATTATTGATGTATTATTGCGATACAGAGATGACCTTCAGACAATGTAGTTAGGAGGAAGATATCTAATTGCTTGTTACCTTGGGGGCAGTGATGCATAATGGGAAGGTGGAGAGATATGAAAATATGACCGACTCTTTCAATATTAACTTAATTTATTACCATTATAGGAATATTACCAAGATGAAGATGGACATGTAATATCAGGAGAGGATACAACTGATACTGCTGTTATGAGATAGATAGAGCTAGAGCGTGCAAGCAGAGAGACACAGCATTTCATGCAAAGTCTGTTCCTATTTAAATGTAAGTAACCACACAATACACACACACACACACACAAAAAAAAAAAAAACATACAGAGCTTAAGAGTGGTCAAGCCATTTTGAATCTTAGATTCCATTCACAAAATCCTTGAAATGGTTGCTGTATCCACAAAACCTGACCTACAAAAATCCAATGCGCAGCTGCCAATACCATTTATATTGATTTCTCCATTATCTCAGGATGGAAACTTGACCCAAAGATCCTATTCCATCCTTTAATATGTAGATCGCTTTTAGCATTTAGGGCAAACACGGTATTACAAAAACAGAAAAAATAGACAAAATGGGATATACAAAGATCTAATCTATGGTTTATTCCATTGATGAACAATCTTTAAAACACAGTAAGGAATTAAAAAGAAGTGATACCAGGATTTTCTCTACCTCTGATTAAAAATAGTATCCAAAATACAAAATTTAAAACAACAAGCAAAATCAAACAAAATCAAACAAAAACAAACAACAAACAGTTGAGATGAAGGTGTCTAGTCTATTGAGAGCCAAAATGGTATTAACCTAACACAGAAATAATATACTTTCCATTCTCAATACAACTTCAACATTGAAACTTTACATATCTCCTGGAATATTACAAGTGGTCAGTTCTAGCCATGTGGAGTGGTTAGTTCATCAAATTCTATTCACCTTCCCCCAATGGCTATGACTTAAAGAAAAGCATTACAATGTGCATAGGTGATTGTGGTGTTCATATGTGTAGAATCAATACTCTGCATTACAGGTGAGCACTTATCCTAGGATAGAATTTCAAAAGTGTCATAAACCACTGCGTTGCAATAACATTTCTAGGCAACCTATATTTCAAGGCTAACTGTCAGAGCTTTGGTCATACTCATGCAATCAGTTTTCTGAAAAATTGAGTAAAAATATATACAGAAATAAAGCCTAACATGTATTTTCTTCCTAAATATCTAGTGTCTTCTGCATCATTTCCAGTACTTTTATTTCAATATCTGATGTATAATTTTTTTAAAATATTAATGCATGAAACTAAAGTAAAATAAGCACCTTCTGTAATATCTTTCACTTACTCATCCTACATCTCCAAAACACTGAGCAATCAGTAGGGAATTATCTTTGAAGTGCCTCGATAAATCCATCGATTATATGCTTCATAGTTTATACCTATAGAAATAAAGTCGATTGTCCATACAAAGGAATAATATCTGTATATAGAAATAGGCAATAACAATGCATTACTTTTCGAAAGCTGTCTTACAATTGCTTTGACAATTTAAAAGTCCCTTAGGATATGACTAGATAATGGAACTTGTTTGCGTTTCAAGAAATATAATAATGATTACAGCAGTAAGCATCTTTCGTTTAACATTTACCTAGAAATACGTTCAACAATCAAAGGAAAGAGTTTTTCATCAAGGTGTTTACAGCGGTGCAATATTGTCCTGAATATTTATGTTGATCTGTATATATATCATGGGATCTATGAGGGAGTCCTGTAAGCTTCAAATATAATTTCTCTAGAGAAATACTGCCAGTTTAGATACCAACAATGAACTCTGAATAAGTTTTTAAATGCTGTATGAGCGTCGTACCAAACACAAACCACCAGCATAGAGTTATTGCACTCAATAACTTTCATGTGGGTATTGATAATAGTTTTATTCCCCCTTCATTTTCTTCATTTTCTTAACTACTAGAGTTCTTTGGGAAACAATAGCAACAACAACAAATATTTATTTAAAAAATAACATTCAGATATTTAAGAGAAAAATAATGTTTCTCCATCACTATCCCATCCGAAAAAGGCTGCCATGAACAAAAAGTACTTTAAAAATTCCACTTGAGGTGCAATAAAGATGCAACAACTGCCATGGTGACATTGGCAATCAATTCATCACAGATAAAGTGTAGGGGAATCCCCCTCACCACCGTGACCTCTGGGTGATCTCTCTTTACTCAGCTACCAGACAAATACCAGACCAAACAACCGCCCGCCCACGCACCCCTCTCTCCCTCTCCCTCTCTCTCTCTCTCTCTCTCTCTCTCTCTCTCTCTCTCTCTCTCTCAGTAGTGTCACTCCCTGCTTCCTAACCATGTGTCATCATGGACTGTGCTTAAAGGTACGGTATCAGCAATGAAAAGTCTCACACATCCTTCAATGAGAAGATTGTATAATCACTTGTAAGGAGAGTCCTCAAAGTGAGCAGTTTAAATGTTAATGAGGCTACCTTGGGTAGACAAAATAATCATTATTATATCATTATTAGCTCTATCACTCATTGATGACCATGGAGTATGAAAATCATAGAAGAAATGTCTCCTGAAGAGAATTGCTCTTCATGGATTGTATTTGGCTCCTATGCAATGGAAAAGAGAAATTCAAAAATCTGAATACAAAGGTCAACTGGTCAACACAGGTCTTCATATCTACTGCAGATGATTTACTAATCTTAAATTTTAAAATAAAAAATTGAATCTCTGATAAAGAGCTCTATGTTTGAAGCTTTACATACTTTCATAAGAGTCCATAGAATTTACTAAGCTGTGTAGTTGCTGGAAGATGAAAAATCTTTATGTATGTACTCATATAATTAATGGTAATTTCAAAGAAAAAAAAGTATAATCTTCTCCTCTCGATTCCTAAACGAAGAAATTCAATTTAAACAATGATTCCTAATTCAAACAAAACTCCTTTTTTGCCATCTAAGTTAGGAGAATCAGAGAAAATCTACCAAGGATTTTATTTTCCATTATAGAGATCTTATAATAGCTTTTATCAAAATCAAAAGGAAACAATTTCTTGAGGCTGGATTCTCAATTGCAATGAGGAACTTGCTATAATTATTTACAAGAAATATTTCACCTCTAACTCGACCCTTTTTGCCATTTCATAGAAGATTCAACCCTCTACTTTTCTCCTTGTTTGACTAATATAAAATATTCATATCTATTTCTTCATATAGCACCTTTTTTATCACAAATAACTCATCAAACAAATTTATAGTGCATTATTTCCAGAGTTTTAGTCTTATCCATCTATAATTAATCTTCAAAATATGATATATTTAGCAAGCATCTAGGCACGAACTGGCTACAAAAAACCCAATTACTTTATAAAATTACAAATTAAATCTAGGATCAAGTGATCATCAGGTAAGTTCAAAGATACAAATATATTAAACAGAGTAGGCAGTAAGACTGCACAAAGATAATAATGGCACGGTCAGCTTTATTCCTCAGAATAATAATTGTTATATATTCCGTAAGTATCTAGGCACCAACTGGCTACAAAAACCCCAATTGGTTCATAGATTACAAACTAAGTATAGGATCAGTGAGTGTAAGTTCAAAAATACAAACATTAAGTGAAACACAGGTACAGAGGATACATGTTAGAAGCTGAACTTGACCTGTGAGCATTTCAATAATCATTAATTACACGACATAAGCAATATATGAAGAACTTAAACTTTCATTTTTGTTAAAATGAATTGATTAAAAGAAAGCTTGAAAATGAGATGACAAAGAAAAGGTCTCAAAGAGGGAGAGGATGGGAGGGAAGAAGACTTGGGAGGGATTAGGATTGATGAGCATGGAATACAAATAGATTACTGACACACAGTGATTAGGCTAGAATTCACGAGTTAACTCAACAAAATAATGCATGTACATGAAGAAAGCTCAATTAAACTATAAACAAAACATTCACTTAAATTTTAATTTCCTTATTTTTATATTCATCTATTTTAGGAAAAGATTATTTGTAATTGTTTCAATTGTAATGTTTCAATTTCTGTGAAACCATCAAGGTTCTCTGGCAGTACGCAGAAGACTCAACGTAATGATAACTGTCCAATCTATAGAGAAATGTTAAACAAAAGATGAGTGCCATAAAATGAAAGCCACTGACCTCTTACAATGGAATTTATGCTCCCTATCTCTGGTTACAAAATATCATCAATTTCCATGAAATTGGGGATATAATAGTTGTATTGATGGTGTGCCTTGATGAAGGACATGACTAATGAGAAAGGGCAGAGTGAGGGAGGATGAGGGAGGAGAGACTGTGAAGAGGGCATGACAGGAAGGGAGAAAGGTAAGTGATAAAGTGAGATACAAAGAACAGGGGAAAAGGGTAATATAGATAGATGGGGAGGGTGAGAGAGAGAGAGAGGGAGAGAGAGAGAGGGAGAGAGAGAGAGAGAGGGAGAGAGAGAGGGAGAGAGGGAGAGAGAGAGAGAGAGCGAGAGAGGGAGGGAGAGAGGGAGAGAGAGAGAGAAAGGGAAGGAAGAGAAAGGCAGAGATAGATGGGGAGTCAGATTGGGTTGGGGTGGGATAAAGAGAGAGAAATGAAGGGATAGAGAGAGAAAGAGGGATAGACAGGGAGTAGAACAGAAAGAGAGAGTATATCGACAAATTAACAGGGTGGGCAGATTTCAAGAGGAGAGGGGAGAAAAGAAAAATTAACCAAAGGCAAAACCAAAAGTGAACAGAGCGTGAGTTGGTGTATATAAAACAGATGAGATGCAAGAGGAAATTGGAAGAGGGACGAGAGCGAAAAAGGGGAAGAATAAAAGGGGAAGGAAGCATTACCAGTGTCAGTGACATCTACTCATGTTACAGTCACAACAGAAGAGCTCGGGGAGTCAACAGAAATTGAAATATGGGTTTCCAGACTCATAAAGGGTTGAATAGAGTTACGGCCATTCCCAGTTCAAGTCAAGTCCATTATACAATCACCAATGGGACTATTAAGCCACAGGGATCGGAACATAATTACAGAATGGGGTGATATCATCGCATTTCCCAGAAGTTTCCTGATGACACAAAATGCATAGTTAGCAACTGCTATTATCTCATTGTTAGATCATGAAATGCAATATGAAGGATTAGTGATATGCTAATAGTAGCTTAGGGAAGGCATATTGGAAAAGAAATGATACTTTTTTTCTCTTGGATCCTAAGGAGAAACACAGGAAAGTGGGTAAATTCTCTGAGATTTCATTAAAAAATTGCATTTAAATAGTTTGTTTTAGCTAATCTAGAAACTGCGAGTTTGACCACTAAAGGGTTTGTTACACGAGAACTTGTTGACTATTTTCCTTGAAAATGATGCCCTGAAGTGGCAGAGACAGATTTTAAAAAGCAAGGGGGGTATAAACAGAGAAGCTTAGAGAATGAGAAAGGGGTAGGAGCAACAACAACAACAAATGGGGGAATAATTTAAAAATTCTGATCCATATTGGCTTTGTTCCTGTTTTTTATCAGTCATATATAAAAGAAAGGGGATGGAAGGGGAATGTCAGAAAAAATTATGAAAAATCAGAAGAATGTTGGCCTTGCTTGGATGTGTCAATTAATAGTGTGGTCCTGAAGATAATTGGGTTAGGGGTTTCATGAACTGGTTTATAGATAGACGACACTGATGCAAATTCATTCATTCAGTCATTGGTTAGCATTGGGCAATGATGTCTGATGTGTAAGGGACTTTCAAGTTTTGCGGTCCTATAAATCTAATATCGGAGATCATCTGTATTGACTTTGACCTGTTTTCTCTTTCATTTGATATATGACACATATCTCAGGTTAATGACTTCTAATTGACCTCTATTGTGACACCTGTAATCATGCAATACTGTGCAATATTATGTGAACTCTGCTAGTTTTTTTGTTCTCTTTTAATATGAAACATATCTTTTTTAAATGTGCTACATTGTGCTTCAACAAGAAAGATTCATTATTATATTATTGTATCTCATTACCCATTTGACAGGAGACATTAAATTGTCAAAGTCAAACTGTTTTGCCTTAACTGTTGAATAATTCCTGATTGCATAACCATGGGTTAATGCATTCCGTGTTTGAGGTAGGACCCAAATAAACCCTCACAATTAACTCAACTACAATGAGAAACAAACCCTCATGCTCCCATTAAATCAATATTCAATGAAATAACAGCAATTATCACACATGGTTGCTTTCTGACGAAGTCAACATTTGATTGTTCTTTGTGTCTGTGTCAATGATCTACAGATTGCCCTGTTTAATTGACACATTATCAAATGTCGCTGAATAGAAACACATTTTGGGGAGAGAGATGAGGGTCGTTTGTTGAGAGAGGTCGATGACATTGCGGTCTCTACTGAAGATGATGACTCACTCTCCTACAAAGTCAATCGTGGATGCCTCCATGGATAAAACCGTCTCTTCACTCATCTTACTTTTGTGTTGACTTATTTTACACTCTGGCTTTTGATATTTCCCTTTCCTTTAGCTTATGGCCTTAACTATCTCCTCCTTATTTCCTTTTCCATACATTTCTCTCATTCTTTCACCTTTTTTTCAGTAACTTTTCTGTTCCAGTGCAATCATCAATCACGTAGTGTTTTCGTTTTTTATTTATTTTACACTTTTTAAATCCAACAAGAACCATGTACCGAGTCAGAACTGTGCACTGATTTCTCTTTTTACGATCTGGAATGACTTTTAGGCTATTACACGAGGCACCTGATGAAATTTCAAAATGTTGGGTGTCTAGAGTTTCAATTTGGGGTCCATGTGCACCAGCCAACATTGGCGTTGAGGATCATCCGTCATCAGACACCACAGGATAGATCATGAGCTCTTTCCAGGTCTGCTATCAAAAGCCAGGGTAGACTAGTCTCAAGTTCATTCTGTCATTTTCAACCCGCAAAAACATGACTTACAATGATCTGACTTTCAAATCAGCTCCGCTGGATTAATCCCAGCTCCTTTTCCATTTCCGGACATGGAGTCCAAGAAACAAAACAACAGAAACAACCAAACTGCAGATAGATGTATCTGATCATCTAAGGATTTAAATGAGATTTCCTGTAATATCTGCGAACTCGTTTTGATATTGCTGATAGGATATCTAGGGTTTGATAGAGAGAATGTTTGACAAGTCTGCAAGCTTGGCTATTACGATTTACCAAGATCTTATCTAAACAGCGGTGTGATTTATAGACCCTTACTGCACTTGAAATGAACCCCAAAAGGACATGATCACACAAGAATATCAACTGTGCATTACATACAGCAACAAGTTATATTTTTTCTAATAAAGATAACAAGTAAGTATGATAGTGATAGTTACATTGCACTCACATGGTAAATGCCAATACGTAAATTCTAGGATTATAAGCAACAGATCCCATCTAACACAATCCAATATCTAAAAGGTATTTGCTATAGCACTTTTTTATTGCAGTTCAAGTGTTCCACAAAGGGCTCCACATATTTTAGTAACTGCAACAAGTATAGAGATTTACAACAAAACAAAACAAAAATACACACGCAAACATAACTAAAAAAGAGAAAATGATTGCAAAATTTCAAATAATATTCACTTCATCAGTTGTTCAAAGACAACTGTGTTGAATGTCAGGGGATGAAATGACACTATTTAGGGAGGTTTATACATGGGTGGTGAGTTGGATGGAAGAATTATAGCTATCATAACTTTTCAAATATTGGTTAGAAACATATTTTGTCTGCTCAGTGCCAGAAAGGCACAAAGTGATGTTACTTTACAATACATATGAGGTGCTTCTGGCTCTGAGCATGTGACTTTATAATCCTAAATACCATACTTGCACAGAAAAGTATGCAAGAAAAATTTCATTGCAGGTCACAACAAAGATAGAACTAAAATTTGGAGGTGGTTGGCAACTTGGCAGACTAGTAAAGCAGCAAAAAAGGTCTCAGGTCTTAGAAAACTAGGTGAGTGTTCTTCATTTATCTCATTTCCTTGTAAAACGGATAAAGTAGCAAACTTGCACCAAATAAGATGATCTGATAAGAGATGGGGTTTGGGGAAACTGGAAACTCTTATTGGAAGAGAGAAGATCTATTTGTATTGTCATGGCAAAGAAGGAAATGAGAAAGATCAAAAACAGGTTTGACGTTTTGAAATAATTTGGACTGGAAAATTAACATTTATTTATTTATGACATTAAATAACATGGGTTTAGTTTTGGATCAAGCTCAACTAAAACTAATACATATATTTGGTTAAAATTCATGTGAATGTCTGAATATTGGCAGTATCTGTCAGTCTTTAGGAAACTGTTTCTGTTTCAGTTGTTACCTTAAGATAGTTTTGAAGTTGATATCTTAAAATATAAATAAAAAGAAATGTTACAGTTAACAGGATTGTTAACAGGTTAAGGCAAATCCATTTTATTCTATAACAATTTTTATCATCAAAATTGAAACTTTGAAAATTATATAAAAATGCCATGCTGAATATATCCTTTTATCCTTCAAAAAATACATAAAGAGCTGTAAGTAAGCATCTAATAAAAATTTGGTACAAAACAATGCAGAGTTGCAGGTTCTCACACCCTGAATACAAATATATTAAGAAAACATTAAGTAATTCTTCCAAATTGCTTTCATCAGATGAGAGTTAAGCTTTTAAAGTCCCTCACTAGCAATTCAATTTGAGTTGAGGCTTGATTTAATGGTACCAACCTCCTTCATGAATAATTGATCCTACTTTTACCACTTGGATTGAAGATGTCATATCTTTCCTTTTTACATCAGTCATTCTAGGGAAGTACAACCTTGATTAAGCATTGTTGCTTAATCTTTAAAGGTAAAGACCAGTATTGGAAACGCCCCAATTTCAAAAAATGAAACGGAAGCTCTCATTACCAATTATGTGAAAGAATATGTTTTGACTAATAAATGATGATAAAAAATTTGGCGGGAAACCGCCTACTAATTCATATATTTGGTAAATTTGTTTCTCTCATGGTCTGTGAGAGATATAGGGTAGTCCCATATACATCTTTCTGTGTATAGTGCTTGTAACTTTACGAAGAATGGGCAAAATTTCTTATCATTTTGATGATTCCAGAACCTTGCAGATGCTAGATGCTAGATGATCAACCTTTTCTGATCGATTCCACAACGTTTCTTTCACAATGCAATCGCATGACCATAACTGGTCTTTACCTTTAATAACAAAAGTATCAAGTCTCCATTGCTTTATTTTGACAGTTTCAGGGCAAGTTACATATTCATGTAAAAATATGCAATTTAAAAAAAAACTTTTCATGGATATGGGTAAATTTGAGAAAATTCTATGGGATATTTTCTAGAAAACCATTAAAAAATCTCCATCCTCTCTCAAACTATCTTCACTTCTTTACTTGAGGAAAACTTTTAAACTTGGCACAACCAGGGGCTGTGAGGAAGTAGATACTCGTCATTATGGTAAACCAATGTCTCTCATCGGAAACAGATTACATCTTATATCTTCAAGGAGCGGTAGCAGGCACGTAGAAGAGTGATTAGATTTATAGCGTTTCAACCGCAATGATTTTAATCTGCTATCTGTCCCTGAACTGAACTTCTTTTGATTCTCCACTGCTTGCACGATCCTTAAAATTACAGTCAGAATTATTGCAGCATACAACATACCTTGTTTGACTCCCTTAGAATAACCTATATTATCAAAATTAACCTATTATACAATATAGACATATTTCTTCAAATCATTTACATATTTACATATATTTCCTACATGTAAATAAGTTCAAATATTTACATTCAATAGCTAAAATGAAAAGGCTTAAACTTACAAATTCTAACTCTTTTTTAAAGCAATTCGTTAAAACATTGCCTCAGATTCTAAAACTAAATCCTGGATTTAACTCATGCTGCAATCAAAATTATATACCTTTAGGTCAGTCAGGAATTCCATGACTTTTACAAGTTGATCGCCTATCTAATTATCAAGATATTTATGATAGGAAATTGAAATTTCGTTTTTCCTAACGGTGTTTATAACACTACAGTCTGGGGAAAATGAGTATGGTAAAACCGGTCACTCAAATATTTTAAATTTGTTCGGGCTTCAATATTACACCATATTACAGACACTGATAACACATAGGGCCATGCATCTCAGATTTAACATTGTTAAACATTCAGAAAATTAAGCTTAGCCTTTCCATAACGTAGGCAAAATGTCATGCATTGGGGGGCATTACATTTAGAACTTGAGGCAATAAGAAACTTAATTATTTCAGTGACATTCTCAGTTTTATAATATACATAAAAGATCCAGCCGCCTATAATGTTAGCCTTTAAGTTTCTCAAACCCGGCATTTGTTGTTGCTTCTGACTAGTGTGACTAGTGACGCTTCTCTCACATTGAATGCTAACAATGAGATTTACTTGCTGCACATCGCACCATGTGAAGCTCCAATGTGCCATGTCTCAGTCCTTGTCGGCATCTTCAAACGATTTCACGCTTGGGAGGAAGGAAGGAGTGGAATCGTCGTTATAACATGAGGTTGTTATCTCGCTCCCTTTCTCTTTCTTTTGATCTTGTTCTCTCTCCCATCTTCCCCCTCTATTCTCTGTTCCCCTTCTCTGTCTTTTCCCTTTTCCTCTCCATTTCTCTCCCTCTCTCTCTCTCTCTCTCTCTCTCCTTCCTAAAACTCCTCAAACCCCTATTCCTCCCCACTCTCTCTGTACTTTTGCCTTTCCTCCCCCTTCCATCTTTCTCCCCTTTTCCTCACTTTAATTATTCCTTCTCTTGTTCCAAACTGTATTGATTTTGAAGATAAAATGTTTGAATGTTTGAGAAATGAACTGCAAGTAACCTAACAGATTATAAAGTATAATGAGTCCACTTGCATGATCATTATACCCATTTGCCCAAATGAACATGGCAAGGAAAGAATTGTCTCTAATGATGCTTGAAATTACATAAACATGTTTTTCATGTATTGTACTCAGTCATCGACCCCTTGCTTCATCAAACGCTCTATGGAACATGAAATGTTCTGACACCTACAAATTACAGAATCATGTAATAATTTCAAAAGAAGTAGTATCTAAGGTTGAGCTACGTTAATGACATGCTTCCATTCATGGGTCATCATTTCTCAAGATCAATAATGATACTGCTATCATTTAACGACTCAATGTTTTTCACAGAAAGCAAAAAGAACCCTTCATCAAACTTTCCATCCTCAGCTCTTGAAGTGGAATGGATGAAAGACAGGCATGTTCACTACTTCATACAAACATTTGAAAGTTAATTCTAAAATGAACAGTCACGATGGGTTGAAATGTGAGTTCCACACTGCCCTCTCTTGCCACTTTTGTGTTGACATATTCTCTTAACTACAATCTTTCTACACTAATGAATAAAAGCAAGATAGAAGAAGATTCAAAATCAGCCAACAACATAGTAGAAATTGCGATGGTCTCCACAAAAAGAAGAATTTTCTTTCTTTTCTCGCCTGTCTTGTGTAATATCATATCTAATAATCATATCAGATTGCTCTGACATCCTCTTTATCCCATTTACTATGCAGGGATAATTGCATTTTCTCCCTAGAATATAGTTTCATTTGGGAGAACACACATTTTCTACACTCCAGCCTGAATATCCTGGGCAGCCTGAAATATCTTGGGCAGCCTGAAATATCTTGGGCAGCCTGAAATATCCTGGGCAGCCTGAAATATCTTGGGCAGTCTGAAATATCTCGGGCAGCCTGAAATATCTTGGGCAGTCTGAAATATCTTGGGCAGCCTGAAATATCTTGGGCAGTCTGAAATATCTCGGGCAGCCTGAAATATCTTAGGCAGCCTGAAATATTTCGGGCAGCCTGAAATATCTTGGGCAGCCTGAAATATCTCGGGCAGCCTGAAATATCTTGGGCAGCCTGAAATATCTCGGGCAGCCTGAAATATCTTGGGCAGTCTGAAATATCTCGGGCAGCCTGAAATATCTTGGGCAGTCTGAAATATCTCGGACAGCCTGAAATATCTCGGGCAGTCTGAAATATCTCGGGCAGCCTGAAATATCTCGGGCAGTCTGAAATATCTCGGGCACCATCATCAGGATGATAAAGGAATGGTGTAAAAGAATAAGACTTACCTCTGGTGCCCTGTAGAGCAAGGTTTGGAGTTCAAATTCATCATAGTACAATGACAGCTCCTCATACACTCCATGGATAGCATTCCCAAAGTCAATCACTTTGATACCATCAGATATGTTTTCTACAAATGGGAAGATAAAAATACAACAAAGAGATTGATTAATAACTTCAAATTATATCAAAATGATTTTATGATATGATGAATCCATTAAAACAAGAAATAACATGATAAAGTACACATCATTAGCATGGGGAAAAGGGCATACACAGGGGAAAATATCCAAAGATATGTCATTTAATTTGCAATGAACTAAAAGGGTAAGGTATATATGTCAATACCTTCTGGCTCACAACAGATGACATATCAAAAAAACTTAGGATGGAAGACTAACGCTACACCCTTCATGGTGAACTTCTTCATTGCCAAAGGTAACTTCACATTATTTTCAGTACTCAGTCAAGCCAAGCCCTGCTCAGTTTTCAAGTTTTAGAAGGTAGACAATATTCATACTGCACGTCGACCTATATTATCACAAAAAGTCTTGTGTTAAGACATTTCATTATAGTGTTCATATGAGATTGAATCAATTTTGTTGCTTCATTAATTCACTGTAACTATGTGGTTATAACAAAAACACGTTTCCTTGTATCACTGGTTTGAATGACTTCACATCTGAGTGTGATAGCAGTAGGATACATTTTGTCACAAGTTGCTGATGCTGCAATTGAACTATTAAAATTACAAACTCATTAAAATGTAGGAAAAACAAAAACTAAGAGTTCATATGAATTAGAAAACCATGAAACATTGATAAAATACCTGTACATAAAAATAATGAGAATTACAATTCCTTTCATCAGACTTATAGGATTATAACAGGAGAGTTGGCTGGCCCATTACTTTTTTCCTCTACTCTCTCCACCTCCCACAACCCCCTTCCCCGTCCTCTCTGTCTGTCTGCCTGCCTCTCTCTGTCTTCTCTCTTTCTCTCTCTATCGCTCGCTCTCTCTCTCTCTCTCTCTCTCTCTCTCTCTCTCTGCTATGTCTCTGTCTCTGTCTCTCTCCTGGCTGCGGTCTTGGAAGCTTGTTGTGGATGAGGATTCTAGCCAAGCGAAACATTCCTAGACAATTACTTGTGTTTGGTCATCATCTTGGCGGTGGAGCATCAAAATCAAAACAAGATGTTTGAGAGTAGTGTTGGCAGTGCATGATGAGCTAAACAGACTGAGGAGATGTTCCTCCGCATTACAGTAATGCAAAAGGCTTCGTTATGATCGATGTGCTCCAGGTTTGGGGGACATCTTCTTAATCTTCAAAGGCTGGGTAGAGTTTCAGCCAAAGTTCAATAATAAGGCAGGGTAGCGGTGGTGGGTAGTTTACCATTATACAGATTACAGAATGTTCACTTTACTTCTTTGGCCATTGGACAATTGTTGACTAATATAGTTAATTGATATCTTATACCTGAAACATATTTCTTTTAAAGACAAAGTTGTTAACTCTTTACTTCTTAAGTCGACTGTTGGAACAAACAGGGGACTGGAAGAATTTACCCTTGTCACCCCTACAGTGTACATGTATATATTCCATATAGCAGTCCGATAGTCTCTAAAAGATTAATCTGCTTTCACGAACTTCCTAGAATATAAGCCTTAATATGTTATGAGGATATATTCTCTAAACTCTAAGCTTTGCACAATATGTTGGTGACATTGGATGGCTTGGCATCAGAAGAACACTGACCTAGGAGAACATATTGCATTCTTTGGTCATGGTTCTGGGATATTACTTGCATTGCACCAAATAACGATCAGTCCTGCTTCACTAGAAATCATTTCAAAACACCATCATTACAACCTCTAACTAATAGTATGGACAAGTCCAACATAATCATTATACCACAACCAAGAGGCCTAGATTATAAGATACCACTCACTCTTCCCTATCATCCTCTTTCATCCCCCTTCTGCTTATACATTTGACGCTCTCGTCTACTAGCAAAAATAATAAAGGCTGACAAGGAAGTGAGCAAATACAGGGGAGATTTAAAATGAGCTCTAGGAGAGAAATAAAATGATCAAAAATTGACAAATGGGAAAATCACTTTGCTTTTAAGGTTTCAAGAGAGCTTCCTATAGGACAAAAAAAATGTCAGACAAGTTAAAAATTAGGAACTTGTCTCATGCTTGTCTCTACATCTGTGGATTTTGTCTCTATCTACATCTCATCTTCATTCTGCCTGCCCCTAAATCTTAACGTTTCCATACTGCCTGCCGCTGTTAAGGCAAGTATCACATCCGAAAATGATGATACAAATCCGCTCCCTCTTTCTCTTTGCTTTCTCCTTTTCCTCCCATACTCTTTCTCTTCTTTACCTCACCTTGCCCCATCCCATCCTTCATCAACCATGGCATATCATCAGGCACTGTCATGATCTTCAGGAATTGAAAATAACAGGTATATTGGTAACCTCATCCCCAACATACTAACACTGCCAACTACAATACAGATCACCATCCACCCCTCCTGTCCCCTTTCTCTCTTACCCCCATTCTCTTCTCATTTTTACCTCATTATCCCCCCCCCCCCCTCCCAATTAAACATATGTCAACCCTAATGTACTGTCACACCCTGTCATCTTGGTTGGAGTAGAAAATAACAGGTTTATTGGTAACCTCATCCCCAACACTACCAACGATACAGATCATTTCCCCCTCCCCTTATTGTCTTCTTTCCCTTGCTCGAGACACACTTTGTCCCGCTGATTGACACTGTCATCTTTAATGAGAAAACCAGACCATGACTGCCTGCCTGGTGAAGAGGCCTCCATGATTACCTTGTTTTGATTTGGACAGTAATCTGCAGGAACAACATAAAAACAAGGAGATGAGGAAAGAAAAAAGGAACAAGACAAACTGCTGGCACCTCTTGGAGACCATTATCTTCATTACTTGCGATGTCTGTGCCTGTCTGGAAGCCATATCACTTACATCCATCACATGCACACATGGCACTTGGTTCCTTCGACGACAGATATGGTCACAAGTCCAGGAATGAAGATTGATCATCAAAAAATAATTTGCCAAGTTTCACCAGCTGCTACTTCTTAACCCCTTGCATGCCATAGGAGGGAATTATTTGTTGTAATCTAAAACTTAGACTAACAAAGATAAGTTTTTCTTTTTTGAACATAGTCTTGGAAAATGCAGTGTGGACTTATGATCCAGAACAAAATTCTATGTCAATAACTCAAAACAAAAATATGTCTCTTGGATGTTCATTTTATATATTATCAAAATCTTGGTGGTGCAAAGGGGTTAACATATTTAAACACAAACTTCTCATTCCACTTTTGATCTCCTACAGACTGTCTCAATAATGACAAAATCCATACCAACCCCCAAAGTATCTATTGCTTCTTCTTGCACATTTACATCTGGAGGAAATAACCATAACTTCTTACCGTCACTTACGATTGTTTTTGTTTGCTGAAGTCACATGTGCTGTTCTTGGCCCTGATCTTATTTCAATGTTGACAGCTCACGAATCGCAGCTCTAATACAACTATTTATTGTCTGTTTTTATGAGCTGAGGTGAAGTAGAGGTCTTCTTTGCCATAAAATATCACAGACGGACTCATCTGATGTCTTATATCACACCTGCATTATGATTATAAATAACTGATTGAAACATTCAGATGCTAAATGATAATGATACTAATTCAGATGAATTTCTCTTACTTTAAAAAAGGGGTACAAACTCTATGTTCCTCTATTTCCTATTGGAAACTTTTTTTTTTCTTGTATCAAGCATATGGGAAATAAAGAAGTAAGAAGTTGGTAAACAATGGGTCAGGAAACAATCAAGTGTGACATTTTATCAAACAGAGTTTCATGAATCAACACCTTCACTGTTTGCCAAACAAAGATTCATGTGTTCAAACCAAAACAGTGTATTTTAAAAACTGCTTCATGAATCAACATCTCAAGAGTTTGTTAAACAAAGATTCATGCCTTAACACTTTACAGTATCTCATAATCATCTTCATGAGTCAACACTTTCTACTGTTTGTCAACAGAGTGTCATCTCAATCTAATGTCATTACTATCACATTCATGAAGCCTCACCCAACAAGCTGACATCTTTACACCTCAATTACACAGGCATTAAACAAGATGAAGCACTCATTAAAATCATCTTCACTCCACAGATGGCTGACGGAGGGACGCAAGGACAAATTCTCAAGCCTAGAATCACGCTGTGTTCACTGTGGTTGCTACACAACAGAGATGGAGCTCGCCTCCTTCCGATCATAACATGTTTACCCGCATTCCCCCTGCATTTCTTGGCTCTTGCCTCAGCTAAGCCCCGGAAATCCTCTGTCGTAAATACGAGTCATAGAGGTGCTATTACATATCCCAATCCCGATTGATTGTTCTCCAGAAGCACTTAAAGCGAAGATCCCTGTCTTAGCTTGGCTATGGCAATAGTGGATGTCAATTATGCAGATTTTACTTCCCCAAACAAATCAATCTCAATTATCTACATCAGAAATCTGGGTCGAGGAAAGGAAATATAAAGCAACCTGACCTAATATGTTGATCTTGATGGATCATACTTCAGAAAGTATGGAATTAAAGCAACTTTCTTCAATTTGCTAAAGACAATTACCTTACTCTTACATATTAAAAAAAAAAAAATCAATTTTTTACAGTTTTGAACCCTTACTGAAAGTTAATAGGTGTGTTGTAGTGAATTTGATCAAACATTCAACCATAATATTAAAACAATCATTGGTTTAATCATCTCTCAATATCCAGATCATATCTCTTAAGTGATTATATCTAAGAGAATTTCTAAGCAGAAACCATCTGATTTTATGTTGCTTTTTTTTTTCAAACTTAAAATTGGCAGCTATTACCGTATTCACATGACAGGCACTCACTTCCGTGCTCAAGAGAGATTAAGATTAAGCCTGGAAGGGATATCCCCAACTCCAAAGTCTGAAGTAGGTAGACTAATCTACTTGTCAAAACTTTGTGTGATTAGTCTCCCTACTCCAGACTCAGTGAGGACAAAGTTTGACGTTCTTTGTAATTATACTGGGCTCCAAAACTTAAACAATCATCCGACAATAGAGCATTTACATCAGGTTCTACAAAATATTTGTTTTACTTACAGCTATAATAATACTAAAACTTGATTAATTTTTACATGAGAGGACAAGGGTAGAGCTAGAAGCTACTTTTATTCATGCATGAATTAATTAATGCCCACCCCCTCCCAAAATAAGCAGAGATAACCTTACAAACTTGATAATATATTCACTACCTCCACATCTCGAGTAGATTACAAATCACCATAAAGCTTTCTATAACCATACCTATTACCATTAATTTCTGAAATTCTATTGTAAGCATATATGATATTGAAAGATATTTAATTTGCAGAGATACTGAGTGAGTTTACTTCTTAGCCTGCGACAAGACCTAGACATGTTGGAGCCCTGTATGTTTGGTATAATATGAAGCCTGAGAAAAAGCAGTGATATAGAGCCTGAAATCAGGACAAGGCCTGAAAACTGGCACCCCTATAAAATACATTTACATTATTATCATCTTTTTTTTTTACAGAGAGTGCAAGTGTAGGATAAGATGCAAGGTGAGGTACACTGGGACATGATAGGTAGAAAGACAGAAGGTATTGTAACCAAATCATTCGGTGATGTACATTTCAGCCTTAAAACCAAACATTGGCACTATAATACATGTACTAACAATTACTAGTACACTGATCTCTTCCTTCTGATTCAGCACTACACATCTTTGCTCTGGACATGTGCGGCAAAGGAAAACTTTAAAAGTAGGTCAGACGGTAGTACAAGTAGATGCCAAACGGGTATAAGATACAAACTGAAAAGCATGATGCATGCAGGCATGTCTAATCTGCAATATTGATCAAAGCCAACGTAAACAAACCCAGAGTTAATATTCCCAACAAAGCTGATCAAAAGTGGGATTGTTTTTTGTTGATGTTCTCTCCATGATGATGAGGAGAGCAGACAAATTAGATGACACGGCTGACATGCATGTGTCGGGTCTGACACTGCATCGCATCCGTCATTCCCGTCTTTTCCCAAGCGTAGTTATTACCAAGCTTGGTATGATTAGGGGTAAGCGACGTGGCGATTCTCCCCTCTCTCTAGCACACATCAATCAAAATTAGGAGCTGAGATCAATGTGTAGAGATCAAGGTGTGGAGTAGACTGTGTGTATGAGCAAGAACTTATGCAACCTGGGCTTGTTCTAGTTTGTTATACAAACAGTTTTCATTTTTCTCATCATTTTACCCAAATGATCTTCTAAGGAAAGAAAGTATACTGATGTCAGTTCAGTATAATATCAAATTGAAAGCAGATACATTTTTGTTAGACTGCTCCTTCTTTCCCTCTCACTTTCGCTATAATTTTCCCATTTCTCCTATAACAGCAAAATAATAGTCCCTACGGTTATTTCTGTATCCTCATTATATCGATTGAGATAAGAATTCGAGAAACAATCTCTTGGATTACGATTCCCTTGTTTCCATCTTCATAGTACAGTGAACTCAATTTACTGAATCGAAAAAACCAAGGGATGGTTAAAAACGAGTAAAAAAGGACTTTTCAATCAGGAAAAACATACGTGACCAACTATTTTGCTAGGTCTCTCCCTCCCTTTCCCACATGCTATTAAGGATCATCTGACGATTTCCCAAAGGGTTTCGGTAACAGAAGCGGACTTTAAGTAGCCCCGAGAGAGTTGCTTCCTTACTTGATGAAGGGGGAGGGGGTGTTGGAGGGGGGAGACATATCATGAGGAGGGTGTTAGCAGCATCTGTTTAGATATCAATCTAGTAATCATAGCGCCATCTCAAAGTGATAAGTAATAGACCCTACCAGTGTTAAAGATGCCGCTCTGGTTTGACAAGCTTGGCAAATTGCCTCTCCGCAAGAGTGAAAAGAAGAGAGTGGTGCAGTAAAAGGCGTGATTGCAGACACCCTTGAGTGGTAGAATTCTGAAATTAAACTTTGACCCAGATACATTGGCTTGTGTCTCATGATAGATTAAAGGATTTTGGGGGCTAACCAATTACAACTCAAAAAGGCTTCGCAAATAATAGATGAAAGAAGAGAAAGAAAACGCTTTTCGCTTTACTTTCACTGAACATTGTTAACATCTCTGCCTTCATGCCTGAGTACATGAATAAACTTTGCTTTGCACATCTGAATAATTCCCCCTCCCAAAGATAAATAAGATATCATCAAAAAGAGAGGATAATCTTAAAAGGTATTTGATAATACAGATAATGTTATATCTTAACAAAATGCAAGAATAATCAAGTCAATTTACTGCTTGAGTATTCACTCTACTTTCTTTATGCTGTTCACCTTGGAGCTGGGTTACATTTACAATGTAAAAGTGAAATAATTTTATTAGTGGATGAAAAAAAGAAGAGTTTATTCATGATTCCTTATGCGACCAAACTAAATTTTTCCATGAGTGATTGTTAGCATGGTTGGAGGGTTGGCGAGGGTCTGACTAGAGAATGAATGAGATCAGGAGAGTACCCTAACTTGGACCCAAGGGAATGATCTGATTTATTAGATGTGTCTTTGTGTATGCAGGGCATTGTGTCCAAACTAACCTAGATACATATAGCTGCTTCCGCCTAGCCCTCAACTTTGAAGTCTTGACTCTTACATCACCTGTTTAACCCCTTGAATACCACTTTGTACTTTCAAACTCATTGAATAGAGGAGACTCTTTACACTAAAAACAATGCAATCACACATTGTTCTTTTCAGTAATAACAAATCAAACAAGTATTTCAGCTTTCCCGCTATACCTTTCTATTAATCATTTAGAAAGGATGTGTATTATATTGTATGAGCTAGTCAAATATCTATTTAAAGAATTGTGTTCGAAGATTAAACATTTTAGAGTAAAACAATTAACAAATAATTAATGAACTTTAAAGTGATAATTAATTTATTTTCTAAAAGTCCACAGCTTCAGTCATAACACAAAACCCTACTAGAGGAAGGAGACCAGGGTTGGTAGCAATAAATTCTGTGCTCTATTAAAAATATAGACAAGGGGGGAGGTTGCATCCCTTGAAATAGAATTTTCTTATTGAAGAAGACAGGAATTATAACAAGATTTGTGCTATTCAAAGCATTATTCAAGCACTTTCGAGCTACATTATTATATTTTGAGGGAAGATGGAAGGGTTATATTCGCTTGATGAAATATAAATACAAGTGATTTATTTGCTCTATATATATATTCTCCTTCAGGCTGTATTTCATCATAGGAAGTAAACTTTACTGTGGTAAGTTGGCTGGTATTTGATACAAATCTTCTGACTTGATTGGTAATATCAGCAACTTGTTACATTTCATTTTTTATTCAATACTTTAACTGTTGACCTGATTCTCTGAGATCAATCAAATAGCTTTGATAACCTTATTATTTTCTCTTTTTCTTCCCGCTACCATCCAAAAACCTGGGTCTTTTGGTATATATACAAAATGGAGGTTTAAGAGAAAGTCTTTGGGGAATGATAATATAATGTCCCTATGAAAAAAAGGGGTTAATTCCTTTCATTTGAGAGTTCTTGCACTCTGCTACAGAAAGAAAAACCAGGCTAACAAATGTTGAAACAAGGTTTAACAGTCTGGCATCACAAGTTTATTAACTCTCGGAGCAGGCGTTTCTCAATACTCCGTGGTTTCATCTCTCAAACATGTAAAGTATACGGTTCTTTAGCTCCAAGCAAAGTATTCTCCCGGTACTTGTTGGCTCGCAGAAATAGAAAACCGGAGGAGAATGCCAAATCAGGGGATAATTGGTGGCACTTTTGGAAAGCTTATATCCTGTGTTTGACAGCTTTCCGATGTAAGGAGACAACCGTTTTTTATCAGAATATCGGAGACAAGCTCGGAAGAGGGTATCATAAACACTTCTGCCGTCTAAAGTTACGCATGGTGAACTAGACTACCAGAGTACAAATGTGATGTTAGGACAGGAGATACTGATTGTTTTACTTTGCCTTATTATGACTTTGCCCTCATAGCCTTCTTTACAATTTGTTTTTCAAGTTCCTTGTCTGCTTTTGTGTTTATAAAGAAAATGTTTACTGTCCTATTCTTTACCCCAGTTTTTTCAGAGTCTTGCCCTTTTCTGACTGTTCTACTTTCAGACCAAATCACATTTGATAAACGATGTTAATCATAGATCTGTTGAGAGCATTAACAGAGAGTTAATACTCCTTTGGCTCTCAGCCGATGAAATCATTGCTTCTACACCACTTGCAGGTTCTCACTCTATTCATCAAGATGCTGTAAAAACCCATGATTAATGTTCTATGGACTCTCCCCCTTTCACCCTCCCCCTATCCTCCTCTTCCTCATCTAAGAGACATAATATATTCCCCCATTTGTTCTGTCTAATAATCTTTGAGCAGTCATCTACCAGTATGAAATATTCTAAAAAGTATCTAAACTTCTTTTTGAGATATTGTTTGATAACTTTGTGGTGCTTTCTAAGGGGCTTTGACTTAGTAAGTCTATTTACAACATTTCATCACAAGAAATACTGGAAAAGTATGCTTGATTAACCAACTTCTAAAACCACTTCTTTGAAATCTTGAACATTTCTTCTGGAGATCCTCACTAAAAAATGGTTGAACCTCAAACTATGACCTAGATGATGAGAAAAGAAATAAAGAGGAAGGGTATGGTGCGATCCGGAAGCCGACAGGAAGGGCTTGAGTTGAGCCTGGAGCGAGCTCCCTCACTGTTTCAAAAGCGTTGCACCATTCCCTCTTATGCGCATTCACGCTGTTATCGATTCATGGCACAAACTCAGAAATTGGCAGGGATTTATAGCCGCAGGACATTGCTGGGTGCGCTGGGAAAGGTGCTTGAGTATCTGAAGAGACCGGTAGTAGGCAAGGGCAACGTACTTGAAGAAGGAAACTACTAAGGTGAAGAAATATGAATGTTCTATGGTTAAATCTATCTCTGAGTTCAACCTTTTTCAAGTTTCTCAGGAACATGGATAAAAGAGATAAAAACGAGAGATAGAAGATCTGAAAAAGCTGACTTTTATTGTAATAGTTCTTTTATTTTGATCAATAATTGATAAACAGAATTAAAAAATTAAAAAATTGTTATTCAGATTCAAGAAAAAACCAAAACATTGACAAAAAATATGACGGGCGCAATAATGATAACAGATCATGTATTTTAGGAATGAAGACAAAATAGATAAAAAGCTGTTAGCTATTGACAATAAAACGAAATACACACACAGAAAGACCGTGATTGACTGAGAGCTCTCACCCATAATTAAATATTTTAAATACAAGAAGATAATATCGAGAAAAACATCATTAAGAAAACTAATCAAAAAGTTATGATTATTTGTAACATGAAAGTACATATACTAGCATGTTAGTCAAGAGGCTTTAATGTCATGGCCTAAATATTCACTTATTTTCAAGTATGTATTTATAACCTACATTTATTTCTTTACTCCTCCCCCCCCCCTTCAAATAAGGTGAACTCAAGAATATAAAATAATATGTGAACAAATGTGTTTGCTACAACAACAAAAGATGAGGAGAGAAGAACAAAGTTATTTTCTTCTAGTATAAGTTCTGTACAACAGATAGCACTCAAGAATTTTTTAGACAAATTAAAGAATTTGTATTTCCCATGAACCCTTTGCCTACAGGCACCGGGTGCTCTGTGTGCAAAGTATACAGGAATATCAGAATCTCAAAGGGAACGGGTTAATGGAGGAAAACACACAGCTTTATCATTTAATTCTGCTCAAAATCAGTACAATGACTGATTCATTATTACATATCCGGTTTCCCTACTTCCTGTTCAGAACGTATACATATACAATAGTCTCTGATAAATTTCAGCCCATTTACTCACTTCATGCCACGTAATCAAATAACACCATGGCCATCCACGATTAATCAGAAATCTGCTAAACACAAAGACTCAGGTGTACGTGTGTGTCAACTCTCATGAGGAATAAAAAGACTTAAAGGACTACCCTGGACATCCAGGCAAGCAAGGGACCCCCTTCAACGATGATGACGCAAATGGCATCATCGGAGTCATAGCGCCGAAAGAAAGAAAAAAAATAGACCAACACCACCACCTTGACCCTAGGTGGATTCCTCTGCATCTTGCACAGAGGAGAGAAAGATAGAAAGAGATAGAAATAAAAAGGGGGCAGTGGAAGTATCCATCCCATCATATTGGGTGGAGTTAGCCTTCTGAAAATTAATTTGATGCCTTAACAGTCTTCATGTCCAGGGGCCACGCTGGAATTATCGAGATTTGATTTGACGCAATTATCTGTCCTTACAGGGGCGAGGACCCGTTCGTCTTGATTAGATTGTACTGACTCCTAGTGCAGGCCGAGGCAAGAGAGAAATGGATGTCCATGAGGAAAATGTGCAGATATTTGGAAGACTAAGAAAATGAGATTAACGAGGGTGGATGAATTTTAGACGCACGTCGCTTTCAAAAACATTGACACGCTTTCAAAAAGAGGCTTTTTTAAGGCATGCTACTCGAGGCATTATTCCATAAATGACAGACTGAAGCTTATAGAAGGAAATGAAGCAATTTGTCTGCAATTCTTGTGTAAACTCCCTATAAACTCATTCCAACAAATTTGCTTGATAAAGCATTTTCCTTATGTTGCAATTTTCCACATTATAATTGTCATTGATATTAAAATCTACATGTTAAACACAGACCTCAGATCACTCTTTTTTACCAGCAAGAGCTATGGAAACAGCCAACTTAGCTCTTCAAGAACAATATTTTTCCTTCCTTACAAAAAGAATACATGGAAAGAACTACTCTGAAGGTAGTAATTTTCTCCAGCAACTTAAGCTCTTGAAAAAGTGTTAATGTTATCTATTCTCTCTAGATGTAACCATGTTTTAAACAATAAATTAAGAGAGGAGATGCTATCTTGAGGTATTCACCACATGATTTTCATGGTGAAACAAAACGAGAGAGCAAAATTGATTTGATGAATGAGAAGTGTAAAGAAATGAGACAGTACAGTTACAGAAGTAATACAAAATGCATCAAAAAGGAAATTGACAGGGATACATATGGATGGGAATTGCAAGTATTTAGAATACATCAATTAGGAGAAAGGAAAAGGGAAGTAAGATGCAGGAAAAAGTAGGTTATGGTTCAATGGCAATTTTATTCTTTCATCTGACTCCATTAGAGTTGTGTCAACTTTGATTTATATGCCATTCATAAGTTCTAATTTAATTAAGACTCCATTTGTTTGAAATTGTGTACAAAAACATGCCATTTAAGTGATCTCAACACAGCTAAAAGCATGTTGGATAATAGGTTGTGTGGGGAATGTAAATAGAGAAAAATTGAGAGAGACATTGGTGAGAAAACATAGAGATGTAATGATTTAGAGATCCACAAGAGTATTCTTTTATTTTTAAAGAGAAAGCAAAGAGGGGGAGGGGGATTTAAAAAAAAAAGAGAAACAGAGTTTTTGTTTTCAGACCTGGAATAATAACTCAATCAAACTCATCATTTTTTAGTCATATGGAATGAATAATGAAATTACCAGTGCAAAAGTGATATATCAAATGAAAGGGAAGTAAGAATGAATACACACAAATAGAATTGATGAAAATACACAACGTGAAACAGGAAATTAATTCCCAGGTCAGTGTTATAATCTTATGTGTACTCCTTTCCTCCTCCTTCACTGCCACTTCATATTACACCACACTTTGCATCAATTCTCTCCTCCTTTCCTTTATTCATCTTCATCTAGCTCGTTCTCTCTCTCTCCCCTCTCTCTCTCTCTCTCTCTCTCTCTCACTTCCTCCCTCCATCCCTCCCTTCTCTCGCATCCCCTTCCTCCATCTCACTTTGTTCTCTTTCCCCTCTCTTCTCCCACCCTGTTTCCTGTCACTCCGTATCTCTGTGCATTCCCCACCCCTCTATCTCTATCCAACACTGGTTTGATTTTATTTGTGATGACACCCTATTCACAATTTTTCTGCCACGGGTGAATGAGCACCAGGGTCTTTAAAATGTTATGTCAAAATCGCCTTGTTCCAAGTTTTAGCTTAAGGAAACAATATGGGTCAAGCCATGTGCTTCTCCGGTTTTAAATCCCTTTAAAAGTTAAATTATGCCTCGTGCTTCGGTGCTTCATTGTTTCATCAACAGGATAACCTTTAATTATTTTAAACAGCCTACTAACTTCTTGTCTCATGATATCTAAGTTCTATCTTGTCCACTGCGATATTTCAAACATGTAAGGAGCATGAATGGTGTTAATCTTGAATAGCGTATGAAAACTCAAAGGTTACTAAACCTAAATGCAAGAAAGAACACATATGATGATAAGTATCAAAGAAATTGACAGAAGATTTTTAATTTTAAAAAAGATAACATCCCAAATACACGCTATCCATTTATTATAACTCAATGAGAAGGTTACCTTTTACAAGGGAAGCGAATGAAGTCAAGATTGTAATCATCATATCAAAGAGAAATATCATAAATAGTGCTTGTAATAAGCACTTATTTTATTTCAACTGCCTAATATTCAATGTAAATAAATGAGCAGTTGTTTTTGGAATGAGATAACACAATCATAATGGCCTTTGACCCACATTCATTACTTCAGCCCAAAGTTGGTATAAGAGGATTTTGACAATACTTTTTGAAAAGCCTGATGTTCAGTCATCTTTAATAATAATAATAATAATCAGTTTTTTTATATAGCGCTCAATACATCGATCCAAAGATGTGCCTAGGCGCTTTACAGATATATTATTACCCTGGTCATCGGATTCAGGCTTACCCGCAGACAATTTGTGCATATTTTCCACTCCCTGGGGAGCATTCCAGCCAGTCGCCATTTTACAGCACAATTATGAAAATGATATCGTTAGACAGAGTAGTACTTCTTCGTTACAATGAAATATAATTTAAGGTGTCATAGATTATAACTCTTTAATTAGAAGCTACCAAAGTTGGGTACACTTTTTTTTATATGCACTGTACAGACGATATATCATTACTTAATACTTTCCATTTCATTGTAAAATGTAAAGTAGGTTACTTTCTATACCTAACAAACTGGTTAACAATTGACCACACACTTCCACTCAAGTGGAGTTGCAACCTGTCAATGCAAACTCTATCATGTAAAGAAGATTATTCTATCGTCATGACAACCAAGTCTTGATTATCAAGTGAAGCAAGAAGTTTGACCCCCATGAATATCTGTGGTGATTTTTTTTTTTTTTTTTTTTTTTTTTAAATTGTTTTTCAATGTGTTAAAATGGTACCTGGTAAGCCACCACCGGTCTGAATACATTGGCAGCTAGAACTAGGTAATTCAAAGGCAGCATCAATTTATCTGAAATATCTATCAAAAGGTTTTTTTGATAGCCTGAAGAACAGATATACACAAATTCATTTCATGCATTCCACGCACTAGTAATCAATTTTCAGAGTGAATATAATATTATAAGAACATAATTTAGCGTACTTCATACTTAATAAGTAGCTTTTAAAAGCAACATTCACTGAAACCTTTATCTATGAAAATATTGAAAATTTGAGATCATGTTTAATATCTCCTACTAGTGTTTGATATTTGGGTAAAATTTCCAATCTAAGGAAAGCTGTAAATATTAATGCTTGTTTAAAGGTTGATATATCCACACACATATATTTTGCATGTTTTGTGGCAGAACAGTATATGGCACTTTGTATGTCTAAAAAAAATATTACTTGGAGATGCTAAAAGCCATAATTGTTACTGAATTAGCCCGATTACTTATCCTGCGTGTGCAAAAATTCTCCCCTAGGAATGGACCTAGAGCTAGAGCCAAATAACTTCAGAACTTGAATTTAAAGAGCAAAATGAGGTGAGGAAGCAATGATTAATTCAAAATACCCATTTTACGACCATTAAAACGGTAAAAGGCAACTAAGAAAATATAAAAAGTGCTCTCTATTTGAGACCAACCTCTTTCATTGTCGTATAAATCCAAGCAGGTCAAGCACTAAAACCCTTTCACTCTCTAATCATTGAGTGTGAAGTAACAACCCATAATAGGACAATTATCTACATTGTTTGATTACTTTTCTCGGATACAATCCATACTCTAATCACCTTCCATTTTGTCCTTGTCTTTTAGAGTGGTTATGAATAACTTAATCTGATTCATGCTTTTAAAAAAAGCCTCAGAAATGCCATGTAGGATCATAAAAACAAAGTAAAAATTAAAGAGAACAAAATCATATATTTACCATCTAAATATCAAGAACTGTAAAAGAATAGGAGAATATCAATAATATCAATTAACATGAATAATGGATGCAATCAACTTTACCCTATATTTACTCTTATTGTAAACTAATCATCTTTCTGTTGTATAAGATGACAAGTCATTGGCACCATTGGCAGTAAGCCCACTTTTATGATATCATCTTTGTAATCAACAGACGAATCAACAGACATGGTTATCACAATCCCATGACTACATCAACAGATGAATAATAAAAGGAGGTTTTCTAGAATCATGTGAAAAATAGGTAATTACGTTGGTATCTCCAATGAATAATAAAGAGAAGAGGATCAGAGCGTTTCCTCTCTTTTCCCCCCGTTTTATGTTTTTCCTTTGGACCTGCGAGATTAAGGCAACATGTTGGAACATGTTTTGTAGGTTAAAGGCCATGAATGCATGAATCACAATGACCATGCATTCATCACGGCAATGAGCCATTCTGAACATACTTTTTTCCCCCTCCAGAATCCAAAAAGGTTGTATGAACGGATAGATGATGGTGCTCGTGTAATACTAGTCTTCTACAGGATGCTGAAAAGGTTAAAGAGATGATTTCCGGTAACCTTTCAATCCTGTAAATTGATCCCCACTTGTGGTTTATTCAGTACACATAGATTTCCTGTAAGCTTCCGATGTGTTAGGGTCAGGGACCCAGGCTGAAATCCTAATAAGAATCAGATCTCTACGATGGTGTGTGGTTTGGGCTGACGGTAAGAAAAGGCCAAATCAAACTTTGAAAACTTGTAAGACCCTAAACAGTGACAGAAAAATAGTCAGCCTTCAATCTAGATTTAGTGAATAAACTTCAATGTAACCTTTATTTTAATAGATCCAGAACCTTGTATTCTTATCAATACCAAATGTATTTCAGTCGAGTTACACACTGAATATACTGAATCATTAACAGCAACTTGAAAATGATTTGCTTTAATTTGTTTGAATTTGGTGATATCATGAAGGCCGTTTAGTTACACCTGATTTAGTCAGAGTTGAGACTAGGACTAATAAGGGTCTCTGGGGCTTACACATAGGGTGTCATGGCCTGACTAGGTGTAGGCAAGTATGACTCATAGTGTCCATAAACTATGATTCATGCATTCCAATCTCATTAAACCACATTTTAATGATGAATGATAAGAGAAGGTATACATGGATGTGTGATGATGTAATGATGAGACGTGGGATACTTCAAGGCAAGTTTGAGTTTGTTTTCAAAACTTGCCAGAAGTTCGGTGATGGTTCGTATCAACGCACAGTCGGCACATTCCAATTTCATGGTTTAGTTTTATAGAGTTTTGTTTGTGAGACACATGTTTTTTTAAATTGTAAAATAAAATAATTTAAACATGCAAATATGCCACGATAATATCAGAATCACTTGCAGGTATACTTATATTGTATAACAAGAAAATGTGTGTGAAATTCTCAAGAAATTGTGAATCTCTCAAATTTTACATTTTCAAATTTGCCTGAGTATTATGCAAATTACTAAAATGTATGTTGGTAGAGTTTCCCTATTTATGAGGGTTCATATTTACAGGGCTTAGCTAGTATTACAACATTTATATAGTATTATCTGAAAACTTTTACTTTATAACTTCTTTGTGAGTCATGTTCTTTCTTGTTATGGCTCGGTTGACCAAGTTTATTCAATAGCATAAAATTCAATTAACGATCTAAAAGCCTAATCATACATGATCTGCAGAAGATATGAACATATTGTACTGTAAAGGAGGTGGAAGTTTTAAACCAGGACCCGCCCCCCCCCCCTACCCCCATCACCACCTCTCTCTCTCTCTCTCTCTCTCTCTTTCTCTCTCACATCTCCCTATCTCTCCCTTTTTCTTTCTATATCTCTGTCTCTCCTCTGTCTCCTTTCTCTTCCCCTCTCCATCTTCCTCTCCCCCTCCCCTCCCTCTCTCTTGCTCTCTCTCGCTCTCTGTCTCTCATCTCTGTCTATCTCTTTTGCTCTCTCTCTCTCTCTTCCCCCTTCTCTCTCTCTCTCTCTCTCTCTCACACACACACACACACACTCTCTCTCTCTCTCTCTCTCTCTCTCTCTCTCTCTCTCTCTCTCAGAGTACATGGAGGGTGCCTTGTCTTATAAAATAGTTAGCAACAAGAAAATAGTTTCAAAACAATAACAAGTACATAAAGAAAAATCTCACACATATTTCCATTGATGATTTTCAACAAGACTCATTTTCTTGTATGGGTGGAATTATGATGCATAACAAACAAATTATTCTGTTACCTCAAAGTGTTCTGAAATAGTTTTATTCTATTCATATTTAATTATTAGAACTAAACTCTGGGCACTCTTTTCTCTAGTGGGAGTTTGAACATGAAACAAAAAAGAAAGAAGAAATTAAAATGATCTGCGGGAAGAGCCAAATAAAAATACTTAAACAATAACATATCATGAATTACAAAATCTAATAACAACAAAGTCAATGGCTTGTTTCTATTTTCAAGGGTTCATTTCCAAAAGGTCGAACCAATATCAGCTAAAAGTTATTTGTTTCTTATCCTAAATATAAATATAAATATTAACTAGACATTGCACAATTTGTAAATAAAACTTTTTCTTCCTGATTATCTTTGAGGTCATTCAACAGAGAAATCTCCTTAAAACAAGTCATTGAACTACCTATTTGAGGCATAACAGATCAATACTAAAGCGGAATCATTGCAATATGGATTTAATTCACCATGATCCCTTGCTAACTGTTTTTCACATCAAATTTATCCACAAGTGTTGCCATTAGAGTAGGAATATTTGTTTTTACCTCTTTAAATGGAGTTATTGTGAGATTCTTGATAGATAAAGTAGATATTTTCTCAGAACTTTAATGATAAATCTACATAGTCAGATTGGTCAATAGAGTCCTGAGAAGACAAACAAAAACTATATCTACCAAGAATAGACCATTCTGACACAATCATTTCATGACAGAGGTAAGAAAGATTGTTCTAACTTTATGGGCAATAGTTCATTTTTGCTTATTGTTGCATATAGCCCTATAATTTGAATTAACTTTAACAGCAACATAAGCATACTAAAATAAAGTTGAGTGCACATGTTGTGAAGCATGACCAAAAGAGAAATAAGAAAATGAACCATAACGTGGATCATCAGACATGTCGAGACACACACATACTACCCTGGGTAGCCTAATAACATAATTTCTAAATCATACCAGGAGTCTGACTTCAAAATATGATACAATATCTGGGTATGAACTCTGTCATCAAATAGTCTGCATGAAAAGTCTTGGTTTCTTATCAGTAGTAGTCAAGATTGCATTTAAGGAACTGGAGGTGGAAGTTTGTCTTTGCTCTATATTTAACAAGCTTCCTAACAAATGAAAGGATATGACTTCACACAGAGCATGTTTATAACCATCTAAAAGCATCTATTATTCTTCTTGATCTGGAATCGGTTGAACATTATTAGCCTTCCAATACAGCATCAAAAGATTGTTCAAAGTGTGATCTTTAAAAGTTGAGAGGACTTGATAATGTGAACTACATCACTTTAATTCTACCCAGGTATCGCTTGCTCAGATGCTAACTTTTCTATTTTCATTCTACTGTGAAATCTCCTGCACAAAATTACACCAATAATAAAAGAAAGTTAGGATGAACTCAAACTTAACACTTTGAACCACAATTCTATCCAGGTTGCACCTGCACAGTTTTCTACTTATCCACTACTTATCTACCTAACTCTTAAAGGCCATAAAAACTAATACCAATATAAAAAAATACCTCTGCAATAAAAATACATTAAAACTGTCACTTTAATTCTACTGCATAACACATCGTTTTGTGCATAATTGAAGATTAAAAAAGTGACTGATCTTCCGAGCTTCATGAAGGTTTTAAGAGATGAAAACAAACTCTTTCAAGTTAATGCCATGTTGACAGTTTGATAGGTTCTGATTTTCCAGATTACAGGATTTTCCATAAATTATTCAAAAGTAAAGGCGATATAAAGAATATAAGCTACTGGTTGGGCTTTGCATACAATTCTTGTACAAAAGATTGTTTGCGTGCACATCATGGATATCATGAACGTATTGCCTCGTGAAGAATTATTGATCAATATTGTATTGTAACCATGGCAACCAAGCTCAACATGTCAGAACATGTTCTAAGCTAAAAGAAAAGGATATACCATCTAAACAATAAAAAGTTTATATAAATTTGGGGAGCATGTCATGAGAATCTAAACATTGACTAGTCATGCCTTCTGAGTGTACGGGGCTGTAATCCTCCTTGCAAATCCTGCATGATACAAGTGCCGCTGTTTCTTCCAGGTCCCCATTTTTTGTTTCAATTTTCCTTAAATTTTGTCTTTATTTGATAAAAGCTGTTTTTCTGTCTTCAGTTTCATCTCTGAGAGCACCAAAAGCCTTAAAAAATATATATATTTGAAATAGGTCTGGTAAAAAAATATTTTTAGTGAAAAATTGAAGAAAAAAATGATGAATTAAAATTACATTTTTCAAAGCAATTCAAAATTGGGATTCTTTAAACAAAAAAGGAGCTTCACACAGCTTTTAATTTCTAATGTACGATGCCAACTCATTTTTTTCATCAAGTAAATTGTTATCAACTCTTGATATAAAATTATTCAAACTTTAGCAAACTGCAATAACACTGTTAAAAATTGCTATTTCAGATGTGAATTCCTTGGATGTATTAAAGGAATATAACACAAACAAACCCCCTTGGTTACCTCAATCTTCCCTTGATTGCTTTCGCTCACAAAGTCAGAAGTCGCTATTTTTCAGACAGCTTGCAAACAATTCATAACACGCAGAGTGAGAGCTGAGAACCCAATGTATTATTGGCAATCCTGTATCTCCCCTTTATAGACATTAAAGATAATGTCAGCCATTTGCAAAACTGCAATAAAACTTCATGACTATCTTAATATACATTTTGTAGAATTTCAAGATCGAATATTTTTACAAAAGATAACCTAATGAAATGAAAAGCTGTTCCTGGGGATGATCCAAATGATGATCATGAAAAATATGGCTGAAAATTTGAACTTGTCATGATTCTAAACTGAGTAGACAGTCCTCAACAGCAGTACTTGTACTAACAGTAATCTTTCAGTATTTTTCAGAGTCAATTAAAACAAAAGCATCTAAAGGCTTATCAACTACAAGAGGTCGAATGTGCAAATGTGCAATGTATATTGTGCATGTATTGTGCTATCACCAAGGAAGGGATCATTGCCTGTTGTGCCTTTAAAACTTGATTAGTAGAGCAAAACAATAATCCTCTATATATCAAAATGTAAGTATATAAAAGATAATATATGCCACTCAGGGTTTATTTATATAATGCTCTTAATTGCTACCTTTAAAAATTCACATTCATCATATCCCTTTTCATCTACCACAAATGTCTGAGAGTGCCTTTAAAAACCACTTGAGGAAAAGAGCAAACTTTTCTGAGAATTCTGGCATCATCTTTCTTCCCTCCCAGGCCTTCTGACTGTATTGTCATTTCTGCACCACATGTGTTTGATTTAGGGATGGGTACTGCCTCTTTTCAAATATTTATCCAAGATCGGATTGCTAGCCTTAAAACATGCATGGTCAGCTTTAGAAGGAAAACCGATCAGATCGGATTCTCTTTCTGATATTAAAGTGAAGAACATGTATCAGAAGGCTGTTTAAGTTTACCATTCCATCTTACAAAGATAGAAAACAAAATTAATATATTCAATAAGACTTATTTTCATCCTTTCAATAATTATTGCCCTGGAGTTAATACCGTATTTCATGCATGCAGTTTTAATCATTCAGCGGCCTATAATGCAGAAAATAATAACTTATAACTTTATTAAAAGGAATATCAGTCATCCGGGAGGGTGTTCAACAGGAAGTTTATACATCTTAATCCAAACTGAGAGAAGGACTCCAATATCCCAGGCATAGTTTGGAAGGACCAAAGCAGGTTCAAGTTGATAATATACATTCATATAGTTACAGTCAAACCTGATTTGGTGACCACCTGTATAGAAAGATCACCTGTCTACAAAGACAACTTTTCTTGTCTCAATTGAGTGGTCTTTATAGACATATTTCACTGTACTACCCTTGTTGATACCTCTATTTGGGAGAACCCTATTTTGTGTATGCCCCCTGTGCTTGGTATGAGCACAGAGGGTGTTTTGTGCTGGCTACAATACTGCAGTCACAATGACTTTCAGGGTAGTATAGTAGTAGAGTCCATGGTAGTATAAATGCAGATAAATCGCCAAAGAATGCAAGTATTATGGCTTGGGATTATGATTTGGACCACATAGTCCATAGTCCCCTGAGTATTGATTAAACCATGATGGGGGCTCGGCATTTGGTTTGGTGAAAAGTACTTGTGGTCCGTTGCATCAAAGGTACAAGCTTAGGGTTGCGATGAGGTATGGGGTCAGCTTTAGCATTAGGGTGAAGGTTAGGTTTAGTGTATAGTCCAGGGTTAAAGTTAAGAATTATGGTTAGAATACCATATTGTTACTTGAGCTCATGTACCAGTAACCTTCATGACACCTTTTAAAAAAAAAACATGATTTTACGTTTTCACTTATGAGTATATTTTCTTTTTCCACTATTCTTACCTGAGTTACAGAGGATGTTTTCTGGTTTGAGATCAGCATGGATGACATTCTGTTGTCCAAGGAATCCTAAGATCTGAAGCATCCGAAGAGCAACCTTTCTGATTGAAACCAGCTTCTGCAGAATAAAATAAAATGCATTATTGGGTTAGTTTCAAAGAGCAAGGTATTTTGTTCCATTTGTTGCCTCAAACATAGTCCAGGATATTGGTATACTTGAAGACAGAATTATGTTGATAGCTCATTGATAACTCAGGTATAGCTTGAATAACAACTCTTAATGTGAACTTATGTCATTTTGAAATGTCAACTTCACAGTGTAAAAGTAAGACACAAAGTGGAGAAGAAAAAAACATCCTGGTTTTGCCCAACACATTCCTTATTCAATTCAATTCAATTTCTAAATGATATTACATAACATTTACATCTGCTTATAAGGCATGAATCCAGTAAGAATCCTTATTCACAATTCTAAATAGCGTATTATTCCAGGAACAGGTCTCTGGGAGGAAGGGAGGGTGCTCTGGTGTTGTGAAGAATCCCCCCCCCCCCCCCCCCCCCTCAAGAAAAAAAGTGACTAATGTCAAATCCTTTTCACATCTCTTTACTTCTCTGTGATTGGAGTAAACACCAATCCTACTGCAGCTTACTCGGCACACCTATAGGCAACTATCTGGATACCTTACACATAGCCCCTACAATTTTACATAGAGAATATCCTTATTCTACACAGCTTAATTCTACACAGCTAATTCACAGGGTTCCTATTACATGAATCTTACAGTTGGATCTTTCTTTCTGAAATTTAGATCATCACATTCTAAACACTGCTGCATATACATTGTACGTATGCCTAAGATGACTCAAAAATCGCAAACCCTGCAGAAGAGCTGCAGTTACTTCTCACTAAGAGGCAAATCAGTCATACGGTAGAAACAACTCACGCAGGACACACAAGGTTCATCTTACATACATGTATTCCACACTCGTATAGATATATATCCATTCCTGCTGGTCCACAGTGGCATCTACAAGAACTCCCAGATATCCACACCACACCTTTCGACGACAAGACCACCACAAGAATCAATCGCTTTACCTTTCCAAGATGATTTCCAAACTCATAAATGCTCTCCCAATGAGCGACATGGCGAATTAAGAGCTGAAAATGATGACAAGAGCATGGAGAGAGGAATATTGTGCCCTAGACGCGGGGGTGAGTGACATAGAAAGAGGGAGAGAGACTGGCAGAGCAGAGAGAGAAGAAAATTAAGAGGCTGATGAAGACACCCACACACTCTTTATCCTCTACTCCCACTCCTATTGGGGTATCTTAGATGACGGATTAACAGCATCATACCACCTGATGTAAGTTACTTTCAAGCAACGACATGAGAATGATCAATAATTCAGACAACAAACCCTCTAAAAAAATACATCTTTGAGGAGGAAAAATGTTACCAACAACTCAATAAAAACTACCAACAACTAAATTGCAAATTAATACAGGTAAAGAGTACTAAACCCATGATAGAACTGATAACATCTAAACTTCCAATGATATCAAGAAAGTAATGGTCTTTTGTTTTGTAATTACACTAGCAACATAAATATTGCTCTACATAGCATACTAATTGCTTGCATGTTTGTTTCAAAATGTTGTCCTTGTTTCCTTCTGTAGCATGTTCCTTATGATGTTTGATTTTAAAACGAGCTCATTACGTCTTTTTTAAAACTTGATCTTCATACTTTGTTGGCAGCAAGTGGTTAAAAAAAAGGGTATCTTTAAAACATATTATTAGAAGTTACACTCCTGTTATGACCCTTCAAACGTACACACTTTGTTTTTTCTTTTTGCAACTTGGAAGTCGTAGATTGTCTGCATTTTTGTTTTTAATTTTCAAGCGATTGCTCTTCAAAAAAGTTAGAATGTATGACCTAGTTTCCATCATCCATTGTCAACCTGGGACTGATGTTTTTTTTTTCCATTTGGATTTTAACCATTCGTTAACTTATCACATGACCACTTTTGTTTTTCATTACTTTGCACCAATTTCTCATATCTTTTGTGGGAACCTTTAGACATGATCTGCTTATACAAAAGTATGTAAGGTTATTTGTAAAACACGGTATTAAGGTTGCATACCTTCTGTGTAGTGGGATAGGGAGTAATAAAATCCCTACTGATGCTCACAAAAAGAAATACAATGTCCATGAAATCTCCATCATTGTCATTTTTTTGTTTTTGTTATAGTAGAGTAGAAGAATGACTTCATGAATTAGTGTTCCATTCATTACAGTCAATCTAAAACATCTCTTACGATAGATAACAAAGCACAACTTTACACATGCAGAATTGCAATAGAAACACCTTTTTTTAAATGCCAGGAAATGATCTGAATCCCTGATTCTATGATGATATGAAAAAAAACTTATATAATTCCCATCTAGCATCAGAATACACTAACAGAAATGATCTTCTAGGGAAGGATTGATAAAATATTCATTCACCTTCTATAAACTAGGTCTACGCCGAGGTTTAAGGTTTATTATCTCTTAGTGTATTCTATGAATAATATTTTTTAAAGTCTGAATAATATAGACAATCTTTTACGGTTAATACTATATCGCATAATTTTTTAATGTATATGTCACATCAATTTTTTAAGATGGTATCATAATGACTTTCCATCCTTTTGATAATTGAAGAAAAAATGAGATCAAATAAATGACAGAGGAAAGAATCCAACAAGATTGGCTCGGGAAGTCGACCAGACTAATAATACGTCCAAATTCAGGCTAGATGGAGAAAAAAAACATTGCTAATGTCAGGATGGGCGCCAGACGTCCGAGGGCACCGGTTTTACAGCTCTGTAATTCCACGCCAGCGGTGATTATTCTTTGGCCAGCACTGTCCTAGATTACAGGACAATGGTCAGTTTAAAGGCTGAAGATTTCAACAAAAGTGATCTCTCTGCAGCCCTCTATCCATCATAAACTAGGACAAACACGCTCCGAGGTCTGAAAACAGCTTCTTATCGGCGCTTCTTATTTCTCACCAAGTGAACTTTTTGGTCGATATTATCCGGAAGCAGTGAAAAATAAGAGCACCAACAAAGATGACTTTACTTTGTGGACATTCATTTGATATCTCACATGTTTTCTTTTTGAAATTCCGATATCAGCCTAAGAGAATGCAATAAGCATTTGATCTGAACCTGGCATTATGATGACATAACGGATGCAACCGAGTTAAACACAACTTTATTTCAAGCATGTTTAGTGTGATATTAGGAAATCTAGTTCAATAACTTAATTTAAAAAAAGTGATTAATCTTATATCATTGAAGGAATATACAAAGTACAAATGGGTATACATACACCTCTGTGAAGGAATAGGCAAATAATATGTCCATTAGATTCATAAAACAAATGAAAATATAGCACTCAAGTACGATCTAAGATGAATGAAGGCTATCACTTTAACTACAAAAAAAAAAACTTGACTCTTTGCTTGTGGCCAAGACTGATGTGGTTGTTAACATAATTCCTTTATTTATGTATCAAGATCAGTCAACATCAATTCAATTTATCTCATTCTAGCACCACCATTACAAATTTCTCTTATGCAATCTCTTAAAGAGTGGACATTCCCAACAAGGGTACATGACAGCATGTGTAGGAGGATACAGCCATGTCCCCAGATCCCCTAACCGATTCTCATCTCAGAGACACTACTAATCATTAGAGACACTTACTGAAATTCCCCCGGGATTTCCCCTTTTTCATGTTCAATTTGTCTGGAGAGAAGGGAAAGTGAGGCTAATTTCAGACCGGAAAAATTAGGGAATTAGGTAACCTCTTTCGATTATCCTGATCTTGTGTGTAAGTGTGTCATTCCGTTCACTGGGGATTAGCCTATATGAACAAGGTGTCCAATTTGTCCTACTGCAACTGGAACAATTACTAATTTAAGAAATTATTGTATTTTGAGTTTGCAATAACCCACAAAAACTATGCCAGACTTCCGGATGAATCACCTTCCAAATACATATATCCTAAGTAACTATTCATACACACGCACAACATACAAAAAGAAAAGGAAACACAAAACTCCCTGAAGAGATGCTATTAATATATTTGAGCCAGCTTTATCTAGAGCATGTCCAAGTGAAAGTGGGTTTTAATGTCAGGATGTCGGCCTTGTTAATGATGGAAGTGGGTCGCCAACTTGACTACATTAATTGTTGATGCATGAAGAACAACAGTTGTTACAAATGTGTGAAGATTAAATAAGGAATACAGGGAGGAACAGGAAAGGGGTGAAGATTAAGATGAGGAACTGCGAGGGGGTAAGATGGAAGAGGAAACCAATGAATTCCTTGACCTGGATAAAAAATTTGATAGATGGATGCTACACCATGGTTTAATCTCTCTGTAAATTAAGATGAGGTCCAATATGACTCCCATGGGTGTTCAAAAATGCCTGGTTCTACTATCAGTTTTTTCTTTTCCACTCAGTCCAAGGCAATCTTCAAAGGTGATGATCTTACGCATCCTCCTGCGACACTTTCGATAAGCTTCATTTCTTGAAGATTAGATTAGATTAGGTGAGGGCTATGGTTAAGGTTAGGATTTTGATTGAGTTTAAGGCTAGGTTTAGAGGTTAGGGTCACTCTGATTGTTTTACAACCGAGTGAACTCTACTTCTCTGTTATCAAACTGTGCATGCTGGAACATTGATATCTTATGTGCACATCATACATGTATTTGGTCAAATTGTAATAATATTCATCATAAGTTTACAGAAAACATTTCAAGAAAAGTAAATGAATGAGTGCATTATGAAATAACTAGGTCTAGTAGATGTCATCCATCTACTTTCCTCCTATGTACCTAAAACAATGATAACCATAACATGCATATATTTAGTACAAGTATGTTTAAGGCCCTGATAGGCTAGGGGGTAATCCTTTTGCATGATAAACCAGCACATCTGTACCCTACTTTTCCTTTGAAATTTAAGCCTTAAATTGTCACCTTGTGAAGCTGACTGGCATGAGGGATGCTAATGTAATTATAGATGTGTAACAAAGTTACTTGACAACAATAGTAAAAAGAAAATGGAGACAGACATACAGCTGTCATCTTTGTTTGTTTCATTAATGGAATAATAAGCATTTAAATTAACCCATAGCTGTTTCAAATTATCTACTTGTAACAAACACTTTCGGTATCCTAATAAAAATGATAACAATTTTTTTCAATTACAATGGATATTTTGTTGATGCATCTTTGTTGATGCATCTTTGTTGCCGCTGAAAATTTCACGTACATGCCTTGAAGTAATAAGATGTATAGCCTGTAGCTGCATAATTTGATGCTTGCACAAAAAGATCATTCAACCACTGAAAAAGTATTAATTTTTTTTTACTCATTGTCAGAATTTGAGTACAGATTATCATAATTACTTGTTGCCTTTTATAATCTGTTCTTGATAGTTGACATTTAACAACTTCTATTCATATTAGGAAAGAGATGGAAAGAGTCTAAAAACCAAATAAGCCAATATTTTTAACAAACTCTCTCTCTCTCTCCCTCTCTCTCTCTCTCTCTCTCTCTCTCTCTCTCTCTCTCTCTCTCCCTCCCTCCCTCTCTCTCTCCCTCTCTCTCTCTCTCCCATTTTCCCCTCCTGTGTCTCCTTGCTTTTCTTTATTTTTATTCATTATCTTTCTCTGCATCATTCAACACCTTGTTTGTCCTTACATTGAAAGATTCTATCCTTTGCATCCAACTCTCCTTTTCAATTAATTCCCAGGCACTCTCTCTTTTAAAGCACATAATCCCTTACTACCTGAATATTCATTGACCATAATTTCATACTCGACTTCAAAGACTTGCCTTTCTCTCACCGTCCTAATTTCAGCCTTAAACTCCTTCAAGTATGGAAGTATCTAATCCTGACCACTTTTGCTCAGAGAAAAAACGGATGTACAGGAAAATATTAAATGTAGGGTAAAAAGGGAAGTTGAATAGTCTTTTTCATTCTCAGGCATAAAGCACAACCATATATTAGTAACCATACAGTAACATGTCTCCATCTTGTTACCCCCCCCCCCCCCTCTCACGCTCTCTCTTTCTTATCAGGTTTCTTATCAGGTTCATTTTTGTTTTATATTTATCTTATCCTTTCCCTTTTCTCTTTCTTTCTCTCTTCATTCTTCTTTCTATTACATCGTCTGGTGACTATCAGGACATCTGATCTAATTCGGATATGAAGTCACTGTGGTTTCCAATATTAAGTGCTTTAAAACATTTTTAAATATGTAAACCACTTGAACGAATATAAACAACACGATGTGAAATTAAAAGGTAATACTTTGCATAAACAAAATGTTTGTGCTTTTTTTTTTCCTTTAACCTGTCTTTCCTGCATGATCATAATAAAGTAGATTGCATAATTCCACAATATTCCTTCATTTTCATAGCATCAAGTCTATGGACAAATACTTAACTTTCACATAATTTGTCCCTCAAAAGGGGGGATTTAATAAATATTGAAATCATATTCTTGAAAAAATGTTTCTTTCTCTCTCTCTCTCTCTCTCTCTCTCCACTCTATTTCTTTCTCTCTCTCTCTCTTTCTATCTATCTCTCTTTACCTGTCTTTGTGTTGTCCTTTGCCTTTCTTTCTCTCTCTCTCTGTCTCTAGCTGTCTCTGTCTCTCTCTCTCTCTCTCTCTCTCTCTCTCTCTCTCTCTCTCTCTCTCTCTCTCTTTCTCTTTCTCTGCCTCTAGTCTGATGCACCTATCCCAGCTTATACACTAAGTGTTATCCTGACCTGCGAGTGTACTTTTAGAGACAGGTAGAAGTGGTGTTTACAGGCTAGCCGGCTCACACAGGAGACCGCCTTGTTGTCTGCTACACGTTGTCAGGGGCTCCTTTTCAGGGGAATCACCACTGTCATTGAAAATAGTGCCCTCCGGCATCAAGTGTCCTCGCTAAATAAGTTATACATCTCACAGAGTGTCCAGGTCTAGCTACTTACATCATATAAACTTGTTTGAAGGGTCAGATCCTGCCCTACATGTGTAAAGAGATACAGAAGTAATACCTGAAAGAATATCTTGAACTTTTCATAGTCTCACAAGATTTGAACCTTGCAACTTATTTTTCAAACTCTTGTTTTTCAAACAGAGCTTTTTAAAGATCCTTCGGGCATATAGATATGGATGCATTATTTGACACGGTGAAGAGCATGAACTTTTATTTATTTTCATAAATAGTTAAACCTTGCAACTTCCTTGTAAAACTCTTGTTTCAGGGTCAAAAAGTGCCTTCTACAGAGATAGTTAAATCTGACAGTGTCAAAGCATTTAAACATTGTCTCACAAAGAGTTGAAACTTGCATGCTCTCTTAAACATAGGCTCTGTTTAAATAAGAGTCAAGTGGGTCAAAAGGAGATTTCCTTAATTTCTTACCCCCCCCCCCCTCCCAAACAAAAATGATTGAAACTGCTCAAGTACTTACAACTCTAAAACAAAAGTCTTCCTTCTGAAAGTCTCACAAAAATAAATATACAAAAAAGGGTATTTCCAAAGAGAACAGTTTATCTAGTGGAGGAAACATTTTGTCTGGCCGGACAGGTACTCCCAGTTTACGTTGTTCTCTTGTATCATTCAAAGCTAATAAGTTTACTTGTTTTCTGTTTAATCTCTTCAAATCCAGAAGAGCATCAACACTGTGTTAAAGTATAGGGGTTAATGCCCTTCTGTTCTCAAACAGATGATTTAGTCCTCGACTGACAGGTGCATTGATTAATTCCAATGTTCTCCAAATCCATAGCCTTCCCTTGACCAATTACGTGAATTCCTCTGATATGAATATACAAATGATGTAATGCAACGGGTCATTGTCACTTTTGCACGATTCTCGTCTACTACAAACAGCTTTTAAATCCACTATCCAAGGTAAATACTGTGAATAAAACATTGCATTTTAAATTTTTCAATTAACATGTAAAGCTCTTCATTCTGCGACTGATCTCCAGTTCTTCCCACTGGCCGAACTAATGGCTTGTTTACATACGAAACTGTAAAACAGCTGCGTTTCTTTCTCAACCTTTATTCTGATATCTGTATAACATGCATCACATTTCACAAGGATAATGAGTACGTACAGGACCTTGGTATCATCTGTTGCACACAGCTACTTTTTTTGCATCCCTTTTAAATGTTTTTTTTTAAAACCACACAGCAGTTTAACGCATTACATGTAAACAGGCGTGTCTGCACTATCTCGAGATTGCCAAATATCCAGCTATTTTGAACTATCCCGATCGAAACTATCCAGCTATTTGCGTCTTCATTAGACCGAAGTGGCAAATTAGCTGGATAGTTGGTCGGGATAATATCCCAAGATATCTCGGTCTAGTTTGCAAAATATCCTTCTATTTCCGAACTAGCGGGATAGTTTGCGACCGTCTTCATTAGACCGAAGTACGGAGTCAATTATCCCGATCCCATCATGCACAACGATTATCGGTTCGCACATGCGATCTATACCGCTCAGCGCTGACCTCGCAACCACTGACCTCGAGTAAACACGGAAAACCGCAAACTAGACCGAGATATCTTGGGATATTATCCCGACCAACTATCCAGCTAATTTGCTACTTCGGTCTAATGAAGACGCAAATAAGCTAGATAGTTTGCGATCGGGATAATTCAAATAGCTGGATATTTGGCAATCTCGAGATAGTGCAGACACGCCTAATGAGGCCTCAAAGAAAGGTTTCGCGACCCTAGAAGTGGCACCGACTTTGATGGCTCTACCAAATAGAGAAATGGAGCAATAAAATTGAAGTTTCAGGGACTCTAATAAATGGGTATGTTCCTTAATGTGGTCATCCATCTAATATTGCATGTTTACAAGGGCATGTGAGCAATTGTGTGCGTGGAGGCAGTTTTTTCTTTTATATTGGAAGGCTGTTAATGGTTGATGTGCTGTTAATGGTTGATGTACTGACAAAACACAGAGAGATGATTTTACATACTTGTGATGTACCTAGTACATGAAACGAACAGACCATAAGTCCTAGGTCAAACATTGGAGGTGATGAAATATAAAATGTTTTGAAAAAGTATGTAAAGTACCAGTAAGATTGTAAAATAATCACCTCCCTCCCCCCCCCCCCCCCACAAAAAGGAAATAAGTCTGGTTCACTATGGGTTTCTTTGGTGGGGTGGGGCAAAAAAACATACCAACATACAAACAAATTTAAGGTTGAAGTCACCCTCTTCCCTTACTTACAGTGATAATTACAACTGATTCAACACAGCATTAGTAAACCTGTGCAGCATGATGAGATTAATAACTGTGACAAGCATCATGAATAAGCCAGTTCACGGTTGCAGTCTGAGCATGAGCAGAAAAAGGTCATTGCAGAACAAATTTTGAAATACACAGAGACGAAATACTGTATACGTGCTCATGAAAGTTATGTAATCATTATTCATTTATGCACTCCATGATACACAGGTGGAAGTATTCTTTGAAAAGGGGGAACAAAGGCTATTCATGTAGCACCTCCATCGCTATAGGAGTGATTATTTAAATATGTACAAAGTGGGACCTCTTCATGTTTTAAAGATCTGTGGATATTCGGGGTCATTGCAGTAATGTGCTAACCGTGAACTGGTCTATTGACGCAGTCCTCTTTTATGAAAGTGTTGACAGTTCAAATGAACATAGTGAATTGCAAGATAGACCTGATGATGGGGTGCTTGCATGATGGGACGAAAAAAATGGGAAATACACTGATTGACATGAAACTTCTCATAGATTTTCATTCATATGTGTTTTTCATAAAATGAACCGTGGTAGTAATGGTACATGTAACAGTAATGACAAAGAGAATCACAAAAATTTCACAGTCATTCTTGAAATACCTTTAGAAAAACATATATCATATCTTCTATAATCTGAAAAGATTATTATCGGCAAAGACACACAAAATCTGTTAAGCATTGACAAGCCATTTATGATTTCAAGATCATTCTTATCGGAGTATAGCTATCAGACTAGCTAGAGGCAGTGTAGACAGATCGCCAACTCAGTGATACAATAGAAACATACCAACCTCAATCGGTGTCTGTATGAATCATCCCATCTATTCATCAGACTATAAATGTCAAAAACAACCTGTACGGAATAAAGGTCTTCTCCCCATTTCCAGTGATGTTGTAGGATATTGATTCGATCAAATTAGAGCTAAAATCAGCAATTTAGTCTGTCAGTTGACTTCTCGCCAGTGACAAATTTGTAGAAACGGCAGTAGCACATGTGAGAAGAGTCAATGTACTTTTTTTCCTGTGAACTTCTTGCACTGTAAGGAGTGTGAAGAAGAGTTCAGATTCAGTTTAGCCTTCAAGGCTACCATACACCATGATATTCATAGCTTAAATTTTAAATGCTCAATTCAGCACATACATACACAATCGTTGGGGATGAATAAGTGTGTAAAAAGTACATAGTGTAGATACAAGTGTGAAATGTCATAAACATATCAGTAAGAAAAAGGTTTTGGTAAACTGGCAGGAAATATATTTTGATCAATATCTTTTCAAAGATGTTTTTCATTTTATTATTTCTTAAGGAAACGTATTCATTCTCTTTTTTGAAAATAAGACTGGCAATTTAAGAAAAATTCTCTTCTTTCCCCACTTTTGAGCTCATTTACACTACATATATGCTTCTTTAAAAAATCCTTAATTTTTTTCGTCAAAATATGTCATACATAAAAGATAAAGACAGAATTCAAGGATTAACCAAAACATATTGCAATATTGGTGTTACTTTAAATTATTGTAAAATTAATCCCAGACTGTGCGCCCGTAATGGCTAAGAAAAGGACAATAGCCCTGCACACAACTTCAAATCTGAAAGTCAGATTGGAAAAAACCTACAAACTGTAAGATGATTCATAATTTGAATGACACATACAAAAAAAGAAGAAGAAATTCCAACTCACTTCACAGCTTATTTGCTAAAAAAAGAAACATGAGATTTAACAAAAGATTAACCCACATCCTCTAAGCTTTTCTGGCTTAGAACAATTTGTACTTTTCCTTTTATCATATCTAGGTTGAAAGATATAACAAATATATATGTGGCTAGTAATTCAAACCTCTGGAATGCACATTTAAGTTAATACAAACCACAATCTAAAAGATTACTTCTGCCCCAATTCAAATAACTTTGGCTTACAGTTTTAAAAATCAAAGCCTGGTTGATGCTATACAGAATAAACTCATCACCCTCTTTCAAAAACCACAATGTTTTTTATCTTTGTTAACCACGCAAGAAGCAGGGTTTGAATTTGCATACGTAGAAAGTACTGACGTATAGCTTGCGTACCCCCTCTTGAACAAGGAGAGTAGGTAAGTGTATTTTTAGTTGTAAAAAGTACAGAGCACCGGAGGGAATAAAGAGAAGGAGGAGGAGGAGGAAAAAAGTGGGTTAACACTCAATAACAATCACAAGCAAGTATCTACCGGGCAATCGGGGTGTATCATTGAATTAAGATTCTGTTGCTCAGGCTTACAACTATAGGTAGAACTACACAGATCTGAAAGAGAAGGGGAGACGGAGTAGGATAACAGATCAAGTGTGATAAATGCTTATGCCTCTTGTTGTCTGTCTTGATTAGGTTTGAAAAGTTAAGAAATTGGTAAAGCGTGAGTGAGTAATGAACTCATTTACATCCTATTTTGCTGGTATTTAGAGATTATGTTTTATTGATCGCCAACTAAAAGCTAATTTGCCATTTTTGTCTTTCTTTCTTTTTCTTTCTTTTCTTACAAACAATGGCAGAACAAGTCTGCATGAATAGTGAAATTAAGCAAAATACCTCTTGAGCTTCAGGCAATTTGCATTTACAACAAGAGCAAAATAAATCAGTTTGCTATCTCATAAAGGTCCATTTCACTCCCATATTGATGCCATAGGGATGATTCATGCTCAGCTAAGATGGTAAAATTGGTAAATATGATGAGAAAAGATAGCAGAGTTAAACAGAGCCCAGCGTTTCGTTTCATTAAGAATCTCTCATGCCATCCATCTTTCCCTTCAAATGGACCTCCAGGGGATTTTGTATTTGGTGGGACTAATTGTATTAAAGAAAATTGAGTGTTTGGAAAAATGGCACAAGAGCGGGTATATCTTGGTAAAGCTGGGTTTATTAGTGCGCAATGTCTGCAGGTTACGAGCTACCTGTGTAATTGATGAAGCGGGATACTTGGGACGACTGCTAATGCAGCAATGTGGAAAGTGGAATTACCAGGATAGGGCCGAGGTAAAATAATGGCATGTGGCGTAAAAAGAAGTGGAGAGGAGTTATCACGGTAAGATCTTTACTCAATGGAAAACACAACTAAACATATACTCAATGGAATAAAGACAGAAATTGGAAGGTGTATATAAAATGGATATAAGTGATGGAATGACTTTATAGAATCAATTTATTACAAAGAATTACACTAAGTGCACAAACATCATAGAGTAGCAGGATAGCATCAAGTTCCTCAATGTATATAGGCCACTCTGACGTAGATACTAGTAGGGGAAAAAAAAAAAATAGTTCCACCTCTATCTCACTCTAACACGAACCGAAACCCACTAACCCTACTGTACACCTAACAACTACTATAAGATCCTGAAAGGATCTACCTGATGGACCAGTGGGACTCAAGAGTAAAACCAAAAACATCATTATACAAATTGAATGAAATTTAACTCAAACTAATAAATGTAGCACTATTGATATGTAAGATTAATGCCACATAAGAGCACTTCCTATCAAATTAACCAGATGAAAAAGGGGAAGATACTACAGCAATAAATGGGGTATGCAAGAAGTTGTTGAACATTAGAATGTTGATGATTTTGCACTATAAATTGAAGGGGATTTAATTGTGATATACAATAACGACTTTGCAACAAAAAAGCAACCATATAGAAACTATACCTACTCCTCCCCTAAAAAAATGAGAACCAAAAAGCCTTTTAAGTCAAGTCATTGGTGGTCAAAATAAATGTGTGAAACAGCAAATACACCAATATGAACCAACACATTAGCCAATGCCAATATCAAACAACACATGAGCAAACAAAGAATTCCCAAACGGCTGGAGAATGAGAGGGAGAGAGAAAGAGAAAGAGAAAGAGAGAGAGAGGGAGAGAGAAAGAGAGAGAGAGAGAGAGAGAGAGAGAGAGAGAGAGAGAGAGAGAGAAAGAAATAAAGTAATACGTACATGTACATGTCACAATACAAAAACAAAATATATATGAGAAAGGTTTCTGTCTTGCGACAGCGAGGAAATGAAAATAATGACAAAGGAAAAGAGGACAATAAAGAGAAAGTAGATCTAGAATTTACTTGACAAATTCTATTAGTACAGGTGACTGAAGATGGACAAGAGAAACCAAGGGAAACCGATACAAGTACATGGTCAACTGTGCAATCTATAAAAGTACAGGTACCTCTCATTGCATAGAAGCCTTGGTCCCTGGACAACAATGAACTGACCTGGGCATCGGCTTAACTGACCAACAGAAAAGCGTTTTTTTTGCGGGTTTTCACATGTTAATATCATTATCTAGAATTGTAGATACATAATGGTGGCATGTCGTAATTGCAGTTTCAGCTGTATAAGGTGTTGGCCAAGGTTTTCATCTAGAATTGTGTCCTTTTCCTGATCCACAGTGCAATTTCTATAATAATTGTGTGGTTTTACGGGTTCACCTGTCACTCTTGATTTTGACTAATTACAGGCCAGTTGGCTCACTTTGTGACCCCGTGACACCATTTTTCTTTTATAAATATTGTGTATATGATCTCATTTACTTTTTTGATCTTTCTTACACTTCACTCAAATATGTTTTTCAGCTTATTACATCTTTTGACAATTTTCCCTTCATTTGCTCATCGATTCCTTCTTTCCTGACTTCTTTCCATACTTTCAGTGTAGTTATTCTCATTTCCATTTGTATTACACATTACTCTCATATCACTTTGTTTTCTGTTTCATTACACCTTTTGAGAGTTTCATCTCTAGAGTATGATTTGTCCTTAGTTCCTTCTCCTTTACAACTTCAATTACGTACATATTCTTGCTTAACCTCATAACACACTTACGCTAAAAATATTTGCATTTATTATTTTGTTTGGAAAAAACAGAATAGTGTGCCTTTTAAACTTTCTATATCATTTTCTCCCTTACAAAGAAGAGGAAATGAAAATGATGACAAGGGACAAGAGGACACTAAAGAATAAGTAGATCAAGATTTTACTTGATACATTCTATTTCAAAGTCCAATAACTTAAACATTTCTTGAACTGAAATTCGCTAGAATCGGCTTAATCATGAAATGAATAATAGAATACAAGAATGATTATTCACAAACCTGACATAATTCACATTAATCCCGATGTGACTGCTCTCTAAATGTTACCAGAGAGAAGACAAATAACAAAATCTACTGAGGAATGAATCAAAATGTGTGTTCACATTTGTGTTTCCTGCAGTAGAATGAACCTGAAGTTACCCTAGTTGAACATCAGCGTGAGTTCACATCTACTTTTGATGATTGCATGTCATGTTTAAATCTACTAATGATAGAGGTGAGTTGACACTTATGCTCAATGACTGCAACTTGTAATGTTTAAATCTACCTATGTTTTAATGCAAAGCCTGAGTGAACATCTATCACTGATGAATGCAATAGGGTAAGTTCACATTTACCCATGATGATTGCATCATGTTATGTTTAAATCTACCTATGTTTTAATGCAAAGCCTGAGTGAACATCTATCACTGATGAATGCAATAGGGTAAGTTCACATTTACCCATGATGATTGCATCATGTTATGTTTAAATCTACCTATGTTTTAATGCAAAGCCTGAGTGAACATCTATCACTGATGAATGCAATAGGGTAAGTTCACATTTACCCATGATGATTGCATCATGTTATGTTTAAATCTACCTATGTTTTAATGCAAAGCCTGAGTGAACATCTATCACTGATGAATGCAATAGGGTAAGTTCACATTTACCCATGATGATTGCATCATGTTATGTTTAAATCTACCTATGTTTTAATGCAAAGCCTGAGTGAACATCTATCACTGATGAATGCAATAGGGTAAGTTCACATTTACCCATGATGATTGCATCATGTTATGTTTAAATCTACCTATGTTTTAATGCAAAGCCTGAGTGAACATCTATCACTGATGAATGCAATAGGGTAAGTTCACATTTACCCATGATGATTGCATCATGTTATGTTTAAATCTACCTATGTTTTAATGCAAAGCCTGAGTGAACATCTATCACTGATGAATGCAATAGGGTGAGTTCGCATCTACCCTTGATGCTTGCATCACGGCATTTTTTAATCTATCACTGATGAATATTTTGGAGTGAGTGAACACCCATCACAAATGCACTAGGGCAAGTTCACATAAACCCTTTATCTCTGAATAATGCATCAAGTAAATCAAAATGTTCCCCATGCTATACCATGTTCACATCTACATGTGATAACTATATTGAGGTGTGTTTACATCTTCACCTGATGAATGTACTAATTAATTTCAATTTCCATTAACCCTTATTGAATGTAGGAGGGTGGATTAATGTGTACATTCAAAATGCTTTAAGAGTGAAGGTACATTTTTCTAAATTGATGGACAGTTTACTATTAAAGTGAATGTTTTCAAGTAATAAACTTCAGACTGAACTGCAGAATAACCACAGGGCTAAAGTTGGGTCAGGGTTAGGCATATGATTAGGGGCAGGGTTGGGGATAAGGTCAGGGTGAGATTTAGAGGTAGGATTAGGCTCAGGGTTTGGCCCTTCGGTCAGGGCTAGAATTAGTTATGCCTTGTAATAACCTTTAGTTCTGTTCTTAACCTCTTACGCATCCTAATAAAAAGAAGTTAACCAAGAGAAAATTCCTTACTAAAAAGCATATAACCTCAATAAAGCATAAGAATGTACTACCAAGTGAAACATTTGTTACAGCACTGGTTCTTCTAGGACTTTTCATTATGTAAACATGTGTCTAGATGAGTAAATTGTATGGGCATGTAGCCAAAGTAGAGAAAATGGATGATAAACACATCAGTTACACAGCTGAGTTCATTAAAACCATCAAGCCATGAAGTGGGAGATTTACTCAACATCTCCCATGAAGCTCATCTAAATCAATAATAGAGGGAGGAATTTCCATTCCATTAGAAGGAGAAGCAATGAGAAATTAACAGGCAAAGGATTATCAGAAGATGGCGCTTATATAAACAATACATAACATAACAGGGGAGATCCCTGCCTGCCTGCCTGTTTAAGCATCGTGGGAAAAACCAAGCATCATTGCAAGGTCACATGTGTAAACAAACCTTGGTATCTGGTCGACATGGATACAATAGTCCCCATAGTGACAGGAGACAACCAGCCCAAGCTCTCCGGCCTCCTGTCGTCAAGTGAACATCCTCTCTCACTCACCGATTGGCTGCTTTGTATCCATGCATGGGAGGGGCAAGGTTTTTAATTAAGCGGAGGGTCCATCCCCTTTACTACGCCACGTACCCCCACCTGAGGGCAAGTTTAATTTAGAGAGAGGTTGCCAATCGTACCAGATTTTTTCCCCATCTTCATCCTTTTGTATATTGTCTGGCTTGGTAGTCTGAGTAGTTAATTATGAGTGGGCTCGTTCAAACATAGACACCCCTCACATAATAAGATATTTATAGTGACTGAGCAATAGATCCACCAGATACTACTACTACTATACTCCCAGCATTCTCTAGCTGTTGGCATGACGATTGAAGAGTTAGATTGGTGCTCTGTTGCTAGGGTAATAGTTGGTTCTCTGCATCGTTACTCTGCACCTGGATGGCAAACACACCTTATTTTTATCAGCAAATCATATTCCATGTAAGGATACAATAGTTCAATACAGTTGAAATAAAATAAGAAACCATAACAAAATGATAAAGGTTTGTTCTTTCCAAATAAAAAATACCTGAATAAAGTATACCAGTAATATTTTGTTATGTCATCCCTTGAGTTTCATCTACACTTTAGAAGTTCTGCTATACAGATATGAATCTTTTCTCATTCAAACAAAGTCTTTTTTTAGCTAAATGCCATAAAAAGCTGTACACCTTAACACTTAATCATGAACAGTATCATGAAGAGGTATATCACTTCTAAAATAAAAGAATATCATTAATAAGCAACCAGAGTTAAAGTATCTAGAATCACCAGGTACTAGAACTTCATGAAAAGATGATATATCACTCAATTGAAGTTTATTTTGTCTTAAATTTTACATAGCATCAATTTAAGAAAGAATTAATGATGGTACACCCACTGCGGCCTATTGTTATCTAATACTGAGTCAAACAAAACAAGTTTATCAATTTTGTTATGTTCAATAATCAATATGTTTTGACCCTGAAAAATATCTGTCAATGAAATCATCCCTGGATATTTAAAATATATATTGAAGGTATGGCAGGTAATATATGAATTCCTTTCTATTTGAGGCAATAACTGAAATGTATTCAGATTCCTTTATTTCTGGCTATAGGAAAACCGTTTAGAGGGTGAAATAAAATACTTCTATGGAGACATATATTTTCTTTTCTTTTCTTTTCTTGCCTGACCTACTTTTGGTTGAGGGAGAGATACAGTATATAGTCATCCTTATCTAAGAATTTTGATAGTAACACAATCTTAAAATTATGAGAAATACCCAATGAATTATTGGATCCAATTCAGTTAATATCAAATACCTGCAGGCCATTCTACTCCATTCTACTCCATTTTAGTGCTAGGGTTGATCTCAAGCTGGCTCTTGAATTGTATGTATGAGGACTGAGATCAGTTTAGATGTTACGGGGGAAATAAATGGGGATTAAGTGTGCCAAGTCTGAAATGAGAACGAGCCCAAAGAAATTGCCGTGAACTGGATTTACAGTTTGAATCGTCACTTGGTATTGGAAATAACTTGACATAATGAAGGCATACATGTATTCATAAAAGGGTCTGATTTGCCTTATAAACAAAAATACCAAAATACCTCAAGATGACAAGTGATTTATCTGCTTTCCAAACCGTAGCTTTACACCAGAAAAAAATTTAGAGTTGGCTCATGGTAGCCAAACAATTCAACATAGCAATTGGATCACAACAAAACATCACAAAGAAAAACAAACTTAGCACAATATGATCGATTCGTAAGTTCAGCTGCCTTGAACTAGGTTGCCTAATTGATCAAAAATAGATTCATTGAAATGTAGCATTTACTAAGACGAGAATAGGCATTTGTGAAATGAATTGAAAGATAATCCAAGAGGTTAATGACCAGCTGGAGGACATTGCTAGACACTGCTACAATGGCCACTGGTCAGTTGCACCCGCTTGAACCTGGTCTAACTATAGACAGGGGGTTAGTGACCTGAAGCCACTTGTGCTTGTGAAGTAGATCTCCTGGAAGTAATCCTTAATCTATCTAATATCAGGCATCCCTCATGCTTTGATGAATTCTTAGAAAAGACACTGACCTGTAAGCTACAGGTATACCCCCTCGAGACATTAGGATGAAAATGGGAAATGACAGGGATCGGTGGACCAGGGTGGGTCAAATTCTTAAACAATCAGGGTATGTTGTCTCGCTTAAAAGCTAATAGATGTGGGTCAGAATGAAAGTAAAAGATTTTGATGGCTAACACGGTAATGGTCAGTTTGTTTGCCGTGAGGACCCACTGTTTCCTACTACTAAGAAAATACTGATTTCAAAAGATACAATTTGTGTTTTGGTAACCTCAAACTTTCTGAAGAAATTTGTGTATGGTGGTTCACATCAAATATTTGTATTGAACCTCTGTGGACACTAAGAAAAGCTCAGCTTGAAATATGATTTATTTACCCTACAGAGTTGTGAGAAGGAAAGCGATGCAATAAGATTTTTTTTCCCCGAGAAAAAATTCATATCAGAACAAGGAAACCTTTAATTATAAAAAAAACTAATAATGGATAATTCTGCAGGGCAAATATCCACTAATCGAAAAGCTAATGGTTCTCAAATACCATCCTAGCTCTAGCTAAGCTACTGATAGCTGTTTGCAACAAAGTAAAACATGTGGTAAACTTTAATCACTAAAGGTTCTTGAATCCAATAATCCCTCTGTTGAGTGTTATTTGATTGAAAAAGAATTATTATTTAAGAACAATAGTGAAAATACATTAGGGAAGGACATTTTTTTATATATTTTAATATACTTTTCTTAATATTTCCTCTTTTCTTTCAATGCAAATAATGATTAAGGAATTTATAAACGGCTTTAGGTTTATTTCATGATTTATCTCTTTTCAGCCTTCATATAGGCCTTGGAAGATTCCCATCCCAGGCTAGTCCCTAGACCTCAAATCCACCTCCTGGCCTTTCTCTTTCCTCTAAATCTCAGCCAGTACCATCTATTGGGATTCAATTCACACCCAAACAGAGGATGTCTCCCTTATTCACTAACAGCTTTTATCTCCTTTGGTCCCCAATATGGTAGACATCATCCCACAACCAAAACAGATCATGTCTGCCCTATGGCCATGATGACTCGCTTACTCACTCATCCACCCGCTTGAGCCTCATCGTCATCTTGTTGCCAGCCGCTGTTGTCATGCGAACATGCTTCATCCCGTTACCATGTCGACATCTCCCCCACCCAATGGTCGGCCGGCGTCCAGTCTGCGCGCGAACAAACGCAAGTCACGCCACCGCTTTGAGACATTACGACATTTCATTTAACGCGGCAAGTGGTTAGGTAAAACGAGTTTCAGTGAGACGAGGGATATTGGGGGGAAATCAACCAGTCATCTGTACTCTATGTTTGTATTAGATGAATTGATTTTTGATGGGACTTGAGGTCCTGGAGTAGGATCTTCGTTTATCCATTTCATAAAACATTCATTTTCCTTTTTCTACATTACTTTCTTCACATTTAAAAAAATCAATAAACTGAACAGCAATATCTTCCTTTATGTATAAATAAGCAATGAGAGGAATACGTATAAGCAAAAGGACAATTTACAAGCTCTGAGGCTTTTAGAATACAAACATGCATTATGTCAAAGTTCAATACAAGATGCTCTTGGTGCTATGTGGAAAAGGCTCATTATTTGTACCAAGCTTACAAATAACTTTTACATTTCAGGGGAACATATAATTGCAAGTGCTGATAATTGGCACCAGGCCTGATATGTAGCACGTAACTGTCAATCTTTAGCATGTGTTAGATTTATTTCAAGAGGGACAATAGCACATGATAAAAAAAAACAGCATAAGATCCAAAACAAGAATGGAAAGGAGAAAGTAGAGTGAAAACAATTTATCAGAATGCATATTATTCAGAACAAAGCATTTAATGCTGATGAATTGTGTTGGAGAGGAAAACAAAACTGTAATTTTCTTTGTCTCAATCTAAAAATAAACATGTTCCAGGAAAAAAACTCATAATGGCAATCAAATCGAGAGTAATACAAAAATTCATTACTATGTAATGACGCAAAAGCTAGGCTTTATCAATTTCCGTATATTCTGAGAAATGTGCTATAGGTCATTTTAATCAAGAGATCATTACCAAAAGCCAGGCAAATAATCAAATAAAATCCCCTGCTGTCGGACAATCATCATTTTCAGCAGTAAGCGCAATCTTCACTTACTAATTGATGTAGCGTGCGAATAAGTGTGTGCAAAAAGGTGTGGCGAAGAGGTGGATTTATTGATCATTTGTTGGGCATGGTAGTATGGGGGGGGGGGAGAGAGTGAAGATATTTTGTTAGATAGGAGGAAGAGAGAGAGAGAGAAACAGAGAAAGAGAGAGAGAGAGAGAGAGAGAGAGAGAGAGAGAGAGAGAGCAAGAGATTTCAAATAAGAGGCATAACTTTCAGGATACAGTAAAAGAAAACTCTGATTTATTTAAAGAATGGGGAACAGTGATTAAACTATTATTTTCTGACAGAGACACTTTTTGTTTAACCCTACAGCTCTTAGTGAGAGAAAAAATTATAAAGTTATAAAAGAATTTCATATACCTAGAGGAACAGAGTAATAACAAAACAAAAAATATAATTTTAATTAAGCAACTACTTTCTCATACTAATTGACATATATCCCCACTAAATTTGACTAAAGAATTGAGAAAGTCACTTGAAAGAAACAACCTTCTGGAAAGGGAGTGATACATTATGAATAATGCTGGGGGAGAAGGTTCATCACTAACCCCTCTATAATCTCTTTCTCCAATGACATCTTTACCCTTCACACCTTGGGCAGTGTAAACGCAGTGCAAACACTCATTCCAATTGCATTTACTCAACACTCTCACACTTCTGCTCGCCAATCTATTGATTGGAAAAAGTGATTTGTCTTCCTCTAATTCTTACGTATCCTTCAGAATCAAACAAATTTGCAGCTTTTCTGCTTCATAGATGAGTTTGCATACCTGCACAATCACAAGCTGGATGGTCAGTCAGTAATCTGTCTTCTGGGGGTCAGTCTGATTTTATCCTTGGGTAGCTAAAGATGGTCCTTTGATAGTAATTGATGGGAATTCTACCCCATGGATACTTTGTAAGCTGAGGCAACACCACTGGACATTCTTTATTTGCTTGCAATTATCCTGCAGATAGTTTTTTTTTTAAACCTAATATATATCCTTTTCTGCCTACACTGCCCCAAACACCTTCAGGACACTTCATCAACACCAGGTATTAGAGATTTATCATCCTTCTCAGTGATTAAAAGCTGAATTGACAAAAACAATAGATGATAAATCACATCAGCCAAAAGTCGATCTCTTCATTTTTTTCATGAACCTCTGTCCATTATACATTCATCAATCTTTTTGGAATATATATCAAATAGTCATCTAGTTCTAAAGTAATAAATCATCTCATTTTGAATTCTACTGGAAGTCTGAGACAAAAGCTGGGGAAACACTGGGTCAATATATCTCAACTTCTCCTTTTCTTTGCATTAACCCTTATCATTGCATCTGCATTACATCATCTCATATCCGTGCTCATGTTTCTATAAACTTGAAACCAACTAGCTCCAAGAAATCTGGATCAATCATGATTCCTTCCACGATATGATCTTAACTTTATCCTATGATTCTAAGCCATGTCCTACTTTGTTGTTACCAGCCTACTAGTCTCTCCCAGTCTCTATTAGTCAGTCAGTCAGTCAGTCTGTCTGTCTGTCTGTCTGTCTGTCTGTCTGTCTGAACCCCTCACCGTATCTCACTCTCGTCTCTACCCTCATATTCTCTCTCTCTCTCCCCCTCTCACTATCTCTCCGTCTCTCTATCTCTCACTCCCTCCCTCTATTTCCCTCTCTCTCCCTCTCTCTCTCTCCCTCTCTCTCTCTCTCTCTCCTCTCTCTCTCTCTCCCCCCCCCCCCTCTCTCTCTCTCTCTCTCTCACTCTCTTCATCCTAGCCATGTTTATATCACTCCATCTCTCCTTCTCTATCACACTAAATCCACGGCTCTACCGGCTGACAATCAACGCTCGCTCGCCCTGGCCTACCTTTTCTCTCGGGGGTTTAATAATTTCCCACCGCCCATGCAGTGTCTAGGCACTGTGAATGCTATTACGATGACTCATCCCCAGCCTACACCCTACCAGCCAGGACCCTGGGAACGATGACCCCCCAGGGACCTACCCTAGGAAACAATGACCCCTGGGATTCCTGGTGATGACCCTGTGGACAGAGGAACGGATGCCGCCGCTGCCCGATGGTAGGCGAGTGTGCACAGAGTGGTTCCATTTCTAATAATTGCCTTAATCATTTTGATCAGTGTGCAAATATGAAGGTACACCATAATTGGTAAATTGAGGGTCTGCTTATATACATTTCATCATGATGTGCTCTCTTCCAATTATTTGTAATGAAAGGAATGGTCATTTTTACCAACCCTGTGGAGGTCATTTCTGTTTTCAATTTGGTATTGAGCGCTTTTCTTTTAAGTTATAACATATTCTGTTACGATAACTCATTACTGCCATATGCACATGTCAGTTTCAAAATGGGATATTAAAGATAAACTATCGGTTGGGTTAATGAATAATGACAAGTTGATTCATTATAGATAAAAACAAGATAACAAGGTTATTCATGCCCAGTTATGTTTAGTAATAATGACTGAGCAAAATTTGTTCAGTTTCATAAATCCATTTTCATGAATTGTCAAATATTTCATAATGTCATACTCAAAGATATCTTTTCATTCATGTATGATAAAATGTTCCGTTGGGAGCCACAATGGTATCAACTCATATACACCTCACATATCTTAAAGTAGATATCAAACAGACCAAAATGTTATCTTTTCGAATGTATCATATGTATGTATATGCTGTCTTTTATAAGAGATGCAACATAAACTTTGAATCATTAATCTTGAAAATGTGAGTAAAAACAAAAATCTGAAATGAATCTTGCTTGAAAATTGTTTTAGCATGTATACAACTGCAGCTTAAAGCTTTGTTCAGAATGATGAAGACATATTTTAAGCAAGATAACTGGTGAAAGCGAAAACGAAAGTGAAAGAGAAAGTGAAAGTGAAAGTGAAAGTCTGTGCAAGACGATCTTGATTAGATATGGAACTAGTCTAGATTCAGACACACTTTATCTAATCAAGATGTGAACTCACTATTGGTTGGCCTTAAGGATCATCACATAAATTTTTACAGCTTTCAGGTCGGAGAGTTTTTCAAGGACAAACAAACCAGAAAAGAAGATCCAAACCTGGTGTAGGAGGTATGTCCCGACTAAGTACTTAAAGCCTTGCAACATTAGTTAATGTTATCAGCTGTATTGTTTCCCTGGGGAGTTACTTTTTATCATCTAATACATTGTACAGCCTTCTCCCTCTCTCTCCATTTATCAGCATTTTTATGGATGCATTGACCAGACATACTGTCAGCCATGAAACCGCAATGATTATTTTACCGGTTGAGAACAGATATGAGGTTGGCCTGCATTCTGAAATCGAAAGTAATTTGCAGGGTTTGTTAACTACAAATATGGGCTTGTTGTGGAGAAAGATAGTACGGGTCAAGGGGAGTATAACAGAGAAGAAGTGATGCTCTAAACAAAGGGGTGGGGTATACAGATTTAAAAATGTATTGTATACTAAGGAAAAAGAAGGGATGAGGAGAAGAAATAAAAAGAAAAGGAGAGATGGAAGGAGAGAGAATGGGAGAAAGAGAGAAAGAAGAGAGTCAATTTAATTTCACATAAGAGAAGAGAGGTGGTAAAGAAGATATATGGGATGGAAGACCAAGAATAAGAAATAGAGAGGAAATACTTGATATATATGACGATAAAGCTTGGTGATTGAGAATTTCAAGGGCAATTTTAGAACTAAAAATAGGTTGACATTCGACCCTACTACAAATACAGAAAGATGGAGAAAAAAAGTCAAAAGTATGAATGAAATAAATAAAGAGAGAGAGAAGGACTGAATAAGTAGAATGAATAGAGAAAAAATATATATTAAGTTTGGGGGAATAAAAATAAGAGTAGGAACATTTGTAAAGAAATGAAAGAGAAGCAATATCTAATTGCCTTTTCAAGGGCAGTCTGATATGTCATTTGGAAGAAACATTGGACATATCTTTAGAGCCGATGCAGAAAGGGAAAGATAGCGAAGAAGAGGAGAGAGAAAGTGATAATATATATTTGATAGACAGCTTTTGAAAATCCAAGATCGAGAGGACAAACTGAAAGAGAGAATGATGGAGAGAAAGTTGAGAGGAAGAGAGAGAAAGAAGAATGCACATGGGATATGAAATAAAATTTGAACATCTGTTCCTGGGTAATAAATCATAGTCTGAGGATAGCATCCTACCGGTAAGCATAAAGCATCATCCGCTGATGACTCATCCCTCTCTACCTCCTCCTCCTCCTACTCACTTCCTTGCTTGCTTAAACGACTTAATCCTTGGCCGGCCGAGAGAAAGTAAAATGAGGGATAATAGCTCTAGCTCAAGACTCAAATGACTTTGACAGGACTAGGAACTCAATATTTCATTAAATTGTTTGTTGCAAGAAACTTCTTTGTAATTTTTTGTTGCATCTTGCTAAGGATGGAGATACATTTTTTTTCTGGACTCTACAATGTAGGTGGCATCATTCTTTTGCTTTGGAATGCCTCAAATCCAACATAATGTCTTGCTTCAAGAGCTTGCTGATACAACTCAACCCTTGGTTGGAAGAAAGTAACCCAAGAAATAATAGTATATTTATCTCAAGATTCACAAGAGTTGGACAAAGTTTTTGCTTATTACAGTTGCTCAGTGTGGCTTGCTGTAAAATAAGAAATCTTGTTTCAAAACTGAAGAGGCATAAGACTTTGCAATATTTAAATTTAAAATCTTCAATTTTGTAATTCCTTCATGAGCAGGCTCAGACAACTCTACATCAGAACTGATACAAGTTTGAAACAAGTCTTTGCTGAGTGGACTTGTTGGATGCATCACAGTGACTTGTTTCAAGACAGCAAACAATAGTTTTAGATAACTATATGGATATCATGGAGCATCTTAAAAAACATATTGGTTGAAAGTTTCTTAAACTAACAACATTTATCATTTACATTTTTGAATGCATTTAGAGTATTTTTTTAAATAGAAATTATACTTTTCATTAGATCCATAACACATGATACCTAAATACCATTTTCATGCAGATTTAGTAAGTATAGTATATCTCAGTATAGATTATTTTTAGTTTATTTGATAAATCATTAATTCTTGTTCTATAGAGAGAAAATAAGGCAAATAAAACATCACAAGACATCGTGCATCTGGATCTGTTTTACATTCGCAGCTAATACCATCTCACTGCTTTAGAATCCAATATCACAAGTATAATGAATAACACTCTTTATTTCCCCCAGGCTCTCTAAATGAATTGAGCTAGATCAGCTGTCTCCTGACCTCACATGAACTCATAAAGTGAGAGGTGAGAAAGTCATCTTCATTTGTTGAATAGGAGTTTATTTCTGATGCACTACCTTATCAATATTGTTTTAAGTCCATAGTGACATCTGAATGGTATGCTTTAACAGTGCTGACAAGCCACTCATTAAAAAAAAATGTAAAGCAAATGTATAACTATGATCATGTCTGTGTCATTTAAGCACACATGTTAGTTCTGATCCCATTTAAATCACATAATGTACTGTATGTACCTCCACATAACTTGGACAAATTAAGTTATAAGCAGCCATTTAACTCTCTATAATGCCACATAAACAATCTCCCTGTGCCACATTGTATTTATTAAGGGCTGGATATACCAAACGCTTAAAAAATGTATATTCATAGTGCAAGATAAATCTATAGTGGTGTTAAGAGGGTCATCATGGAGATGATCAAGACTGGAAATGGATAATTTTGCAAAACTATTTTATTGCAAAAAGCAATGCTTCCATCGTTTATTGTTTGGTGCCCATTGTTTTGTGCAGAATCGCACGTGTGGCAAATGGGCGACCATACAGACAGGCGAAGAAAGCAACCAATGTGTTTAAAGTGTCCAAGAAAAACTTATAAAAGTCTATGAATTTGTTTGTTTGTTAATAAAGCTTTTATTTGCATATAAACTAGGTTATCAGCTGCCAAACAGGATCAAAATCAGATACAAACCAATCTATTTTTTCTCTTGAAATTGTTTGAATTAATTTGAATACAATGTAAAATGAGACACCATTGTGTTTTGATGATAAAAAAGTTGACATATCAACTATATCTGAACAAAATTAGAATCCTCCCTAGGTGCATGGAATACATATTCTATAGCTTTATTTCTCTTTTACTCATTTCCGGAATTTGTGATTGCTTTGGAGCTAAGTCATTAGAAGATTTATGGTTCTTTCCAATATCTTTGACATAGTCTTCTCCATTGTATATATATTTTTTTTTTGGTTCCTTTTTTAAAAATTTCATTAAAACAGAAAGTTACAGAACCAATCACACTATTTTGTTGTTTCACTTGTATAAAATACAGTTAACAGTGTTCACAAGTGCAACTTAAAGTAGACTTGTATTAAATGCAGTAATATATCTCCGAGGTCTTCATTTCCTTCATATACATGATCAATATCAAATTGTAACTTTTTTCTTAGAAATACACAAAAAACTTAGAGGCAGGGTAGAATCAAATAACAGTGATGAACAACTACAAATGAAGATTCAATTTTCATTTTGTATTATAAAATGGCTGATTGTTTAAATTTAAATCTGTAATTGGCATTTGAAAAGGGGTTCACAGGGTTAGTATAACAGATTTGACCCCTCCCCCTCCCCCCCCCCCCCCCCCATTTTAAAAATGCTAAAGGTGTTTGTTTTCTTTAATATAATTTCACATCAATGACAATGATCATAATCCAATATGATATTGGCAAAAGCTTTTATTTACATTGAGATGTGATTTAAAGCATGATGCCAGTCATTTTCCCTCCCTAAACATCATCACAAATCTCCAATTTCCCATGAAACTGTCGCACCTGTAAATGAACTAGTGATGTCTGGGGAAGGGTTTTCAAATCATCATGAAGTGTGAGGCAATATATTTTAATGAGTGGGATTAAACAAGCTCATCCCCAATCAAACAAAAAAGAGATGAGTTGGTTATGATGATGGTGATGATGATTGAAAAAACACCCGGTGCTAGAGCCAAAGACAATCAATGATTACCAACGTGTGAAGGAAGAGGGGAATGACTTGACTGTCACCAATCTAGGGCCTGATTGCACGAGAATGCATTTCATGGACAGGCCGGCCGCAATAAAGCCTTAACTGCCATTGAAAATGTACGACAGTCATGACCTTATGCCAGAACGTGAACAATTTATACACTGCTGAGGGGGTAAATATTTGACAAGTGCTCTTGTATTCCAGAAACACACATTTGTGTGTATTCTGGAGGAGTCAAGGAAGGTTCAGAGTTTTGTAGAACAAAGAGAGAATAACAATATGACATATTTACAGTTGGACAAAGAGGAAAAGAAATATATTAAAAAAATTATATACATAGGCCTATATGAAGATGGGTATATCCTCATACATATCAGGCTGATGTGAGTAGAAAGAGAGACAATGACAGAGAGACAGAAAGAAAATTATACAAAAAAAGAGAAAATGAAATAGTAACAGAAAGACAAAGACAGGAGAGGAAAAAAGGGGAAAAAACAAGAAAAAGTGAAAAAGGAGGAGAGATGAAAGGGAAAAGAGGAAGAGAGAGACGGGGTGGGTATAATACAGACAGGAAGAAATGTATGTATAACTTACAAAGAGCTGCTGGAGGGAAAAAAAATCAAATTCTTCAAGTTACTGTCTCATCTTTCAGATCCACTCACATATCTGTATTTCATTCAACCATACATCAATGTTTATATTGAATCATGACAAATGTTCCTGATGTAAACATTGATATACTGATAGAAAGACATGCAAACAGATACAGACAAAAATCAGAGAGCTGAGGGGCACCCCCAAAAATAATTATTTTTAAAGAAAAGTTTCGCAAGGGGGGTTCTTTATCTATAAAGATCCGTAATGATTTTATCTTCCTCATCCCCATCTTTCAGGTTAACTTAATTCTGGTATCTGGACACCATCCACTGGATGGGCATCGCTGTTTACATTGAATCTAGGATAAACGTCCCGGTGGTGAAAAATGGAACCATGTGATGATGGGTCGTGATTGATGGCAAAGGTTCAGGCAGAAGTCACAAGATAATTGCATGCCATCACCGGAGAAGGGTTGGGTGACAAAGCAAGCAAGAGGGTGAAGTAGGAGTCAAGAAAGAAGGAAGAAGGAGCAAGGAAGTAAGAAAGTGTATTAAAGTAAGTGTGAAACAAAGTTAAATACTTGAGAGACAAAGATGATGAGGTGTAATGGTGGTATGAAAAAGTGTGAGTGTATCCTTGGTCAAGTTGGAAAAGTTTTTGCCACAATTTATCATGCTGATGATAAGTTAAAGAAAAGGGATGTTGTGTTATATTGACTACAGTGTACATTACAGGAAACATGAGTAGCTACAGATATTAAAGTAATAAGGATGCTGATATTTTTATATACTTTATATTGATGAGGTTAATTTGTGGGGAAAAAGTCACAATAGGTCGTCATTCGTCTCTCTAGGAGTCACATTTATATAATTATTTTTGTGACATGTTCAACATGTTGATATGATTTCATTTCAACTAGTATTTCTGAACAATTGTTTACAATACTTCACCATAATTACACAAAAGTTCAGCTCTGGAAAGCTCTTTAAAAATTCTTTAAAATTCTGGAAATCTCTCAAAGAGCTGTGGTAAGATTTTTTTTTTGAATTATGACAATCAGATAAGAGCTCCTAGGAAGAATAAAAAAGGTTTCAATACCTCCATCCAATTCTCCATGAACCGTGAATACCAATAACCTTCACCCACTCTGCAATGAGGAGCCCTATCCAACTCCCTCTCAACCCCCTCCCCCTCCCCTCCACCACCCCCTCCTTCTCTCTCTCTCTCTTCTCTCTCCCCCCCCCACCCCCCTCTCTCTCTCTCTCTCTCTCTTTCTTTCTTTCTTTCTTTCTTTCTTTCTTTCTTTCTTTCTTTCTCTCTCTCTCTCTCTCTCTCTCTCTCTCTCTCTCTCTCTCTCTCTCTCTCTCTCTCTCACATTTCGGCATTCATTGTCATTTAGGGATCTATCTTAAAAACTTTTTATTTCCAATGACTGGTACTTCCGATGTAGATGTGTCACCTTCAATCTAGAACTGTTGGTACACCCCACGCTGCTGCTGCCGGATGCAGTCATTCGGAATGTTGTGGTCATTCACCACAGCTGTATAACTTGATGGAATATATATGGAAGTGGTAACAATGGTTAATGTTAAACAAGGTCTTGACCTTCAAGAAACTCTCACAATTGTATTTCGTGTCCAAACATGTTTCCATTCAAACAATCCATGTGGGCTTTGCCAAGTCATCTCAAGACCTAAGGGTGAAAACTCAGTTCACTGCCCCAAGTTCTTTCATCGGAAGTTCTATCCTTTTGATGTGAAGGTCATTGTCAAAGACAAGGATAAGAATTGCATCTCTGCTAATCAATGCTTTGGCGACACTTTGTGATTTACAAATAAAAAGCCCTCTTTCATTCAATCGTAACTTTTCTCAACAAGTCTATTCTGTTCGTTTAGACATAATTCAGCCGTAAAGCCCAGAATGATTAAAATTACCCGTCAATGTCAGAGAGGCTGATGAACTATAACAGTCATTATATTCTACTCATACTCATGCTTGATCAACAAATCAAGAGGTTGTCTTCTTTCAAATACCAATAACTTACTCAAAGGAAGATATGTGTTTTAAGAGCGAGTAAACAAGGGCATTAACTCTGTGTTAAAATACATGAGTTAATAATGTCCTTCTAGCTTCAAACAGATTATACATCTGTGATGAAAGTGTAATGAACTTAACTTGAAAGGACTATGCATTGTTGTGCTCCCAGAAAAAGGTTGTTCACACAGACGGACTGATGTTATCGTCAGCATCACCGTCCGTACGGCACCTTGCTGACCTTGTAGAGCTAATGGAACAGTTTACATCTAAACACCACTTAACACCATCAACCATCAAGTAGCAATAATAATGAATCTATCACTCTGAATGCAAGAGTATCCACACGTTCAGACTTCTGGAATTCATAGTATTGCTACATGCATATACTAAGTACTAAACGTTTTTTGTAGTGTCAACGTTGTATGCTGGGAATGAAAAACTTGATAAAGAATCAGGGTCACATTCTATTCTGAAAGCCAGATCATAAGGAAGACTCTGTTTCTATTTCTTTGTATTATATCTATTCAGCATGCAGTGAAATTTCAAATAATAAATTAACAAATTCTACTTACAGTAATAAACGTTTACTGCTGAGTTATGAAACTACTCTGATATGATTACCAAACCTAATTTCCAGCAAAATTACAATCCACTCAAAAGAAATAAATGCAAAGTCATTTTAAATGCAAAAAACATAACAGGACTGTATTAATAGAAAAAAGAACTGTTAAGAACTCATGATTTTGTCCTAAAAGCTAATCAGAGTGACTTTGTTACAGCATTACCGGTTTCAAAATAACCTAGCACCCCATAATCTCCATCAATATATTTATTTTTAATATATATTACTACAGAACCTACAAATGTAGGATTTCTTACACATTATGGAAATGATGCGATACTAATCCATGCCATATATCATAATGTTTGAAAGAAGTTTGTGAAAAGGATACAACATTTAAAAGATGAATCTAGACCGCGCCGCAAGCCATTGCAATTTGATCCATCAATTGCATCACCCTGATTGAAAGGTCTGCTTAATGCATCTGATGATGGTATTATTGCAATTCATGATACCTAATAACTCCTCTACGATGACAAAATGAACATGGCCTTGGTAACCTTCATTTTCACTGAACTATGAAGCTCCATGACACATATACATATATACATATATATATATATATCGTCCTTGTTTTCACTAAGTGACGGTAGTGAGGAAAATCGTAACGCAAAGTGAATGCTTTTTTTTCTTCACTACCGTCACTTCGTGAAAACAGCGACGATATGTGTTATGTGCAATCACACATTTAATTTATGCTGGAAACCTTGTAGTTGTCGTTTACAATATGAATGAGTAATGTTATTTTGATGTGGTAGATTCAGAGAATTACAAACTCAATAAACATCTCTATTATGAAAGAACTTGATTTTGATTTATCCTTATCAATATTAAATTTTGGTTAAGTTACTCAAATTTGAATGACTATTATGATTATGAGATGACATTCAAATTATATTTGAATAATTTCTCACTTCAGCCCAGATGCACAAAATGCACGATTTCTATGATACAAAATATTAAACAGTATATTTAAAGCCCCAATGCGCTACTTATAGCTACTTGCGCCCTCTATATAGCAAACAATGCCTAATCGGTGACCGTTGGTCCCCCATGGTCACCTTTTTCTTATTTTAATTGAGAGCTGATTTAATGAGATAACCACCTGTCAGTGACCATGCAGGGAGGTCTAATCCCTCCTGGCCATACTAGTGCAGATAGCCTTTAATTACACTTGAACTTGCTCTTTCCAAGTGAGAGTTTTATCTTCATTCCACATTATGACCCCAAAGAAGAACAAAAATTTACACTATTAAATAAAAGGAATAGCAGAACCACTTTTCTCCACAAAAGAAAAAGTCTATCCTACTCACAATGTACACGGTAAAAAATTCATAAATTATGACTCTGGATTAAAAGGATTATGCCGATCTTGCCATGCAGGATGATAAACCTCTTTTTAATATCCATTTTTAGAAATCCCCCATGATTAGAAATACTAAGACAGCTCAGAATTGGAACACAAGGTCTTTTATCTCTTTATGCTATACTTTATCATCCCCTTTTGGAAGGAAAAATTATGAAAAGGGGCTCTGGGTACGTGACTAGACACCTAGTCTCCAAGGATGCTATCCACTCATTATCTAAAACCCTCAAGAACATATTCATTAGCCTATCATCTGCCATTTCTATTCTTCCTGAATATAAGCACAGTCCTAGGATTTCTCAATTGATGCCAGTTGTCAGTGAAAACCATATGGTTTGTAGTCATGGTAACCACATATAAACAGAACCACAACAAGAAGGGCTTGCCTCATACATGCAGGCACTGTGTTGAGGTGTCACGTCCATTGGCCAGTGCATGCTATAATTCAATTGCTTACATGGTCAGAATCGGAAGGAAGTCCACATTATTACTTTCATCAATACCTGCTCTCTTTAGAATTTGTGTAAATTTGTTGGTTATTCTGTTATGAAAAGACTTCTTTTCTTGCCCTTGTGTTCACATAAGAACTGTATATTACATTCCTTTTTTGTTTCCTCTTCTTTCCTTTTTTTATATTTCTTTAATATATTTTGTTTTATTTCCATAACAAAGAGAAAACCAATGCATGCTGAAATCACATAGCCATAAGAATTTAGCTACTATGTATGTGTGAATCTTTTGAACATCATTTTTTTTTTAATTTGTCAACATCCTTTCAAGACCAATGATGACAATAACACTAAACACTGCACTTTTAATCATAATATTGACCACTTGTATGGAGCTCATATCCATAATTCACATGGGTGTTCAAATCAATACAAAAGCATTGTCTGATCATCTGTCATTACTGATATTACCAGGAATCGAAAGTTCAGAAAAAGGTTACAGAGATGATTAATATAGTTTGATTACTATTAAAGGGACAGCCACTTAAAATGTTATTTCTTTATGTAATCATAATATTGACCACTTCAATGGAGCTCATATCCATAATTCACTATGAGTCCTATGGGTGTTCAAATCAATACAAAAGCATTGTCTGGTGATCTGTAATTATGGATATTACCAGGAATACAAAGTTCAGAAAAAAGGTTACAGAGATGATTAACACAATTTGATTACTATTAAAGGGACAGCCACTTAAAATCTAGTTTCTTTATATTTTGTTTTTATCTGAAAATGTACTGATTACGCTGCAATAAAAAATATCACATGCATGTAAAAATTAAAATCCGTATCTATAGAAGAAAGAAAAAAATCACAGCATACAGTGTACATAGTTCAAAAGATGAGATACCAGCAAATTCTTCACATAAAACAAGGGGTAATCAACCTTGTTTGAAATAGAAGCACAGTAACATTTCATTTAACCAGCAAGTTATGATTCAATTCCAAGACGGTCAAACTTGTTCACAGATGGATGCTTGCCTTAAAAGAAATCCTCTTTTACTAAACAGATTTTTTTTTCTTTCTCATTTCATATATTGTAATGGGTAAGGCTAAGAATCAAATCTGAATATAACAGAGCTCTACATGAATAATAGAATGACATTCCCTTGTACTGTCCTTTGAATTACTGCTTGATTAAATTAGGAATTACTTTTCAATATTTGATTTCAGGAGATGATTGCAACATCCATCTTCAAGGAACCGCATCTTGTTACCGCCCTTGTTTTGATAGCGGCAGACTGGGAGTGGTCGCGGTCCCAAACGTCATAATCCGAGGACGGATTTATTATCGCATGTGGAACTAAATCAACACAAAACTGGTTCTGAGGATGAGGAGGCCTGGAATACCAGGGGGCCAGGAAAATCAATCGAGGTCTATCTCTCAACGGCTGTTAATTATTCAAGAAAATCAATAGAAGTGGAAGAAGCGTAGCCCTGCCTTGCTTGCCATAGATTTAAAGGTGGAGCCTTGATTTAATATCCTAGAAACTACTAGCTTTTCCCAGGTCAATTTGACAGGTTGGACATGTCATAGATTGAATTTTCATAGTTTCACAATCAAAAAGGTTGTTTTACCGGTGAGACTTTTGCTTACTCTTGTCAGTCTGATGATGCCTGCAGCAACGAGTAGGCAAAAGTCTCACAGGTAAAGCAACCTTTTTGAATGTGAAACTAATGAAAATTCAATCTATGGAATTACTCCAAATCAGATGAATCTCTTCAAGGATTTAACATGTCATGTTGATAACATACAATGATATTGAAAGCGCTTCCATTATATGCATTTTTGGTATTCTGTAGGGAACATAGATTACATCTCTGTAATGCCTTTTTTAATATCCAATACATGAAATTCAATACACTCTAATGTTGGGGCCTGGAACAAAATCACTTTGGCTTTCAATACAACCTGTCAATATTTTAAATTCATAATCAATCAGTAAAACACTGAACTGTCAACTGGATCAATCATTTTAACCTTTTTCCCAATGGTGTTAAGGTCTGAACCCAGAAGAATAAAATCCTTTTCATTTTCCATTTTAACTTTCTGATTTACTTCTTAAAATCTCTGAACCATCATTTGAACCACTGGGGATGAGTTACACGTAGTCTAGGGATAAATACAAATGCTTTTTTTCCCCCAAACTTTGTGGGAGCAATACCTCAAAAAGGTGAATGACCTTAACTGCTGTCTTGACATGATGCAGATGTAGTTCATCTTGTATGCTCAGAGCCAGAAAGGCATTATGGCATAACATGGACAGAGTGAATGTCCTTCTAGCTCTTTGACTTATACCACTGGATACAAGTGCAGGAAAGAATTCAGCAAGTCTTCGAGGGGAACTGATTCTATCAAGATGTTAACTTCTAAGCTCAGTCTGCCTCAAACAAGCCATGATAAGGACATTGGTTGAAACAAGAGATGCGGACAAGAAATTTCCACAGACTCCATGAAATTGAGTAAAGAAAAAGTAGACTAAAGATTTGTTTTGCATGTCTCGTCTTGAAAACACTTCCTGTCAAACTAGGTTAACAGCTAGACACAAGCAGGTTAACAGGGATGTCCCTCTAGAGGGTTTGATCTAGTTAGAAGTACAACAAGAATTTCTATTAATGGGACTGAGGTGGACTGAGGTGGACACCTGGAACACTGGTTACAAGAACAATCACAATGAATCTTCTTTCTATCTGTAATTGCTTTTCTCAAAGCAGAGGACAGCTTACGCCCAACCCTACCCCATCTCGCCCCCTGGGAAAACAAAAATGAACAGTGGCCTAATTTTATGGGGATTTGCAGTGTTATGATAATGGAGGAAAATATATACATCTATGAGAAAAAAAAGTTCCTTCAGTCTGTTACAAGTATCTACTGTAAATATAAACATTTATATCCAACATCAACAAATTATTGGTTTATAATTGGTTGAGAGCTCGTCACGTGACCAAAAAAATTCGACCATTTGAACGTCGCTCTGAAAAAGTACTGTTTGGGAGATGATTTTTTTTTTTAATTTAAAAATGTTATTAAAATATTTAAATATTTAAATGTAATACAATTTTTATCTTTAATTTTTATGCAGGATATAAAACAATTATACCCTGCCTTCTATTTGAGGTACTGGTTAAAACTATGGGCCTCTGTGACTCCAACTCTTGCCCATAGTTTCAACCAGAACCTCTCAAGACAGTGTATATTTGTATAATATGTTTGATCTGAGGTAGATGTGAAAGTAGATATGAAACTATGAATGGAGCAATCTCCCACCGTTCCTTTAATAATGTAACCTACATTGTATTGCCTTTTTTTAATACAGATAACCATACCTTTGAATGTTTTAGGAATGTTTGTTGGAGATTAATTGGAAGGGGGAAGGTGATAATAATTTCTATCAAACCACATCAACAGTAGATGTTAAAGTAGTAGAGTAATGCCAAAGATTAAATTTGATCAATACACAAGAAACTTTTATTTGAATATTTATGAACTACAGGGGCTAATGATTCTCTTCCGTTTTAATAGATATCTTGATACAAGTAGTTTATTATCAATAATCTCTCCAATTTCAAATACAGAATTAGTATTCTCAAGGAAAAAGTGCTATGTTTATGACAACAAAATACTTTTATCTATACACTTTGTTTGTAATTGAAAGTAATATTCCACTTTGCTTCTAAAAGCTAACACATTTCTAATTTCCAGTAAAATAAACAGTAAATATGTAATATAGTGCAGAACAAAAATGAACACGACTAACGTGGGATGAGCACTTTTCAAATCAGAAACTTTTCATGATCATGATTGTATCTGTTTATCTTGGATTACTGTTCTTTTTATTGGGGGGGGGGGTTGATGTGATAGTGCTCTAGAATGATTAAACCGCCTTGGGCAATGATACAGTCAAGGTCACAGGGTTTACTCATTAGTTGAATAGCAATTTTCTTTTTTACAGGATGTAATGTTCTCTGTTTCCAACTCTCTCAAAGGATGTGCCCTTGTGCATGTCAAAGTTACAAGCTACCTGATCTTAGAAAGTCAATTTGGTGACTTTTTTCTTCTTCTTTTTTCTTTCTCTCTCTCTCTCTCTCTCTCTCTCTCTTCTTTCTTTCTCCATTTCTCTTATTCTCCATCTCTCTTTTTTCTCCATCTCTCTCTCTCTCTCTTTCTCTCTCGCTATCCCCCTCTCTCTTTCTTTCTTCCCCTCTCTTTCTCTCTCTCCTCTCTCTATCTCTCTCTCTCTCTATCTCTCTCTCTCTCATTCTATCAATCTCTCTCTCTCTCTCTCTCTCTCTCTCTCTCTCTCTATATATATATATATATATATATATATATATCAAATCAAAGTATTTTTTTATAACTGTAACCAAAAAAAACATTAAACATTAAACAAAATACAGATATTGCAATCTAATGGATGAGCAAAGCAAATAACTAGTTTAAAGAAACCTAAAAAATCAGACTACAAATCCTATCTTGTCCTAGGGTTGACCCAATTTTAATCTCTTATCTTCCTTTGTTTAGCTTCCACCACACCTCAGATTATTAAAAGAAATTGGGCATTAAATATTCAAGGAGGTCATATAGGAGTAGTCTATAGCCCAGGCATGGGGGTTTAATTTTTGCCTGAAGGCTCGTAAGTCCACCTAACCACGGTCTGATGTTAGGATACATTCAGTCACTGTGTGATGAAAGCCTTTACACATGGGGAAAATATTGATTACATAATCACTTAATGGATATATTTAGAATGTTGATGTCAGTAGAGGCATGAAAATGGTTTATAGAGCTCAAAATTTGGTAAAGTCATGAAGCTGAGTAGGCCAACGGCCATCTTGAAAGCTGAGTGAATACTAAATCTCTAGGGAATACTGGAAGTAAAACTAGGATGGATGATACGTGACGAGGGTAAATTGCCAGCCGCACGTAGCTCTGTTGTTTTACACCCCAGGCGGTCTGAAGCATCCTGCCGCACCCGATACTTAACCTTGAGGTGCAATCATAATTGACTGGTAAAATCATAACTTGCTGAAAAAAAGTTGATGAATTCAGCTCAAAGGATGATGCACTTTAAGTAGCGTCTTAAGTTTTCTACTAGTTCATTAAATATTTTGTATTTTCAGGCTCTGTTTTGGTCTGTTTCTGTGGATACTCGATGTTTGTCCTTGGGTACCCAAATAGATATCACAGGATGATGTTTGCATCAGTCACTTCCTATATAAGTGTTATCAACAAAATTCAGATGGAAAAGTACTTTCTCCTCACTCCTGGTACTTGTAACCTGAAATGACTTGATTATTATTACTCAGGAAGAAAAATCAACTGACTCATCATTATTCTAACAATCTATGAAGATGGTAGGAAAATTAATTATCACTTAAGGACTGAAGGCTTTGGTACATGTACATGTAGATACTAAAACATCAAACTTTGAACTTTGAACTTGTCAGGATAGAACCCACGGTGAGCTCAGAGATTGCTAAATATTCTGTTGATGGAGTAAGTTCTGATGAAAAATTTTCATTTATTACTTTACTTTATTAGGTTTTTATCTTAGTATTTAGATACAAGAGTTTGATAAAATGAAAAGCTTGAACTTTAGAAGAGGTTATAAAATTACACATAACATCTGTGATACGTGACAAAACTTTGTATTGTACTAACACAATCTTTTTGACAGATTGGGTACCTATAGGTACATGTAACTAAAAAATAGTTTGCTTTTATGGTTGCTTTCTGGTGACGAGAGGTTGTGCCTGGGAGGGTTATACTATTTTTGTTTTTGTTTTCTTTGCCTGTGAAGATGGTGAATTCATTTTTGTTCAAACCTCAAGCACACATGACTTTTTAGAAGTATATGTGCAAAATAGAAGAAGGATGTGGCCAATGTAGCGCTGAGTGTGGGGTCGGTTCCTCTAAACCCATTGAAGGATTGAGCAGTGTTATTCTGGATGCTGGATGGATCATGAACTTGTATATTTATTTAAAACACAGTAGATCGAGTAGAGATAACATCAACCAAACACAGCAGATGAATCCAGGTTTGCCAATTCAGCATACTGCTGTTCGTTGGTTGAAAAGGGACAATATCATAACTAAGTATGATTTTCTCCCTGGATCATTAGATTGTTCTCTTTGAGCCAAAGGGTGTTAACTCCATGCAAAAGTTAACATCCCTCTAACTCTAAAGCAGTTATCTACTTTGTAACAATGTAGTACCTTATCATCATCCTTCCATTTCTGTTTCTTTGTGGTAGGCAATAAATAACTTGCAACTTGCGACTGGCTCATCAAATGAATTGTAATATTTCAAATATTGACATTATAACCTGTTCTTTCTCTATCTCTATTTGCTATATTTAATTCTACTCGGGCAAGTTTCATTCAATCCTTTCATTGGACACACTAAATACAATTTTCCTAACTCATTTTGCAGTTTTTGCTTTTTTTTTCAAGCAGTTTTAAGCAAAGCAATTTGACAAATGGATGTTAAACCAATAAAAAAAGCTGGGATTCTAATCACATAATTTCACACCTGACATCCCCCTACCTCTAGCCACCAGTCGGACTTATTGCACTCAATGTTTGCCCACACCCAACCAATTTTCAATTGTGCGATAAGATCAAGTTTATACCTGATTTGATTTGTGGGTGGGACACGAGGGTTAGAGACATTGTGTCACGTTTGCTCCATGGCCGGAGCCTTAGTGCTCTGTATTTGCTATGGCTTCCATGCATGAGGTGATCTCCCGTTTGTCCGGCTCGATTGGACCCTGGATGGGAGACTGTGACGGGCTCTTAACAGTGTCATTTACTCAAACTTGCATGGACTCCACTCATCAAATTTTCAGTACTTGCGCCTTTTTTTAATTCAGAGGACGCCTTATGCAGAATATGATTTTTTTTAAAGCTGTTTCCAGTTGAAAATAAAGACCTATGTGTATACACCCACCCTTCTTCCTCTCTCTCTCTCTTCCAATTCAATTTCTCTTTCCCTTTACTTCTCTTTCTCTCTCTCTCTCTCTCTCTCTATCCTTCATTACCTTTCTATCTCTTCTCCATCTTTATTTTTCACCTATTCACTCCCTACATTCGCATGAATGAATAAGTTCTATTTTCTGCAAAAGGAATGTAAGATAAAGAATCAAAAGTAAACATTAGATAAATATGTAAACACAATAAAGGAAAATGATAAAGATAAGATAAAATAAAACTTGTCAAGATGGTCTGGTCTGGTATAGAGATAGGAGCAGGCGGGAATGATAGATAGCGTCTCAATCTTCTGGCAAGGCCATTCCCAGGTAAGCTGTGCACTGGTGCTTGGCATTGACGCAATCATTACATAGACGATGCTCTTTTATCCAATCATCCTCTCTCAGCCTCTCTCCCTCTACCACTCTCTTTTTTTTAATCGTTTTTTGTTGTTGTAATTATTATCTATGTCCCTCTGTGCCTAACATTTTCTCCTTATTGTCTCTTCCTCACTGCCCATTCCCCTCTTTGTACGTCTCTTTCTTTCTCTCTCTTTCTCTGTCTGTCCGTCTGTCTCTCTCTCTCTCTCTCTCTCTCTCTCTCTGTAATCTCTTTATAACTCTCCCTCTCTGTTGAAAGCCAGACAGGCATTAAGTAATAGTATTTCACATAGACTTAAAATCCTTCTGGCTCTCAACAGATTAATTGTCCAACTCTCCATTTCTCTCTATTGTCTTCTTTTCTCTTCAACATCTCTCTCTCTCTCTCTCTCTTTCTCTATATTTCTCTTTCTCTCTGTCTGTAATTCTTTACTGCTCACTCCAACCCCTTTATCCTTCATTATTCTCTCTCCCCCCCCCCCCCCCCCTCTCTCTCTCTCTCTCTCTCTCTCTCTCTCTCTCTGTCCGTCTGTATGTCTGTCTGTCTCTCTCTGTCTGTAATTCTCTACTGCTCACTCCAACTCCTTTATCCTTCACTGTTCTCTCTCTCTCTCTAACTATATCTCTCTCTCTCTCTCTGTCCGTCTGCATGTCTGTCTGTCTCTCTCTGTCTGTAATTCTCTACTGCTCACTCCAACCCCTTTATCCTTCATTATTCTCTCTCTCCCCCCTCTCTCTCTATCTCTCTCTCTCTCTCTCTCTCTCTCTCTGTCCGTCTGTATGTCTGTCTGTCTCTCTCTGTCTGTAATTCTCTACTGCTCACTCCAACTCCTTTATCCTTCACTGTTCTCTCTCTCTCTATCTATATATCTCTCTCTCTCTCTGTCCGTCTGCATGTCTGTCTGTCTCTCTCTGTCTGTAATTCTCTACTGCTCACTCCAACCCCTTTATCCTTCATTGTTCTCTCTCTCTCCCCCTCTCTCTCTCTCTCTCTCTCTCTCTCTCTCTCTGTCCGTCTGTATGTCTGTCTGTCTCTCTCTGTCTGTAATTCTCTACTGCTCACTCCAACCCCTTTATCCTTCATTGTTCTCTCCCCCCCCCCCCCCCCCCCCTCTCTCTCTATATCTATCTCTCACTCTCTCTCTCTCTCTCTCTCTCTCTCTGTCCGTCTGTATGTCTGTCTGTCTCTCTCTGTCTGTAATTCTCTACTGCTCACTCCAACCCCTTTATTCTTCATTGTTCTCTCTCTCTCTCTCCCCCCCCCCCCCCCTCTCTCTCTCTCTATCTATATCTCTCTCTCTCTCTCTGTCCGTCTGCATGTCTGTCTGTCTCTCTCTGTCTGTAATTCTCTACTGCTCACTCCAACTCCTTTATTATTCCTGATTCTCTCTGTCTATCTCTCTCTCCCTCTCTCTCTCTCTCTCTCTTTCGCTCTCTCTCTCTTTCGCTCTCTCTCTCTCTCTCTCTCTCTCTCTGTCTGTCTCTCTCTCTCTCCCTCTCTTTCTTCTCCTCTCCAGTCCTGGAGCCACCACCCTGTACCCTGGCTCTGTCCAGGCAGGCTACAAGGCGATGGTGCGCCGTTCATGGAAACACCTGGTTAATCAATACTGGTTGACGTCAAACAGGACACACAATGAAACTAAGGAGATTGGAGGGAGGGGGAGACGATGTTTGGTAGAAGAGGCAAATGTTTCTTTTTGGGACAGAGTTAAGCAATTACCTCATAGCTCATCTTGTTTGGGGACAGCTTGTCTGATGCCAGTTCAAGGCTCCCTGTTTCTTGACACAACAAATACCAGGTACGGTTTGATTATTTGATATTTCATAAAAGCTTTGCATACATTATGTACTTTACGGTAAATTCTGTTTACTGTGCTACAGTTAAGATATGTATTCAGGTTATACTATAAGTTCAATTTGCGGCACTGAATATCCATTAAAAATTGAGGAATTTCATTGAGCCTATCATTATTCTGCACTAGTTGTCATTTGCATTAATTTGATTACCTCCACCTACACTCTTCCAACCTGGAATGAATCCAACACTACCTCACGTTGTAGGGCAAGGTCATCTCTTTTGTTATTAAACAGCCATATTTGCGCCTTTTTCCTGTCCTCAATGTTTCTGTTAGTGAAATCTCACACAGGAATAATTGATGCAAGCAGTACTTCAAATATGATGAACATTCAAGGATGCCTTATATTAATTACAGAATTTTAGGAGCTCTTATATTGCTTTTGTCTTGGAATCCATTATCAAGTCTGTATCATCAGTCTCGTCTGACTATAATGTGAATACTGCTCTTTTGACATCAGATAATGTCAATGTCTTTTGTTACCATAGCAACCTGAACAATATGATTCATTGGAATGGATAGCAAGTATTTTTTACTTGATAGTTTACAGATGAAGAATCATTTCATTTACATATTATCATATGGCAAACTTCAAGCAAATTAAAAAAGGAAGTTTGGAGTTTCATACATGTGCTTGAAAGTAGGGCAAAGTTCTTGCAGAGGTAAGGAGATATTGAAGCAGAAAACAAAAAGAGAGAGCAGAAAAGTGAGAGAAAGAGCAGGAGAGGGGAAAGAGATGAAGAGAGTGAGGATGAGAGATGTATAGATGGAATGTTGGAAGGCTATGAGTCACCAGCTTTACACCACACCCTCCCTCCACGTGTCATTAGTTCTTGTTGACTCACACACCGGCAACTCCAAACCTTTCTCCAGGCTATGTCAAAATGCTCGCCGTTTTGTAACCGAGGGATTTGTGGGGGTTAAAGTCAGGGCATAAAGGGATGATTTTTCAGACTATAATGGCATCAAGTAGGGATTTTTGCATGGTACAGAGTTTAACTGATTGTGTGTGTGCCTGTGTGTGTGTGATTATTAGTTTTGGACACATGAAGAAAGAGCCATAATTTGGTATATTTCTTGACTACCCTGGGTATTTTAATAACTTATAACATATAGAAAGACAGATATGGAACCCCATCTGCCAGGGCTAGACATTCCCAGGTCAGCTTTAGTCCAATACTCTCGCTACATTTTCTGTATGCTACTCTTATGATTCTCTCTCTCTCTCTCTCCCTCTCTCTCTCTCTGTCTCTCTCTCTCTCTGTCTCTTTCTCTCTCTCTCTCTCTCTCTCTCTCTCTCTCTTGCCATTATTTTTCAATATCCTCTCTTGCATGCTTTTATCTTCATTGCATTTGCTTTTTCTACCCTCCCTCTATCTCCATTCTCACTCTCTCTTGTACTCCCCCCCCCCCCCTCTCTCTCTCTCTCTCCTCTCTCTTCTTCCTCTCTTCTCTCTGTCTTATTTTCTCTACAATTTGTTTGTCCTACCAGTTCATAATATATGGGTTTATTCCTAGAAATGACAGGATCAATTAAACAGAAGCACAAACAAACTGGGGGCACTAAACCTTGAAAAAAAAAGCCTTTGCATATAAAACTTATCACCATTCATCTATCCCAAGTGAAAAGATGCCTTTGGCTTTGTCAAATATATATATACCCGCCATGAGTAAAAAGGAATGGTTCATAATCATTTAGGAACAGATATCCCATTTTGTATTATTTCCCAAATTACATATCAACAGAAGATATGAAACTACTGACATGAAAAAACAAAAGTCTTCTACCTTGATAAAACTGAAAGAAATATATCATTGAGGCTGTTCACACCGCAATGAGATAGCTCGGTCTATCGTAGCACCCCCTCTTTTCTAGCGCACGCTAGACCGCGCTATCTCTCATGGACCACCCCCAAGAGGTGCTCCAGTGGCACGCCGTTTTGGCTCGCCGTGGCTCGCTGTTGGGTGGACCGAAACGACGTTGTACCTTCCGAACCGGAGAGATAGCGCGGTCTAGTGCGTGCTATCTCTGCCGGTGTGAACAGCCTCTTAGAGATCTTACTGGGCCCGATCAAAGGTCAAAGAGTTCTTCAATTATAATTTTTTTCATCAGTTGTGGGGTTTAAATCAATCCTTACCCCCCCCCCCCCCTTACCACACCCTCCACTAATCATATAAGTTGTGTGTGCCAAACCCATCCTACTCTCTAACATCACTTGGGTAGCACATCCTACAAAGCATATATACATGTACTAACAAAATGAAACATGCTTAATCGCAGAATTCACACCTCCATCCTTTAATAAAGTCGAAGTCACTGAGACTAAGTGGAAGTGGGGTTTTAATCCTCTTCATGGTATGATCGTACTGAAAGCGGCAAAGTAGGTTAATCTCTAAAGATATACACGTAGCTGCTTGCTGATTATCATGGCTAATCCATCTTACCCGCCCATTCAGGGACAGGGCTAGGAGATGATGGAGAGAGATGGAGAGACATGGGGTTTCCTTCTTGACACATCTTGACACTTTTAAGAAGTCTCAGAGAAGCAAATTTTCAATTCATCTTAGCCAATTAGAAACAATTTATTCATATGCAAGCATGTAGGCAACTAGACTAAAAGCCCACCAAGACAGTCTGTCTGGCTCCGTAGCAGGTTCAATGGATGCACCCTAGGAGATATAAACAAGCATCTTCCTAAGCAAGATGAATGATGATCATGTCTTGAGAATACCAATGAGTTTCTATCCAAGTTAGATGTTCAATCAATGAGCAATGATCGAGATTTAACTTTGAAGGAAGACTCGTGGGGGACCACCAACAGGGCACACTTGACAAAGAAAGAATTTTCTTTCAGTGCAAATGATATCCTGGACATGTACATACATGTACAGAAGTAGTAAGAAGAGACTATTGATTTTATCAAACTTGTGACTACTACAAGTTTTTTATGCAAGCGTTTAAAGGGAAAGTCTCCTTTCAAAAAACAGAAATATACTTGGTGATTAACCAATGCTAAAGCTAGTGAACTGCAAGATTTCAATTTCTGGAACACAGGAATACAGTGATTAAAGCTAAAGGCCAAGTCCGGTCTTTTTGCAAGTTGAAGTGAATAAATAGAGGAAAATTGAATAAACAAACTGTGAAAATGTTATCACATTCAGAAGAAAAATTTGAAAGTTGTGAAACTTTAAAGTTTCACATAATTTTATGAAACAGTGATGTCTATCACAAAAGCTAAATGCAAATTAGTAAGTTCCATATATATATTTTGTTTATGAATTAAAAAAAAAAATCTTCTTGTTGGCACACAGGTATCTTCCCCCTATATTACATGAAGTTACAGTTATAGTGATGTTGCACATATTCCATGAGGTTTCAAGCTATATTGAACATTTCCAGAGCAGAAAAGTCATATTTTGTAAGCTTTATGTACAAAGCGGATAAAAGCCCACAAACCCCTAAAATTTCAGAAAAGTCATTCAAACAGAGAGTGGTTCTTATGAAAAAGTGTCATGCAAACATGCAGTTTTATTTGACAAATAAGTGACCAAAATTTCGATAAGATCCACTTTCGAAAATCTGACAAATGGATTATGGATACAGCAAAATGAAGCAAATCATTATACAGGCTCCACTTTCATTATACGTCATACACACAATTGACAAGGTGCATAAAGGGTTATCCTTCATCATACTAAGCTAAGTTTGCATGACCTATTTCTTATAGTGCATTGCCAATCACAATTATGTTTGTTGTGCATTGATGTATGCTCCTTTTCCTTTTTTTTCACTTTTTGTTGTTGTCACTGATGTAATGCATTTCCTGTTTTAATGCACAAATAAATAATCTTTATTCCGTTCAGAGTTAGAGAAAATTTAAAAATTATTTGTTATAAAGAAGTAATGGTAAGTGCATTTTTTCAGTAGCAATGATGTCTTGACCTACAAATGTATGATAAATATCTGTATTACCCACTTAGTGTGTTTTTCTAAATTTTTGACCTCCATTTAAACTTTTACACAAAATTTAGGTCATAGGCTTACTGGCTCCAAGCATTAAGTATATGGACACGTTAAGAGTGGTATTCGTAAATGAGGGATAAGAGGTTCATTTCTATCACAAACAAAAATCATAAACAAATCTAATCATTCTTTATTTTATATCATTTAAAGGTACTATGTCCCTTTTGCAGCCAACCTCAAATTCTGTAGAACTTTGCAGGAATTATGAATATGTCATGTATGTCCTATCTGTGAAATTTAAACGTTAGCAGTGTCCTCATATTCAAATTATGCAAGGAGACTTGTTTACTTGCTAGACTTCACTGTCAGACACTATTGAGTGACTGACTGGCTTTTTTTCTTCTTTGGTAATAACATGTACATGAAAAGAGTTGTAAAGGGTAAATGAGCATTTGTCTACATCCACTTCTTGTGATGGCCAAGATTAAACTAATTGAATCTTTGCGCAGCATAAAACGTATGACCATTCAGTACAATTGTCTGAAAATCAAGACTATTACTTTTGGGCTCTATAGCCCTAAAGTCGATTTGACAACTAATAGTCGTTATTTTCCCACTTGAAGACATTTTCAAGCCCCACCTTTTTTAGGGAAGTTCTAAATTAGTATTATCTTTCAAATGCAGTTGGAATTTAACTTTTTCATTTTTTTTGGCCTGCAATTGGGACATAGTACCTTTAACACAACAAAAAAAGCAGTACTAATAATAAGATTATTTTTAAAAACAACTTTCACGTAGAAACTTTTGAATTTCAACTTCTTTTCATAATTAATACTGGTACCAAGTTTAAAGTTAAAACCTTAATTGGTTAGTTTCAGAATAATAAGATTTATGAAACAAACAAAGAAATCAACACAGATCTAATGGGATACATTAAATGGAAAGAGACAATCCATACAAAGAAAATACTACCAGCAAAGTCTTCCGTCTACACTACAGTGAAAACCTTGAAAAACATAAGGTCAGCGGACCTTCCTTACCTGACCCAATGAAAGAAGAGACATCACAATAGGGGACCTAGCTCCTATGCTCTTTGCACCAGGAACATAGGATTTATTGGAACAGTAGGGCAATCTAGGGTTGCTGGTCCCAAGTCCTCTACAGAGGCAGGTATCCCATTAAAAAAAATTAGGTCTTCTTCACAATAATATGATTTTTACTATGTTTATCCGGAATCCGTACCAACATTTTGGTTTGAAATCATATCTTAACTTCATGATCAGGATATGAAATTTAAAAAATGAAGATAACTAGGCATATTGAAGAGATATTCTCTGAATTTATCAAGATTTGCGGGTGCACGCATTTTCAAGTTTGCCATGTTCACATTGCTGCTTGGATGGCGGGTATTGATGGCTGTCCCAAGCCTCCTAGGGGGGCATATACCCTATTTGAACAAATTTAGATCTCACTTTGCTGCAGGTGAATCCTAAAACTTTTCGTTAGAATCCAATTATGAGTTTTCAAGAAGAAGAAAATGTGCAAGGAGCTTTGGGGGCGCTAGCCCAGACCCCCCCCCCCCCCCCCCTCCCCCCCCCCCCCTCCCCCATCTTGCCTAAGGATGATTCCTAATAAGTTTGGATAAAATCTGGCAATGTGTTTTGAGAAGTCAAAAATCGAAACAAGTTTACAGAATACAGACAGCGGACAAAAATGACTCGCAATACATGTAGGTCACTTGAGCATTTATGAACGAAAAAATTATATCTTTACATTAATCCCCCTCATCATACCATTTTCTTTCTGTTTTTTTCTTATTTTCATGAAAGTTTTTTTAAATACATTGTGAGATCCCTCTGGAGACAGAACACTGATTGTCCAGTGAGACTTGTATGTTCCATCCACTTCTTAGGAGCCTTTTAAACAATACTTAAAGCAGAACGTAGTTTATCAAGAGTTCATTTCGCTCTTAAATCAACTGAGCTGGGGATTTTCCCCATCCTTACTTTTCTCATAACATGTTCTTTGTCCGAATCTCCTGACCTACATTATCTGTCTCATCCCAGGGAATAATTTTCCTGGTATCGCATCGCAATTTGCTATGCATTTTTGCATGACTGCTATACAAAATATCTTGTGTGTAGCAGTTTTCTTCCATAGAAATGTACAGAATTTCATTTGAAATATTTATCCATCGGCTGAAATTGCTAATCAAAAAATTTGAGGAAAATTATTCCCTGCATCCTCTAGTTTTCTCTCCATCTGCCTCCTATTCATTCTCTCTCTCTCTCTCTCTCTCTCTCTCAAAATTCCCCCTCTTCTCGCTCTTTCTCTTCATTACTCAATTTCATGTTTATCAAATGTATGCCATAAATTCATCTTTCATTCAATCTGTACATGTATATCCATTCCTCTATCTTTCTGTCTGCCAGTGAGCATCTACACATGAATGCCAGTCTCTCTTTCCGTCTCTCTCTCTCTCTCTCTCTCTCTCTCTCTCTCTCTCTCTCTCTCTCTCTCTCTCTCTCTCTCTCTCTCTTCTCTCTCTCTCTCTCTTTAACTCTCTCTCAAAAGATTGAAGAATTAGAAAGAAAAACTAAGTAGAGCTTAGTTGACAGAGCACAAATCATACATGCTATTTGTTTGATTCACTTTGCACCACAATGGTGTTTCAAGAGTTAATCACGCATGGTATATCTGGCAGGTCTTGCATTAAAAGTGGCACCTTTTGAATTGCATGAACTTATTCTGTACTTTCTCCTTCCAGTACACATGAAAGTACAGAGAATAATAACAGGTGAAGTTGAACATGAACAGTGTTTGGATCGACATGTGCTATCCATCATCCCGTTTCCTACATGTATGACATCCTAACGTCTATAACAACAAGTTTGTATCACCAGTATCGGTCTAAGTTTCACTCTCTTGGATGATCCTATGCCCTTCATGCAAAGTGATGGGACTTGACTCTAAAATGTATGAAATTTAACACCTACTCTCTCGGGCCAATGTTCTTATTTGTCTACGATGTCCCACTTCTACTCCTATAAAATTAAGTTCCATGTTTAACAACAGCTACCTTTAAAAAAAAAAAAGGAAAATATATCATTTACAGCAGAAATTTATGAAATATAGTTTTTTGTTTGGTCAACAGAAAGCCTCAAACTACATTTTGATGTATTCTAACTACTAAGTAGTTAACTCCAACTTTCCTTTTTTTTTAACTTTCTTTATTTCTCCCTCTTTCTGTCCCTCACTCTCTCATGGACTTAATATCTTTCTATCTGTTGTCCATCTCCCTCTATCACTAAACCTGTTTCTCTCTTTCTTTTTTATACCTTATTTATTACTTTTTTTAAATTTAGTATTACATCGTATTGCTATAGTTTGAAATGTAATTTATTTGCTTTCATCAGAGCGCCAGGAGTGTCAAATATGACAGATACAAGAACACATATTTATTATTATTATTATCCTCATAAGTTATTGCTCAGAGCCATCGATATTAATTTTATTTTATTTTATTTACACTGTATTTCGTTTTATTTCAACAGGGTAGCCCCATCAGTAGTTAAAATACTGTTATACTTGGGGGCCCTGCATAACATAAAATACATATAAAGACATACATATACATGTACATGAAAACATCATTACATGGTGAATAGTAAACATACCAGAAAGAATACAGATTAAATCTCAAATGTAAATTTAAACTCAGCAAGTACATGTACCGGTAAACAAAAAATCCAAAAAAATCAAGTCATCCAGAAAATCATACATAAACAAATTTGAAGAAGAAAAAATTGTAGTGACAGTGTGTCTAAACATAATTATTTGTAATTTGTAGGATATTTGTGAAAAATACAGTGATCTGCAATTGGTAATTACTAAATATTCAAGTTTGTGATAGAGGCTACTTATTTGCGTGTACTATGTTTTGGGTTATATTTACATTTTTCTCAAATAACTGGTGCAAAAGGACTGCTTGGTTTGGGCATTTTGTATCTCACTAGGGAGGTTGTTCAAGGTCATTGCACCTTCAAAAGAAAAGGCCCGTCTACCATTTTCAGTTTCAACTTTGGGGATGACTAATCCACGAGTATCAGCGATTCTAGTGCTATAACGATGTGTTGCTGCAGACTGAGTAAACATATCTTGAAGATATGAGGGGGAAATACCATTTACAATATCGAACATAAGTTTACATTTCTGGAATTTCCAACGTTTTTCCATGTTCATCCACTTGAGTTTTGAGAACATTTCTGAACTTGGTGTAAGTACATTCATTTGGAGAACAATCCTAGCCATCTGTTTATGCAACTTAATCAGTGTATCCCGAAGACCTAGATTACAATTTGACAATGAGGTGCAACAATAATCAAAATATGGTAATACCAGTACATTTGCTAATAACTTGGCACTGTCTCTTGTTAGATATTTTCTGACACGTCTCAACAGTGCCAACCTTGAAGCAATTTTGCATTCCAGTTAAGGTGCTGGTCCAACCAGACCCCAAGATATTTCACATTTTCTACATGTCTAATTTGCAGACCATCTATCTTTATGTCGTAGTTTTTGGGGTGTCCCTACAAGTAAAAAGTGGGTCTTGTCCGTATTAAGGGATAGTTTATTATGGTAAAGCTATGATTTAATCCTGTCTAGATCACTATTAAATGTACTCTCTATGTGCTTTGGGTTTAAGGCACTGAATATAATCGCTGTATCATCTGCATACAACATCACCTTACTATGTTCAATGCTATTAGGCAGATCATTCATAAAGAGGGTGAACAGCAGGGGTCCGAGTATAGGCCCTTGAGGTACTCCTGACTGGAGAACCTGTATATCAGATCTTGCCCTTTGCACCAGTGTGTACTGATAACGATCTTTTAAGTACGATTCAAACCACGATAGTGTATTACCACGTACACCATATGTGTATAACTTCTCGAGCAACTTCCTATGGTCAACGGAATCAAAGGCCTTTCATATATCTAAAAATATAATCCCTGTTAATTTACCACTATCAATATTCCTGTGCAGGTTATCGGTAACATACAATGTATGTCAATAAGGTATTCGTTGAGTAACCTTTTCGGAAACCTGACTGTTGAGCATTAAGCAAGTCAAACTCTAACAAATGATCATGAAGCTGGGAGTGCACAGCCTTTTCCAGTACCTTCATGATTGTTGGTAGGATCGATATTGGGCGATAGTTGTTCACATTGACCTTGTCCCCGCCTTTATGGATGGGGGTAACCCTCGCTTGTTTCCATTCTTGAGGGACTACTCCCAATCTCAGAGATAGATCAAACAATCTGGTAATTGGTTTGCTAATGATAGGAGCAGCTAGCTTCAGTAGCCTGGCACTGATTCCATCTAAGCCAGTTGCCTTATCAATTTTAATGGATTGTAACTCTTTAAGCAAAAAATCTTCTTGCACATCAAACAAATGATTCGGGTCCATCATAAGTGAGTGTACATTCTGTAGGGGGGGTATCTGGAAGCAAGTTCACTCCCGATCGACACAAAGAACTGATTAAATGCATTAGCCAGTTTGAGAGGTTCGGTCTTGGACAATCTTCTAGGTTTAAGCTAGTGGGTATGCTACATGTTGAGTTTGGGGCAAGACTCTCGAGAACTTTCCATAATTTAGAAGGATTGTTCTTGTTCGATACAATCTGCTGATGGCAGTATGCTTTCTTGAGGGTAGTTCTTAGGTTGTTTACCGGTATATGATTTCGGAAAGCTCTAAAGTATCTCCAATCTTGTGGGTGACTAGAGTTTTTGGCCCTTTTTCTGAGTTTGTCTCGCTCATAAGACAATCTAACAAACTCGGGGGTAACCCAGGGTGTCTTTTAGGTTATACCCCTGACTCTCAATGAAACAACTGGGGCATGCCTGTCACATATCTCAATTAATGTATTTTTCCACCAATTCCACTCTGATTCTACATCTATAGATTGTTTTCATTAAAATTGAATGCATGGTGCAGATTGCTATGTTACGCTAGCACACATCTGAAACTGAGTTGGCCTGTTTATATTTATAATCTGCTCTGTTCATAATTAGCCTTGAAATTTTGTAATTTTCAAAATTTTCCACCACTTTGATTCCTTAGAACTGTTTGCATGTTATTACAGTGTAAGTGCATTTTATGATACCAAAACAGATATTTTCTGTTGCAATTAGAGGGAGGTCATTTCAGGTACTAATACCGTAAGTTGATATTTCATAATGCCCTCTAAAAAGAAAGGAAACTTTGATGCTCAATAAAATACAGGAACTGCTTATGATTTGAAAGCAAAGATAGAATTGTTTTGATATTACCTGTTATATATATATGCACTATAGATTGAATGCTAAGTGCCTTTTGTTAAGAAGAAATAAGGTAGAAATACAAAAGATTTTCTTCAACAATGCTGGTATAAATAGAAGCCACTTAAGGCCAGTGATGTACAAACATTGCTTAACAATTACAATATAAAGCTATTGCAAATCCTCCTTGATGAACAAAAATCATCTCTACATGGAAAAATCATTATAAAAATCATATCAAATACTTTTCAAAATATTTACTCATCTCTTTTTCTCTCTTTCTCTCTCTCTCTCTCTCTCTCTCTCTCTCTCTCTCTCTCTCTCTCTCTCTTTACTATTCTACTTTCCTTTTTTCTTTTCCTCTCTCTCACCTCTTTCCTCCTTTCCATTTTTGATTACATTATTCCTCATCACTTTTCATCACACTGCAAACTCATATCAAAAGAAAGCTACTGGTATTTGAAAAAAATAGTTAAAACATTCTCTCAATCTTCATCAGGGTGGTGCTATTGTATAGATTTAAACAGACAAACGCAATACACAGGTCTTATTCTACATATGATATCACAGAGTGTTACAATACAAAAAATTAACCCGCTGACTACTGAACTATCTTTTTTCCCTAGGGTTAATGCACGGACCGCCCGGTTCCAATAGGCAATGAGTTATCATCTACAACCTCTCTGCTAAAAAGAAATCTTACAAATACAATGCTTAGGATTTCATCATATAATTTTCCTACAAAGACTACTTGAACAATATGCGTTATAGACTGAATACTAAGTGCCTTCTGTACAAAGAAATCTAAAAGATATCTTTTTAATACAAAAAGAGTGTTTTTTTTTCTTTTCAATTTTTGTTGTTGTTGTGTGTGAACAGACATTGATTAAAGAGACAGGAAGTCCGCAAATTGAAAAGCAATCAATATGTAAATGCAAGGTATCAGCAACTTGGTTCAAAATACATAATTATGAAAGCAATTTTGAAAGGATGCTTTGCACAAAACAAGATTTTATGAGATAGACAACACAACTGGAATATCGACACCACCAAAGACCGAGCACTTTCACGCTTCATGTTTTTGCACTTACCTCTGTCTTGTCAGCTATCTTCTTGAACACTTGATGAAGGGGATATGGGCGCAGGAGTTCAAAGGTCATACAGAAAAATGATCCCAGTGTGAATGTGTTCTAAAAACAAACATACCAACAATAGTGCCTTATCAATACTTGGACACAACGGCTTATACCAAGCAGTTCAGTCCATGAATAAACTGGATTATGCTCTTCCTACATATTTATTATGATAAATGCTCTACTAGACATACAGTGTACATGTAAATGTATTAGATATGTTCTTATTAAATGTCACTTGCTTCTTTGCTTTTTTTAAAACATATAACACTTTGTTTTTGCTTTATATAGTCAAAGTCACTGATTACATGCATAGAGTTGGTACAGGTTCAGCAATCAGAAGATGGATATCCGGTATATTGACAATTACTTTTATTCTCATATATATCAAAGCGAGGGATGATAAAATTGGGGTCAGAATTTATCTGATTTACCGGTAATCCAGTTCCATTATCTACTTCTTTAAAAAATTGCCTCCGCTCTAACCAGTGTGAATAATACTTTTCTGTTTGTGGGAGCTCTATTATGATTTGATATTGTATATTGAATAGTGGGATTTACTCACAATGATATTAAATTATTATTTTTTTTATTATTATAACTCTTTTTCAATTTACCATTGTTCTTTTAGAGCTTACCAGAGCTAAATTGATCACTGCTGCTGTGTATTTTTTATGCTGCCTCTAACTACATAAATTCCCAACAACTCTAAAACTTATATAATGTAAGCAATTCCTTAACTCTTCAGTCCTTAAATACTGCAACCACTCTTGGTTATTAGATAATGGTGCACTTGTTACAGTATCATAAACAGTATTATTTAACACAAAACTAGCCTTAGGCTGGCATATTTAACCTAAAATGCGAATAACACTTGTCAGCAATGCATGTTAATCATGCATTTCCTGTTCCATTTGAGGGATATTTGTGATAAAATTTGAGCTAATCCTATGTAAATCCACGCTGTCTGATAGAAAATTGTAAGCTCAAGTACAACAAGCTGTTTTGCGTCTTGGGCTATTTTAAAGGGGTCGTTTAACAATGTTAAATCTGAGATGCACGGCACTACGTGTTAACATTGTCTGTGATATGGTGTTATATTGAAGCCCTAAAAAATTGCGCTTCAAAATAATCAAGAAGTGCCTCAAAAAAGTAAAAACCTTTGAGTGACTGGTTTTGCCATACTCGTTTTCCCCAGTTGACTGTAGTGTTATGAAAACCGTTTGGCAAACGCAAAATTGGATTTCAATTTTCAATCATAAATATCTTGATAATCAAACAGGCAATCGGCTTGTAAAAGTCATGGGGTTCCTGCCTGACTAATTATCATTGCAGCATGAGCTAAATCAAGGATTTATTTAAAGGATCTAAGACAAGGTTACTGGATCCCTTTAAAATCAATAAGTAAAAATATTAACTTACCAATAGTTTGACAATGCCACAGAAGTTGTGACTATCTGCTTTATTCAGCTCAGCAATAAGGTGACTCTCCTGAAATGGTTAAGAAAATTGCTAACTGAATGTTGAAGTACATCAGTGATCACATAATCATATTAGTATAATTTGTCATGAAAACAGTATAAGTGATAACTAAAGCTATCTCTTAGTTCTTCTGAATATAAATTTCTTAGAGAGCTTGCAAATTATGAAACAGCATGTATACCAATTTCGGTTTTCTTTTTGGCCATTTCATAATGCTATTTTCCACATTCATTTATCTTGGCAGAGGGGGGGGGGGATCTTTTTTCCCCTTAAGAAGCTTAGCGAAATAAAGTGGGGAAAAAAGATGTATCTGGAACACAAAATAATCAGTGATGTTTGTTAATTAAACATTCTTTTTTGACATATATGTGAATGAAAGCTAACATCAGCCTCATTGAGATGGTACAGTGTATATGCATTTACCAGCTCCATAGCCTAGCAATGTAGTTCTACTTCTGTGTGATGCATTTTGCCCACTACATTCGGCTAAGCTACCTACAAGTAATGTGATGTCTAAATCCATTCTCCGCTTTCTTTCTCCTATGTACATCTTCTTTGAAACATTTTCTGAATGAAGGAGAATATACATGGCACTTTATCATATGTGCCTTTGCACGTTTCTGTTTTTAAAAAAATGACATATTCTCTTTGAAAATTGGTATTACTTCTCACTAATCTCTTATTTTATATTTAACTATACTTGATTTGTCTAGTCTTGTCAATACGTGCAGTTAAGGCTAATATTACTTCACTTCTAGTCAAAATCCATCTTATCTAAAAGTGAAAGTAAAACTCTTTTTTTTTTTCCAACAGCCTTTGCTTTATACATTGTACATACCTGATATCCCAGACTGAAGTATTCTGGTTTGAGGACTTTGATGGCTACCTCATAGAGACCTGGTCTGAAGGTGTCTTGGGCTTGTAAGATGGTTGAGGAGTTACCCCGACCAAGTACACGTATCACCTGGTATCGCCCTGCCATTAGCCCGCCTTTAGAAAAATAAATTGGGCGGGGGGATGTAAAATATAGTCAGTCATTCACAAAGTAGAAAAGAAAAGATCATTACTTTGAATTAAGTTATTCCTATACTTTTTTTATGGAAGCCTCATTATGTACCAGTATATGTGTTATCTAGATGCTGTTACCTGTCAATTTTCACCCTTAAGCTTAAATGGTAAACAATTATCATACTGAGTACATACACATATTCCATACAAGTACAGGTATGTATAAATCTAGCAATGAACAGAGAAGCAGAAAGAAGGAGATTTGATAAGGAAAATTAGACTAATAGAGAACTAAAAGAAAAATTATGTTCTCAAATAAAACTGCACTCACCTTTAGAATTTGGTTGGAAGAAGTTGTCTTCATTGATGCACTTTGAAAAATCTAAAACAAATAAGAATAACACAATTCATGAAATGATAAAATTCATCTCATAATTATAAAAATTGAGGATGAAGCCAAATGTATATATGCAAAACATTTACAAGATTTACACTTCTAACTGTTTCTTCATAAATATTTTTCTTGACCATTAGAGGAAAACAAGGGGAACGCTCTCGGTGGTCTTGCCTGCATTACGCAATTCGATATGATGAAAAATTGAGGTTGGGACATTATTTATAGGCAGGGTGGCCCATTAGCAGGCCCCCAAAATTGAAATCCTCTGTACACAATCATCATTTTGAAGTGAATATTTACAAAGAAACATTAGAAAAATTATTTACTATTATTTCTACCAAGATTAATAACTTTCATGAAATATGAACAAATTAAAAAAAATATTAATTCTCATATTAAGTTGTGAAAACATAATCCAAGTCTACTGACCTTTGACCTTGTGACCTGGAATTTGTGTCATATGATTTGTGATACTTGATAACCTTTGGGTACAAGTTTCATGGAATTTGAACAATCAATTTTGAAAATATGCTAAAAAATTCAAAATGTTGATGCCACAACAAAGTCTAATTTTGTTGACCTAAAATGACCTTTGACCTTAACTTAGTGACCTGAAATACTAATTACATGATTGGGGATACTTGATAATCCTATAGTCCAAGTTTCATTGACTAAGACCTTAAACTTTCAAAATTATATCAAAAATTCAAAAACTTAACCTTAGGTTAAGTTTTTGATGTTGACGCCGTCGCCGCCGCCGCCGTCACCGGAAAAGCGGCGCCTATGTCTCCCTTTTTTGCTACGCAAGCGAGAAAAAAAGTACATCAAAAGTAAATCTTAAAAGTGAAAATATTGAGCACATGACTTTGGAATTCTTAATGATTTTACACTACCGACATTGATAAAGGTTAATAGTTTTCAAGTATGATAACATCTAATGCTAAATTACATTCATACCAGTGAGCTACATACTGTTCAAATTTACCTTCATCTGAATTTTGCCCACCAGATTCTATCTTTGTGTAAATTTCTCCTAATCCTCCTGTGACCTGAGCAATACAATGCTTTCTGGGAGGGGGCTTCCATTTTCCACATGAGCTTCTGTGAGGATGGAAGGAAAAAGAGGATTATTTATATCTACAAGGATTGATTCTATAGAAAGACAAATGTATATCTTAACAGGTAAGTTCTGAACATGCACAAAGTGTACATATATGTACAAAGAAATAATGGTAGTTGGTACATGTACATGTGCCAATGTGCATACACTGCACACATACATACAATCATTACAATGTACATGCACACAGAAATTTGAATCATTTTGTGCTCAGTGTATTTTGCTAGGGTTTATTTCTTTTATTCTGTCCCCCATTTTGCTACTGAATATTTTTTACTGTAGTTTAACAGTACATGTAGCAAAATTTACATTATTTAAATAAAAATTATATTATGTTTTAGATTGGAATTCTTTTTTTTTCAGAGCACGCTTTGATTTTCCATTAAATATCTATATAATTAATGATGTAATTCAAACTTTTCAAACTTTTCTTGCGAAAATGTCAACCAATCTTTTTTAAAGCAGAGATTTAACTTAGAGGTCTACCTTAAGTAAAACATGTATGGATCAACTTGTAGGCCATCAAAATCTATATTTTTCAAATGGAAGCATTTTTTAATTTAGTTGTTGAAAAGGCTTTTGACAAGTACCAGCATAGAGGGCTTGACCCTGTTTCTTTCCCCCTAAAAGATGTATTAGAGATCTGTAATGACACTGTTATGGCTTCAATTTTGATGAGATTTTTGGCATTTGTCTTACTTACTTACTTTACTTTACTCTAAGCCTCGTTCAGGTATGATGTGGCAAAACTGTGGCAGTGCAATACAATTAAATTTCTGTATCAGAGTTCAGTGAATGTGCTCAGGAACTACATTGTCGCGTGCTGTAGCCATTCATTTCGGCGGAGTCGGGCTAACTCGGCCCAGGTACAAAAACGGTCAGTTTTTTCATGCTTAGGTTTAGGGTTAGGTTTAGGGTTAGGGTTAGGGTTAGGGTTAGGGTTAGGGTAAAATGACAAAAAATGACCGTTTTTGCAGCTGGGCCAAGTTGTCCCCTGGTCCAAGTTAGCCCGGATCCATTTCGGCCTACACACTTGAATTAAACAAAATTGCAGCAGTGCTGGTGGTTCACCACATCATAGACCACCTATGTAGACCCTCATCTGAATTTACTGAACGAGCCTTTATTCTTACTTAGTCAATAGACCTATGATCAGGAATAACATCAGACAAAGCACAATAAATAGGAATATAAAACAAAAGCCATGTCAGTTTCAAGTCAAATGTTAGGTGCGCCGACATGCATCACATTCAGAGAGAGACGGAGCTGAGTCACGGAACAAATCACGCGCACTCTCCACTGAACCAGTACGCGAGTAATATCCACCCCGGTGTTTCGGGGCAATTGGTAGACACGATTCCCCTCAAAATCAGCAGTGCCACATAAACATCACCTTACCTATTCCCGATCCCGGTTATCTTCATTTCCCCAAAACGAATAAATTCATTAAGCCTTCAAGTACATGAACATCATGTACATATTGACTATTAACGTGGTAATAAACGTAAAGAATATCTTACTTCAAAGGTTGTAAAAATCCAGTACTTTCGTCGCTATCCCCGGCTTTGGCCGCCATTCTGTTTGTAAAGTCATCCCACAATGCATCAGCTATGAGAAAAAAGGTCACCGATGTTTGTAAACAAAGTCTTGGGGGTTCCCCAAATCTTAAAGGTTAGGAGCAACAAACAGAACCGTGAAAATGCGGCGGTAGCTATAATTTATAATTCCTTCAAATTTCCTAAAACAACATCTTTTTATTTATTTTTAATTGCAAAAAAATGCATATTAACAAACGAACTTAGTTAGAAAAATAAAAATTGTTCACATTTATTAGGTCTTTAAAAAATGATCTTTTCTTTTTAATTTTTTTTTTTAACCTGAATGATTGGCAGTTCGCAAAACCAGCAAAATGAAGGGGGGACATCGGTTGGAATTACAGTGTAATTGGTAAGGGAAATCGAAAAGGAATAATATTCATACCACAGTACAAAACACTTGTCGTGACTGACCAAAATGGTCTACCAAGAAAGAACATATTATGTGTAGATATAGATGTATCTGGGTTGTCATTTAGTCCAGAGAAAGGTCAAATTTTCCATACTAAAAGACACCACTCATACAATTTTACTTCCCATAAATGTGAAGTATGTGTTTTCAAAAGGTAATTATAATAATCCTATGTAGTGTGGTTTATGTTTCCTCTTCTTCTTCTTCTTTGTTCTTAATTCAAGATTCTATAATGTGCCTTAAGGAGAATGCATGTATTTACATTTCAGGAAATGAAAGGAGAGCAAAGATACTGTGAAATATTATTGAAAGCCAGTAATACTGAGAGAGAGAGAGAGAGAGAGAGAGAGAGAGAGAGAGAGAGAGAGAGAGAGAGAGTGGGAGAGGGGGAGCGAGAGGGGGAGCGAGAGAGAAAGAGAAAGAGAGAGGGGAGAGAGAGAGAGAGAGAGAGAGAGAGAGAGAGAGAGAGAATTTCAGGATTACATCACGAAGGGTAACTACACTGCCAATAGAAGGTTTTACATGTCGAATTCTTTGTTCGATTAACCTCAAACTTTTACCAATCAGTTGCTCCAATTTTTCTTCTTTCTCTCCAGCAAATAATGAAAGTTATTTCTCTTATAATCTACGATGGTTCTGCTGGGAATGTCCGAAATCTGTCAAATAACATAGTCCCTATTATCTTGCTAATATTGTTCGTTTACAATAGCCAAAGAATTCATGATGCATATAAAGAAGTGCAAGCATTTCCAAATTCTACCGCAAGTACCCCGAACCAGGGGCGGATCCAGCAGGCGGCAACTGGGAGGAGGCCAAAGAGGAGGCCTAATTCGTGAGAAAATATTTAGCGGCGAAACAGCCAGCAGGTGAATTAGCGGGGGGAAAGGGGTAGGGGTAAGGAGCACCCATTTTAAATTTGAAAATCGCACCAGCCGATAATTCGCTCAGTGGGGGAGGGGGGAGGGGGAGCGCTATTTTTTTAAATTTTTTTTTGCCCTTGAAATTTGAAACTCGCACCCCCTCCTCCCCCTCCCCCTCCCCATCCCCCCTTGAACACCAGGGAAGGGGGCCCGTCTCCAAAAAAGTAAAGGTAAAATTAAAGTGATTTTACCCGTTTTTTTCAGGGGAGGACCCCTCCCCCCCCCCCCCGATCCGCCCTTTCCCCGAACCACCTCTAAGAGAGAGAGAGAGAGAGAGAGAGAGAGAAGAGAGAGAGAGAGAGAGAGAGAGAGAAGAAGAGAGAGAGAGAGAGAGAGATGAAAGCGAAGCACATGACAGGCAAATAGCCCTACGACCTCAACAAGAACTAGTTCATGACCCCTTATGATTTCGGTCAAACTATTTACGCAAACACTCGTGTTTACACATTGACTGAGGTCATTATGGGCACAATAAATGGGCACAGGCTTTGGTAAGCATAAACTTGGAATAATAAAAATCACATCATTTGGACTCTAACATGCATGGCATGTAGGTCTCTGAGATTCGTTAAGTCTTGAACACCGTCAAAATACTTCATTCAGCAGGATCAGGAGTTATAATTGGAAATATTTCATATATTGTTGAAATAAATTGTAACGAGATTTGTGTGATGACGGGTAGTCCGTCTTGTTTTAAAGCAGAACATTGACAGGAACAGGTCAGTAAAATTTCAGCAAAATCCAATTAAAAGTAAGAAAGTTATAAATTGTTGAAGTTGCGATCAATTAAACACAAATTTGCAACTCGGTGAAATATCTTGCAAGGTCCTCTCCCATTCGCTTTGTTCTCACAGATACAAAAATGTATAATTTTCCCGAAAGAAACTTTTCAATCATACATGCACTGCTGAATTTGAAATAAATCTATTTCGTCATCAAAAATCAAGAAAATGAAAGTTTTTGAAATTTTATGTGAGGACCTCGCAATTTGTTTTGCCAAATTGTGTTTCACTGATGACAACTTCAAAAATCATAACTTTGCTACTTTTATTCGGATATTGCTCAAACTGTCACTGATATTTTTCTTTCATTTTTCCTTTTATTTTATTAATATCAAGTTATCAACTAATTTATAATGGGCTGATTTCCTCTTTTAATAATTATGGCTTGCCTTTTCAGTTGTCTAATGCTGGCCTGGATCTGGAGAAAGAGATAGTCATGTATTGAATGGCAGTGCGCCACCTTAGGTCGAAGAACCATCATCCTATTTAATGTTATAAAATGACCGGCCGATTATACCGCTGATGGTAAAAGGTAGAATTGCTGAGAACAAAATGCTCTGTCATTCCTGGGCCCTTGCCAGAAATGCGCGGGAATTCGTGTCCTGACATGTTGCAATACTCGGGGCTCTACTTTGTCATTGGTCGAATAAACCAAGTACGTTTTTTTTTTCCTTCTGCTTTTCAAGGATGAAGATATTGAACTAACTCGACGCACAAATTTGGAAGAGGCCGTCCCTTATTTGGTAGCCTAAGAATGACATCATTTCAGAGCAGTTACCAAAAACGGCGCTCCGCGCTGCGCACTTGCAAACAAAAAGCTGAGCCTAAGTTTCCTAACGCGGGAAATTTAGGAAAACTACTGATGTAAACATCGCGATATTATTCGAGCATAGACCTATCAACAAAAACAAAGTTTCAGGTGAGTTATTAAAAAACCTATTTACATTTTCATAAATATTATCCTCCATGACTTTTGCTAGTTGTGTTAGTAAAGTGTTGTCTAGTGTGCATAATTCCTCATGCTTTCTGAAATATTCTGAATTTTACTCTCCTTTGCGTTGGTCAGCCCTAGTTTTTTGCGGATCCTCACTTGGAATTCCCCTCTCTCAAAGTTCTTGCTGTGGTACGCTCGCGGCGTACCGGTTAGCACAGCAGCTAGCTACGTGTTCCTTCCCACCGATCTCGCTTTAGATGAAAGAGTTTATTCAAGTCTTTGCGTGTCATGGTGGTTGGCTCGTGGAGGAGTACGAGTGCGTGGGCGGACATCTTTTCGAGACGTAAAAAACGACGATACTTAACCGTCTGAAACATTAATGGCAGCTACAAAAGTTTTCAACATTTATAAAAAAGAACTTATTGTGCTGGTGGAATGATTATTTAGAAGCTATTTCACCAGTAGTTGGAATTGGATGTGTTTTGTTCCTTTGTTCGACGACTTGTACTAGTTGTAACGTCGATATGGAATGAAATGTTTTGAATTGGATTCACTCAAGAGAAACATCGGCCTGGTGTATAGTGGTCTCATTTGAGATGGACCTCACTTAGAATCGGCTTTTCGCATTCATTATTGCAGATGCAACAGTAGATCTAGATATTTATCTAATTCATGACATCTTAATCTGGATCAAGCAGATGATAGGCTAGACTCCAGACCTACTTGATGAAGAGGGGTTTATTTTCTGGATAATTCATGTTCTTGGATGGATGAACATAAACTGGAATTTACATTGTACGCAGTGAGTGAGTGTTTCTTTTCCTTTTTAAATGTTGGTCTGTATCATTAATAGTGTAAGGCTTACTTTTTCAGCTATAATTTTTATTATCTAGACTACCCAATATTTCAAAGGTAGATTCAACACTGATACTGATTTTTTTCCACAATAGTTTGAAGTGTATATGATTGGTGTCATGTATCTTGGTCAATAGTGCTTTAGTAGCTAGATTTAGGATATATTGGATGATTAGTTGGAGCACTTGGACTTTCTTTTTCTAGTGATGCCAAAATTTCTTCTTTTTTTTCTTCTTTTTGTGGGTGGGTGTGTGTTTTATGTTAGATCTTTAGGGTTATACATAGTTTAGAAGTTAAAACAATCGGATGATTTGGGGGCCCGAGAATGCCCTCAGATGGCATAAATACCTGCAATTTTACCTGCATTGACTAACACTGATAATTTCCTGTAGGGAAAAGAAATTGTGAAATGAGTGTGGCACCAGAATATTTTCAACATTTGAATGGATGTACGGATTTAAAGAAAACCAGATGATGTGCCATTATGACACTATTTTAAAATTTAAAGCGGGAAGGTAATGAAAGATGAGCATATGTGCATGTTAGACCTGAAAATCAACTTGAAAAGGTTGAGATCCGATGCGGTTTGCATATTGACAGAAATTGGTCTGATATGCATTATATATTATCACATAGAAAATGCTCTGATATTATGTTCAACGGTGCTTTGCTATAATCTGAATTGCTCGGGTGACTACGCATTTTAACTGGGTGACTGGATATATGTGCTAATGCATTTGTATCCAAATTCCCTTGTTCTATTGTGTTTTTTAACCCCCCCCCCCCCTCCAAATTAGTTTTTCTCTACTGCTACGGTTTTTACATCTACAATGTTTATTTTACCAGGAATCAGGAATATTCAAGCATTGCTTTTCAATAGGTTCCTCATATTCTACTTAATCTACCCAGAATTGAGAATCATTATGACGTATCGTACATGTATGTCCATATTTTTTGTGATATGGGGAACAAATAAACTGGAACTAGAATATGAATCTTTGATTTTGAATCTGGAAATCATGATGCCTCTTAATATGATGTACATGTAGCTGTTGGTTACTGTTCCCTTGTCTAATAAAAAAAAAATCAAATTATTTGAAGTAGGATGATAATTCATTTCAATAAATGTTTTCACATCTACTCGAGAAGTAATTTAAGATGGTTCTCAATAAAACCAATCAACATAATAACCATTCAAAATCTGTTTTAAATGAGGCTTGATGTCACATATTTATGCATTACACAGACATCTTACATATTGAAATTTAATGAAAGCAGTTATATCTTTAACTGAGGTGAATTTCGCATGTCCTCGTAGTAGGTTTGACAAGTGGGAGGGATTATTTATGAACGTGTATTCACCTTTGGAAAATCTCTAGCGCTCAAAATTCTAAAACTCTAGATCTACTTGTACATTTGTAGGATGTACATGTAAATCCATATTTCTTGGAATAAAATTTATACCTTGTAATTTTGACAAATAAATTTTCTTTTTCATAAGTTGCCCTCAAAAAATCTAGAAATGGAAATCTTGACAGATCATGGAAAAAGTAGAAATTAACAGAATTTTATTGCAAGGTTGTTGCATTTTATCCGGCTGATATCGACATAAAGACACAATAAATGTCTCATACATGTACTCACTTGTTTGTGGCAAAAGAATAACTCAATTCACGTTTCCTACAACTGTAAATATCCACGGTAACATCCTCTATATATAGCGTCCTGCGATCCTCGACGACGTGAAGCCTTGCCTATGGAAAAGGGAAAGCAACCTATTTAGCAGCCCGTCCCTCGGCTATTGAAGAGAGCGAATCAGGTATCAAACAGCTGAGTGCCATAATGAGATGCAGAACGTTGGCATAGTAATGTGAACATTCAGTCATGATATTGTATTTGACAATGATGGCCCATGAATGTATTGGTGTGCTCTTTGTCAATGTACCGTGGCGCCCGCAACACTGTGCAGCGTTTGGCGACAGAGAGCACTATACTAGCTCCTGCCTCGCATAATGACACACACACAGCCGAACTCTGTATGAACCCGTCCTTGTTTTGGAAAGCTCGCAGTCTCATCTGCACAGGATGAATTGCAAAATGAGAGCGAAAAATATCTCATTATTTATTCAGAATCTTCGGCAGTAAGCTGTCATTTGGCTGATCAAATCATAGAATTTTCAATAGGAAAGCGCGAGATGTAGAGCAATATGGCAAGGCTCATGTATTTCAAAACCAAATTAGGTTAAAGGTACTGCAGTGGTTAGCGTGTGATAAGCATTGCAAGGAAAACGTTAATAAGTTTTCATATTAATGGAATAATCTATTTCTCAACAGGTGGGGGGAATTTTTCAAAATTTAGGGAGGGTTTCAACTAGTGTTTAGAATCAAGTTCATTGTTGAGTAAAAACTACAGTTGATGAAAAATGTGTTAACAATCGGGCAAGATTTTTTTTTAAATCAGGAAAAACTTTTAAAAACACCTTAAAATTTGATTTGAGTAAGAGGTATCTATAATCTACTGTGTTTAGATAAATATTATCATGGAACCATCTGTTTCACCCTATTGTAGAATGTAGATGCTGCAATAATAGCTGATCGTCTTAATATATTTGACATTTTGACCAGTACACCTTCTCAAGAATACATTTGGATGATCTGCGAGTGGATGTATACACAGAAGTAGAAATGTATGGATCCTTAAAATTGGGGTGGGGGGGGGGTGGAAAAGGAATTGGCTATTGAAATTTGGGATGATGGTGAGGATGAAGAAAATTCCAGGAAGCTTGAAGTATGCATTAAATGCCTCATGATAGTTTTGCCCAATTATTTCTAATAGTATGCAGGCAGTTTTTTGAGTGATGTGAAATCAAAATTTGGTTCCTGCAAGTACAGGCAACATATATTTTCTCGTAAAGGATGTCATGGCAATCATGTTTGCTATGTTTTTGTTACAAGTTTCCAGAGGAAGTGTTTTCATGAGTGCATGCATGCTTACATGTAGTTTGCTTACATATCTACATGTTTGTCTTTTGAGTACAACAAATGTCTTTTGAAAACTCCCATGCATGTTGTTGCCCTATGTTTACAGGTACATAAATGCCTTTTCAGTTTACAAGAAAAAAGGAATTTAAAATTAAGAATTGGGTTGATTCATGTGTATACAAACTACCTGCTAGAAGTATGTTTGTAATGATCTCACAGTTTATTGTGAGATCTTCAAATCCTTCTTGTGATTTGCAAAAAAGTCAAAATAAGGGGAAAAGGAATCCATTTATATATACTGAATGTTTAGCTTTTTGCCCCTCCTTCAGAACGCATCCATTTTCTGTTGCGGAACACTAGGTAGACATGTGATATCTAAAGAAGATGTAAAACAAGTCTTTCAAAAATATGTGTATTTAGTACCTTCAATGGAATGTAGTTTTATATCTATAGCCTACACTTGTCTTGTAGATGTTCTTTGATATTGTTCATCATTCTTAAGGCCTGTTCAGATATGGCATGATTTTGCTGCCGTATTTGGCAAACGTGTAAATGAATAGCAACTGCATGCATGCGCTGAGCTCTGTGTCATAAGACACAGAAATTAGAAGAGTATCACACTTTGTGTCATCATAAAAAAATATACTGCCGTGGTTTTTCTGGGTCATATCTGAATGAGCCTTAAGGTTCATGACTATTTAGACCTTATGACTAGGCTTTATCTCAAATTGTTCTTTTTAGACTGAGATGATTGGTTATGAGTTTTTGTTTAATTGTCTTAAAACTCTCTTTCTATCAAAAAGAATGCTTTGAGCATTGAAAAGCATAAATGAACTTTTGTCGGCTACTACATTTAGCATTTGCAAGAACCTTTCTTTTTTTGGGGGGGGGGGGGTATTGTGTTAATTGTTATGATCATTGGGTGTGATTCATGCCGTGTTCATTTTTCTTAAATGTATATATATATAGTTCATTACATCTTTTCTGAAAATAGAAATTTACATCATTGGCTTAGATTCCTTCGAAAGGATTTGAAAGATAGTGTACATGTACATGTATATACTCTTTTTTTCTCTCTTGCCCCAATTATTTCTAGAACATATTTGTGAATTTACCAAATAATATATGGTTATCCTGTTTAAAAAATTTCTTTGCCTATCCAATTTTTAACAATATTCTCTTCTTTTTGCCTTGTATTGTTCTTTACTCTGTTAGTTTGCAGCTTTGTTGTGTAGTAGAGTATTTTCTTCAACTTTTTTCAATTTTTGCCTTCACTTTCACATTTTCTTAACGAGCACCTATCCCCTTTAACATCCTCCTCGGCATTATCAAAGCAAACAATCGCCCCCTCAGTTCCAATTTCATTGCGCATCAAAGAGGTACTCATCCTTTCTATGCCCGTTGAATGATACTCCTCATCGTGCCTGGTGGTTCGTTGACGCATCACCCAATCATCGGTATTGGCATGCATCTCGGCCGCGCACGCACAGCAAGCCAAGCTTGATGAATCGGCACGATGCACACAAATCATGTGCCGTGCTCGTTGGATAAGTGAGTAGGTTTTGCCGCTCCGTGCATGAATGTGACCAAGGCTGCATGTGACGCAGACTGCATCCTTTACATCACAGTCCAGTTTATGTACGAGGGATCACTGTGAGATGAGGATTTGTTAACTACAGGTTGTACTTGATGCCATCATCGCATTGATGTGATCATGGTCGCAATAACATCCGTGCCTAAAGGTGGATGCTTTCTTTTGTAATAAAATGAACTCTGACCTATCAATATGGAATCTAGGTTTGAATGGTCCCTGTCAGCACTTGTTGAGGATGAATGTGATTCTGATAAGACATGCCATGAGATGAGTTGTGAATGTCAAAGTGACTTATACTGCAATCTGTTGAATTAGGAATTATAGTGCCTCATATTTCATCCATCTGTAGAACAGTTGATGTGAAGCAATGGAGTACAGCATATTAGGTATGTCTTGGATTTTTAAACTTTTTTTACTTTTTTTACTTTTTTTTTTTTTTAATCTAGATTTTTTTTTCCTCGTTTTACATATTTTGCTATTTTGATGTTTTAAATCAATGGCATGGAATGGGGCCTTACATTGTGCAATCAATTCAATGTCCAATTCCACAGTGAGTGTAAAATGAACTTCAAAAACAGAAATTGTGGTTATGACAATGATGTATAAATTCTTCTACTTATTCGTTTTCGTGAAAGAATTTCATTTTTTTTTTCTTACTTTTTGAAATAAAAGATATTTTGAAGTCTGCTGCATTTTTTGTCTATTAAAATTCTTGAACTATCTAGGGATTCACAATTGATCTTTGGTGTTAACTCTGCATTAAATAGCCAATTTTGTTTCATAATAAAACCACATTCAATGCATATATCTTTGTAAAGTGCCTCAATACTTTTAATTCGTTCACCTGTTACAAATAACTGTATTTCAATAGTCAGAATGCCAAATTATTATATTACATGCTGTTACAGTGTTAGGCAAGACATGTTTGTCCTACCTAGCAACAACCATAAACATTCTGACAATTAAGATGCAATTATTCATGAAGGGTGAATGAAATTATTTGTATCCAGGCACTTCAAAGATGCCAATTGTAAAAAAAAAAAAATTAAGCAGAGAACAATGTTGTGTGTGTAATTAGTTTTTACAGATCTATCTATGTGTATCGATTAGATATCATATGATTATTTACATCTAGGAACCGACATTTAATGTCACCATCCAAATAATGTGACTCAGTTTTGAATCTGGGTCCCATTAGAATAAGTTTTTAGGCGAAAAACAGAGAGCTCATCACGTACATTACTGCTAGACCAACTCACATCTCTCTATTATTACTGTACTTGAGCGATGTTGCTCCAGTAATTGTTCACATGTGAAAGGGTGGGAAATGAAAATCCATTTTCTGTTGAAAAGTATAAGAATATATCCTGTGAACAAGATATGAAGTGCATTTTGGTAGGAATTTGTTTGAAATTAAAGCAGAGAATAGTTATTGCCAAAATAATAAATAAATTGCATCTGTATTAAGAAGAACACCCCCCCCCCCCCCCCAAGAATGACTGCAAAGCAGTATCACGCATAGTTACATGTACAGTATAAGAAAATGATAAATGATTTAGGCAAAGCACTTTGTCATAAATTTAAATCTGCATTCATGTATACTGCAGCTGATATCAATTCTTCATTTTTTTAAAAGAAAAAATGTACTTTTCCATTCTTTACATGCATACATGTACAGTGTACATCAATTGCTCATTACCATACTTGTTGCTATGGTTAGACAATTGTCTGGAGGGGGGGGGGGCTACACTGTAATAAGTAATAATCTGTAATACTGTAATAATCTACATCGATCCATTCAACTGTAGGAGTTGCATCTGGACTGTAGCCAATTGATAGCTCTGGTCCTTTTACAGTCGTAAAAGTGCAAGCAGTGGTTGGTCCTTTGCTTACGTCCATCCCAATTAAGTTTCTCTTCTAATCAGATTAATAGTGAGGCCGTGATAGGAGCTAATTAATTGATAATCTCACAATACTGTCCTTGCATGGAGGATTATACGGAGAATGATTTGTTTTTTGATGATAAAACAGTTTACGGCCTTCCATTAATAACCTTGGTTTCCCTCTGTTATCAAAAATGTTGCCCCCAGAACAAGATTGATGGCTGTTTAAATTTGATAAAAGATGTAATTGATTGTGATGCTAATTGCCATTTCCTCATTTGTAATTGTGGCTTTGTAGTGTCCCGACTTTCTTCTCGGGAGCTGACAATATTTTTGTGGGAATTCCAGGTTAATCTTATCGGATGGGCACCCTTCTAGAAATGAAATGATGTTTAGATGAAGTAAAGGAGTGCAAATGGAGAGTCGGACACCCTGAGGTCTGCCTCTGGTCATAAAAAGTACACTTGGGCAAGTTTGAGTTTGAGAATGTAGGTCACAAATTAGGGTGCATACAAGTTGCTAATTAACTCATTACCAACTCAGTAATCAGGTTATCTCCTTCCAAGCAACTAAGTGTAGACCAAGATGTTGCATGTGGAGATTGATGTACAGGTATGTCCATGTTTCTTAACAGTTTTTTTTAATAGCCTTTGTTGTGAAGAGTGTTACTTTAAAAAAAAATTATAATTGTGAAAAAGGAAATATGTTTTGGAGAAGTAAAGATAGAAACCCCCAAATAAGCAAGTGATGGTCACAAAGTTCAGGGGAAATTATTTTCGTATATATTTGAAGGATGATTGTTGGTTTCTTGTACAGTAATTTATGATGGAAAAATAAAATTCCCTCACTGGAATCAGAAATACCTAATGATACTGATATTGTGAGAAATTGTAGTGTGCAGAGGAAGAGAGAGTTCAGGCTGTAGGCGAGTCATAAAATATGAAAGTATACTTGATCAATGTAGGTCACTGAATGGGTTTGTAGGAGTAGCAAATTAATTCATCACCAACGGGATTTCCCCCAACCATCCATGTTAATAGGTCACATTGCTGTATTACGATAAATTGATGAATAATTTAACCATTGCATTCCTGGTTTCATCTCTTGTATTAAGTGCTATAGAAATACAGTGTTTTATTATTATTATTATTCTATACATTGAACACAAGTGTGATAATGAAGGTTTTGCACATGTTAGATAGAAAAAATATTTGCTTCAAGGCTCAAATCTGTTGAAGTAAACCGTTGTTCAGGTCCCAGGTTCAAGTCCCAGGTTCAACTGAGCTTGTCACAAAGGATTCACAAAGTGGTCCTAAACAAAGGAATGTAGATAGACTGTTAGGAGCAAGGTAGGGAATGTATGATGAGGTTTGATGAGGTGAATATGCCTACAGATGGCAAGGGAATGTATGAGGACAAATGAGGACAGTAACAATGACAGAGAACAGTTACTGGGGAAGGAAGGAATGAAAACATTTCAGGACAGTGAACCTGACGGTGCTTGTAATACACATCCCTGGTTAGTAATAATAAAACGGTGCTTATAAAGTGCTTTTCAATGAAGTCTTTAAGTACTTTTTCAAACAAAATACATTGACAAACAATTATATGTGAAACAAAATATTGCAAATAAATCTACAAATCTCAGTACATATGAAATATGATAAATACATCAATGTGAAGAGTGGAAGTTAAAAATCAAAAGCAATAAACTAAGACAAGTTTTGAATTGATTGACATGTAAAGGTAGTTTGTTCCAAAGTTCAGCAGAAGCTTTGCAAAAAGGGTGATGACCATAAGAAAGATTTAACACTGAAGTAGACATGTGGTTTAATTGTGGTTTAAAAGATGACCATAGACTGCGTGAGGGTTTGTTTTCCTGGATTAGTTCTTCCAGATAAATTGGCGCCAATTCATGAATTAATTTATATTTACAAAATGTCCAAGATACTCCCCTACAAAATTGATAATAAATATAAATGAAATATCCAAGTAGATGAACAATTTTGCAGTCTACACATATTTCTAATCAAAAGGGGATTACACATCTTATTATTTGTGTGGGCATATTATTGACACATTAATAATCAGAGCTTTAATTGCATGTTGGAAAGTACCAGCAGATTTTGAAATTGAACAAAAAAAATACCCCTACCCTCTCATTTAATTCCTCCACTTCATCTCTCTCTCTCTCTCTCTCTCTCTCTCTCTCTCTCTTCCTCCTCTCTACTCCCTCTCTCCCTCTCTTTCTCTTTCTCTTTTGTTTTCAACCCTACTTAGTGCCATTTTATTTTTCTTAGCTGATGTAATAATATTGATTACTTACAGGAATAATGATTATTCTATGTGCAGGTGCTATGAACACCATACAGCTCATGTTCTAATGTTTTAAGTTCAAAATACTGCTCCTTGCCATTGCTTGAACATCATTTGAAAGGACATTGAAACCCAAGTCTGAAGAACAGGAGCTTCCATTATCAAATGTTGTGATAACCTGTGGTTCATAGGAATTGGGTTTCAAGAATAATACTTGTATCAGACCGCTGTTGCTTTGATCATTACCGGTATGTGATTTTGTGTAGCAACAAAATTAAAACAATTACCGCAACGAAATGGGTTGATATTAAATTTGGATTTAAGGTAGAGTTGAATTCTGTATTATTGTGCTGAATATCAGATATATACAACTGTAATAGAAAAGTTGCATCTACAATATATTCATAGAATTTGAACTTTGAGAAGGTACATGTCTTTCACCACCTTGTCTCTCATTATCTCATATCTCCATAATTACTCTTTAAGGGGTCAGTCACTTATAAGCTATTTGGTGAGCTTAACACAGAAAATAGCAAGTATGATTGATACCAACAGCTGGAAATGCAATTCCAAGGTATTGAATTAATATTTTTAACCTGATGAAATGTGTTAGCACCTATTGCCCTGTTACAAACATGACCCTTGCTTCACCCCTGAATGAAATCCCAATGGGGAGGGGGGTTAAAACATTTAGTTGGTGAACGACCTGTGGTAGAGTGAATCACATCCAGTGGTGTAGTCACGGGTGGGGGGCACATGCTGCCCCCATCAAATGACAAAAGAAAAGAAGGGAAGAAATTTATAGGGAGAGGTGAGAAATTGAAAACTGGATGATGAAAGAAGACCAGTGCCGCCCCTCCCTCCCCCCCCCCCCCTCCCCATGATATCACCAGTACCATCTCAATGGCTGCACTCGATCAGTATGCCTCTAATCATTTCTATCTAGAATTCTAGATACATTAATGGGTTTAGAAACAAATGTCCTGGTCAGGATTAATGGATGATAGCATGTGCTGTAAACCATGAAAGATTGGCAGCTTTTGTCTGCTGTCAGGTGAATTGATAAACACACTCAATCCCTTTGTTCTCCAGAGTTATTTTTGTAAACAGCACGCTCAGGTACAGCCAGGTGTTTTTGGCTGCAAGCCAGGACAGGTAGAGGCTGTGGTTCAGTGGGTGCATTCATGCCCTCCCCCTCCCTCCCTCCCCTGTCAATCTGAATTTTGTATGCACTTTGTCCTTAACAAACCCTGTTATTCAGAATGGTGATTTGTAAGGTTTACATACATGTATATAGTTGTTATTGCATAAGAGTGAAGCATTCATTACAGTGACTTTGAGACTCTGCTAGAGGTCAACATGCCTCTCAACAAAAGGCATATTGAAGATCAGTCTCACTCTCAATTTCTTTACATTATTTTCTTTCAAATAGGAGTACACAAATGGGCTAAGTCACTGTTTTTGTTAATCATACATTAGTGTGTGTGCCCTTGTCTATTTTTGTCTTAATGATACCATTATCTTTTTGTTTCTCACAAGTTTCGGTATCAGCTCATTACGCCCCTCTTTTGTTCTTTTAAATGAACTTTCACCCACAATGACATATACGTAGTCCACACCTTTTGTACTCAACATTCAAAACTAAAACCTTAACAAAATATCAAGGATCTGTGAACTTTGCAGATGTATGACAGTCTTGAATTTGAAAAGGATAGCTCAAATCTGAAAATAGCTCATGGTCTTGATACCTCATCAATATGCATGGTATGCATATGAACTTTTTGAACTTTACAGGAATTTTGTCGTATTGAGAGATTGCCCAAGGATTGCCTGATATATCAATGCAAACTAGGCCACTTGCATACCACAGATGACAACTATGTAATATACATGTAATCTTTTTTAATCTGAATGTGGAATTCCTTTGAATGTGTGATTTAAGAAGCTTTGTCGTTTTTTTTAAATAGAAAAGGATAATCAAGGTACAGGTTTATTTTTAGTGATTGTATAATGCCTAGTATAATGTATAGCATTTCAATTTTCGGATTAGTTCATAATTACAAGAGAGTCCTTAATTTTGGAATCATAATGAATATTATTGTGAATTTTAATTGTTATATATTTCCACAATCTCTTATCTGTCCATTCCTTACAGAATAGATGTCCCTATTTGTCTTGTTATGCACCTCCCATTAATATCTAATGACGTGTAATGTAAGTTTGTTGTAATTGTGGTTATGCGGTTATATGGATCTATGGAAACAAAAACTAAATTCAGTCCAAGGTTTCCTTTGGTGTGGACTTACAAAGAAATTTACAAATTGCAACTTTGTTCTGGTTTCTCAGTCACACCACTAACAAATAAAAAGAATAATCCTTGTAGCTTAAACTTTTTGTAACCTTTGCCTAGGATTGTTCACCTTTTTTCTACCCCCTCCTCATTTTTTCCACAGAAAAGAAACTTATTTTTCATCAGGTTTGTGGTTAGAATGAACCATGATGAGAGAAAGATTGCCCCCTTGCAGGTGTGTAATGACAGGGTTTCTTTCTTTGTGAGTCATACCCCTTGATGAAAGAGAAATTGACAGGGCGAGTTTGGAAAGCGAAAGTGTCGTTGCTGACATTAATTTCAACTTTCGTTTCTTTGTCTTTTCTGGGATTAATGATTGCTTAATGTTATCAAAGTAGTCAGGTTCTAAGATGATGATGATTTCAGTAAAACAAAACATCTGCAGATCAATGTTTAGCAGGGTTGCCAGGAACTAACCAAACAGGGTAGGTGTTATAGTTTCTATTCTTACTTCTCTCTTAATCCTCTTGGGCACTTGGATTTACATAATTAACATGTTAATAACTGTTTGTAGAATTGGCCTGCCCAACTTGGCTTGTCTCCCGCCGTATGACGTAGACAATCGGATCTGCACCATTATTGGCCGACTACATATCACATGAGCTGATCATGATTGGTGGGACTGTGCTCCTCACTGTTGTCAACATGAATAATTCACGAGAGTAGTAAATGGGAGGGGCCTCCATCATGCAAATGAGCTTCATCCTGATTGGCTCTCCGCCCGGCCTTGTCCATCCGTGTTGTAAGCACTCCGGCAGAGGGGTGACACACAGTACGTGACCATGTGCAGCCGAGCGAGGCACCATGTATTACATGCAGAGTGCATGAGGGGGAGACAAAAACAAGCCACCACAGCTTCCCTGCTTCAGAATGGATCAGTCTGTTTACCTAGGCAGTGCCCTTGATGACTGTGTTGTGACTGCACACACCATTGTAGTAATCAGGAAGATAGAATAGATAGGGAAAAAACTGCTTGAGTGAATCATAGTAGTATAGTAGTAACCTGTCATTATCAGCTCAGCGGCATTTAGCAAGCTGCCTCCATACAGTCTGTGGATATATCTATTGACCTGTACCCAGCTGATCTGTGGTCTGTTTTTCATTCATTCATTCATTGTGCCGGGATTTAAAAAACTTAAAGGCTTCAAACTGCATGTACCAAGCATCTTTACCTCATGAACAGAAACTCTGCATATGCTGCTGCATTGGTACATTCGAGCTGGAGATTTAAAACTTGTACCGTCAACCCATTTATGTCTTGTGCCGGTATCTGTTTGACTTGGATGCCGCTTCGTGAGAGATTCTGTTGGAATGTTCTGGGAGATAAATATTCTGCTGTCGACTATCAAAGAGCTGCAGAGTTTTCGTAGAAATAAGGACCGAGACAAGAATTGCATCCTGTGCAAGGAACTAAAGTATTCACTCGGTAAGTGGTTAGAATAGAAACCCGGAGAAGAGATGTGAGGATGTCGATCGATTACTTTAAACAATATTTTATTCTTAAATATTTAATCATACAATTGACAGAAATTTGTATTTGAGTTGTTCATATTGCAAGGGCATCAGAAGATGTGACTTTGAATTTCTTTTTTCTGTAATACTTACAGTATTAAACGATCGAACATGCAGGACATGTGTGCTTTTATTGGCTGAGCCCCAGGTAGTTATGGAACTCTGGTATTCTTAGACTCTTTGAAATGGCAATTTTAAAAAATCTTGAAACTTTGAAAGGCATCTATGGTTTGGCTATTGAAATTTCTTTTTCAAGTTCATTATGATCTTATCTATAATCAATGGTGCCAATTAGGTACGGTTGTTAAGTGTCCTGATTTGTTTGTTTACCATCAACAAAGATACATGCAATACCTGATCAATATTCTTAAGGTCAAATCTGGGATACGTGCCAACTGTTTGGCCTTTGTCTATGGTCTGTAGCATCTAAGTTCCTATTGTCATAACCCCTGTTTTTCAAGTGATGACACGCTAAATATATTGATGTGGTAATTGTTGCTGCCCTTGTTATGGTTTTCTCGTAACGCCTTAGCGCATTAACAACTATTCTTAGAATTACCGGTGACCTAGGTTGTCTTGAATTCTGTAGGCGTTGGAGAGAGAGCGTGGCAGGCAGGCAGGCAGGCTAGCTGGGTTAGGGCACTGAACGTGAGGTTACTCACTCATTTTTTCTTTGTAGTGTTTACATGCATGTGTGTTTTCTAGGATTATGGCTCATTATGCATTCAGATCCAGAAAAAAAAAGGATTGGTGAAGGTGTTGAAATGGAAGTTGTCACCATTTATTATGTATGGGGTCATTGATTTTTTGGCATTACCTGGAAAATGATGTATTGTTTCCTCCTGTGGACTAGAAAAACCAAATCTATATTGGTTGCTAATTTTAGATGGAATATCATTGTGGAATGAATGAAAATATCTTTGTTCTTAAACCCAAGGACTTAAGTATTTCCTTGAAAGTGTTGTTTACAGATCAGTCTGCTTTTTGAGCCTTGCTCAAAGCTTTTCTATCTAAATTAAGATCTTATTCCCCTTAATTACATGTTTTTATATTAAAAAATATTCCCTGGAAACTGAAAAGAGTTTAGGAGACCAAGGCAAGGCCGATGAAATGGATGATTGTAGTTAATTGTGAAATGGACAAGGCTAAGCCAATAATTACTAGAATGATTAGGGGTAATTTCAGTTTATTAAAATCAATGTAATCCAGCATAACATGTCTGGTATCAATGTTTGATCATGTAAAGTAATACACTCAGAAAAGAGATTAATTTGTTTATTCTCTGCTTTGGATGAAAGATGAGTACAATGTTATATAGTAATGATTTGAGCTAAGTATTATCTCCAATAACATACTGTAGCATGAGAAAAATTATAGTCTCAATTCTAAAAAAAAGTTTTCAGATATTGTTTTTGCCTTTTTTTTTTTAATCACAAATGAAATGGAATAGAAAGGAAAAAGAAAGAAAAGAAGACGAGCCTATTGCATGTGACCCAGACAGACCAATCAGTATTTTACTAATGAATAAATAATGATAATTATACTGTCCACTCTTTGGATAGATAATGGAAAAAGCGCTATAAACATGTAAGACACCATTATCATTGACAAATGCGTTTGTTCAAGAATCAGTAGAAAATAATTTGATGATGAAAATAATCTACAGAGGGACAATGAGTCAAACTTGTCTTATTTTCACTTTCACTTGTATGTAGGTTAACTCGGTCACCTTGCCCACTGTCCGCACCAAGTGATATGCACTTGAACAAATTATAGCTATAGCAACATGTCTCAACTTGTCAAAAATATATGTACCTAACTATTTATATCGGCTGTATTGAAGCTTTTATCGGTTTTGGAACATCAGGAATGGAGAGAGAAGAATAACAAAAGACGGCAGAAGCTAGATACATCACAAGGGCAATACCCTCGGATCAAAACAAGTTGTCGATGGCGTACTAAACAAAAAGCTTGATTAGATAATCTGATCAAACTTGGATGGATAGCATTGAGATAAGGACAAACCTGATGAATAGGAATATAATGTCTATTTTAAAGATAAGGTCGTTGTCCTTCCAATGCCAAAGAGTGACATGGTAGGGGGGGGGGGGTAGAAAGTGAGGGGAGAAGAAGTGATTAACAGAACAGTTAACGTGTTTCATATTCCATCAATCAAGGCATTCACTGAGCAAATTGCTAGCCCGTGTGACCCCGTACTACATTTATGGGCAATTATCAGATTGTGTCTTCTTGGGCCTTCTGTGTATTCATTGCCAACCGATTAGAAAAACAGCGTGTCATTGGCACGTGAACAAAATAATGTATTGAAGTACGAAGAGAAAATAGTAGGGTCATTGTGTGTATTTACATGGTAGCCTTCATGAGGATTTCTGTAAATAGTGCACAGCAAATTACTCTTGTAACAAAATGCATTCAGTATGACTCCACCCAGACATACATGTACATATATGGTATATTTTCTCCAGTGCAGACAGTATGTATGCAAAGTGATCTCTCTGTATTTATTGATTGGTGAACGCATTGTATAGGTCTACATATTTTATGTAATGATTTTTTTTTTTTAATAGGCCTTTCTCCTGGTGTGTTTCCCATGCTGTATCCCATGATGTATACATGCAAGAACTCTCATCAAAATAGAAACTATCAGTTACTATGAAAAGAATCAAGTGGGTTTGGTTTTGTTTACATTCGTTTGCACATAGAGTTCAGTAAATTGTACCTTTGTGTTTATCCTCTATTTTGTCTTGTGTATCATCAATCGATACTACATGGTATTGGAATAGAACTGGTTAAATTTTTGAAAATTTGCTCACTTTTTTTTCTCATTAATTCAGACCTACTTGTACTTTATACACAAAGTTTACAGATGTATAAGATTTTGTTATTTGAATGCATACCGTACTGCAAAAAAAGTGTAAGGAAAGCGTGGAATACTAAAGAATATGTGAATTCCCAGGGTAGGCTATCCAGACAGCATGCGATTTGTTCCTATTTTGAAACTCATAATTAGCTAAATTTAGATTTGATAGAGAATTGGCGTATGATGTGTTCTTGATACATTGCTTTCATGTCTGACATACGGTCAAGCAATTAAGTTTCATCTCGTTAGTGTGACCTCTTGACCATGATATTAACACCATGCTTGAGTGGACACTGGTATCGGCTACCCTATCATCAGGAATGGGATTCATACTGGGGGTGTCATCCCTCGTAGAAGATTCTTTGTCATTTTCAAGCACTTTGGGGAGGAGGAGGGGCACAGACTCCGCAGAGTCATTCATAATTCACAAGCATACAAGATCTCACGGTGGTGTGTGTGGTCGTTTTTTCTCAATGTTGTTCTTGGAAGTTCATGATTGTGTGAGACTTGAAAGTGCATTCCCACTGCTGCCATACTGTAGTTCCTTGGGACGTATTGACTTTTTTTCTGAGCAACTCCCAACAGACATTGCATCAGCATAATGTCTCGCGTAGTACACAACATATCCCCTTACAATAAACATTGAAATCAACCTGTGCCTGTCCATCAGGGGATACCTACCTACCATCCATCCAAATCAATTTTGTGTTACAATGGGAACAGAATGTGTGTTCTCTTAAACTAGGTCCTGTAACCTTTTGGCCAGGGTAAGGTGTGAACACTTTCTCCTTAGGGAAATCCCCATAATGACTGGTCCAACAACGTTTGATTACCTCATTTGCTGGTAGATTGTGTGTCATAGACTAAGCACACCCAGTGGACAAATTGGATATGGATTAGAAAAAAATGATGTAGAAGAAGAAGCAGTTACACGAAGATATTTTACTGTGTTTCATTATTTATCTGTAAAATCATGAACAACTTTGGGGTTAAGAGTTGTATTTATTTTCAAATTTGTAATGAAATATATATTCTTACTATGTAATTTAGGTAGCCATTATTTATTGGGTTTGAAAGTGGTGATCCAAGAACGAAAAATATAGAATGTCCCATTATACTCTGGATCTAAATACTTGTTGTAGACATTTATGCTACTCTACTCTTTTCAAATCGCTCTGGTACCAGTGTGTGGACTGTGATTCTATTTCAGGATGGCACACACGACTCATTGATCATTATGAAGAGATGACCTTTGTACAACTCTTGTACAATATATGAAGTGCCTACATGTAAATACAAATATAGTTGCAGCACAAAAATATATGGGATATCAACAGTGAATAGTTCTTGTGTTATGAATATGAAACCATTGTTTTAATTTTGATAAATTCAAGTGTATTGGCTTTATTTTGTGCTGTCTTGATGTTCTGTAGTGAAGGCCTTCCTGTACATTTTCAATGAATCCACCAATCCATATTTAGTTCAATCTCATGCTGGCTAGACAGACTACCAGGTTAAATGCCTCAGGGAAGACCTAATCAAGGATAAACAGAGTACCCTGGTAGACCTCTCCATGAACCTTCTGTTCCTGTCAAGGAAGTTCTATTGAGTGTGTGTGTGTGTGTAGGGGGGGGGTACTTTCTGACCTTGTCCTTACTTCAGGTCACCACTAATCCAAGGGGATTAATTGGGGTGTGTTTTCTCCCTGGTCTGTTGAGCTGAGAGGATAATGCTTGGAAACTCTTCCAGATAAAGACAAACAGATTATCGATGCTGCATGATGTTAAAGATGAAATCAGGGGCTTGATATATCGGTTCTAGCATACCGTACATGTATTCTGTTTGTCTTTGTTGTGGCGGATTGGGAAGGTTAGGATTTAGGCTTCAGTTGGGGGAAAAAGCAAAGTTGTTCTGTATCAGGACTGTACAATAATAACAATATGTACATATAAATGTTCTACTGAGAATTATTGGGGTGTATAGACTAACAACCATATCATTGTTTGAGATGCAAGCTCTAAATGGAAAATTGAATTATTGTACAACAAAGAATATTGATGTTTCACCTCAATTAACAATTACCTTGCACAACTGATAGATGCATGCTTTGTGTGTTTAGATATGATAAAGTAGTTTCTCTTTTGTCTTTTGTAAGTTCTTTTTTTTCTTTCTCTTTCAGTTGAAGAATGAGCTGTAAATTGTGGTAATAACCTCGAAGATAAATAATAGAGAAAGTTCAAGAAAAGGTCTGGTATAGGGATGGCATTGATGTATTTTTTATGATTCCTTGATTGAAGAGATGTCACTGTCAATGCTACCTAACCAATTTGATGATTTATCTTTTTTATGAGGAAATGAATATATATAAGGTGAAATATGAGAACAATTAATTTTTCAGTAAATCATCGCCACCCTCACATGTCAACTTATCATGTGATTCACCACAAAGACTACTTTGTCTACATTGTTTGACTCGTGAAACTGTGGGTGTTCCAAGCGTTGAGCGACTATCTGGCTGCAAACTTTGGTTTAGTAAGTAATTAAAAAGTCCTTTGTTGACATACTCGAAACCACAGACCAGGAAACCTCCCAATGATTCATTTCAATTAAGCGTTAAAAAAAGAATTAATATGTGAAAGGTATCAGCAGAAAGGCGTGTGGCATTGGTGGTTGCATTGTTTCATAGAAGGGTGGGAAAACATTACCAAAAGTAAAACTCTTTTAAAGTTCAGTGTCAGCCTATCCCCAAATTTTTTTTTCTCTCTTTCTTTCTCTCATTCTTTATTTCTTTCTCTGTGTCTGTCTTTTTTTAAATCTTTGTCACAATTCTTCCGGACCCAAACAAACCTAGCCTGTTGTCATAATTGTGTATTTTCCAGACCAGAGTCAAATAGTCTGACACAAATCATTGTATGATTTATTTATTCACTCAGCGCTTCAGTTAATACCACAATAAACCAGTTGGCAGATTTTCTGAAGGCTTATTGTTGATCTGTGGTGTTTATTTTTCTCTTATCCTACTATTACTAAAGAAGTCGTTAATTTTGGCGGTTGGAAGTTATTGTCCACCTCTGTCATTTTGCTGACATATGAGTGTCAAAGCAAGGAGTTTGATAAGCTCTGATGAGATAGTTAACCTCAGAGTTTATTCCTTTGTTACCATGACTTGCTCACCTAGATGCGTTTTATTTCATTTCTTTGTTTGGTCATAACAAATGCAACCATTTTTCTCTTAAACAGAAAACATGGAGGCGGCTTCATTTCATCATATTTTTTTTGATACTGTATGTGTTACAGTTTAATTTTGCAATGCACCTGGACATGATGTACAACGCTTCTGAATAATGTGTGAACAACAGGAAAGTATTGTAATTGATTGGTGAACTCTGTGGCATCCATAACCTGTTTGTAACCTCATTCGCTGCGTGATGAGGGCAGGTTATGTATCACTCTAGACATAATGGGTATCAAGAGCCACCCTCTCAGCCTTTCCTTGTTATTGTCTGGGATAAGAGGACGAGTAATCCATTTTGAGGACCATAGCATCCCGGGGGAGTGTTTAATGTCTTGAAATCACACGTTACATTTTCACCAGGGTTCATGTCCATGTAGGAAAGGTCTTTGCAAGGAAAATTGTCCAATATCCCCCCGCCCCACCCTTTACATTATTTTGGTTGCACACTCTGTAATATCAGTTTTCTCTCCATCTACCTTTTTCCCTCCCCCTTCTCACTCTTTCTCTCTCTCTCTCTCTCTCTCTCTCTCTCTATATATATATATTTCTAACTGTCTCTCTCTCTCTCTCTGTCTCTCTCTCTCCTTCCCTTCCCTCTCTCTAATATCTTAATAATCCACACTTATCTCCCATTATTCTAAAGGCTGTAGATCATTTAGGGGCATCCCTAGATGTGAAGTATCACCTTTTCTGTATGATGTGCTAATGAGATGATTTATTGTTTTTCGCAGATTTGTTTTGTTTTTGTGAATTTGCAGTGAGCAGCGCGATGAAAGATTAGTTTGACGGGTGTCAGGAAGTGAGCCCTTGTACATGTACCTGTCCTTAGTGCCCTTTTCCGGTGATACACACGGACATGCATGTGGATCTCCATCAGGCTTCTTGATCTGTGCCGTTCAGTTTAGAGAAAGTGGAGATAAGCTTCTTTTGCTCTAAATCCTTGCCCGACTTGTTTGTCACCCTCTCTCTAGAAAGGGATTTGTTTTTCATCAAAGGAGGAGACAGGCTATAGATTGGGGAGATTTACTTCCTTGTGAGCTTGCAACTCCGAGGTTGGGTGTCTCCCCTGCACTAAAAACTGTTTTTGTGGTTGCTTTCTGGACTCCAGTCTCGTTGGTCTGACCGCAAGAAGTTCCAGACAAAGAGAAAACGAGATTCAGACTTCTTTAGTTACTCCTTCCTCTCTCTCTCAACCCTGGATGTTTCAGAAGGTCCCTGGTTTCACAGCTGTGTTATGATGTTTTTCAGTTATAGTACCGGTATATGTAACACAGTCCCTGTTTTTTGTTTGTGTGACTATGGAAAACCTTTTCAGATACAAATAGAGTAACAATGAGTTTGTCCTTACTTCTGATTAGAAAGGCTGGGGATTAAACTGTTTGTTGCCTTGGGAAATTGATTCTTGGAAAAGTGATTCAGGCAAAGCTAGTGAGTAAAGCATTGAGCTTCCTTTTTAAATCTTCTCAAATTATATTCATATTTGTTTGTATCTCTCCTTAAAGAGAAATGCATTGAACCCTTTAAAGCTCAAACACATTATGATAAATGAAATAATTCGAAGAGAATTGTCTCTTCATTTGTCTCTGAGTATGTACTTCCCCTCTACTCGATCAGGGGAGGGGTCATTGATTTCTAAATTGAATTCATTTGGAAAAATGTTTGTGAAGGCTGGGCTACCTGACCATATTGCTCAGGTTAACAGTGTTACCCTGGGAAGTTTTCACGCAGCTGTCAGGTCAAGTTGTTGACAGGGAGACCCCACTGGTGCCCCCTGCTGCTCCCAGGGTGTTATTGTCTGGAACTGAATAACACCAAAAAAACTTTTTCGAAAATACATTATACCTTCCAAGATGGAGAGAGTGTGAGGAACGTGTGGTGTGTGAAGTTTTGACCGGGCAAGACGCTGACCTTCTTTCTCGCTTCACCTGTCTGTCTTCACAAATTTGGCAACATGACAGTGAGCTGCACTTGTCATCGTGATTTCTGGTCTTCTGAGCGAGGAGGGATGCAGATGATTGGAAGATGTGGAGCTAAGGATGCAGCAAGTCAAAACCAAGTGTGAACTTGTAGTCCGAGGGTGATTGGCATTATTCTCTCCTGATATTTGTAGTATGTCTATCGTCTACCTGTGAACATACAGCTGATTTCTCCCTCATCTCTCTTCCTTTCTTTCTCTCTCTTTCTCTTTCTCTAAATTAGGCTGTAAGAATTTTAACTTGGAATTCATTATGAGAAAAGTAGAATATTAGCACACTATGAATTAGATAATAAGTTAAAACTAATAATATCAAGAATCTCTTAATAAAAATTGTCAAACCCATGCCCTGTTTATTTGTTTCAAAGGGCTACTTCAGTTTTTATCATTTCCAAATTATCAGCATCATACATGATTACCCTTTTACCTTTCTCTCGCGTCATGAGCTCAACAGCCATTTCCTTCCCACAGTCCATCTGAAACTGTTGACACTCCTGATTGCCAATAATATTTTGACATCAGTATCATTACCTCTTATGAACTTCAAATTGTTTACAAACAGAGAGGAGCTGCATGAGCGTTGTCCGTTGGTATGTTGAGTAGAGAGACAGACCAAGGGAGGCAGTGAATCAACGGCGACGTCGTGTTGGGCATTGCCAATTGGGTGTAGCATTACCCTCACCAATCATACGTAATAATGAGATGATACTAAACAACATCATCGTAATTGCCCTTGGGTCCTGACACCATTGTTGTAATACCCCCGAGGGAGCATAGAAGACTTTCATCGAATGGGCAATTAAAGAGCGTGGTGTTTGATGGTGATAATCGGTTCTACTTTTTTTCCCCAAGATTATGAATACTACAGTATTGTACAAATATCATTTTTCCTCAGGGAAAGGTATCCCTTGTATCTGCTGAACACTTTCATCCAACCCAATCAAGATATTGGGGGTGGGGGAGTGATTGTTCTGTGTATAGCCCTCATATCCAAACTGCTAAATATCTTCAGCTGTCTGCACTAGAATGATAATGGGCTGTCACAGGGATGTGAAGGTTGATGGCACTCATGAATTGTAAAGTTACACCGGTTATTATCGCATTTTTATTAGCTGGGATACACTGACATAACCTGTTCACCTGATCTGTAATATGGTATAACTAACGCAAGAAAAGAACACCAGTCTTCATCGGATAGTATCATGATGGCTCAGTGTCACTTTACGACTTTATGGCCACTGGGGGGGGGGGGGGGATCGTGAAGGCTGTATCACAAGTGAATTCCAATATAATAATAATAATATGTCCTGTTTACCCAGGGTAGCCTCTATCATCAGTATTAATATTCCGCCCGAGGACCCTGCAATCATATAACATGAATGCAGAATGCAAAGTTCATATATACGATGTAAGTAAAGCAAATATGATTATTTCATCATTCAGGTGGCCAGTGGCATCATATGCTTTGAAGAAGGTCTTGTAGAAAAAGCACATATAAGGTCATGAAAATAACTTTTTTTATGCCAGGTGCAAAGTCCCTGCAAAGTTATACATCACCCTGGCTTTTTCAAAACTTTTCCATCTCCCGGAAAACTTACTGCGAAGTAGATGGTGGATATTAAAAGCGTATATCCACCTGACCAAAACTTTTGTGATGAATCTCCTCCAAACTACAAAAGATTTTTGGCAGGTTGCCAAGCGGGTTGGGTTCAAGGAGGGAAGCACGCGAAGGAAGTAGGTGCCAGGGATGGACAATCGGTTTCTTTCCAATCACTTTGCAATTTATGTTTTCATGGCATAAACTAGGCATTGGACTTGGAGGAGCACTTGATAATATATTTTGGGATTTATCCGTTGACAGTTTCCAGGGGTCTTAAAGGGGCAATCTGCTGATTAAGCATGTATTGTGATGATTGTGTATTAAAGAGATGATCTGCATATTATCTGTGTAGGATGGCAAATTAAAGATGTTATAAGAGTTGTTTACAATGATAACACCTCCACAGTAAAAAGGAACATTCAGGGAATTGGATGAGAGAATAGTTCTTGTCCTCTCTAAGTATAGGCTTAGCTGCAATACATGGAAGTTTGTAGATATAAAGGTTCACACTGATTGTTTTTGTGTCTATTGTTACCCACGTCATGAACTCATTTCAGTGTCAGTAAAAGGGACAGAAATAAATAAACTGTGCAGCTGTGTTATGTAAATAGCATACTCCCGAGCAAGCTAATTGTTGAAAAGACACCAAGCCCTTTAAGTTCATGATCTGGTAGTCACACTCTCGGAACAATGGTGGCTCGTGCCCAACATGGACAAGTCCAGACATGAATTTCAAGGCTGGGCCAGAAAGAAAGAAAATAACAGTGATGGAGTATACCATTTACGTCATAGGTGGTATGAGGTGCAGATTGATTACATTAAATGTGAAGCTCAATGGTAGCAAGAGATGGAGTTGGAAGGACCTGAATCCTTCCTACAGCGAGCTGAAAAATTGAAGGATTGTGCAACTCTTTTTATTATGTCATCATATTCTGAGTGGTTTTAGATTTTGGTGTGCACTGGCAACTTCATGCTCTAATGACCCAGTTTTGGTGTGATAGTACTTAGTGATATCTGATCTCGAGGCATCTTTCTGAATTAAGACCTCGTAATTGTGATTACATGTACAACTGTATATGATGAATTTGTTTAGAAGGATTAAACATTGTCTCTTCTTTGCGCATGGAGCTTTTGGAACATTCAAGGAGCACAGTGAGTGACCTCCAAGACCAGTTCTTTTTGTTGTGAGTGTGCTTGAAAGAGCAAGATACAAACAGAGGCTATTTGTTTATGTCGTGGTGAAGCCGCAAAGACTTATGATGTGAAGGATTGTAAACAATGAAATTAGTTTAAACTCATGGTGAACCTATTTGAAGCAAAAGAATTAACATTTTAACATTTTCCTTTCTTTTTTATTGTCCTTGGCAGAGATCTGTTGCTGTATTATGAGTGAACTTGAAATACATGTAAGCACCCCACTGCGTGGAATCAACAGCGTGGAGGTGTCGGTGTGTAGTATTGGAAGCAGTGGCGATCAGTCGTGCAGGAAGCTGATCGTTGATGTGTGCAACGGCCCTGGGGCGCCCTCTGCCCGCGTTGTTCAACCGGGTAACATGCAGATGGACCAAACGAACATGAAAATGAAACTTTCATCAAAAGATGAGAGTGGTGTTGATGAGATACTCGAGGAGGAGCTGGATGCCTTCACTGACAACATGCCATCGGACATTTCGAGCTCGCGACCAGAGACACCAATCATGACGGGAACCTCCCCGCCAATCCCTATCCCACGCCTCAGTCCGATAGGTAACTCAGGAAGCTTCATAGGGACCCCAACCCGTAGCAGCTCCTTCAGCTACATGTACCGCTTTTCCTCGCCGGAAGAAACCTCCCCGCTCTCGTCGGGGTACGGGTCGGCACCGCGGTTCTTCCAGAGTACCTCAACCCAGACTCCGCCCCTTTCGCCAGTCCTGCTGGAGACGTCGATCAGTTTACGACTGTTTGACTCGCCCAGTGAGCAGGACCAGTCGCTCTCCCCTCAGGAACAATTGAGGCTCAGAAGACAACGGTATTGTGAAGGTGAGTTTTGATCATCCATCTATTCATAGTGCTCTGCATTTGATAAAAACGGGTTACTCAATCCATTTGGAGACATTCAAAAACTCACTTCAAAGTTTAAATGATAAACACAATCAAGGTGTGCTTTGTTGATCAAATGAAAACAAATATGAAGATTAATATAGAAGTGGAGAGATCTTGGGTCAAGAGGTGCATACAGCTAATGACCAAACAATTGAGCCGAGGCCAATTGGGCTTTTTATATCCAAGCTTCTAAATTAAAGAGTTATGCAAACAAAAATCTTCAGTTATAGTATTTTTTTATTTTTGTTTTAGATGGGAGATAGAGGTAGGTCATGTGAATCTTAGCTGGTATATGCTTAGGTACTTAGTTTATTGTGGAGTACATGTATGTCTTCTCTTTATAGAGACAAGTCATGCATCACGTAGCTCATTTTGCAAGCAAAAGTTGCTTCCACATGTTTGAATGTAATTAGTATTGAAGTTTCAGTCTGATTGTTCTGTGTTTTGTAATGTATCATAATCACCACCACTTAAGCGGACATTACCATTGGCTCTAGAGGTCAGGAAATGTGATCTCCTTTTCTCTTCACAATTACTGGTAGTCAGTTTTAGAAATGCTTGCATCTGCTGATATGCTGAAATTAATAGATTTTTTTTTAAGGTTTAGGATGTTTTCAAAGTTTATGATTACCAGTAACAATTAAACAATTGATTTGTCTCGTTCAGTTTTTGAGAACGTCTTGTGATTTGAAGAATATTTTCTTTGGGGCGAAATGTGTTGTCGGTTGGTATTCATTTTCTTGTGCAATGAGCTTATCAGTCTACTTTGAGGATACAGTGGTAACATTGGAATCAGATGACAGCAGAAAGGAGATTGAAATTGTTTCTAAAAAGGTTAATTGTTTGTGTGGGTGAATTTGAACCTGAAGCAAGAGATGGATGGATGGATAGATTTGAGCTATATTGCCTCTGCTCGTAAGTACCGTTTGTCACGCAAATCGCTCCTCTGGCTAATCAAATTGTAAAGTATCAAATTGGCAAAGTGTAACAGATCTCCATTAGTCCTCAGGGGACCTGTTTAAGGCTAGGGAGGCTGCATCCTTTGGAATGAATAATTTACTCTCGGAGGGTGATCGCATCTCCAGCTGATGGAAACAAGCTTCTTCTTTTTTTTTTTGGGGGGGGGGTGGGAGTCATTTCTCCATTGCTTTTTCTCCAGAGATCTAATATGCACCCCCCCCCCCCCAAAAAAAAAAAAGACTATCTTTCCATTGCTTATTAATGATCGCCCTCCCCCTCAGCTTCAGTAAGTCTCTGTTTCCGTATCTATCACTTTCTTAAACATGACACCATGGAGTATAATCAAACAGAATCAGGTCGGATTTCAAATGTCAATGTACTTTCTGAAGGAACTGATGCACTGGAGTCATGGAATATATTGGAACTTGATCAATCTAATGGCTCTGATGAGCAAGACTGTTTTACAAGCTCTTTATCAATATGTAATGTTAGAGGTTCATCTGCTTGACTTGTTACAAGTCAAATTAGACTGACGGTATAATTTTTGGCCCCACTCCCCCCCCCCCCTCCTTCCTCTCCTCAGAAAGAGAAAAAAGTATTGAAAGAAGTGGAACATTTATGAAAATAACACTAAGAGGCAAAGAGAGATCTGGCGTACTTTGTATGCTATCATTGCCATGTGCTGATTCCTGTGGACTCATTGCTCCACATTACATTTTTATCATACAGAAATTTCTGTCCCTTTCCAGAGTCAACATTATCTATTTCAGTTCTTTTCAGTAACCCTCATTATATAGTGATAGAATTAGAGCGCGTTTATCTAGGCTTGCCACTAGATATGTACATATCGTACCCCACTATCGAACCCCACTATCATACCCCACTATACGATCGTGATTTGCGGGATGTCGCGTTTATCTACTCTTCACGATTCAAAATAAAGGCCTTGTGTCTGCCCAGCTGTTTTGACCCGGGAAGCAGACAGTTTCTCGGAGGTCAAATTCACACACATGCTTGTACACAACACCTGTGTGGTCCTATTTGTATGTGACGTTCAAAACAGCTTTGCGTTTATCGACCTCTCAGAAACGTGATTCTGGCTGTATGTCACATACAAAACGCACCTTTTTGCGTCTTTTGATATGCCCATATCTAAAGACGTTTGAAAAAGGCTTTGCGTTTATCTACTTCTAAATTTGCCTGAAAGACGTTTGAGAAACCTGATTCTAGCCAAAAATTTCCTAGATAAACGCAACCTTAGACAACACAAATAGGGTCAGTTTGACTTTTGAGGAAGGTCAAGGTTTCTTTTTTGTAAACACCCAGAAGATGGTTACCCAAGAGTAATGAGGCTAGAGAGTCTATTTACAGCTACCTTAATAACTCCAAGGTTAGATTACACTTTGGCTCAAAGCCAAGGGTAGCTATTAATTTCTTTATTTTTTTCTTCTATTTTCTAAAATTTCTTTGCTTAGATAAACTGTTTTTATTTCATTTATGTAATTGCCCAATTTAGAAGGGTGTAGATTTATTCCTATATGATTATTGCTACTTATAATTTGGGCAATTAAGAATGTGGTCATGATTTGATTATGTGCCTGACACATTGCCAAGCAATGCGATGATGGTTTAATCATCTTTTAATGATGACCAGTCATTATTTAATCAGACCAAACTTGTGGTGAGGCACAGCCGCACAGATGAGTTTGAGTGAATCTTATTGGTTTCATGCCAAGAAAGGGAAAATCATATTTCCTCTTTTATTAATTACCGCAATGTACATAGACCATATTCTGAAATAGACATTTCATCATATGTAAACAAATCCAGTCACTGTTGGACTGTCATTGCAAATAGACACTCAGGTTTAAGGAATGCTGTGCATTAGCAGACATTTATTATGAGTAAGGAATTAATCGTTGAAATATGCATGACAGCAATGACTGGAATGCATCGTATCATAGAAAATCAATATTTCTACTGAAGTAGATCGACAAAAAATGGTATTGGCTTTAGTGATTTATTTTGTGTTTTCAAAACAGAACAAGGAATTTTTGCCCCCTGACAAATTTTGGTATGTGGCAACGCCTTTGCAAGCAATGCGAAGCGGGACTATAACCCCACAATCAAAGTCCTTTTGAAATTCCGAGACTGGACATAATGGGCTTCATGACAGACTAAGTAATCAATAGTACGTGAAGTTGTGACTCGTGTTTTGGGGCCACTCAGTCACAGTGCAGGGGAACCATTGTTTATTATTGATCAGCTCGGTGCTTTTAAAGATCCCTCTATGGCTTGCCAATACTCATTATGTCATGTTTATACATAGAATTTGTTGTGAAGAAGTCTGTATCTTGTATGGGTATTGTTGTATGGCAGGCTCCAGTTTACCTTGAACAGCCAGGTATTGATTTTGAGGAGATCTTAGTCTAAATTACTAAAGCAAAACAAAGCGATAAACTACACCATTATTTGCTGCTTGAGGTGAATTATGTATTCTTTTCTAAAATAAACAAAACCATTTCACCAAGGTTATTTGGTTAAATTGATAATAAATATCATATTTGTACTGGTGCTCCTCAGTTTTACAGGTACACATAACGCATAAAGTTACAGGTACACACTGCAGGAAGTTGTTTTATATCTTAATATCACTTTGAATAATGATGTCAATATTTTCATTGCAACATTAATCTGACAGCATTAATTTCTAGCAGGCCTGCATTAAACTGTCATTTTCTAAATTCAATGTCATACTGTAGGTCTATAAATTTTAGCTATAAAGCAGGATCCCATTCAAAAACTGAAAGAACTTAAAAGAGAATGAAGTAGATACATGTACATGTATGTCTCTTTTAATTATGATTAGCATACAGTTAATTCCTCATACACATGCTTTAAACAGGAGTACTTAAACAGTATGTGACCGCAAAAACAACAGATATAATGAGTTGATAATCACGCATTCAGTATTTGGCAACATCAGCTGTGTCAAGTATGTGGACGTGTTCATACGATATCGGCCACGTGTCGGGATCTGAGAGGCTGAGAGTAAAAATAGATCCCCAGCTCTGCATGAAATGATATCCTATCATATTGTGACCTCAAAATCTGGCTGAAGTCTCTTTACTGAAGGTCAGTCTGTATGCCCAGGGACCTAAAAGCTCATAATGTTGCGCAATATCCAGTTGAATAAGGCCATTACACCAGCACTGAAAATTAACCATATTTGGAAATATATGTTCTGGGGATACCAAAATGTGATGTGATGCTATTATAGAACACTTTATTTGGAGATTTTGTAATCATCTGATGTGGAAATAGGGTAAATACCTGTTAATGTTCATTGAATCGATCTTTTAGCCTGTGGCTATGGAATTATTCTCACCAAATGATAGGTACACTATAAAGAGTAAATAGAACCGTGTCGATATATTAGGGGCAAAGGATTGATATCACATTTTAATCCTGCTATTGAATGCATTCAGTTCAAAGTGGGGGCGAGAATTGGGAAGATTCTTTTCATGCTACTGGAATATAATTGCCCACAATGGAACCATTAACCCAGTGGACCATACTTGATGAGCAAGCAATAAAAAAAGATTTAAATCATTCAAAGAAGATCAGAAAATACAACTACTGGTAGATTAAGGAGGACAGTTTGGAGAGGGGAGAAAGGTGCCTATGTGGTAGATCAAAGAATCATTTGCATATAACAGGAAACCCCCAGTGTGATTGAGAAACAGATCCTAGGTGACTTTTCAAGAAAGGGGGACAAATTGAGAGGGAAAGTATGAGGGAAGAAGGGAATAGATAGATATAAAGTGGAGTGGGAGAGAGTGAAAGAATGAGATAGTGGGGAAAGAATGACAAGGAGAGAGAAAGGAGAGGTGAAGAAGTAGAGGAGAGGATGTTTTTATCCTCTAGAAGCGGGTCACAGTTGACTAGTATAGTTTGGCGGCAGCAGCACCCATGGCCTTCCTCTGAGCGGAGCGGCTGGGGTTTGGGCCACGCCCCATCTACCTCCCTGCATCATTGTATGCTAATGAGTCAGCCAGCTAGAGCATGATAGCTCCAACCAATCATCCAGTTATAAACATACACAATGACTTTATCCTCTTTGCATTGTCTCCTACACTATCCACAATGGCATTGATAGTCTACCAAATCAGACCTCAAGAAGAGGGAGAGGCGATTTTTGTATATTTTTTTTGAAAATTGATGAAAGTTGAGACATGTTGAGACATATAAATATATTTTTATAATAGTGCTTGTATTTGACTATCACCTGTTTCGATCCATTCTCTTCATGGCAGCATGGTAAACTTGTTTAAACAAGAAGAAAGAAACAGGACAAATGAGTGGATAGTACAAAGACTACATCATTGTTATTGATTGACAGGCAAGAGTACGCAACCCAAGTAAACACAGTGCAAGGTAATGCATGAATGTACATGAAAAGTATTGGCCAATAGGAAGAGAGTAACAAGCAAGAAGTTAAAATAAAAATAGAATATATAGAAAGGTTGATTAAATGTTCTTTGTTTATTTGAGTGGCAATGGAGAGAAGAAAAAAATCCATTGTAATGAGTTGAGCTGATTAGCATGATAATGCTAAGATCAATGTGTTTTGCTTCTCTATCCTATTGTTAGCTGCCTTTCTCTTTCTCTCTCTCCCTCCCCTCTCTCTCTCTCTCTCTCTCTCTCTCTCACTCTCTCCATCCTCTGATCCAATTCTCAATGTTTGAACAATTATTGCACAGCCTTTGTGCAAGAAAATTGGGGCAGGTTTGGACAGGCATTTGAACTCTCCATTAAAAATCTGTGTAACAAGGGTTTGGGCTGCCTACTTCTGTGTTTTGGGATAGAACTGTCTAGTTGCATCATCGGGAATCCCCTTGTCCCAGGGTAGTGACAGAAAGACCCAAGGTCCTCTTTGTTATGACTCCAGGACCAAAACAATACTTGAGGACCAGCTCACTGTGAGTCACGTCAGTTGGACGTAGAACAGTGGCAGTGAGAAGACTAGTATCCGCTCGTATAGCGACCCGCACAATTGCATCTTCCAGTCAATGACACTTGACTTGCGGAGCGAACCCAAACCACAACCTCCTGCCTGCATAAGAAATGAAACTTCTTTGGAGATGTTTTAAGGAGAAATGCCTCATCATCATCCCTTAGACCTCTTGTGGATACCTAACCTAAGACAATAAGAGAGAGTTGTTGAACTCATCATAGTAGGACAGAGACTTGGAGACTTTCTGGACCAGGAAGGGGGAGCCAGTGGTGGTGATGCCACTGGATCCAAGTCATCATTACCAAACAATGGGTGCAGAGTCTCAAGGTGCGCTGGCCACGTTCAATCCTCTATACACTCACTCACTGGGCCTCCGTGTAATGGGGCTATTTCTGTTTCAATGATTAGTCATAAGTCACCGGTGTGGTCGGTCGAAAGGGTGTGGGCATGTGAACAATAGGCTCGCTATTGAGTGGGCAGTGAAAAGCTAGTTGGTAGAGCATAGAATAGTCAGTTTGCTATATGATTGTACTTGGATAAGGTAATAGAATTTGTTGCGTTGCACTATGAAGTTGAGACCACCTATCTGTGCCTGTATATCGGTGGATGGTAGATCAGATATCATGGCTACGTCAGGAAGTACGTGTGTTCTGTTAACAATAACATTGAGATATCTAGTTATTGTGTGGTCTGTATAGGTTTATACTCTTGTTTATACTGGTCCACTGGATTCATTCGTCTTTGTGTCTTTGTCTCTTGTTGTATTATTTTGAGAAAAGAAAGAGACTGAATGTTGTATTTATTGCTAAACATTTTTCCATCAATGGTGTCATGGTAAAGGGATCCCGTGTTTATACACATGTACACTCTTGTGTACACTTCCATACTATATGACACAAAGGATTGTGTTGGTTTCAACTGGATGTACATGTACATGTATGTATACTTCATATCATAACCGTAGTCCTACATGCATATTTGACCGTTGTATTCCATTTGTGTCTTACAGAATCCAGAAGAACCCGCTTCTTCTCCGAGGGTAGCGCTGTACCCGAAACGGTCCCTCCAAATGAACCAGCAGGGGACAATGCTGCAGAGCCCCTCCCAGATGTTGTAGCGATCCGTCGTAGTAGAGCCAACTCGGCCCCAGCGAGACCCGTCGCCCCAGAGATTGCTACCGGCCGAGAATTAAGACGGATCGGAGATGAGTTTGTGGCATTGTTCGAAGGCCAAAGGGTAAGTTTTAATCATGTTTATTCTCGTATCATATTCACATTTTAATCTGATGGTTTGTAGTAAGTAATATAGCAAGGACCTTAAGGAAGATTTAGAAAGAAAAAGCGCAAGTACATAAGACCATCATACTGTATAAACAACGCAATATTATTATTCACTTTTTCTTCCCAACCAACAGACCAAATACATTCAGCATCTTAATACAAATAATAAGCCATTTCATGTACATCTATTTTCTTATCAAATGTATTTCTGAGCATTAATATAAACAGCACATCCTCTATTTTTATTCTTTTATAGGGTATGCAATGTGCATGAAAGGAAGCTATTATACTTTGTGTTGTTCATGTTTCCGTTCTTGTAAAACTAGGGTATATGTTTATACATGTACATGCAAATATTTCACAGCGGCTATGATAAGAGTAGAGCAAACAAAAGATTGATCGGTATTTACACTCTGCATGATGCAAAACAAAGCTCTGAATAAACAACTAGTATCAAATGTCAATCAAACAGTATTTGACTCGATCAGATTCAGAAAGGAAATGATATGGTTCATAGCCCTTTTTTTATCAGTTGTGCTGGTTATAAATATGTATGTCCGATGTTTACTTCAAAGGTTCATATTAAGTTTTATTAAGAAATGTATGATGGTTTGAAAGGAGATTATTTCTTTGTCCTTGCATCTTTTTTTTATGGGGAAGATAAAAGACCTTTTATATACCTGTATGTATTTCTATTTTCCACCCTTGAAATATTTGCTTGATTGAACAGTCACGCAAACGTGCCATGCTAGAAGAAAAAAAATGATTCAATGAGACAGTTATAGTCTCTTTATAAATGTTGTTTGAAACCAGTACAGGGGGTGAAACTGAAATATTTTAACTCTGCAAATAAAGCAGACAAGGTTTCCGTGCTTGAACTGATGGGACACAAACTTATGTTTTGACAGAAAAAAAATGCATTCAGACTCAAAACTGTCTTGGTTCATTGAATGTCTTTTATTTGAAACGTATTGTGTCAAATTTAATGCCCATGAACACAAAGGTTAGATCTGTATAGTTATTGTGGAGTATATTTGTAATGAAATACCTTGCCCATGAAATGGAAATTTTTTGTCTGAAAAGGGAGTTTGAATAGGATGAAAATAGAATGTGTTAAATCATGGCTGAAAAGTATCAAGGTTGTATCTGAAAACTGGGTTCTGTTTGTATCTTGGCTTTGTGTGTTTCTACGGCAACCCTGTACTGTCTGTTTGAGCATTTATCAAAATCAGGCTAATCAGAAAATCCACAAAAAGAGAACTGTTTGATTCTTGTATATCTGCCATTTGAATCATTGACCCTTTAATCACTTCATATCACTATTAAAGGATATGTTCTAAATGTAAGGATGTGTTGAAAAGGCTAGAGGATGGTTAAAAGTAGAGATAAACAAGCTAGCAGGGCTATCAAAGGATAGTCTACTTCTTTAATTCAGATAATTAAATTGATAATTAATCGCAATCTTCTTTCTTTTCTTCTCATCTTTCAGAGCCTCCGAAGGAATGACCCACATCGGAGATCGTTCATCCGACGACTTTTTGAAAGCTGGAAATCCTCGCCCATCTCAGAGTCAGCTCCTGCCCGTACCTCAGTCATCAGGGATGGAAGTTCGGTTTAAACCAAAGTGCCAGACATTTTTCATTTATTGAAGAGACAGATAATGGACAGAAAGGGAGACAATCAATGAGGGGAGATGGAACGCGCTTAGCATTTGTGCCATTTTGATATCGACAAAGAAGCCCCGTTTTGCCCCTTCTCCTTTTTCGCTCATCGACACAAAAACCGTCATTCCTGTGGGTCCGTGTGTGCAAGGCAATGCCGTCTTGAAGTGTGATCGTGAACTCGTTTAATTGCTTTCGTCAACCTTTTTTTTTAATCGCGAAAACAACTGCCGAGTCACGCTGTGAAATTTTTGCAATCGATGTATCAGGACTTTTGACAAAGAACAGAGTTTGGAGGTTCCTCTTTTTTTTCTTCTCTCCATCTCTCACATTTGTCTGAAATACCCTAAGAGGATGAAGTTGTGGAGGTGAATGGTATCGGACATGTGATGGATAATACAAAGCTGTAACTGTCATATGGATAGAGATTCATCTCGCTGCTAGGAAAAGACTTTTCTCTGGTCTGTATGTTTGTCATTGGATGGAGCCATTTTGCTTGAAACCACAAAGGAATGAAAGGAAACAGTTCGAATGAAACAATCGCTACTAGCTTTGTACATTTACCCAACCTTTTTCATCAAAACTTTGCACCTAGCATCAAACTTCACTTTTTAAGTGGGAAGCGTACATTTATGTACTGAAGTAAAACAATGGATCTGTTTATTTGAGGAAAGAAAGGAAGAAGTGGACTGACATATCACAAAGAGAAGAGAAGATGAACCAATGAAGTTTTAAGTCTTCCATTGTTTATTGTTACTGATGTACAGACATCAGATGAGTGTTTAAGTGAAAGGAATTTTTTTATAATTATTGCCAAGTGTTAAGGAGCTCAGGTTGGGAAAAGATCCCAAGAAATGGAAAACAGATACTTCTTAACTTATCAAAAGTAAAACAAGTTGAAAGCCACCAAACATTAGATTTCTCAGAAATGTGTTCTTTGAAGTCTTGATGTCTAAACGTTGCTTTTTACCATTGTTTATTCATATTTGTTTTAATTACACAACTCTAAACAAGCTATCTTGCAATTCCTGTGCAAAACAAGTAAGACAAATACACTTGTGTACAATTTTGAGGTGGGATAATAAACATCCCTGTAACATTCACTGTCAGTTTTTATTAAAAACAATGAAGATATTAGGGAAATTTTGCTTATCTGTGGCTGAATTAGTCGACAAGCAATCTTCATGCTTACATTTTTTGGAACGAATTGATGGTTTTATGTATTCTACTTCACAATGAAATCCCTCCATTTTGATAGATTACATTATTCTGAAATGAGTTAGAATTAGACCGAGTAAAATCATTAAAAACGTACATCCATTTTTTTTGCCAAATTGTTTTATTTTCTTTGATGAATAAAAGGAAATGCTGCTCTACATTATGTTCGTATGATTTCGAGTGACTTTCCTGACAATAATGTATGTCTTAAAGAAAGTTGTATTTTTACTTTCATTTTTTATTTTTTACAGATACTTGCCATAAAGGATACTTAATTCCACTTTTGCAATAAGCTTCAATGTGTGAAATAATAGTTAGATACTGCACAGTTACATTTTTCTTTCCAGTCGTATCTGAATGACCATAGGGAGTTCCAATAGTCCTCTCTTTTATTAATACTCAATAATTTTGAAATCTTGAGAGAGATAGTTTCTGTACGTTGTGCAAAAATGCCATGATGTCTTGCAATTTTGATTGAGGAGAAGGAAGATGGTGCTACAAGTGTGTGTTTTCATGTTTTCAAGGAGATGATGTGTGTATTGTTGGGTTACCATAATGGTTGTATATGAAAAGGATAGTTTCCCGTATACCAGCATAACATTAAGATTCCTATAATCTCTTTTTCTGCAGTCAAATTAAATTACATTCCATTAATAATCAGTTCAACTGATGGTGCTGCTTAATTACACATACTTAAACACATAGACTTTACTATTATCCTTTACAAAGGGGTATTTAGGGTTAGGAATTGTCAAAAATAGTTTTCTTTAATAGTCTAGTCTCCACCAATCTTTGTTTGGTCAGTGTTCTTTTTTTTAATCTGACATGCAATTACTGCAATATATACTATCAAAGGATACTGCACAAGGTAACAAGATGGGTAATATAAATTATCATGAGTAGAATATCCATAGCACTAGTTCTATTTACTTGATGGAACACTAATTCCAATTGTATTGAAGCCTCCCAATAAGCTCAAGATTTATGTTTCTGTCTTAAAATGATACTTTATCCACGAGACCAGTCACTCTACCTGTATGTTTTGTGCCTCTCAGATAGCTTTTTGAGCAACCAAAAATAAATGTCCGGTGCAAGAAGTAACGTGAAACTTTATGTTTAGGAGTGTAGCATCTCTGCACAATCATGTTGAACAGTGAGAACCAAAGTTTTTTTTTTGAACAGCCAAAGCAAAGCAGTTGAAGTCAAACGAATTATTTGTTGCTGGTAGCAAGCTTTCTTCCTTGTTTTTGTTTTTCTACAAAGATTGACAAATATTTTGGGTTTTCTTTTTTTCTTCAAGTGTCCTTTTGGAATCCTTTAATGTTCCTGAGAATGCTGCCTTGTTTTTTGAAGAAAAGATGAAGATGGTGAATAATCTGCAAAAAGCTGGGTTTATGAATTGTAACAAGATTTTCTGTTCATCTGTAGATACATGTATCTTTGATAATATGATGGTTATTTTATGTTTTCTTTCAAGTTGATGCTTCTCTTACTATTTAGTTTAAGTGTACAGAAAATATTCTTTGGGTATTCCTGTATGAGAGTACTCCAGATTTATGAAAAGGAAAATCTTAATGCTTAAAGAATCATAATTGCATTAGTTGTTCAATATATTTACAAAGCAGAAACTATTTAAGAAAAAACTATTGAAATGAATTCAAGACTTTTTGAAAGTTTGTTTATTTTGAAAGAAAGTGGTCAAAAGTATTTATCAAAATTGAACCAAAAATGGAAAGGAGTACTGAGAGAATGTTATTGTCTAAACCTCAAAGGTTTGAATCAATTAATTTTCTATATATGAAGACAAAAAAAAAATGAATTGTTTATTAATGAAGTTTTCAACAAGTGCATGATTTAATGCTTCAGATAGATAAACTGAAAAGGGAAATGGTAGTTATGTTGAAGTAAACTGCTGTATGGTTTAGGAACATGATATTTACCTCAGGTTTAAGATGTTCTTTGTGGCTGTGCTTTGAATATGCAGCCTAGTCATGGGAAACAAAAACATGTATGAGGCTTATACATTTAAACAAAGAGGAAATGTTGTGGAATTGAGGTGTAAAACTTCAAAAAAGTTTCCATCTAAATTCCTTGGTACTATAATGGATCTCCAGAGTTCTAGTACTAGAGTATTTAATACAATATTATTCAAGACAATTAAAGTACTAGTGATTTATCCTTGGAATATTTCTTTAAAAATCATCACCTTTTCCCCCATGAAAGTGGTACCTGAAATCTTAAGCAGGGTTGATTTGTAATCATTCACCTGTGGATTAAGGAGTAGATTACATTGTATTCATCATGACCAAGCTGTCCTAAAACTTCTTATGTAACATGTACCTCTTGGTGTAGAATACATTGTATGTACTGTATGGAGCCAGAAGGACGTTAACTCTGTATTAAAGTATATGAGTTAATCTCCTTCTGGCTCCAAACAGACAAATTATCATCTCTTGGCAAATACATAGTTTGTATTAACTTTAATGTACACTGTAAATGTCCAGATACCTGTATATTTCATTAACATCTATGTAGGTTCAAATATTACCCAATTTATAGAAATAATTCAATATCGGTTTTCCCCGTCACCCTTGTTTATTGAATGAAAGAGCTGTGATATACAACCGTTTGCTGCAAATACTTGAAATTCTACCATTTTGGTTCCAGAATACAAATTCCAGTTCTGTCCATTTTACTCCTCAGTGTGTTGAACCTTGCTGGAAACAAATGCTGTTAATCACTTATTCAGAGTATTATGAACATGTCATCCATTTTGCATTGTGATAGATGCTGCAGTATTTGCAACTTCACAAAACATTTTTATACGTACACAACAATGAAAGCAAGCATATTGTCGACTTTTTCCTCTACTTTTCATGTAGACAGAGCTACAGAAGTTATTTAGTTACAATACAATAATTCACGCATTTACATTTATCAGTGAACACTTTATCATTGAATGCTGCAATGTGTGTTTATCTAATATGTGCACCATCTCTATCAATTTATAGAATAATCAACATTTTAATGAAGTACAATTTCAAATTCATTTAGTTTGAATTTTTATTTTGCACCATTGTCTTTCTTGATATAAATTAGAAATGAGTTACTAGGAATACTCTCGTTTTCATATTCATTTCTTCCTTTTTTGGTATTGAATATCAACAAAGTTTATTTTATACTCAACATGAATGTTATGTCCCACATATAAAGTAAATGTAATAATGTACTAATGGCCCAATTACAGATTCAGACGTGAAAGAATTTGTAATTGAAACAGATTAAGAAACTACTATTCACATTGTAAATAATACTGCATAAAATACAACTATTCTTAAAGATGGTGATTTAAAAAAGGGGCATTATTGTCAGACATCTATAGGAGATGAATTTCAGGTGTGGCTCATTAAACAAAATGAAAACTGTGCTCGTTTCGGGTTAAAGTATTAAGACTTAGCAGGACGGAAATTGAACTCTACTATATGAGATTATATAGAGTCATAAACGGTGCAAAGACTTGCACCTCGGTGTAAGACAAAATTGAAAAAGTGCAATGTTATTTATTAGGGGTTCACGGCCACTAGTTGTAAGGATTGTGGATTGGTTATAGGTGCCCCAGAAGTATTTCATCAGTAGCGTATTATTAAGAGTTTACTGTCTTTAAATTATCCTAAACGTCATTGCGTAGTGTAACTTTCTCCTCTTTTTCTTTGTGAAAGCGACGCAGGTTAAATAGAACGAAACCTTATAATGTTCTAGTAAAAAACGAAGGAGCATAATGCTTGATATACTGACGGGATACTATGTGGTATTCACTTTTTGATTTGTTACTTGAAGAAAAATGTTTGTAGATATTAAACTATGCTTATGTGTTTCGTCTCTGTAAATAATGAAATAAATACTGAAAATTTTGAGGAAAAAAAACAAAATGATGCTTTTGTGAAAATGACACGAAATAATAAAAATCAACAAACTTAAAATTCTCTTCAGTGTATTTTATGCTTAAACTTTGAAAGATAGTGTGCATTGAGAGCTCAGTGATTGATGGATGAATCATGGATTTATTTAATTGTTTGATAAATTGACTGTTGGACAGATTCGATTTTATTTTTTGTTCATCTCTCTCTCTCTCTCTTGCTGACCTTTTTGTTGATTTATTGATAATTGATATCATAGTCTGAAAACATGAATGATTGGTTGATTTTATTTATCGATGGATAGATTAATGTTTGATTAAGAGCTGAAATCGTTTTTCGAGAGCAAAATCGCAATGATAATTTTTACGGGCTCTTCCTTCAACCATTATTCATTAAACGATAATGGTTTAGGCATTTGATAGATCAATAATTGAGTGATGATTGCTGTAGAGTTTGTGAGAAAGTGGGTTAGTGGCAGAGAGAGAGAGAGAGAGAGAGAACAACTGAATAATTCATATATGGATTTGTATTATCATAGCCTAGTTTTGTTTCTCCCGTTTCATGAATCCGTATATAGCCCCAAACTAAAAAGGAAAACAAATTAACAAATTCAATAAAAGAAATTCTGCTCAGCGATATTATGTTGATATGTTTGCTCAAACATGATAAAATAAGTAGATTACTATTTAACGGAATCATTTCTCTATTGTTTGTTTTATTTATAAGTTGTGATTAACCAGGGAAATGTATTAGTTTTTATGGAGGCAGTAATCTCGTTAATATGTTAATCTTTAATTTTTCTTTGAGGGTGTGTCCTCACTAAATATAATAATATTGACACGCGCTTATGAAATCCAAACAAGACTGTTGAGCAATCTTTTAGCGACGCGACTTTTGTGGACTTCAATTTATTTATTTTAAGGAAAAAAACACAATTGAAGATAAATATCAGGAATGCAACTGAAGGAATGTCAGTAACAAACAAGACCATGATCAATACGATCATAAACGTCGCACGCAATTAGAAATTATATCGGGTCTGGAGCAGTAGGCTATGGTTTTGGCGGGAATGACTAAGTGAAAAAGCGCGCGAAATCAGTCATCAAAGTTCATCACGGAACGAAAACAACATCTGTGACCGTCTGATTATGTCTGATGGACCTGCCTTTGAGTTTGACATGTGTGAAAAATATCATCTACACTCTTTTCAAAATTGATTCCTTTTATATCATTTTTTCCTAAGGCGGGGGGGGGGGGGAGGGGGGGGGTAATATAATCTGCATAGAAACCCTAAAGGTGAGCTGCACTTCACCCCCTGTTGAAAGATGGGTGTCAAACGGACCCTATGTATCTGTGATATCAAATTCTACCAGTGCACTTTCCTCTGTAAATAAAAAAACGACTGACCTAATAATGTGAAGATAATCATAATTTCATGTGTTATTCAGATCGACTTAGAAAATGTAATCACAAATCTATCAACAAAATTATGTTGCTATTAATACATTTTCAATTTAAACAAAAAATTAAATGCGAATCTTTCCAAAATGCAGACATTTTTGTTAAACACAATAATTTTTCAACCAAAGGGTTCTTGTTTGTTTTGTTTTTTATTCGTGAACATATATTCATATTCCTTTCTTCTAAATATAGACCCAATCAGCGCTGTATATCATGTGGAGTATTGTTAACTTTTCGTGATTCTTCTCGATATTTATTTCAGGACAATAGAAGGCTTTTCAATAACATCATCTGCTGCACAGAAATCATTAATAAAGATTATTGTAACTTGTCGTCATTGTTAAAAACTACCGATGTTTACCAAATCTTACTCCCTGCACATTTTAACGACCAGTTTTAACAAAATGATGCCACTATACAATGAATTTTGCGCAATATCAAAGTAGAGCATTGATCTCTTTCGGAATCCCCTCTCCCATGCTTCCCTGGCTATATTTGGTCAATATCTATTTCGAGTCATTATCTGCTCTCATGCACATCCTGAATATCCCTTTTTTCATCGTTCTTGGCAACTGTTTACGGCATCAAAACAAGTCTGATTTACTATTATGTACTTTGGCCTTAATGGGGTCGGGTTCAAGCCAATACTGATTATGTTTATATTATTTATTACACTTTACTTATATGACAATAACATTGTAAATGTAAGATCCATATGTGTGATGTCAACAACAAAGTTTTACTAATCATCGTAACTATGCCTATGTTTCAGACTTTACTGATTGTTACGGGGGAGGAGAGGAAAAAGGGGGCGACCCGGCTGCATTTTCTATCACCAAAAGTTGACAGGACGATGATAAAACACAAAGCCTGGTAGAAAATTGCGTTAAATTGGATTTAGTTTGAGTATCATCTCGATCCAAAGGCAAGGAAAACACATGGAAAACAATGTAAAAATGGGACATCGTTTGATTGAAGAGTGCGTAGGCTTTGGAGAGCTAGATAACTTAACTTGATTGCGCCAATCAAAGCCATTATTTTCTAACCTGTGCAGCTTGTATTCTCATTACGATGATGAGAAGTAATTTAGGAGTCTTGTTTCACCTGGGTGGGTATGGCGTGCCTATCTGCTTGATGGGTCGGGTCGAGGGTGGAGGGATAATTATTGTCATCGAGGGATCTTGTCACTTTTGGTAGAATGAGTTAAAGGCAGTACCAGAAATTGACACTTTAAAAAAAAAATGATATTTGCGATTAGAATCATAGCATAAATGAAGTGTTGAATGATTTTTCGTATCCTATTTAGCTGTTCTCCGGGAGGAGGGGGCGGGACTGGGGCGAGGGCTGCTGCCTCTGGTTCCAGTAACGACGATGATAGCAATGATGATGATGATATTTATAATGAAGATGATGATGATAATAATAATGACGATGATGATAATGATGCCGTGGTGGTGATGGTGGTGGACTTGTGGTGGTAGCAGCGATGATGATGATGATGAGGGTAGTAGTTGTGATGGTGATGGCGACGATCAATATCTTGTTAATGATGATGGTGATAATGATTTTGGATGAGCATGGTGGCGATGACGATGTTGGTGATAATGGTGATAGTGGTGATGTTGATGATGGTGATGATAATGGTGATAAAGATGATGATGGTGATGCTGATGTTGCATGAGCATGGTGGTGATGATGATGTTGGTGATAATTGTGATGGTGATGATAATGACGATGGTGATGATGATGATGATATTGATAATAATGGTGATGATAATGGCGTATAAGCGGTGATATCGGCTATAGATTTGTTCTAATGCCATCAAGGACTGCGTGAGCAGTTTGAGAGAACTTCATTCCAATGATGGCTAAGGAAAAAAACAAAACTTTTAGTCCTTTAGGTTATTATTGTGGTTACTGTTTATTTCCTAATTTGTAAACACCGAAGGATTTTTCTTTTTTCAAAAGAGTTTTCATTTTAAACCGTCATTCGTGTTTGCTATTACGGAAATTTTAAGAGATAGAATTTCTATTTTCATGTTGTCATTCAATTCAATTCAATTGTTTCATGACACGCGATACATGAGTAGAACAGTTGAAAGTTGAATGACTCCATGTTCCTTTTTGATTGCCCACGCATAGACATTGTGCTATCAATTTCATACTTCGCGATTTCATAATTTCCTTTCCTGGACACATTCCAAACACATTTATTTCACTTTATACCACCCAGTGTCAAGTTATTGACCTGTTATTGACTTTGTACTATTGTCATTGTTTTGTTTCTTCAATTTATTTCTTCTTCTTCTTCTTCTTCTTCTTTTTATGTTGGGGGGGGGGGGGGGGGGGTCTTTCTTTGTGCTTTTAGGTTTTAGTATATTTGGAAGTTGCCTCATCATATTGTTCTTTTAAACTGTTTACATAATGACTAATCAAATGCAGAAGAAGATGATGTTTACCCTTGCCGTGCAAAAATGGTACAACATGTTGTTTTTCTACAAATAAAAGTGAGCTGTTATGATTCATGTGCAATTCGATCCTTTATTAGTGACTTGTGGCTTGTTGCCATAGAAAGAAGATACTTTGGAAGATCTCCTACCCAGATGCTCTAACCCCCTGCGTTGCTGTTTCTTGGTATCAGTTCGGCACGAGCCTCGCACGGGTCCACGAGAATCGTTCCCGCTGAGCAAGGGGCGATGTGTCAGAGGGGCGATGCATAATCGGGACGATACGAGAGTCGGAAGGGGGAGGGATGAATGCCCCTCCCACTAAAAAAAACCTGCAGTTTTACCTGTATATTTAAAAAAATCTTAGGCTGATATAAACATGAGTATGGTTGTGGTTTAGGATAGTTATCGATGTATATAGTTCACTCTGTGCAGTATTGCATCACTTGTTTGGATTGCTGCCAATTAAGTTGCCACGGGGGTGTTTGTGTTCTGTGTTTGAACTCTGCTTTGGTAGCGGTTTATGCCCTTGAATTTCTACCGGTACGATTTATGTTATCTGTTTGCTCGATGAAATCACTGAATTTAAATCTTGTATTGTATTAATGTAAACATGATGTAGACACCCGCAACATGCAAGGTAACTATAACATAATCGTGTTGTTCTATTAATATTGAGTCATGACCTTTCTTTATTGTTTAAAGGATGTCTAAACGAATACATGGGGTGTCGCAACGCCTACTTGTCCATGATTATATGTAAAATCATTTTTTCCTTTTATTTCATGATTTTGTCCTTTCAGTAAAGGTTAAGGACATCCAATAAATAATTAGTATACAGTGGAGATACTGATCATGGTATATTATGTTTCGCATCTACACATGATTATAAACTTTTGGGCATGCGTTCTTGACGATTGAACAAAAATTGGCATTTTTACGGTATGTCAAACTTCATAGCTTTTATGCGGTGTGAGACATCCCATCGTAGAGGTACTTTCTTTCATGATCCCAGTATACTGTAACTCAAAATAAAAGTTGATCATGTTCGAAATAAATTTTATGAATCAAGTGGTAAGAGCATGAAACTACGAAATCATTATACCATCGTATTCTTGTTAATGTATTGTCATCCATTGGAATTCGTGACCACGCACTTGAATGGTTCATGTCCTATTTGGATGAACGGCAGCAATTGGTATGTGTAAATCATGAAAGATCTGATCCTGTCAAGCTCAGTTGTGGCGTCCCGCAGGGGTCAGTCGGGGGGCCGTTGCTGTTTTCCTTGTACATCACTAGGCTCAAGCAAGTTTTACAGCAGCATGATGTCAAGTATCACTGCTATGCAGATGACATCCAGATCTACGCATCGTTCCTTCCCAATCAAAATGACGCAAGTCGGACTGTCAAACTACTCGATGCTTGCGTCAAAGATGTGCAAACTTGGATGAACTCGAACTCACTCAAACTGAATGATAGTAAAACTGAATTAATTTTATTGGGTTCCAAATCAAATCTTGCTAAGATACAGTCGTTCAATATATCCATATCAGATTCTGTAATTCATCCTTCCTCGCAATGTCGTAACCTTGGTGTCATGTTAAACTCGTCTATGTCATTGTCAACTCATGTTTCTAGTATTTGTAAGTCAGTCAGATATCAACTGAGAAATCTAGGTTTTATTAGGAAATACTTAAGTCGTTCAACCACAGAGAAACTTGTACATGCTCTTATTTCATCACGCTTAGATTTCTGTAATTCTATTCTCTATCTGCTCCCTAACACACAACTTTCTCGACTCCAGAAACTGCAAAATACTGCTGCACGTATTGTCACACTTTCTTCTCGTAGAACCCACATCACCCCCATTCTCAAAACTCTTCACTGGCTCCCGGTATGTGACCGAATTATTTTTAAGTTGTTGTTGCTAGTTTTCCATTCCTTGTATGACTCTGCTCCTTCCTACAATATCAAGTTGATTGTTAAGTATAAGCCTACAAGACATCTTCGTTCATCTCAATCCTCCTTATTAGTTGTCCCTAAGACGCGCAGTTCCTGGGGGGATAGAGCATTTTCTCATTCTGGTCCGTCCCTTTGGAATAAGCTGCCAGTTAGTATTCGTAATTTAACTACCCTTCATGCCTTCAAAGTTGCTCTAAAAACCCATCTCTTTCTAAACAGTGCTATCTAATCATGTCAATGTAGCGTTATAATTTGTGTTTTAGTTTACTTTATTTTAGTTAAGAAGTTATATTTTGTGATAGTAATACATGTATGTACAGCGCCATGAGCGTCAGAGCCTGGCGGATACCGGCGCTATATAAATATCCATATTATTATTATTATTATCTAACCGCCCACACCACGCCGTCTTCTATTATAATGAAATAGTAGAATCGAGCTCCGAGTGAAATCAGGTTTTTGTATTGGTCCGCTAGCTATGACTTTCACTCGGGGGAGGGGTTAGTTCAAATAGACCACCGATTTAAAATAAAGTCAAAGAATAAAAGCGCTGGGACACGATATAATATTTAAGGTGTCATATATGTTTATTTACCAATCACTGACCTGTATCAACTACTCTTCTAACAGTATTTATCATCAAACAATGTCATGGAAATAGTATCAATAATCCAGAAGATCTCTGTCTTCTCTTCAACATACATTCATATCAAAATACACCTTAAGCTAAAATACACTTTAAAAGCCTTATCTTGTTAATCTAAATAAATGGGACATTAAGGGTTGGGAAGAAGGAGGTTAGTTAGAAATTGTTAGTACTGTGGCCACTTACATACAGCGCGGTAGACTATTCGTGATTCGAGTGGATGTACCGATTCGGCCGTTGCAGACGAGATGAAGAGATGGACAACGATGCTACGGGTATGGGAACAGGAAAGATGACGACGTCGAAGACGGGAACGGAATCGGGAACCCAGTTGCGGGATCAGGACGACAGGATCAAATTCAGGAACTCAGGATCAAAATCAGGAACACAGCATCAAATTGGCATAGGGTTAATGTTACCTATTTGCCGACGTATCTGCAATCAATGTTCCTCCTATCAATGTTCCTCCTTATGAATCAGTTCCTGACACTTTCAGATTAAGTTCCCTTGAAGTATGTTGTATAATTTAGTTGAATATTCCCGACTTGGTGATTGAAGTGACTTGGCTTTCTTGAACGATTCTGGAACAACGCTGTACTTCGATAACTTTGTGAGTCCAGAACTTGTTGATTTTCACATGCAGCAATTAGTTGTTAGTTCAGGGACAGCTTGAGGGAGATGGGAGGACAGGGGTACAGGTAGAGGAGACCAAGTCGGGGTGGAGCCAAGTGATCTAAACATTCATGCAAACTACTTTTATACCTCATTAAACATTCATACTCGACTTTTCCTCCGATCATTTTATTGGTCATTACTTTAAAAAGGGGGAAGGGGTCTAATCTAAAACTCTACTCTTATTGGTTCAAGGTCACCACTCATGGCCAAAGACACAGTCCTATGAGGTGTACTTCAAAGAGCATATTTCTAAGAATAGTCACAAAGCATGAATGACCACAAAGAGCCCGTCTGATATCTAAATCCCCTTTCATAGAGCTTAATCTCTATTATTACAGATTTATGAATGGCATTAAAGTCTAGTATTGTATCGAACAGGATGGATTAATACTGTGAATGGCAATAGGGTCATAAAGGCTATATCCCAGTGTGGGAACAGGATAACTTCAATAGATAGCTTCAACTAGACATGCCAGCACATTTTATAAATACATCTATAACAAATTAAGACAAAGAAAGATACAGCAGAAAGAGACAAAGATAAAGATAGAGAGAGAGAGAGAGAAAGAGAGAGAGAGAGAGAGAGAGAGACAGAGAATACAACAAGAAGAGAGAAGGACTACATGAGCAATATTCCACCATGTTACACCTTCCCCTCTGCCACTAGAATGGCGTCCGCGCCATTCCCAATAATAATTCTAAAATTATGCAATAGTAATTTTGAATTGATATTGAACACCAATAAAACAATAGCTGTACATAATATCACAAATCTTTCATGACACCTACTAAGACACCTTATTTTACTAGTGACCTTGCTTAAAATCTTGTTTATCAAATACAAAATATATACTTAGAATATAAGAAGTATACACAGAAAACACACCAGTACAAATGATTACAATCCAAAATAATTTCTTCCACACTCCACATGTGTGAATTGGTTTGATATCTTCCACTCAGATTAATTATACTTCAATTATTACTTCGTCTTACTACAACAGCAATTTCAAATCAAACATGGTTTAAAATCAAAATGCAAAAATTCAATTAAGTTTCAATATAATAATTATCAAAAATCTGACTATCAACTTATGTGACTCTGGTATAACAAGCAACAACTTAAAACAACCAAAACAAAACAAACGGAACTATTTAAGCTCGCCGTAATATCAAATATGACATTAGCACGCTAAAAGTGCCATGATATACAAATATGGTAATATCATCATTTCTTCCAAACTACAATCAAATTTGAATAAAAAGTGAAATGTAAAATGGTCTTTGACATCGATCTCTCTTTTCCAGAACTGCCCTTATAATTTCATTATACTAATATATGGAATATTCAATCATATTCCTAATCTTCTAACTCAAATGTGATCAAAACAAAATAAATTTGGCTAACTTTTAAAAGTAACCTATTCACTAAATTCATGTAAAACTAGGGTATCCGTTATGCAACCTGCAATGATACCAATCATTTTATGTGCATTAATAAAACAAAATAAATAATAATGTCCGAAGTATATTGGACATTATTTATGAAAGAAATGATCAACTGATAGATCAACCAACAAAATAATGACAAAGTCTAAAACTTTTAAATCAAACCAATCTGGTTTGGTTGGCATAGTGAGACATGCTCCAGCCATGTTTAGACAATAAATCAACAAAGTAGAGTATCTATATTAATACAATATATAGCTAAATATCATGTTATTCAGAGGAATAGTAATTTATAAATAAAAAAAACTTCATTCTCCCAAGTTTTTGTCATTAACAATATCATAACAAGTCCTATCTCCCATTAATGAATTCAGGTTGTATCCTATATGTAGGCACAATTTCTGATCCAAAAAAGAAGGCTAACTGTTCTCTTACTATGGGAAAAGATGACATTATCGGAATCATCGATATCAACATCACGCTCACAACAATCTCAACTGGTGAAAACAAAACAAACACAAACTTCAAAAGCAGCATCATCAGCAGTCCATACAACATCATACAATTGTATTTATTCCCAACAATTGGTTGGACAATTTGACTTTGATAATACGTTAACCGATCAGGTTGGCGAGAACATCTTTTTGACTGTCTCGGTGGACAGTCCTCCTCTTCAACAGAGGCGGTCTCTTGCTCGTCACCTGAAAGGACAGGAGAGGGGTCAACTTCTACAGGGGCATCATTTCTTACATTATCCTCAGTCGCAATATCATCTGTATTTACAGAAGTAACAGAACCATCATCTCTAATTTCAAAACCTGTGCAATCTGGAATTGACTGGCCTAATTGAAAATCAAAATCAGCACTATTGTCCAGTACACTTGTCTCTAATGGAATAAATCTATCCGGTCAGGGCGCTGGCATCTTTGTGACCGTCTCGGGGGACAGTCTTCCTCTTCAATTGAGGCGGCCTCTTGCTGCTCACATGGACGGGTAGGGGACGGAGTAACACCACATTCCACTTCATCATCATCATTATCACTGTTTTCAACATCATCAACAAAAACAACATCAACAAATACACACAGTCTTTATTATTTAGTTCAGGTTTCTAAATAATACCTAAACTCGGGATCAAGTCATCTCCCTTATCATTTTGCCATGGGACAGTCCTTGCAATTACTTCATAATCTATGATGGGGCCGAGGTTAATTATTTCCAAATTTTTAACCCAAAAAACCCCCCAAAACAAATCTAAATCCGAACATTTTCTCACATTTAACAGTTGTATATGCTGAAGTAACAAAATGGCAAATTAAATATATTCTCTATCAAATTTTCCCTTATCCAACAATTTCTACCAAAATTCTTATTTCAAAACAAGAATACTTTTAGTTTTACTCTCAAAAGATATAATTCCTAGAAAGAAAATATTCTATATCCCATTGAATTAAATGTGTGATATCAGCAACTAGCAGGCTAGAAATTTAAGCACAAAAGGCAAAGCAAAAGTGGACCACTTTAAAACATTGATCAGACTTTCAACTACACATAAAAAAATATATATACGACTGGACGCTCCTATAAAGGCAGCATCTCAATATTTTCCTCAAGAAAATACTAACAAAACTATAAAAAAAAACTCATCCATGTGCAACGTTATCTTTCTTTTAGACTAACCGCAACATGATGATCTCCGATACTAAACTACTTTAAAACAGCCTACTCCTACCTTATCTGCATCATGCCTATTTACGACTTATTTCGTTGTAGAAACTAAAGCCAGCAATGAGCTCTTGATAAGGGGAATACGTGGAAGTTCCTTGAACTCCACCCTAGCTGGAACTTAAATGCTACATCTAATTTAATGAAAATCTTCTCGCACATCTTTATTTGGTCCACTATTCTAAGCCTTCTTATACTTTCTGTCTCAGTACCTACGATTACCTTGATCACAACAATACCCGAAATTTCTAATTTGGTAGTAGCAAACTATCATGTATTCCCTAAAAACAATTCTTCCTATCAACTTAAAATATAAATAAGTCAGAGCGAGTGCCCTCCTCAACTCCTCAAAACAAAACTAATTTGCGCAATTATTCCTTCTCCCTGGCACAACTAAAAATCCCTGATCTTTGACAATACTATGATGAATTACTTGGGTTTAACAAAACTTACATGTCACTTACAGGGAAAAATAATATTATTGTAATTTAAAACTTTTGGAATTGCCATAATGTTACTACAACATATTTTAATTACCTAAAATAAATCAAAAACCAAGAAATAGGATAATAAGTCAGTGCTTGCTATAATCTATCCGAACGGGGACCGTTTAAATCTTAAGTTTTGCTCGGCTTGGAAATACTAAACTTTTCAAATTCTGCAAAATATACACCTCGACTATTGTGTCATCTTTTTCTTTTTCATCATCACCTCCACACTCACACACCTGACAACAAAGTCTATCAACCGGAGGCATGCCAAACATATTCAAAGAAACAAACATAAAAAGGAAAAGGTAACTTATTCTGCTCATGGCTACGACCTACGTAAACCTGATTGCTATGAGAAAATGATTTGCAATAAATCAGGATAAAACCAAATGATATATCATAAATTTCCGAACCAATTAACTATTCCTCTGCACACATGAAATATAATAACACAAATCAAATGATATAAAACATTATCAACAAAAATGAAACAAGGTCACTATTAGGGAATGTACGTAATAGCTAAACTTCATGCCCAAGCGCTGAACTTGACCAGGAAAATCATACCAGTCTTTCTGGAAACATGCAATTATTATTATTTAAAAAAACTTTCTTATGAATTTGGAGAGCTTTTGAAATCGTGCTGATAACGCGAAAATAAGGTTGTGGGTTCCGTCTAACCGCCTACCCCACGCCGTCTTCTATTATAATGATATAGTAGAATCGAGCTCCGAGTGAAATCAGGTTTTTGTATTGGTCCGCTAGCTATGACTTTCACTCGGGGGAGGGGTTAGTTCAAATAGACCACCGATTTAAAATAAAGTCAAAGAATAAAAGCGCTGGGACACGATATAATATTTAAGGTGTCATATATGTTTATTTACCAATCACTGACCTGTATCAACTACTCTTCTAACAGTATTTATCATCAAACAATGTCATGGAAATAGTATCAATAATCCAGAAGATCTCTGTCTTCTCTTCAACATACATTCATATCAAAATACACCTTAAGCTAAAATACACTTTAAAAGCCTTATCTTGTTAATCTAAATAAATGGGACATTAAGGGTTGGGAAGAAGGAGGTTAGTTAGAAATTGTTAGTACTGTGGCCACTTACATACAGCGCGGTAGACTATTCGTGATTCGAGTGGATGTACCGATTCGGCCGTTGCAGACGAGATGAAGAGATGGACAACGATGCTACGGGTATGGGAACAGGAAAGATGACGACGTCGAAGACGGGAACGGAATCGGGAACCCAGTTGCGGGATCAGGACGACAGGATCAAATTCAGGAACTCAGGATCAAAATCAGGAACACAGCATCAAATTGGCATAGGGTTAATGTTACCTATTTGCCGACGTATCTGCAATCAATGTTCCTCCTATCAATGTTCCTCCTTATGAATCAGTTCCTGACACTTTCAGATTAAGTTCCCTTGAAGTATGTTGTATAATTTAGTTGAATATTCCCGACTTGGTGATTGAAGTGACTTGGCTTTCTTGAACGATTCTGGAACAACGCTGTACTTCGATAACTTTGTGAGTCCAGAACTTGTTGATTTTCACATGCAGCAATTAGTTGTTAGTTCAGGGACAGCTTGAGGGAGATGGGAGGACAGGGGTACAGGTAGAGGAGACCAAGTCGGGGTGGAGCCAAGTGATCTAAACATTCATGCAAACTACTTTTATACCTCATTAAACATTCATACTCGACTTTTCCTCCGATCATTTTATTGGTCATTACTTTAAAAAGGGGGAAGGGGTCTAATCTAAAACTCTACTCTTATTGGTTCAAGGTCACCACTCATGGCCAAAGACACAGTCCTATGAGGTGTACTTCAAAGAGCATATTTCTAAGAATAGTCACAAAGCATGAATGACCACAAAGAGCCCGTCTGATATCTAAATCCCCTTTCATAGAGCTTAATCTCTATTATTACAGATTTATGAATGGCATTAAAGTCTAGTATTGTATCGAACAGGATGGATTAATACTGTGAATGGCAATAGGGTCATAAAGGCTATATCCCAGTGTGGGAACAGGATAACTTCAATAGATAGCTTCAACTAGACATGCCAGCACATTTTATAAATACATCTATAACAAATTAAGACAAAGAAAGATACAGCAGAAAGAGACAAAGATAAAGATAGAGAGAGAGAGAGAGAAAGAGAGAGAGAGAGAGAGAGAGAGACAGAGAATACAACAAGAAGAGAGAAGGACTACATGAGCAATATTCCACCATGTTACAATTATAAATGACGAAATCCCTAATGACAGATCACTGACATGCATGGTCATTGCGCAATGCTCAGTATTGTCAAATGGCATATACCTACCTGCCTCGCTGATATATTTTTATAGAGATCCACCCAAAAGATAATTTTCACTTATTTCAAACGGTCCTTGTTTTATACCACTCTAAAACAAGGGAAGTGTAAGACCATTGTACATAGGAGATGATTTTATGCTCCTTATATCAATATTAATTTGATTTTGGGGTGGATAAACATGTTTACTCATAAATGCAGAACTGTTCTTGTACGATTGGAAACGCCCTTCACACACGGGCAGTTAACCGTGTCAGCGAAGGTTCCAGAGTATTGCATCCTCAAAAACTATTTAAACAAAATACAATGCGTTTTGTTAGGATTATTCAATTAACAATGGATTCATAGGTATGACAATAGGATCTCTTCTTAGTCCTTATAAGGAAGGGGAGGTTTTTTTTTTGTCATGTCTCAAAGGATTTTCTTCCCGCGGGCACTTTTTTATGATGCAAGCAATCTACAAGAATCTTTTATCATGCATTTTATCATCTACCTCATACTGAACGGTCCATGAACTGGTTTCTGAAGCCTGATTTGTCTATTGTTGTTGCAGACAAAGGCAGGAGGCTAACGGAGTCCCGTTATTTGCAATCATCTTTGCGTGGGGGATTTTATAATTATTTATTTTTCGTTAAATGTGAGATCGGGAGGAAGAGGAAGGTTATATTTACCAAGTTGAAGAAATATCACGTGTCAAAACAGGCGACGATTATTGTCAAATGTTTACTGATGCAAGTGGTGATATAGCTTTCCGGTTCTGTAGCAGAACGGTTGGTAGGCCTATTTCTGTCATTATAAAAATACTTTTGTTATTTTTGGTAATGACTAATGTGATTGAAGACAAGCAATGAATCCAGTCATTTGCTTCTATTCATTCTATTCACAGTAACAATCACCTTTATCACTATCATCATCCTCCTCCTCATCGTCTTACTCTTCTTCATCCTCTTCATTATGTATTTTTCGTTATCAACATCATTATCTTCATCTTCACCATCCTCATCCTCATCATCATCCATATCATAAATCTTGCCACCAACATCGCCGTCGTCGTCGCCGTCATCTTCATCATATTCCTTCTCATCAGCTCCATATCTTTGACGCTAAGTTTCATTCCATGTCTTCTATTATTGGAGTAAAATATAATTTAGTATAGTTGAGGAGGGCCAAACAAAAACGTTTCTGCAGGAACCAAAGCCACGTCAGGTGTTATCGTCTGACTATGGTCTGATGATGTATAGCACAACAGAGGGAGAATATAGCATTACAAGTATTATTTCATCATTTTAAAGGAGTGCAGTCAACTTCGCTAAAGTCGATAACTGACCAGCACAACAAAAGAGAAATGGAATAGAAAATATTAAATGGAATAGGCCTAATGCATTGTCAGACTCGTAGAATGGGAAGGTTAATCTTCTCGTTTTTAGCCTCGATTCTTTCAGACAACTTTTTTTTTCTGAGGACGAGCTGACTTGGTCGAAAACAACTTTGGCGCAGGTAGTCAGAACAATAGCCCTATTCCGAGTTTGAAAACAACCGAACTAAACAAAGAAAAACAAGCAGAGAGAGAAGCAGAGAGAGAGGCAGATAGATAGAGAGAAAGGGAAATGGATAGAGAGAAAGGGGGAGAGAGAGAGAGAGAGAGAGAGAGAGAGGCGTAACAACAAAAAAAGAGGTCTTGATCGAAGTTTCGGGATTGGCTGATGGCCAAATTTGGCCCAGGGTAGAAGCTTACGTCACGACTTGGTCGCGTGCAGGCGTCGAATTACCTTGTAGGATTGTCGATAAACACATGCTGTTATATCGCTATCAAAGACCAGATAAATGGATTTCTCTCTCTCTCTCTATCTATCTCTCTTTTATTCATCGCTGAAAAATATTTTTTAAATGCTAAATGTAGGGACTAAACTTGTGTATTCCACCGGTATTCAGTGCATCAACAATAAAAGATCGAGTGAATTACCTTGAACACAGACTAAACATTATATGAGAGGTGTGAAGGTCACTTTCACATCGAAGTATCGAAATGATCAGGTTACAAGTAGGTAATAAATAGAATCGAATATCGTGTGTAGAGATTATTATGTTCATGAGGATGAGTAACTGGGAACACACTAAAAACACACATTTATTTCAGAGTCGCGATTTTCTTTTCCGGACAACAAGAATGGGGGCGGGGTGGAGGTGGGGGTGGGGGGGGGGGTATCTAGGAGCTTTATGTTAGGTTATAAAAAAACATGATTATTGGATATCGAAAGAATGACTACCGCACTCTGTCTGCGTGATTGTATGCCCCTCCAATAATAATATTGAGGGAGGGGCGGCATTCAAACGGATCAAGGGGCATACAGCAGTTTCACCTGGAAACTATATTTATCTTTTTTTTTCTTAAACCACATTGATCCTTTGTCAGGTTATGTTTTAGACTTCATTGAATTATTTAAAATCGGGCTTTTATCTAAAATGATATAATGTAGATGGTATTCTTCATTTATAATTATGCGATTTAAGACATTTTTTTGTTTTCTTCAATGAAAGTTTCATTCTCCATCACGTCGATCATCATGTCAAACATCTAGTTCGAGGCTGGAATCTGTTGACTTATACAGTGATAATTATAATGGTCTGATAAACTCGTGCCAGTCTCATGTAAGTGTAACACATTGTATGTCTGCAATTACATAACCCTTTTCTTACAGACAGAAATGGCAAGTGCTTGGCAAATCCTTATATACAGATGTTATTGTCACTTTCTATAATTATGTGTATCATCATGATCCACATAACCTCGATTCACCTCGTCCCCTTCGTCCTCAGTTTCCCCCATCAACAAGTCCACCTCTTCGGGGTCACGCCTCCATCTCATTATTTACCTTTTAGAATCAGAAGGACGTTACACAATGAGACGGTCGTAATCCAAACCCTTTAATAAATTAATGATCTATTATTTGTTGATTTGTATTCTGTAAACAAGTACACGTGTATTTTGCATCGAATCAATTGTTGCATAATTATTATATAGCCTTGTATCATTACAAATGTATTTTTCCATTAGGACTAATTCCCGACCTTATTGGAACACAGAAAAACGTGATCCTCTTTTAAAGATAAAGACCAGTTATGGTATTGCGATTGCATTGTGAAAGAAACGTTGTGGAATCGATCAGAAAAGGTTGATCATCTAGCATATAAGTATTGGTGTGTACTGCAAGGTTCTGGAATCATCAAAATGATAAGAAATCTGACACAGTCTTGGTAAAGTTACAAGCACTGTGCACAGAAAGATGTATATGGGACTACACGACACGTGCGCGATATCTATCAGGTCTAAATAGATATAATAATTTACCAAATATATCAATTAGTAGGCAGTTTCTCGGCAAAATTTGTATCATCATGTATTAGTCAAAACATATTCTTCCACATGATTGGTAATAAGAGCTTCCATTTCATTTTATTAGAGGGGGCATTTCCAAAACTGGTCTTTACCTTTAAACACCAATATATGCTACTTGATATGGCTTCTCTGGTTAACAATCTAAGACAAAAATGACATTATAAGCATAAGAATTATTAAAAAAAAGATACTTATACAAATACATTTTAAAATTAAAAACTCAACGATAAATCGAAAATGGGAATAGAACCTATAGATAAACGACTGTTCAGCTGTGTAATTGCTATTTTTGTATGCTTGTTTGTTTGTGTATTGCTTGTTTTCATAATCATGAGCACATTTTATTGTGCTTCAACCCGTAAAGTGCTCTTTCGCAAAACCAGATACTTATAAACCAATTAGAAAAAAGTAAGAAGCCATAAATAGCCTAATGCAATAAACACAGAATAATTCAAAACATCATTATGATACAAGTCATCATCTTTCCGTTCATTTTGTACCACAGAAAGTTATATGAACTCTCTCTGAGAAGTTGCTTTACCAGTATCAGAAAAATTATATTGAATGAGTGATCTGGAAAACAATGTTCCGGGAAAATTGACCGATATGAAAGAAAGAGAGAAAGACTTGATAAAAGTTTGATAACCTCAAGCATCGATAATATATAGTCTATTTTTTATATTTTTTTTTATTATTGTTTTAATTGTTACAAGCGACAATTCTTCATAATTTCTTGTGCACCAATATGCTATCATTTAGCAATGACAGATATTATTAGAAACAAAGACAAGGAAATTTAACGCAAATTAAAATTTCTCGCGCAAAAATACAACACCGGTTATGTGAGTCACATTAACACCGATCGATTTATGTGACGTCATCATAATCTTTATCTCTTCCGATCCCCTGGTAGAGCCAGCATGCCTGGGTAACTATCAACACTCACTATGTAAGGTTACATGAATGAATGATGTAGTAACAAAGTGAAGTTGCGTAATGTAAATTAAAAAAAAAGAGTGTCTGGCTTTCAAGGTGGACGTTTTGTTCGTGTCCTGGTTTTGTTGTGCATCCTTAATAAAGCGATGCCCTCGGTTCTTCGAAAAACGTCTTCCGAGAGACAAAAAGAAGAAGTGGCAAGAATAATTATTGAGGTAAACAGGAAGACATCTGTCAGCCGCCCTTCATGATCTTACACGTCGACTTAGCCTTAGGTATGGTGGCCCTGAAGGGACATCGCGAATAGACTAAATCGTGAAAAATATGCGATAAAATTCACGATATCGTCAATTTTATCGCATATTTTTCACGAAGAAATTCACGAAATTGACGATATCGTGAACTTTATCGTGAACTTTTCACGATGAAATTGACGATATCGTGAATTTTATCGTGAAAAGTTCACGATATAAAGTTCACGATATCGTCAATTTTATCGTGTACTCTATCGTGTACTCTATCGTGTACTCTCCTGACGGGCGCTTCGTAAACAAAACCAGCCCTAGCTGGGGGAGACAGAGAGAAGGAAAAAAGGTAAAGGGAAAGAGAAGATAAAAGGAAAGAAAGAATAATAAGAAGAAAAGAGGGAAACGGGGGGGGGGCGAAGGGCTCTTGCCTCCTCCTCACTCCCCCCCCCCCCCCCTCCCCGCCAAAAAATAAATCAGTGAGAGAGAGAAGGGAAAGGGAAAGGGAAAGAGAAGATAAAAGGAAAGAAAGAAGAGGAAGAAGAAGAAAAGAGGAAAACGGGGGAAGGGCGAAGGACTCTTGCCCCCCCTCCCCCCCCCCCCCCGCCAAAAAATAAATCAGAGAGAGAGAGAGAAGGGAAAGGGAAAGGGAAAGAGAAGATAAAAGGAAAGAAAGAAGAGGAAGAAGAAGAAAAGAGGGAAACGGGGGCAAAGGGCTTTTGCCTCGTCCCCCCGCCCCCCGCCAAAAAATAAATAAGAGAGAGAGAGAGAAGGAAAGGGAAAGAGAAGAAAGAAAGAGAAAAACGAAAAAGAGGGAGAATAGGAAAGAAAGGAAAAGAAAGAAAAGAAAGGAGGCAAGAGCCCTTCGCCCCTGTTTCCCTCTTTTCTTATTCTTTTTCCTCTTCTTTCTTTCCTTTTATATTTTCTTTCCCTCTCCCTTCTCTTTCCCTTTATGGCGGGAGGGGGGAGGGGGAGGTAAGAGCCTTTCGCCCTTCCCCCGTTTCCCTCTTTCCGTCTTCTTCTTCTTTCTTTCCTTTTATATTTTCTTTCCCTTTCCCTTTCCCTTCTCTCTATCTCTCTCTCTCTCCTATTTATTTGTTGGCGCGGGAGGGGGGAGGAGGCAAGAGCCCCTCTTTTCTTCTTATTCTTCTTCCTTTCCTTTTTTATTCTCTTTCCCTTTCCCTTCTCTCTCTCTCTCTCTCTTATTTATTTTTTGGGCGGGGGGATGCAAGAGCCCTTCGCCCCCGTTTCCCTCTTTCCTTCTTATTCCTCTTCTTTCTTTCCTTTTATATTTTCTTTCCCTTTCCCTTCTCTCTCTTATTTATTTTTGGCGGGGGGGGGGGGGGGGGAGGAGGCAAGAGCCCTTCGCCCTTCCCCTGTTTCCCTCTTATTCCTCTTCTTTCTTTACCTTTCCCTTCTCTCTCTCTCTCTCTCTCTCTCTCTTATTTATGTTTTTTGGCGGGGGGGGGGGGGGAGGTAAGAGCCTTTCGCCCTTCCCCCGTTTCCTTCTTTCCTTCTTCTTCTTCTTTCTTTCCTTTTATATTTTCTTTCCCTTTCCCTTTCCCTTCTCTCTCTCCTTATTTATTTTTTGGCGGGGGGGGGGGGGAGTGAGGAGGAGGCAAGAGCCCTTCGCCCCCCCCCCCGTTTCCCTCTTTTCTTCTTATTATTCTTTCTTTCCTTTTATCTTCTCTTTCCCTTTCCCTTTTTTCCTTCTCTCTGTCTCCCCCAGCTAGGGCTGGTTTTGTTTACGAAGCGCCCGTCAGGAGAGTACACGATAGAGTACACGATAAAATTGACGATATCGTGAACTTTATATCGTGAACTTTTCACGATAAAATTCACGATATCGTCAATTTCATCGTGAAAAGTTCACGATAAAGTTCACGATATCGTCAATTTCGTGAATTTCTTCGTGAAAAATATGCGATAAAATTGACGATATCGTGCATTTCATCGCATATTTTTCACGATTTAGTCTATTCGCGATGTCCCTTCAGGGCCACCATACTTAGGAGGGGTCGAGCGGTCACAGGGTCGAAGCGCTAAGGCCGAAAAGTCAAGCAGGGTGAAAAATGGTGGCGGGCAGGGCAGGGAGGGAGAGCGGAAGGGAGAAGAGGAGGAGGGATGCGTTGTAACCTTCACATGTAGAACAGTAGAACCAGGGAGGTGAGACTTTAACTCACATGCCCTGGTAGAACATTGAATTTGCTATTCTCGTAAGATTAAACAAATATTTATTCTTCATCATCTTCATTCTCATGTCGATCGCAGTAAACAACGCTGTGTACCCGAGATGTGTAGAAATGTAGTCGGTTTAAACCGCCATTCAATTAAGATTAAACAACCGCTCTAATACAAATTGCAATTACCATTGCGAAATTAACGCAATTAGATGGGGGTTTTGTGGTTTATCTAAGTCGTTTACCATGCCCGTTTGTCGACAGAGTGATAATATAAGTGCACGGTTTGTTTATTCTTTGCAAAAGTACTTGTCAATGATGTCATTATAAATATATCACAATCAATTTATTGTTTATACAATTAACATTTGTACAGCTTTTCATGCTCTAAGTTAACATATTACAGATTTAATCAGAGGTGGGCATATTATTATAAGGTTTGAGTTCTAAGTTCAATACTTTCATGGCCCCTCTCAACTTCTTCTTTCTACATCCATGCTCCTTCATAAGTATCATTGCGTCAACACAGTTTGAATAAAAATTAGGCCAGAAAAAAAATGTTCTAAAAAATGAGGGAGAAAAGTGCCATCGGGTCCTTGGTAAACAAATTTTATCATTGTAAACAAGCTGCGTATTTCTCCATCTGTCTGTCTGTCAATATCCTAACTCTTCAAATGACTTCTATTTATGACAAAATGAGCCAACTTGATGAAAATGAGAAAAACAGAATACTAGCAACAATCGAATTAGTCTTTTACACTGAAGCCAATTTCGGCCTCCATGGACTTTGATCGACTAAAAACTCCTACGCCCTTGCCCGACGGAGGAATACACATGAAAAAAATATGAAAGGGAGCGATAGAGAGAGAGAGAGAGAGAGAGAGAAGGAGATAAATACAATCTGACAATGCTTTTTTGTTGTTTTGATTCGGTTTGACGTGTATAGGGTTTGGCCCCGCTGTGACCTACGGGGGCAGGTCGGTACACGCGCCCGATCTGTCGGCAGGACGTGCCAGGCTCAAGTGGGTCTCGTGCCTGACGCAATCCATTTCGAAAGTTTACAGTAGACTGCCCCTGTTATTTCTTGTTTGTTCCCGATTTTTTTCCCTATTTCTCAGGTAGTGGGATTGAGAAATAAACAGTCAAAATGTTTGCCTAATATCACTTCGGCTATTATAGAACCTCCGCCCCTAAACGAAACAAAAACAACAAAAAACACCAGACATCAATCATGGACAAACCCGTACCTTCGTTTATCATAACGATACAAGAATACATATGTCTGAAATATCTGAAATGTCTGAAAGTGCTTTCACCTTTTGTATTTAAAATTTCAAAAAAGTTTTTCATTTTTCATCGCATCCATGTCATACCCAAAACACATCGATCCAGAACCGGGAATACCAGCAGGAATAACAGTTACTGTTGTCTCTTTATTAGGTTTAAATAAGGAAAAGAAAATATATGCACCTGCATCATCAAGATAATGAAGAAGAAGGGAATATAATACTTTTGTCCTTGGTGTCTCCTTCCGCCATCAAACCTGATTGTTTTCCAAATTTAGCTGATGACACAAATTGGCATTTTTCCAAGTGGTATACAAAAGACTGGTCTTGGATTGTGATCAAGTACCAATTTGTGACACGTCATTTTTTTACCCGTGATTGTGTATAAAGGCTTATATTATGGCATAACAATCAATGTTTGGGTGAATTTCCTCTTCTTCTCCTCATCTTCTTCCTCTTGTTCTTCTTCATGTTTTCTTCCCTTTTTCCAATAATTCTTCTTCCTCAACTTCTTTCTCTTTATTCTTCTTCTTCTTCTATAAATTTCCCTTTCTCTATTTTCAAATTCTTCCTTCTCTTCCTCATCTTCTTTAAATTTTCTTTTTGTATTCATAAAAAATGCTCCTGCTCCTCTTTTTTTCCTTTATCTACTTCATCTTCTTCTTCCTCCTTTTATTAATTCTCTTAATTCTTCTTGGTCTTCTCATTCATCTTCTTCACATTCTCTTTCTCTTCTCTTCTCTTCATTTTCATCTTCATCTTCATCTTCATCTTCATATTCTTCCTTTTTTCCCCATGCACGTGTTTGTGTCTGTAGAAGTTATTTATTCGAAATATACGTCTGGTGTACTTTTGTCGCTATAATATTCGTTTTGGCTGGTTGAAGTTGATAAAGGCCCTATGTTTAATCTTTGTTTCATTTCTGAAAGTTTTAATTAAAAGTTACGAAATATCTTAACTATTTCAACTTATATGATTCGTAACTGATTATGTTATTCAATATTTCGAAACCTGAATTTTCTTGTATTTTGATTGACATGGCAACTCATAATAATACTAACATTCATCGATATCTAATTAAACAATACATATTCCTTTCATCAATTAATAACTTGAAGGTAGTAGACTTACAATGTCAGTCAAAGGGAATTTTAAATTTAGATTACGAAACTTTGCGAAAGAGTCACGCGATAAAACCGTTTAGCAGCCCACGTAAATGAATCAGCTGGCACCAGAGTAGTTTCTATTGTTCAAAACTTTAATATGAATATACAAATGTATATAGTCCTCACTTATTATCGAAGAGCGTGTAGGCTGTGGATTCAAATTTAAATACACACAGCAGAAACATGTATATTGTAGAACGAAAAAAGCCAAGATAGGGCATTTATAAGTGTGAGAATGTCAAACCTATACATTTTATTTAAACAATGATATGGAAATGATTTTTTTTTTATATAAATAGAATTGGTAATGTATATGAAAGGGTTCAAAACGGTTACAGGAACCCTGGACAATAGGCTTCTCAATTTTTGAAAATGAGGTGGCAGGGCTACTGCTAAATTCAATTCTATCCTTCTAAAGGTCGAAAACGTTGACGACACGGAAGTGATGCTAACGATTGCGACGACGTCGGTATAAAGAAGTAAACACGCAGAAAGAACAAGCAAAAAAGAAACAATCACCATGACAAATGAACTTTTATTCATTCCTCTTTTTGACAAAGATTTCGCAACCCTGCATGATAAACATAATAACCCATACAGCTTTGTTTTGATTTGCTCCACCATTTTTCATTATCACTTTGAAGTTAAAATATCAACCCTGGATTATGGATTTTGTTTGCTCTCTATAATTATTTACCTCCATGTTTGAACTCTGTGATTATGACAACAAACCAATGACCTTCGTCTTCTCAGGGTGCGCAACCCGTCACCATAACAAGCTGATTATAACTTCACGCTTCTCTGGATGGCGATTAGGTTTATCGTTATATATTATTTATAGTTTTGTTCTATAAGTAGCTCAAGTAGATGTACATAATGAAATGAGTCAGGTGGGTTGCGATCGTGATGATTATGACATTATGTTGATATAGTAATGATAGCTACAAAGTCCTGAAAAATGGGTCATTTTAGATCGAGGTTATAACAGACATGCATCACTGGCTGGTTGTTTGAAGAAGAAAAAAGTAAACAAACAAATTAATTAAATTGAGTGGTGAAAAAATAGAAATGGTTTAAATAAAACTTTAGAATGTGTCTCAAGATTATTGTGTTTTAAATCGTAAATTGGCATCTATGCCACGTGACTTTAATTGTTATGTGGGTGTGGTAGCCTTCACTAGCTGTGTGGCCTCGAATAACATCTTTTATTTCAAAGAACAAATAATTATGTGTATGACATATATGATGTATTAACATGATTAACTTTATAGCTTGGCAGCATATTGTGCAATATTTTATGTTTATTGGGTGAGGTAGATTTTGGATATTGATCAAATAAAACATAACAATTGATTTCATTGTATTTTAAGGACACTGACATGTCTTTGCTACAAAACAAAAGTTGACAAAGAGAGAAAGAGAGATAGAGAAATAAGGGTGGTGGGGGGGGGGGGGCAAAGGAGAGAAAGATTTATCTTTTGCAACCAAAGTTTTGGCATTATTCCATAATATCATCCTTAATATCGGTGAGTGACCCAGGTTATATTATCTCATCGGACTTCATTTGTTTTCAATACCAGCATAAAATCAGGCGAAAGTAACTTGTAAGTCCATGTGAATAGTGGTCTGGCAAAGAAATAGAGAGGGAGAGAGAGAGAGAGAAAGGGCAATAGTCCATTTTCTAGTGTAGCCCCCCCCCCCCTCCCCCACCTTTAGGGAAATTTTGTACCTATGTTTTTCGAAAAAGATATGACTCCTTGAGTTGTAGGACAATTACCCCCTTGAACAACCCCATTCAATTACCAGCGGGACAATTAAACCCCAAGGACAATTACCCTCCGAAAAATTACCCCCAAGTACAACCATCCTCCTTGGACAATTACCCCCCGGAAAATTACTCCTGGCTGACAAATACGTAGTTAAATATATCATGTGTCACAGTGTCCACGGTTATAACCTTGGGAGAAAAACTTCGATTAACAACAGTATTGATTGACATGTCATTCTGTTCCCTCTGATCTGTCTCTTTCAATGATATATTTATAACCGAAAGCTATTACTAAGTAAATAACAAAATAATCCCTCAGTGAAACCTAAATCTGTTGAATATTGCAAAGTTTGGTTGTCATAAACAGATCGATTATCATGTATTTTGTTTAGTTTTTTTATTGATATTAGTGTGCTTATAGACTAGTTTATAGAAATCTCTTCTTTTTTTTTTATCTTGATATGTTTTATTGGTCAGAAAACACATTGATTTACAAAATATGCGTTACATCGTTTCGTTTTGCACAAAAATAATGAATAATCATGTTGTTTCACACTTACAATCTTGTGGTTTCACATTTCAGTGTAACATTAAAAAACATAGCATAATACTTCTGTATACCCCGGCCGCACAGACGATACGACCACCAGACCGACACTAAATGAAAAGAGAGAGGCCAAGAAGTAAAGAACATTTATAGCCCCTCTCTCCCCCACCGGTCCGTAGTCGGCCCGGCTGCACCGCCGGGGCATAACGCATGATATAATCTGAACTTTTCTATTACATAATAGAATATAGTACATCAAATACACCACAACATGAATAAAACAAAAAAATGTAACAAAAACAAATAAATTCGTCACCGTTTTCACGAAGTGGCCTCAGTGGCCAAAATCGTTGAAATTTTTAATTTCGAGTTTTGACCGTTTTTGAGCAATGTATATAAATGTCTACAACTTCAGTAATTTTCAAAGTCTAATCTTGCTTAATTACGTCATACGTGACGTCACGAAACGTATCACAAGCGGTACAACTGGCAAACACCGTTTTCACGAAGTGGCCTCTTACGCGCAAATGTAGTCTGCTATTGATAATCGTACACGAACCGGCTCCGCGAAGCCTTTGTCACAGATGCCGGTGCTTCTGGCGGAATTGTTAGAGGAATCTGACAGCCCTAGGTAATTATTTTCACTTATTTTAAAACAATGTTATGCATCGTTCAATAATATCGTCTGTAGCAGTATAAACAAACTCATATTCTAAACGGATATCAAGTTACGAAATGGCGAGATAGGTCATTACAGTCCCACGCACTGTTTTCTGCGTGAGTTGTATTGTCGGTCTACTAGTATGCAGATCTAGTATCTAGTAGTACGTAGTACTCGCCTACTACTACTAGTACTATCAACAGAGTGCTACTAAGTATTAAGTAACACAGTATCTTAGATAAGCTTGAACATGTATAAGTGCAGGAGCAGTTACATGCAATAACAACAATGTCACGAGTCACAAGGCGAATTCGCTGAAGAGTGAAGCCCAGGCCAGGAGGGGAGATATCAATAATAATAATTTTACATTAACTATGTTAACTGATTAAGCAGTACCAGCCCAAGCCTCCAAGCCAGGCAAGGCCCAATTAGCCAAGGGCACATTTTGGTTAAAATTCAATGTCAATGTTGATATGACAATGCCAAATCATAAAATGGCAATTGCGACGTAGGAGTTGAGTCTAGGCTCGAGCGCGAGCCTAGAGTCTAGATCTACTACGTTAGTACTTACGTACTCCTAGTACTAGATTTAAATGTTACATGACCCCCTCGTAAGCTCTTTCCATGTTCATGTTATAAATACGAGACTGAGACTTGAATAGTAAAGCCAGGTATGCTTGAATGAATAAACAATTTTGTGCTTGCTAATAATTTAAAGGGAAATCCAACCATGAGAATTGAGATGAAGTGGCTTAATTTCAGCAAATGCAGAAAAAATGAAGCAAATACATTTCATGTTTCTTCCCGGTTTTACCAGTAGAATAGCCGGCTGAGAGGACCATCACTAGCACTCCCAGTGGCTGATGTCTAAGTAGGAGTTTGACGTGGAGAGCTTTTAGCATGTTGTTGAGGTACTAATGGATGGGGGGGGGGGGGTCAACCTAGCATAGGCTGGAGCGGCTTCTTATACACTCGGCTTTATGCTCATAAACACATGCCTGCTCTTAATTAATTTGCTTTAATGACAAAGATAAAGCTGATGGTATGGGAAGACGTCCACTACAAATTCCTCCCTCTTTATTGTGCATGATAATTTCATTTTGCCACCAAAGTTGTGGTTGAGCTACTTAAGGTGTACCTTTTGCCTTGGACTTAGAGGATGACAGGCTTTTTGTTTTGTTGGGGGGGGGGGGGTTTGCTTATAATAATAGTACTACCGTAGTTGCTTCTGGTATAGCGCACATGTCCGTCACGTTGTGAGGGGGGGGGGGGGGGGAGTTAGCACTAATTTGGGTTGTTTCATCCCATGTTTGCAAGACTGAGACTTAATTATGCAAGGTCTTCTTAATTGCTTTAGATAATGATGTGCTTGCTAATAAGTTAAAGGGATATCCAACCGTGAGATGAAGTGGCTTGTTTGAACAAATGCAGAAAAATTAAACAAATACTTTTCATATTTTTTCATAGTTTACCAGTAGAATAGACAGCTGGGATACGCAAGAGATGAGGGACCACTAGCACCCCCAGTGGTTGATGTCCATGTAGGAGTTTGTGCAGCTGATGTGGAGAGCTTTTAGCAAATTGACAAGGTATGTGTGGTAAGGAAATTAGCTCCAAAAGAAAAGTTATAGATTGGGAGTTGGGCTGGCGAGGGGGAGGGGTCAATCTTTAGCAAACAAATGAACTATTTTCATTTACATAACAATGATCCATGGACAAAACTATGCTGGGAAGTAATTTTCTAATGTGCACAAAGTGGTGGGGGTGCTAGGAGGGCCCTCCAAAGATGACGGGTTCCCAAACACTCAATTTTTTTTCATAAACGCATGACTGATCTTGCTTTGAAAGGTTTTAGGCAGTTGATGGTATTGTAAGGCATCAAACACAAGTTCCTCGCTCTTTAATGTGCGTGACAGACATTCATTTTGCCAACATGTCATGTTTGAGCTACTTATGGTGTATCAACTTACAAGATGACAGGCTTCATCTTATATTTTGTATTTTTCTTATTGTCTTTTTTTCATAGGGGGAAGGGGGTGAAGAAGGAGAGTTACACTAATTTGTGTTGTTTCATCACAGAAAAAATAAAATAATATGCATTAACCTGATGCCTGTAATTTTTTGAAGAGATGCGATTTTAAAATCATATCATCCCAGTATAGCTTCCTGTACGAGCTGTGTTGGTGGTTTTCTGCATCCATCATGAGTTATCAAATATATTCTCCTTTTAACCCAGCATCTTCACCCTCTGCCCTTGAACTGATTGCTTTTCCAATACCACGGTTTGGAGGTCAGACCAAACGACTGACAGACTGACCGACTGAATAGCTAAGTCCCCTCAGTCATCAAAGGTAAGTTTTAACCTAATTTGTTACATTTTATATTGTTTATATATGAAATATTTTTATAATTTTGACTGGCTTTAATGGGAATATTATAGTATTAATGACTGCTTTGAGAGAAATAGTTGTTTTTATACGCTCAAGGGAAGGTTAGAATTGTGCTATTTCCCCGAGGCGTGCCGAGGGCAATAGCCCAATTGTAACCTTCCCGAGAGCGTATAAAAACAACTATTTCTCGAATATTAAAGCAGTCATTAATACTTTTATATGCCAAAAAAAAATAGACTAAAAAATAAAAAATTAAAAAACTTTTGTCGAAGATGGGATTCGATCTCTTGCGTACAAAATGTGATGTAACTAAAGTCAGCGCCTTAAACCGTTCGGCTATCGCGCTCTGTTACCATACTTAACAGTTTTCTCTAATATATACATGTACATTAAAATGAATTGAAAACGGCTTCGCGTGATTGATGATTCGCGGCTACTCCATTAATCAGGCCCTTCTTTTACTTTTGCAATGCATATTGGCACGAACTTAGATCAAGATCTATCGGCAGATGTTGTTTTTTGTTTTTGGAAGTTTATTTTTGTCTTCATGTCAACAATGCAAGATAAAATTGTCGGTAAGATCGATCGAGATTCAATTGTATTGAAATTACCGACCAATTCTTCGCACACGTACGGTATCCTCGATCGCTCAAACCATTTTTTAACATGTAAACCTATGGGGTTACCATGGAGACTGAACTATTTTCCCAATAACCATGGTTATTGGAAAAATAGGTCTGTTTTTACAGGAACAGTTAAAGTTTATGAATGTAATTTCGACCAATCAGATCGCTGGATTACTTAAGTGAGGTATATAATGAATGATATTATACGCTTGACTAACTTTGAATATTGATCCTTATTGAGTGGTCTTTCTGAAAGTTGATATAATAAAGTTTCTTTCAATCTGGCAGACAAGTACATGCAAGTGCATTCATTGTTACTTACTGGGTTTATAACATTCATCACAAATTTGCTGATAACCTGCAGATTTTATATCTTCTTTAGATATGAACATATCAATTCAATGATTGACAACAAACCCAGTAATACATATGGAACCCTATCATATCATCTTCAGTGGTTGATAAATACTGTATGTCCGCTACATTTTTTATTGAAATGGAATACAATAGTACCATACAGACCATGGAGTATGCTGTCACAATTTTTTTAAACAATATACCAATCCTCCCAACCTAAAAGTGTTGAACACAGGAAAGCCATTCATATTTTTAAATAGGAGTTATACCACTCTGATTTCCTACCAGGAATTTAGTGCCACAATGTCACAAATTGCATTCTAAGTAAATAAATGGTGCAACAGTATTTATAAAAACAATTGCAAATCTGCTTTTCTACTCGGTGCATGCTTCACTTTTTTTCTGTTAAAAGTAGACCTTAAATTCATATTCTGATTTTCATTTATAGTTACTGTATATTTCAAAATATCAATTTAGGACAGAGTAAAATCACTTTTTATTTAATACCCGTTTCTAGGTTTCATTCCTGTTTTATGAAATAAAATTACTATGTCCTCTCTACTTATCATTGAACAGATTTATTGATTTCTTGATTGTAACAATCTTTTGTCAATTACCTCTTAGGATGGACAAACATACAGAAGTTATTGTTAGATGGGATCGTGATGGAGAGATCAATTGTGGCAAGAAACGAGATCTTCGATATAACGGAAGGCTTAGGGTGGGTTCAAGAGTCACTATGAGCTAGATGGATGTGGACTGGACGGGGACTGCAACGCTGACAGGAGACTCTGACTCCGAATGTGCCTCCATTTAGAGGTTTTGTGGTCTAGTGGATAAGTCGTTGGACTGTGGATCACAGGATCCATGGTTCAAGTCCCGCCACAGCAGTAATGTCTTTTGGCAAGATATTAATCTACATTTGCCACTCTGCTGTGAGCACCGAAAGCGGCTGCCTAGCAGAGCCAGGGTAATAGTTGGAGCGCCTTGAGCATATTGTTATTATTATTTTGACAGTGACAACCTCCCTCCTTCCTCACTAAGAACAGCACAGACTAAGGTCATCCATCATATGAAAGTTGCATGTAAGAAGTTTTAATCCCATAAACTTACAGTGTTGTATGTTTTTAGAAGGATTTGGCATGTAGGACTAATATTAATTGCTAATAGTTTATATTTCAAAGGGCAATCCAACCTTTGTAACAAGTTGATTTATGTTAAAGCAGAACAAAATGAGTGTAATAGACTGGTGAAAGTTTGAAAGAAATCAGACATAGAATAAGAAATAATGTTTGAAAAGTTAGATTACAACATCTATGTAAATCTCAGATCTGCAATTTTATGAGGCAACAGGGACGTATGCAGCTGACAACTTTGTATGTCATACACAAAAAATATAAATAATTAATGATTTTCTTTTAAGCTCCTCTTCCATTGTGGCAGTACTCAAACTATATTGTAACCCTCCCTCCCCCTAATCAGTGGCCTTGTGAATTTGCATTTCAGAATTTACCAAGATCACCGGTACCCCCCTTCTTTATAGAGCTACCATGTTGTATTTTTTGCCATGAGTGTTGGCTACAGTTAAATAAGTTGCAATTTTGATATTCAAACATGATTCATTACACCGGAGTGTTGGCTCAGTCAGTAGAGCGTCCGCCTCACAACCGGGAGGTCGTGGGTTCGAATCCCGGCCGCGTCATACCAAAAGACGTTAAAAGATGGGAGTTGTTGCTACCTTGTTTGGCGTTCAACAATAAGGGATAGAGCAACGTCGATCTGGCGCTGCTCAGTGGCTGCCGGGCTCACGATCAATTGGGCAAAAAGAATTTCCGTTTCGGTTTAATAAAATTTTGAGTGAACTATTAGGCTATTATTATTATTATTATTATTATTATTATTATTATGATTTATCAATTTTTAATGATTGTACATGTAATTGTGAAATGAACTGTACAAAAACGATTCCAGTTATATTGCAAAGAAATAAAAGCAGTCACAATCAAGACGAAAGTATTAATCTTAAGATTTGATTTCTTTGTGCTATTCAACATTTATTCTTATTTAGTTAGATTTGTTTATAGGAGAAATGTGTCTGAGAGAGTAATGTACTAAAATGATAATGACTTATGTGACAACAAAGAGGGGTAATAAACGACAAAAAGAGAGATAAAGAGAGAGAAAGAAAGAGAAGGAGGGGGATGTTCTTGTTTGCATGAGATAGCTAGAGAGGAGAGAGAGAGAGAGAGAGAAAGAAAGAATTGAGAAGAAGTTGTACATAGTGCTTGGTGTGCCCCCCCCCCCCCAAACAAAAAGTATACAAATATGCTATTGATCATGGACAAAAATATTCAATTAAACTTAAATCACATATGAAGCAGGACAGTATATACAATTTCCATAACAGGCATTCAGAGTCGCTAACAAATTATTGCATTTCCTGCATTATGTGAAGGATTCAAGATGAATTTCTGGATGGGGCAGAGTGATGCGAGTCTAACATTGAATATAGTGCTGTGATTTCGAGGAAACAGAATCAGCTAGGTATGACAAATATAGTTTTATGGGTGGGGGGGGGGGGGGTACGCAAATGGGCATTGCTTTGCACAGCGCGCACGTCAACTGGGACGGTTCGTAAAAACGAAATTTCACATAACCAACAGGGGAAACGGGGCCGCGTAAGCTGCGGGGCCACTACGTGAAGACGAGCCTAAGCGTGGATGTCAAGTTTTTCGTTTTCACGAACCGTCCCCTGACTGTCCTCTGTGATTGAGGTCTAATTATTGTTTAAATAAACATTATTTCCACGTAAAACTTATATCATTTCATTCTGTAGATAGTGTACTATCAAGATATCCAAAAAAATGAATACCATCACATACTTTTTCCCCGTGAAAACAGCGATTGTAAAAAAGTGAAACTTTAAACGCGTTTATCTCAAAATTTGTTTCTGTACGCTAAAACGCTCTTGGGACACTTCGTGAAAACGGTGACGAATTTATCCCTGAAACGTTTTGCACATAATATATAACATTATCATTATGCAACACGGAAATACTTTTACTGCAGTGTCACAGTGCCATCGGTTTATATTTGCATTACCTTATTATATCTACTAAAAAAAAGTAGATAGACCTGAAACTTATGTATACATCAGTCACACTGACAAGACCGACACCGGAGCGGCAACAGACCGACACCTGAGCAGCAACAGAGCGACAACAGAGCGGCAACAGCCGACCCAGACCGACACTTGAGCGGCAACAGACCGACACCGGAGCGGTAACAGAGCGGCAACAGAGCGGCAACAGAGCGGCAACAGAGCGACAACAGAGCGGCAACAGCCGACCCATATGCAGACCGACACCCGAGCGGCAATAGACTGACACCGGAGCGGCAACAGAGCGGCAACAGAGCGACAACAGAGCGGCAACAGCCGACACTAGACCGACACCCGAGCGGAAACAGACCGACACCCGAGCGGCAACAGACCGACACCGGAGCGGCAACAGAGCAGCAACAGCCGACACCAGACCGACACCCGAACGGCAACAGACCGACACTGGAGCGGCAACAGAGCGGCAACAGCCGACACCAGACCGACACCCGAACGGCAACAGACCGACACCCGAGCGGCAACAGAGCGACACCGGAGCGGCAACAGAGCGGCAACAGAGCGACACCAGACCGACACCAGACTGAACAGAACATTCCATTACCCCCCAATGGCCAATAATCGATCAAGGTGGAGTCGGCCCGGCGGTGTGACTGAGCTATTAATGTGATCACTTTTTAGCCACACTCATCAAAGAAGATAATCTAGATATCAAAAAGTTACACACCTATCAATTTTTGGGGTTGTCTTCTGGAAAAAAATTGCATAAGTTCGGAATGGAAACAATATCTACATATAATACGAGTTATCAAATACAATTAGAACAAAATTGAAGAGGAAATTTAATAAACGTTTACTATTGCGATGGCATGCTTATGAGTGAGATATGGTATTTGTTTTAAAACTATAGGCTTTTTGCATGCTAATAGAAGAACGAAATGAACTTTTACACCCTGACTATAGAAATTGCATGATCTTACGATTCCAGATACAATAATGTACATTGTGTTTAGCGGTAGTAAGAATTCCATTTTTCATTTGATGATTGTAAATAAATTAGCAACATTCTCTCTCTCCCCCGCCCCCGCCCTCCTTCTGATTACAAGCATGTCGTACTTCCTCTTTAAAACGAAGTATAAATCAAAAGTACATTGTAATAAGATACGTTTATGAACTTGAGTTACGGAAATACGTTCTTGAAGACGTCTTGACACTGTATAAGTATTATGAGAAACATTCACGCGATCGCTTCATTATAGGTTACCATGGTCACCGTAAACAGAAGAAGCAAAATAGCGATTACGAAGATTTTTATTTTTCGTTTTTTTTTTTTTTAATACATTTTACAACGTGTTGATACTGAAACGTTGCTTTCGAAATGATTTTTAAAAACACAATACCACTGACAACAGTGATAACTTTCTTCATAATGCAGAACGTATGATCGGGCCGACTCAGTTTAAAACAATTAATCTAATTATTATACTGTCCCTTCACATGAAATACTTGGTGAGGCATTCGGGTCTCGTTCTATATAGTTCGGAAGAATGTCACTTTCTGACCTCCAATGCAGGACGATATCAATAATATTTATATTCACTTCTTTTAAATTATAAAGTAAACAAATATTGATTCGTAAAACAACACTTCACAGTGAACAGCATACATGTGCTGTATAATAATCTTTTAGGAGTTGTTAGTTGACGTGCTTTTGATAGCGTTAAAATGCGTGGGAAATATTTGTGGTTGATCTACTGATGATGATAAGTTAGAGATTATCGTCTGCGTGCATGCATTCTCCCGCCAAGCCACAATGCCGCCATGTGTTATGGATAATTAGATTAGGCCCGTCACAAGGGATGGTTGTGATGATAATTGATGATAAAGAAGGCAACTTTTGGAGAAGTTGTTTTTCATTAATTGATGAACAGACATTTGCCCTTCGCTAGTTCATATATAACTTGAAAGATTTAAAGAGGGGAAGGTGTGAATTTTTTTGTTAGACCCCTACTTAAGAACTTCTGTAAGGACAAAGTATCATTTCCAGTAACCATTTTGTATACATTATAAGCATAACAGTGCATACATGGCATCATAAAACCATAATAATAAGCTCTTCTGTAAGAAAATAATAATCTTTTTAAAACACAACAACCAAAGACAAATGCGAAATCTAAGAATTACTTTATCACGAGTGTGAACAATAATATTAATGATATATACTTAATCATGAAAACGATGCTAAAATGCTTAACTCGTTTCTCGCTTTCTCACTTTATCACTTTCTCACTTTCTTTTTAAACGTCTATACCGCTGAGTATATATTTTGTTTGGATAGCGTGTCTGTCTTTCGAAACAAAAACATGAAGGGATGGAGTATGGGGATCGGTTTAAGCCATGACACTCGTTATATTCATATCAATAACAGACGAAAAGCTGTCGGTCTCTTTGCACCGGTTATCAGAGATAATAAACACATTCTGAGATCGTATAGAGTTCAAACCAATATCAACCTATACATCCTGCTTGAATTTTGGAATGAGAAAAACAACATAACAAATAATAAGTATAAATTATTAAGAAAATATATTAATTCTAGCCGAACTTATTCCATAGGTGAAAAAAATAAATCTAATGTATACTATCATGCTCAAAATATGGCAAGCGGTATAGAATGTATTTACATTTAAAACAAAAAGGTTTTCAAGAAAAATATATCCAATTCAAATGTACTTATGACAATTCGGTCGGGTATATTTGGCTTATCAATTCACACTATTTTTGTTCTGATTGTCCTCTTCAAAGTAGAGGTAATTAAAATAAAACAGTGGTCAAACATCTGGTCGACAACCTTTCATGACGTCAAGATGATGATGATAATTGTTAGACATGTGAGCTCATCTTCCCACGGTCGCAAAGGCAAATGACCAGTGGTATGAATGTTATATCCATGGGCTATTTTGTCCTCTTATTTCATCATAATTCATTATCAAAAAATTCATTTCGAATAAAAAAAAAGGGAAATATATCTCGACATCACCCCCCCCCCCTCCCCCACCTTAACTTGACTTGGTCGTGTTTGAAATTGTGATATTTGCATCAGATTATACTGACAAATTTATCGTTCAAAATAGGATTCTAGACATAACTAAATTGTATAAACACAAATGTCTCTATTTCAAAAATAATCATTGAAAACAGCATAAACTATAAAAAATAATACTATCAACAATTCATGACAATCTTTAGAATCCTCATCTTCTCGATAAAAATAAATGCATCGTTATCCGGTTATTTTCTATGCATTCGCAAAATGGAAACAATAGTATTACTAACTTCTTTACTTTTGTTAAATATGTGAAGTCTTAAAAATAATACCTCTCTTATATGTATACTGTATGTATTTCATCCTTTGCACAAGCTGCGCCTTGAGCATTTGACTGTCAAGTGGATTTGGCGCCTTATAAATCTTATGTATTATTATTATTATTATTATTATTATTATACTGAATAGGGAATCAGTTGAGTGTTTTAATCTGCCCCCCCCCCCCCCCTCCATACCCGGCTCCGCCCTCCTGAATATAAATCCCAGGAAAGTCTCTCTCGCAGGCACCACCAAGCGTTCCGTTTATCATCCATATCACAATTATGTTTGATTTGCATTGCATTAAACTTTCATAAAGCCATTAGACACCGGTTTAGAAATACCCATTGCAATGGCAATCGGTGTCATTTTATCACTTTGTATTCATGGGACTTTATCCACATGAAATGATCATTGAGTCTCGGAAGAGCTTTGGAATACTTTTTAGTTATCATTTCCATCGGCTCTTTGACGACTAAAGGTGTTTGAATTCGTAATTTTCAAATTAAATCCCTTTCCGTTTGAGATTGATGTGTCATGTTCTGAGGCGAAATTTCAAAATGATTTATTTCGGCTTAGTTTCGTTCGTGATGGTTTATAACAAATATAATTGCACTGAAACATATAACAAAATAAAAAACGTCTCAAACATGACTGTGCTCAAGATAATTATAAGTTTGTTTCTCTTTATTCAGTCGGGAACGGGGTAAGTTTCGAGCCAATTTTTAGTCATTTTATATTTACTAAGGAGAAAATAGTTGCTGAATATCCTTTTGATAACATAATAGTCATTGGGTCATGACCGGTTCGAAATAATAAAGACTCTTTTTTTTTTACCGCTTTCAGAATCTCAAAATCTTTTTCGCACTCTTTGTTTTATTTTGTAATGATATCACACTTTATACGCTGATTGATCTCTTTAGTGAATCCTCTAACATTGATATCAAGGTACAAAAGAAGTGGTCATTTAGGCGTGTAACCACCCGGCTCTTTGCAATATCATCTTTCTCACAACATCCGTTTTTGTATTAATGTTGACCCTTTACCGTATTCTAATTTGTAATTTGCCTGCTTTGCGCCTATGCATCCCCTTCTCTTCCCATTTCTCTCGACCTCTCATTCATTGCCCAACCCAATCTCCCTTCCCTCCTTTTCCCTCCCTCTCTCTCTCTCTCTCTCTCTCTCTCTGGAGTCTTAAGTAGTTGAATGGGTATGGGGAGGAGCCATCTCAAGGTATGGCAGAATGTAAATTGGGTTCCAGGAATGAAAAGTATGGGGTGGGTCCTATCTGACTTCTATTGGGAGAGAATAGGACGTTGAGGGGGTTTGGGCGGGGAGGAGAAGGGGTGGGGGTGGGGTTGGGCATTCCGTTAAAGTGCTATACCTACGGGGGAGTTTGCTGGGATGGAGCCATCTCAAGTCAGGCGGGAAATTAAATACATTGTGTCACAGGGATGCAAACTTTGGGGTGGGTCTTAACTGAGTCTATCGGGGAAGCTTCGGGTGAGACGGTGATGGTGGTGTAAAAAAAAAAAAGAAGGCCGGGGTTGCCTGCGCCTGTCGTCTGCATAGCCTGCAGCCAGTATATAGCGTTAGCTACAAAGCTATGTCCTATGTTTTAAATACATTCAACAGTCCACCCTTACCAGTTTTAACATGATTAAAACAAAATGTCGATGGTTAATTTCCATGCCTTATTGACTCTGAACAGTCCCATAATGTCCTTCTCCCTTCTGTAAACAACTTTTAAGTTGCAAACCATGATGGGCAGGGTTTTGTTTATCATAATAGGGGCACTCAACTTGCACGAGGGAAAACACAAAAAGTCTTTCACATTCAAGTCTATTGGAAAATACATTCTGATAGGGGCTTACACCTCACATGCATACCCGAGCAGAATCGGCAAGTGCTCAATAAACACCCTCATGCTTGGGAAAAGAGCTTCATTAGGTTATTTGTTTATTTAATTGTATTGATTGACAGGGTACCTATTGATATCGAACATATTGGATGCTCTTTTTCAAATACAGTCAAGGCTGCTTCTTGTCCTAAAATCGTTGATCTCTGAGGAGGATTTTTTTTTGTGGGGGGGGGGGGGGGGATCCGCGCATGAGGGGGGCCTCAACCATCACCCCGGACACGACAGTGTTACATTATTATACCATTCCCTTTCACCAACTATCACCTCTCCTCTGTCCATCTCATATAAGTTGGATTCCGATCAATCGTCCATCTTCACACCTATGCTTGTGTCAATCTGTGAATAATCGTATTTCTTGTCGAGGTTATAGGTTCCTGGCTCCTACGGATGCTGACGACATTCGTCTGCTCTGTTTCACTCCGCTGTCTCTCTGGGTTTGTAGTAATATACCATATTAATTCTTGTCCAAAATAGGAAGAAAGTGTCCTAATAAAGTTTGCCTCATATCTACCCAGAACTGTTTATTTATAAGTGAAATATATTAGGTATCTCCTTCTTAAGTTTCATGATACATCCTTAATCATGGCATGCAGAAAATTAACGACACAAGAAAGATTGCCACAGAGTTGTCTACTGCCGGTCTTCTAATATTTTGATGTCAACGATATTAAACAAAATTTGAACTGTTTCTATTACATGGACACCACTTTGTCAAGACGGACATAATCTTCGGCGACACCGGCTCAATAGGGACTTCCCCTGCTGTCTAGATTTACACCATTCCATTGCTAGTACGCCATAATTCCGTTCCCTGGATGCAGCATGCTTACACTCTAAGGTCCGCCAGAGATTGGCTGCGACGCGCCCCGTGGCGCCGCGTGAGACATACATCTGGATCTCCGTATACTCAGCTGCACGCAGTACGACCGGTTCAGGAGGATAGACAGGTCGTATATTGGGGCCCAAGATGGGTTGAGTGCGATATTTAAAAAAAAAAAGTAAAATGATAGATAAAATTAGAAAAACAGAACCGATGATAAGAGAAAGAAAGACAAGAGATATAGGTGGGACAGAATGAGAAAGAGAGCGAGAGCGAGAGAGAGAGAGAGAGAGAGAAAGAAAGGGGGGGTGGGCTGGAGAATAGATAATGGTCATTTCCGGGCTTTATAAAAGTAATGAAGATCCACCAGAGTAGATTAAGGAGCCTCGATCGTAATAATCCCCAGATCATGTCTGAAAACGTGTTGCCTTACCCACCTATATCCATCCTGATATTACCCTGGGGACGGTATTCATCTTCAAAGATTCACGATTGTGAATCAGTGTCTACAATTTTTCGATAAGGGAATTCAACCACTAATCTTGTCTCCAAGTAGAAATGACACGAACTGTGTTCTAAGCATGCATGGGGAAACTAATTTTCTTCAAAAACAGAACAACATGGCAATGAAAATAAACTAACAAACAAACATAACACACTGGAAGCGCCATCTCAAGCTGCTCTGTCTTCCACTCATCATCTAGAGCCCAATGCTATGTGAAACTATTATCAAATCAAGATTCAGTACATGTCGAAACATGACTGTGTAGATGTTTGTGATGCACGCTCTTGCAAAAACTATCTTGTGTCGAATCAGCGCCTTGCCAAAGACAACATTAGAATATTTAGTGTACGATGCCTCACAATATTTTTAGCGACCCTCAACTCATCTTTAATGCACCGTTTCAAGGTTAGTTATATAGGTTTATTTAAAAAAAAAAATCTTCAGACTATTCCTAATTTTGAAAACAGAACGATACATTTCAAGGATATCAAACAACGTATGAAACCAAATAAAGAGATACAATTAACCTATAATTATAAATAGAGTGATGACCATTGTTCTTCTACAATAAAGAAATAACACCCATGAGGGTAGGTGCAAGCTACCCGCAATTTAAACTAAGGCAAACGAGCATCTAAACCTGAAAAATAGAGTGATAAAGAAAGACCCTCATCTCAGCGCATGGATAGGTAATAAACAGATTTCTAATCAAGTTTGTCATTTTCTTTCTTGGATAGGAAAATATTCACAAATCGCTAGGAACAGCCCAAGCAAACTAAAAACAAACAAGCAACAAATGAAAATGAAAACGACAAAAAAGTGTTGACCTAACGAATAAAAGAGATACTGTAATTCGTATAACATGTAACTTGTTTTAAAATGGAATGCCCAGCGGTATTCCATAGTGAAATAGATATAACAATGATGTAATATCAAACATGTATTTCTTTGTATATTGGGTGTATGATTTTAGCACACGTTTCATTGCATCAATAAACGTCATCAAAAAATGCATTTTCATCTTGGTCAACACGGAATAATAACCTTCTTCATCTAACACCTGGAAAATGAATAGGTTTGTCACGCTATAATAATTCACTTGTTTGCAGAGTGTTGATTTGCACGCAACTCTTCGACTAGATCAATAATATCCTATTCATGTGTAATGGCTACAGGGTAAAACAAAAAAAGCATGGTTTAAAGCCCCATTAAAGCACACTTTGCCACCGGTGAGTCAAGCATCCCTCTTTTCCCCTTTACTTAACAGACAAACGCCCCATGCATGAACACCCCCCCCTCTCTCTCTCTCTCTCCCTCTCCTTCTCTCTCTCTCTCTCTCTCTCCCCTCTCTCTCTTTGATCATGCCTCTCTTTGAGCACCCCTCCCTATACGATCCGTCTATAGCGCCTTCTCCATGTGTGTAGAATGTTATCCATTCACCTATGGTTCAACCTTTTCTTCCTTGAAATTTGTTTCTAATCGACATCGTCCCTTTAACCATTGAAAATCACCTAGATTGCAAAATTCAATCATTACCTCAATATTTGATTTCCGCCCCGAGTGGAATTCCTTTCAGATCGATAGCGGTAAACCATCCAACCGGTATCGATCCGAATCAAAAGCAAGATGGGTGTTTCTGATTTACATTTTCCCGATTGATTTCTATATAATTGATTGTTTGATAGAAAGGCCAGGAGGCAAAGGGCAGTCATGATATAACATCTGTTTCTTTTCTTTATAGTCATCCGAGAGAACCTTGAGGGGTGGATTGGTTTCATGTCCACTTGACTTTAATTTTGTTTAATTAAATGGCGTGTACGTGACAACGAAGCTTTCCTATAGTGTGCTTAAAAGATCAATTCATTAGAGCACAAACGATCATACCCTGATGACTTTTTGAAAATAATATCATGGAACATAATTATGTAATGCCCTTTTGAAATGCTTTACACGAATACAATCTGCTATGGCTACGCATGAGTACAAATCTAAACTGTAAAAAAGGAGGAGGCGGCAGGGTAGGGGGTTAAACTGCAAATAATAAATAAATTGAAACTCGATTTATAAGCATGGTTGAAATATCATGACGCAATTATTGGATGACATTTGTCACGGAACACATAGTATCGTTATCATATAATTCTACGATTTATATGCACCAACTTCGAAAGGTCATGGCTATTGGTAAAAACAATTCCATGTAAACCCAAGCATTGTGCATTCTCTGTTATTGTATAAAGTGATTCTACTGTAACCATGGTAACTGGACTGCATGAAGGGCATACGTGCAGTAAACTTTTTACGTCACAAAATAAGGTTGGGTTGAGACCAGAGTTGAGACGACATGAATTTGGTAAAGGTGATGGTAAAACTGACGACGAAGACGATGATGACGATGATGAGGAAGACGATGATACTAGATATGATGGTGTTACTGTTGCTCCTGATGATAACCATGGTGATAGTGATGATAACAAATAATAATGATAAGATGATGACCTCTATTTTCCAGCGTCTCTTAAAGATAAAAGAAATCATAAACATACATGAGAGTAATGGATGTTCTGATTCAAATACAGTCTGCTACTTGTCCTAAAATCATTGGTGTCTGAGGAGCAATGTCCTGCGACAGTCGTGAGACAGTCGTCGGACAGTCATAAGATTGTTTGACTTATAAAAAGCTTCTGATGTCCACAACAAGATATTAAACGCACGGCAGTCGCTAGACTGTCTCAACACTGTCGTACGACAGACTCCATACAATCACATCATCCCCCGGAAAACTACCCCCAAGGATAATAACCCCGGAAATCTTCCTTCAAGGACAATTACCCCCGGAAAATTACCCACCCCGATAACAAATACCTCCCACCCCCGATAATTACCCCCTAGGACACTTAACCCCCGGACAACCAAGGACAACCACTCTCGCGAAAAATTACACCCCCCCCCCCCCGCCATATTATTACCCCCTGTTCAGTAAAGGGGAAATCCACCCTGATAGTAGGTTGGGAGGGGGTATATAGGGGGTAATTTTCAGGGGGGGGGGGTAATTGTCCTTGGGGGTAATTTTTCCGGGGGTAATTTTCTGTGAGTAATTGTTCTTAGGGGGTGATTGTCCAGGGTGGCATTGTCCTAGAACCCTCCCCTCCATTGACAAATGATTAGTGCAATTATTTAGTATTGATCCAAATCAAGGGAAAATTCTGTTACGAAATTGGGAGGGCAGGATAGATTTGTTTACTTGGAAAGTTTAGTGTCGAGAAATAAATCCAGCCCTCTCAATTCAGACAACCCTGGTTCTGCCCCTATACCCACCTGCTATTCTTCCGCGCATAAATATTTATCCGATAACAAGTGAGGAGAAAACAATTATCATATGACGATGTTTCTTTTAATATCTATCCTAATTATCGAAACTATCTCAAGCTCTTAAAACACTGCAAGTCTGGACATGTCCACATTTGAGCACAATCGAAATGAAAAATCTTCCATGCAGTTTCTGTTTTGTTATTTCAAAGTTCTTTCAACTTCGAGATGAATATCTCATTCCGAGGTATTATCGTATCATATTTTGTAATGACGATGAATAATTCATTATTGGGGAAGCCATAATGAAACAGATACGTAATACGTTACAGTCATATCAAAGTAAAACATTATTTTGAGAGGAAGTCATGAACGAATAAAAGGAAGAAAGTAAACAATGATTAGACAAGCCAATCAACATCATTGAGACTATCATGTGATGGGCGTGTTTTGTGAAAGAAGTATTACCATAGCGACATTAACATATTGGTTACTGTCTTCATGATTGTACACAATGTAAACATAACACGCCCTTACAGAATATATATAAAAATTCAATGCTTTTTAATAGGCTATATCACTGATTATCTGAATAGGGGAGGGGAGGGGAGGGGAGGGGAGGGGGTCTGACAAAATAAATGCAGACGGAATGCTTTATGCAGGTATTATTTTCTTTTGATGTCATTTATAAAAATAATGAACAGGGGCCCCAGCAAAGAACCTTGAGGCACACCTTTCGTAGTTAATCTTTCATCAGAAAGGACATTATTTACCGAAGTTCTTATTCTTCTGTTTGATAAATAGTGTTTGAACCACTGTAATTCTACACCAATTACACCCATAGATTCAAGTTTAGATACAAGGATTAGGTGATCAACCATATCAAATGCTTTTTGCAAGTCTACAAAAATTGTTCCAATGTAATTACCTTTATCGATAGAGTAAAACCAATCATCTGTGACTGCGGCTAGTGCTGTCACGGTGGAGTGTTTTGGACGAAAACCTGACTGATTTTGGGAGAGCAAGGAATGACACTTTAAATAATCAAGCAATTGTCGCTGAACGAACGACTCTTTCCATAACTTTAGAGGCGCAAGGCAACAGTGAGATCGGCCTATAATTATTGAAATCAAGTTTATCTCCTTTTTTGTGTATTGGTATTACTTTTGCGACTTTCCATTTGTCAGGCACAACCCCTTCCGATAAAGATTTGTTGATTAAAAAGGTAAAAGATTCACTCATTTCAGATATTGACTCTTTAAGAATATACATAGAAATTTCGTCTAACCCGACGGACTTTTTTGTTTTCATTGACATTACTTGTTTCAAGACATAAGATTGAGATACATTAACAAATTTAAATTTTCTGTCAGAAACCTTTTCACCATGGGAATAAAGCCGGTTATTAGCCCTTGTGTTATTTGTGCATACATTTGTCGCTATATCTGCAAAGTGGTTATTAAACTCATTCGCTATTGCACTTGAATTTTCTTTTGGAAAAGTGCTGTTAGAAGAATTACAATTACCCATTAAACTTTTGAGTGTTGTTCAAGATATATTTCTATTGGTGACTTCAGATAGTTTATCACATATGTGTTTACGTTTGGATTTTCTTATCTCGGTGGTAACTTTATTTTTCATGCGTTTATACAGTTTCCATAAGTCATCACTGTTTCTCTTTTTGGCTTTCAGTTTTGCTTTATCTCTCTGTTTCATTAAAGTAAGTATTTCACTATTCATCCATGGGGAGGGTTTTTTTCTCACTCGTCTTGTCTTTAATGGCATATGCTTGTTAACTACTTCCAACAGCAACTTTTCCCATTCACTAACTGCATCATTTATATCACTAAACTCTTTTACTTTCTTCCGGTTTTGTTTACGCAAATCAGACCTGAAAGCTTCTAAATCTACGTTTCTCGACTTTCTGAACGATACAAATGTTTCACTTTGGGAAGTATATGTTTACATTTCCACACTAAGTAACTGATATAATGGTCACTCATACCATTTTTTAATAACACCAAACGATTCCACCTTATCGGGATAATCCGTTAACATATGGTCAACAAGTGTGCAGGATCTATCGGTTACTCTTGTATACAATGTATCATTTACCTGTTTCAAACAATATATATCATTTATTTGATTATAGACTTTCGTATTTCCTTCAAAAGGTTTTTTCGTGATATCACAGTTAATGTCACCCATAATAATGAGTTGCCCATTGAGACCATTTGCAAAAACCAAAAAGTCCTCATAGTGATTAAAAACCTCGACTTTTGAATTTGGTGGTCTATACCAGTTTACAAAAATAATTGGCTTCGTGTTCTTCAAACAAACTTGTATGCACAATGCTTCTAAACATTCAAGAGAATCATGATTAACTAAGTTGATATGAATAGACTCATGGACGTAAATGGCCACTCCACCCCCATTTCTATCCCTATCTTTTCGAAGTAATGAGTAATGGGGTATGTACATTTCACTGTCTGCAATAGAGCTGTCTAATCTAGTCTCATTCGGAGCAAGAACTTGTATTTCATTTTCAAACATGATTTGCTTGATTTCTTCATGATATTTCAAAAGACTTACAATATTCAGGTGGACAAATTTAATCCCTTTACTAGAAAGTTGATCATATTTTAAAGATATGTTCTCACCAGATTTACATGAGGGATCTATGTTATTAGAATCGTCGACGTCGGACTCTGAATTATTCACAATATAATTTGGAAGATGGTTTAAAAGACATCTTGAACACTCCCAATTTACAAAATGCTCATTAGGGTCATCGTAACTCTTTACAGAGATTTCTGAACATGATATGTGTACCCAGTTCGGCAAGAGGTACAGAGAAGTGCTTTCTGATTTGCTTTAACACATTTACTACAGCGAACGCATGGAAATTGTTATACCATTTCAACAACAAAAAAACGAAAACAAAAAACAAAAGTTTTTAAAAAAAGTATACAAAATACACTAAAATACTACTAAACAAAACTTAATTATGTAAGATACGTATATAAGAAGCTTGTACTGTGCACACCACAACATGACGCATGAAGTTTAACCAACATTAATCATATAACGCACAATTATTGATTAAGCACCCGAAGAGAATTAAGGTTTAAAGCTGGGCGTAGAAAAGATAATTATAGGCCAGGAATTGCTCTGCAAGTCTTCATCAAATACAATCACATGCTCCCAATATAACCGTGAGGCAGTGCGAGACAATTATTTAACATATAGTCCTGAGGGATAAAGTGGATTGCCAACAAAATGTAATTGTATTGGAATAAGCTGATACCAACAATGCTTTAACAATATATATATATAAACGGAAAGTCATACTAAAGAAAGAGTGTAAGCACGATGGCTTAACTTTAAACAAAGTGTAGAGAAAACAAACACCAACGCAACTCGATGCATGGCCAGTCCACTAACCATCGACTGATCATGCTTATGAAGACGACGTTAGTTTGCTGATATCGGTCATCTGTGTAAGAATCACACGGCGTCCATCAGTGGTCAAAACTATGATTCGGCCATCTTGAGTCCAAATCGCTTTCAATTTTTCCTTATGTTTTGACTTTATCTCCCGAAAGAGTTTTCCTCGCTCTTTCGTCAAATTCTCTTGTATGAAAATGGGCGTCCCTTCCAAACCTCTGAGTTTCCTTCTTGCCTGGTAGACCTTGTTACGAGCCGTGTAGTTGGTAAATCGATCAATGATCCCTCTGGTGGATCCTCCATTTTTCGATCCTAATCTGTGCGATCTATCGATGTCTCCTCTTGTTAGCTTTATGTCCAATTTCTCCTCACACACTTTGTTAATCAATTCATCTGTCTCCTCACTCTCTTTCTCATCCAGACCATCAGCCATTTCACACACAGCTAAAATTCTATAAACATGACTAGTATAAACGTGTTTCGAACGTGTTTAAACTAATCACGAGCCTTTCACACACGGAAATTTCGGTGCGATCGTTAATCGTTTCGTGATTAACTACTGCGCGTGAAATGCGCAGTAGTGCCATTGCGCATTGAAGGTCATGTCACATCAATCAAAGCGCATGCTCCATCCAGTTTAAACACGTCTGAAACACGTTTAAAGACGAATAACCTTTCACACACAAAATGTCAAGCTCACTAGATACGAACTTCGTATCTGCAGCCTGCTTTTAGGGGCGTATGCATCGCGACTTCGTATCTATCCCAACATCGTATAAACGATGTTCACAGTGGGAAATTTTGTCTATAAACATGTTTAAAGCCCCCACTGTCCTACTTGTAGCTACTTGCTCCCTCTATATAGAAAACTTCCCCAATCGTTGCCTGTTGGTCCCCCATGATCCTCTAATATGTTAGTTGAGAGCTGAGTTAATGAGATAGCCACCTGTCAATGACCTCGCTGTGTGGTCTAATCCCTTCTGGCCCAGTAGTGTTGACGGTCTTTAAAACTGTTGAGTGATTCTAATCATCTCTAGATACGATGAATTTTAGCTGTGTGTGAAAAGGCTGCATGAACAATCAGGCAATTTCTTCTTGAGTATTGCTCAGCCTCTTCGTGCTCCTCCTTCAGTCTGGCACATTTTCTTTCCAATTCACTTATTTTGCTATCTCTCTCGGAAAGCTCAAATTCAAAACTTTCACGAATGCTTTCAGCAACTTTTTTCAGTAATGACAGATGTTAGTTCTTCAATAAGTGTCAGCTTTACCTTTGATACAAGAGAGTCTAGAATATCGTTGTTGTCCTCCAGTACTTTCTTGACTTCTCCGCGTATATCTCTTGCGATATCCTCGGTTTGAAGTTTCACGCCTCTCGGCATCTTGACGCGTTTCCGGGCAATAACTTCCTTATATTTCACGAAAAGACTTCACGTAGTAACTATACGTAAAACCAACACAGGTAGTTCAACGATCTCTCAAAGTACTCAAAAGTAGGCAAAATTCCTATAGGTGCTATAGTTCCATTGCTGTTGTATATACTTCAGCGAAGTTGTGAGCGCGGAGCGAATCGTTGGGCACGTCCGTTCATGACGACAATCAGTAAGATCATGATTAGGGTACTTTAAGCAAAAATTTGTCTTGTCTTTAGGGGTTCTCTTCAGTTATGTCGGTATTATTCTGATATTCAATAGGTACATCACGTACTGTCTTTCAAAGTAGTCATGTTAAAATAATCATACCTGAACATGCGGGTGAAAAATATAGCAGATAAATTTCCCATTTCTCTGCACTTATATAGGTAGTTTATATTGACAGTTTACGCTCCTATTTATCTTTTATTAATCGGACAAAAGTCTTCGCATAAAAATGAAATGAAGGTAATGAAATTAAACACCCTTTTACAGTAATTCAATATAATGTGCACACTTAGACTAGCATCATAATTTCGTACACTCTGAAGGACCGATGAAAAAAAACATATATCGTAAACTTGCGAAAGTTTTAAAAAAAAAGTCTATTAAATATTTCAACTTTTATCACGGAAACAAAATAAAAGTTCCAAATATTAATACCGTACACTCTAAGAAAAAAGGGTGCAAAATAAGAGTTTGCACCCTTTACATAAAAATGAACCCTATTGAAGGAAAAGGGGTTCAAAAAAGGGTGCAATATCAGATTTTGCACCCTTCCCACAAAAATGAACCCTAACAACCCAAAAAGGTGCAAAATAAAAGTTTGCATATTGCATGCATATTATTACTTTCCACGTGTTCACATAAAAATACATTTATCATATGATTTGTTAAGCAAATTATTACAACGCACATCAATTTTGTGATTTGTATTTTCCTTCGGCAATCATTAACCAATAGATTATTTTGTCTGATCATGTTATAATTACACTTACGTTTTAGCAATATATATATTGTTTATATGATTACTAACCAAGAAACATCATGCATGTTTAATACGTATATGTGTACGAGCAAATGTCACGAGTATTCCTCGATGATGGGTGCAGAATTGCACCTTTTAAAGGGTGCAGGGTTGAACCCCTTTAGGTACTGCTATTGCATCGGTTTGCACCCCTAAAGGAGCAGGATTGAACCATGAAGGGTACTAACATGTCTCCTAAAAGGTGCATTCTGGCACCCTCCTAAAGGGTGCAGGATTTAACCCCTAAAGGTGCTGCTATTGTTGCATCGGTTTGCACCCCTAAAGGTGCAGGATTGAACCATATAAAGGGTACTAACATTTCCCCCAAAAGGTTCAATCTGGCACCCTTTTGAAGGGTGCAGGATTGCACCTTTAAAAAGGGTGCAGGATTTAACCCCTAAAGGTGCTGCTATTGTTGCATCGGTTTTAACCCCTAAAGGTGCATAGTTACACCATTCTTTCTTAGTGTGTATATAAATTAGTATTCCCCAAGACTTTTAAGAACAAATGGACGATAGATTAGCTTCGATTACTGTTAAATCTATTAACCGGCACAAAGAATGTGAACGCATCAATAATTGTATCAATACAGTTGGAACGATATTAATTAGCAAACAATGCCCAGAAAATAATAATTTACTGAGTCATTCAAAAGAATGTATGTGTGGAAGGTTGTTTAGTATTACGTCAGATAAAAGAAAGGTGACACCTTTTGCTAATTTTGTTCAAGTTTGTAGATGATTTCCAAAAGAGTCTGGTAATTTACTATTTGTTGCTAGTATTCACATCAAGATGTCAAAAATGGGGGAATGCATTTCATCTAGTAATAAATCTCATAGTAATATTAATTTCTATATAACTCAAACATTATCTCTTACAAATTAATTTCAGTTTCAAGAAATTATGTTAAGGTAATTTTTATTTAGTACAAAATAGATCAGCGAACAAGGCATTTTCACACTGATTGATCAGTACTGCGATTGAGGGCTTCCTTCGTTCCGTCGGATCCTCGCGTCTTTGGGTTACGCGAACTTTCGTGAATAATCAAACCCTAATTCCCGAAGGGTCGGATGTATAGTTTGTGAAATACACCCCTCTTGGCGCTAGCTCAGCAACAGTTCTCTTTAATACATGTACAAGTAAAGTAAACGTTTATTTGATAATAAAGTTACACTATCGGAAACTCAAAAACAATTTTGCAACATTTGTATCGCCCTTTTCAATCTTCAGCTCTGAGTTTGAAAGAAGGTATCCACAAACACCCATACATGCAGTTCACAACTAAATCGTTCAAACCTGTATTGTACATTTGATATTTTTTTGTATTTTTGTAACTCAAGAATGAAAGGTGGACTAGAATTAGAGCCTTTGTTAAATACTTTTAGATGTAGATGTCACATTCTCAAAAACATAAATCGGGACAAATCAAAATTATTGTTCATATACTTTAACAATTACAAAACTTGAGAAGGGTATGAATAATTCAGTTGATAACTGTATTACTGTTATATTGGGTTGTATCGGTAGACAGGCTTTAACATTATAAAAAATGCAGCTCGAATTAAAACATTTTGGAGCAAATCACCCTGGTGAAATTTAAAAGGAATTCTAAAACAATGTTAGGACCATATCATAATTTTGGTTTCCTTAACATTTTGGAGCGATTGACATGTCATTGTACTTTAAAAAAAGAGGGTCAACTTCTGTTAAATGAAAAATAGAACAAACAAGTCCAATATTACCGAGGTAGCATCCTTTTGATAGCCTGCATGTGGTACACACAGTGCTTGCCCCATGCTTACATCATTAAACGGTTATGACATTATTATGAAAATGAATTGGAGCATGACAATATATCACCTCACTTCTATTCATTGTGTTAGTTGAATAACGATGTCATATTCACAGTGGGCGAAAAAAGGTATTAACAATCAACATTGGTGACGAATTGTATCGTCTGTATGAGCTTCCTGAGATCATTACCCAGGGAAAAAGCTGCCATAGTTGTCTATAGAGTTACTTGTCACAAAGGACTAACTCCTAATTCAGATACCCATTCGCTAAACTTTAATTAACAGTTTCAATTAGTGTTCTTGAAAAAAGACCATTTAGAACCGGGCGGGGATGCAAAGCCATGACCTTCATATTTGCATTCAAGTGTTCAAAACGCTCGAATACCACACCTCTGTCTCATTCCCGCTCAACATCTTCAAGGTGATTTTATCTAAATTAAAAGAAAGTTCTGCCAAAGTAAGAAAGTTAGAAGAAAAAAAAGGGGAAGAAATCTAAACTGCGACGATTAGGGATTGAAAGATGATATAGAATTAGTGGACCGTGAACATTTTTTAGTATTTCTTTATTTTGTGGTCGGTGTGAACTTTTTGCAAGTGAAGCCTTAGACCTCTTTTATCTATTAGGTGATGTCGAACTATTCTGTCTCCTAGATAATAATCTAGGATGTGTCCTCGCAATATGGCCATGATAATGATGACCTAGTTTTTTGTTGATTGTCTGCTTGCTTGGCCTAGATTTAGGCGCGAGAACTGGAGCAGACATCAGCCGCCCTGTCCTGATATTCTAATTAAATAAAGTGTCATCTTTTTTCATTAATGCTATTTGCTGCTGCTGTTGCTGCTCAATCAGCCTGAGTAAGCAGACTAGTTTGCAGGCAAAACCCAAGTCAGTCGTTGTGCGTCAAAATATCTGCACTGTGAGACTATGATGAAGGCATATTGATTAGGTTCTGTACTTTAGCTGCTCAGCGAGAGACTCTAGCAGAGGCTCTGCTCAAGGCTTTGGGAATGAGGAAAAGTGCCAAATTAGAGTTTGTGCCTGCAGACTACAATATACTATGGTACCGATCTAGGGTTCAAGTTATGTGCCAACATGACCACTGGTTTCATTTTGATTATGAGAAGCTAGGTCACCCCTTTAGTATAGCCATCCTTGTAACCTATCACATCGCCAAAGTGACTCCTAAACCGACCTATGACCGACTAAATCTTCACAATTCGGGGTACGTATTATCTTACTTTTCGGCCTGTCGTCGTCTACCTGGTGTATTTAGGGTACTGCATTTACTCTGTTTTTTATCACAGGAGACAATGAATGTTTTATAACAATGTCTTTCAAAAAGCATTCAACTCGTAAAGCATTTTGCAGGCATTTAACTCGAAAACATTTTTGGGAAAGGGAATACATAAAATGATGTATGAAGGTACCGGTCTGCTGTGATCCAAGCTAGAAATCAAAATTAGTCTGAACATTAAATAACGATACTCCCCCGAATTAATATTCTACCATATTTCATTTGAATATCATTTAACCAATAAAATATTTTGCAGGCACACTTTGAGAATATTAATACTTCCTGCTAGTCGCTAATAAATTTACGTCTAGACAGTATAAAGTATCACTCTTCGAATTGATGCTCCTTGTTAAGGATTTAAGAGACCTGCCCAAGTCACGTGACACTCTTCGAATTGATGCTCCTTGTAAAGGATTTAAGAGACCTGCCCAAGTCACGTGACACCTCGGAAAGACCCCGCGTGTTATGATCTAGAGATCTCGAGCATGTCTGTTGCAATCGGATTTTAGGGGGAAAGGTAATCAGATAAAAGCAATCATGAAAATCGCATGCTCATTCTCGTGAATAGATTGCAATTCGGTATAAAGTACAGACGGCATTTCGTTTCAACGCAGGCCTATACTGAAATCTACTTTACAGCCAATCCGAATTTATTTTAGTTTTTGTATTCATGAATTGCTAATATCATTATCGTTATTATTATTCTAAATATATCATAATTGCGTGTTATAATTTATCTTGAAGAATCAAAGAACGCAAATTTTCTTGCTCGGGCGCTGCGTTCGCTCACAAATAGAAATGTAATTTGTCAATGCTCGTTGGTAGAAGGCAAGTTTAAAGATAAACTTTAGTACTGGTAATGCGATTGCATTGTGAAAGAAAAGGTGTGGAAAGGATCAGAAACAGTTGATCATGTAGCATGTAAGTATTGGTGTGCACTGCAAAGTTCTGGAGTCATCAAAATCATAATAAATTTGACCGAGTCTTGGTAAAGTAACAAGCACTCACATAGAAAGCTATATGGGACAACACACATGGTGTCGGGGCTAGTACTACCTTGATTTCCTTGTTTTTCTATGCTCATTACTCAGCCAGTATACATTTTCTTCCAAAATTGTTTGGCACATGTCATTTATTTGTAATCTTGAACATTCAGTGTAAGTTTCGTTTGATTCTGTGAGAATTCATTTTCTTTTTTTTACCAGTACTGGAGTTTATCTTTAATCTTCCTCAAGTATTGTGCTGCTTTGAGTGTTGCGTTCCCCTGTACTTGCACACACCCTCCACCCTCCCAAGGGAAGAAATCGCTTTGCTTGCAACAGAAGACACATCGAAACCATCCACACCACTATTCCTTTCAGATCCGAGCCTCCGGACAGAGCCTGTTCAGCCCCTGCACTCTCCAACACACTCCCAGCATTTTAAAGCTAATGATTATGACTGTCGTGTTCGATTTTAAAAAGCACCGCCATTGTTCGATTCTTTATCTACCAATGTACTATAAGATTTAGAGAATTGCCGTTACGAGAACATACTCACTTAGTGTGTTACTGTATTCTCCTGTTAGGCTACCGAAACATACAATCATATCTGACTTTATAATACCTCCACCTCTATATCACCTCTATGTCGTCGATCAAATATAATTGCATTATATTTTATTTCGACATTGACATCTAGAGTAAAAGGGAAGGGGAAATCCCTTTTCTTTATGTTTTCCTCGTCTGCATCAATAAAGAGAGGAAATTATCTCCCACTATGTTATTGGACTCCTCCTTAATTAGAACCGTTTCACCAATGCACCTTATTCTTTAAAAGAGTACAGTGCAAGATCAAAGTGATTATTCACCGAATCATGAAAATTATGTTTTCTTGAAGTTATTTTCATAAATTATATATTTTTCTTTCTCTTTCTACTTCTTTGAACCACACCTCTACCCCAAGTTTTCGAGCCAAGAGCCCTCTAGAAGCTTTCCATGGATGTTTCGCTCCCGGTACAACAGCCGTGGAAGCAGTGGACATTGAATCTCCTATTACTCACAGCATATCCGGCTCGATTAGTAAGGGTTAATCTCGCTGAAAATTAAAAGTTTATTTTGTCCTTCTTTGAAACTAATTACCATAGAGTAGTCCTCATTTAACAAAAAACCGCCTTGAGCCCCCACCAAATTAGTTTTCACTACGTTCTGGAAACGGGCTCAAACGGTGTGCGAACGGAGTGAACGTATTAGCAACTGTTTACGATCTGTTTAAGAACTTTATGGACGGGCACGTACTGGCTTCGACAGGAAAGGTACTCTATAATTAACGTTGAGCTTGTTCAAAATGTTCCCCGTCCTGCGAATAAGACGGAGTGACAATGTACTAAAAACGAGATGGACGTACTGTACTACGAACGGAATTGCCGGACTTCGATCCTTTTAGGAACGTGTTGCAAGGTGACGTGGTCAAGCATCAATTAGCAGTACAACCGGTCAGATTGCTTGTTCATCCCGTTGAATGACTTGATCTGCACAGCTTTAAACGTTGAACGGGAATGAGGAATGGCAAGAAGGCGCTGGGTTTTATAGCCCTCGAGCCAGGGCGGGATTGCACACGCAATAGTTTTAGGAGCGCCTTCGAACGCACAAGGAACGAGATGAGGACGAGTTGAACTGTTTTTGAACGGGGTGGTCGGGTACTCGGGTTTGATACAAACTGGTTAGAACAAGTTGCGAACTAGTTAGAATGGGTTCGGACTTATTGGGAACGAGGTAGAACTAGTTAAGAATGGGTTTAAACTGACTACGAACCGTCTTGGACCGCTTGGCAAAAGCAAATATACCCGATCTGAACTTGACATGAACTGACTGTGGACAGGGTACAGACGAGATCGACGTATTGAGGCCTATTTATGAACGAACTAGGATCGTATTAAAGACATTATTTACACATTCTACCCCGACCATGAACCGCTTTACGATTTTCTAGAACGGTTCCAGAATGTAGTGAGAACCGGCGTGAAAGCAGATGGGGCTAAAGATAGATTCGCACGGCGAAACCTCGGCGTTTCAAACAACGACCCAGTATTTTTTTAACAAAGAAGAATGACGGCACCGAAACAACGACTTCTCGAGCTTTTAAACCTCAAGCCGGGCTAGTATTCTTTGATACAAGAGAAATTATTGTTCCTACAAAAGAGTACACAGTGAGGAAAGGGTGCTTTTAGAACATCACGTGACAACGACGACTAGTAACTGATGAGAGAGAAACCGGATGGTAATTCTTTTGACAAAAACCATCATCTCCGCAATTCACCGCAAAATTGTGGGACATTCGAATTAACATCGCCTGAATCCTCCTTTTCATCTACGCCGCCTTTCGTGTCAACTTAAGTTGTCGTGGACCGCCAAACGAGAATGAATTTTCCAGAAAAGTCGCTGAAGTTGAAGAACTCTGAGCGTGTTTATCTGCGTTGCCATGGCAGCCGAGTTTCAAAGAGGCCATTATACCGTCTTCAAAGAGCAATGGCAAGCCCTGCCGATCGTGAATAATTCGTGGGAGATAATTTGCGTGAAGGTTGACAAGAGAAGGCAATAACTTACTCGATAGAATGATCTGACGCTTCACAATTAACCTTCACTCAAAAAATCTTTAACTATTCTTCCATCCCCTACAAGAGAGAGAGAGGGGGGGGGGCGAAAGGAAGGATGGAACGAGGTAGACATCAGATGAGGCGATAACATATCAAAGAACATAAAGGAAAAGAGTGTAACATTTATTCAAGGAATCGAATGTACAAACGCACACACAACACGCACATACATCCTACATCGCTCACCCACACACAATTACACACCATTTAGGAATATAAATGACAAAAATGTTTGTTCAACTTAAAAAACATTGATGGGCATTTGCCATGAATTTCAAGGGCCCAAATCCTGGGATGCGGGAGAGGTAAGAAGAAACATTTGTATACAATATGAGATATGGTGGGGCTGGTAAGAGAAAATGGAGGAACAACAATTAGTGTTTAAATAAATATCAAAACTCTACCGTAAAACTCCTATTTGGTTCAAATATAATGGATACGATTGTTCTGTTACAAGGCGTCTTAGGATTATTCCTTTTCTTTCGTCGACAAGTAAATTGTCACAAAGTGTCATCGGGTGGGAAAAGGAAGAATGAAGGACTAATGATTCCCTTCATCCTGTCGGTTTGATAACAAATCAGCTCAAACTGTTCAACTTTTGACACAAGGGAAGCAGCAGAAAGTGCGGTGAGCGCATTTAAATGAGCTTTTCATGTCTCGTTTGTTGTGGCTTGAACAACAATCGATTTTTAAGGGGGAAAAGGGCCACAAAAGTAAACAAGAAATCAAAACAGACAACAACGAAAGAAAAATGAAGAAAAAACAGGCAAACTGTGGGTCTAACAATTGCGGCGTCTGAATATCGATTGTTACAATCCAATCTCAATAAAGGATGTCCCAGTCAAGGCTGCCACAAAAATGGATTTAAAGAGGTTTGGCGATTTCGTAATAGTTGTAAGGCGTCTATGTGTGTTGCTTCATTGAATTTCACAACAAAGTTTGCCTTGGATTGCACAGGTTGGAGGAGATAGCGCGTAATGGCCTTCATTAATTTGTCATTTTACCACCACCCCCCCCCCCGCCCCATTGTCCATTAAATGAATCTGCTTGTTTTCAAATAGCTTTTTGTTTCTTAGTTGAGTTAGCTTTTTGTTTTTGTTTGGTTTCTAATGACCCCAAACAAAAAAAATGAAAAAGAAGGGGAAGGGGGGGGGGGTAGAGCATGGACAAATAATTACCAAGTGATTATATGGAACAAATGACGCATTACGAAACCAATTACAAGCCTAACCGAGATCGTTATCATGCGGAAATATTGAATGGGAAACTTAATAGTGATTCTTCTTTTTGTTGTAAATGTATCTGTCTCTTACTTCCTTTCCCAATAACATTGTAAAGTATAATGCATGATAAAATTATGATTGATCATATTCAAGGTTAATTCATAATTTTCTTGTATCCATTGATCGCTCTGATGAATATTGATGACATGACATGTCACGTCTCAAATCACAGCCTTTTGGATGATATAAATATATCAACAGCGGAGGTTGCTAACAACACTTCCGGCTTTTAAAAAAACAATATCCCAAAATACATCTCTCTTTTCTTTCTTGTTATTCAGTCGGGAGGATGACAGTGAGATGTCCATTGTCTCTCATTATCTTAACAAACCCGTAAACATTGGCCCATGGCAGTGCTTTTTATATGACAGCTTTAGTTCAAACCGCAAATCAATATCGCCATTCATGTGTGGATGGGCTCCTCAAAAGCGCGCCAAACTAACAGTATCAAATTTCTAATCGTCTGTTTGCGCTCGCCGATGACTCACTTTGAAATTTCTGTGGTTCATCTTGTTGTGACCGCCCAAAATGTTTTTGCACTGAGTTACTTGGTGACAGAGGAAGACGAAGGGACAAGAAATTAAAAATGATGGAAGCTCAGAGGGCAAGTGGGGGAGGCAAGGGCAGTGGCGAATTCAAGGGCGGGGGTAGGCGGGTAGGAACATAATCATGATAATAGTTACATTTCAAGACGTTAGAAGCTATCATGCTTACTGTCAAATCGTGATAAGGAAGTGCCTCGTACTTCCGATGTTTACCACCTTTGAAAAGATCCAGGAAACCTTTCGATAACAAGGGCCGCCCCCTTTCTAAACCAAATTATTACGCTACACAGAGATAATGGTCTTTTGCGGTTTCGGTCGCCCCTTTCTGAAAACCCTGGATCCGCCTTTGAAATGACCACTACATCCTTCTTCTCGACACTCGTGTGTCCTAAAGAGAAAATTCAGTTTTGGTTAAGATGAAAAACAGAGTTTTTTTCATTCTGGTTATGTTATCGTGGAAGAATACCATAGAAGAAATGTAGCACCAAAAAGGTTCAATCATTCAAAATTGTCCTCATGTTTGAAATGATTGTGATGAGAAATAACAAAAAAATCTTGGCACAAACAATAATTTTGTGAGTAGTCCTGTTCAGTGTGTGTGATCTTTAGTAAGACTAAGTAAATTTCTTTTCGTTTTGATTATTCCAAAACATCTAAGTATACATCTCTCCTTATGTACTACATAATCAACACTTTCAATTTCTTCCAGACAGTTTCTATCGTAATATCAACGGATGACCAGAACTCACCTTCATCTTTAAAGGTAGAAATTTATTGTAGCAGAAACATAATGATAAAGCTATACAAACAAATAATGATATTTTTTAGTTATGACGTTTGAAATTGAGTTTTGGTCAATACTTGGTCTTAACTCTGTCCCTCGGTTATAATCCCCACTTCATTTACAATGATGGCTAAGTGGTGGAGCAGAAGTCTCCTAATCGGGGAGGTTCGCGGTTCAAAATCAAGTCGATAATCCTCAATTCTTCTTTATTAGCAGTCAGGCAATAAAAAAAAAACGGTGAATCAAAGATCAAATTGTTTGTTTGTTTTGTATTTGTTTTTGTAGAAAATATGAAGGAAATCACCGCTTTTTTGTTGAAGATGTACAATGAAGAAAATATTTATTAATTCAACATAAACACGGGACCAGCCAAAAGTTAAGTTGTCGAGACCAAGTTCGATCTTCGGCCCATTACAAATCGGTCTTGTGAACCTTCAACCATCATCATGCTCGCAATCTCGGGTAAAAAGTGACGCATACAATTTTTATTTCATCACCCCTCCTGACCTAATAATCCTTTAATATCAAACACATTGAACTTTTGACTCCCCGCGAGATCCCTCTCCCGATCGTCTAAACGGTTGTGATCTCTGTGTAGCCACATCAATCATCGCCCACACGGATTCAGCTGAAGAGAACTAGAAGAGAAAATGAAAACATTAACAAAGCTATAACTGTAACAATCGCCTGGGGACATCAGTGGTAATTTCCGGGATTTCGCAACATCAAGTATCAAGTTTATCAACTGTTTATTGTCTGTTCTTTTTTAATAGTGATTTAGGAATAGCAGTGAATAAAGACATACTATAGCTTCTTGTCTTGCTCTCATCGGAGTATAGTGTAAATGTCTGAATAAAAGCCGAAATCGGACAATGTAACCGGAAACTAATGGAACAAAGCGCACGAAAAAAAACAATTGATATTAATAAATTGATTGATTGATTGATTTTATCTGACTGTTAATGAAGCAAGTGTGATTATGCGTGATGGTTAGCAAACGGGGGCGGGGGAAGATTGATGCAATAGCAAAGTGCACTAGCGCCCGGACTAGCGCATCGACTTGGTGTCCATGCAGACTGGGACCTTCCAGTTACAAGACCACTGTTTTATTACTGAACCAACCAGTGAAAGGGAGAGATGTCAAATCCAGGACGAATTCGACAAAATATCAAACAACTAGCATGGCGTGATCACAGGTAGTGGATAGTCGACCTACAGTGTTGGAGTATAATTTGTTTTTTTTATATAACAGATCATCAAAGATCATGCATGGGTTCGATTCACAACATGGAACTTGAGCAACGTTATTTTGTCCATATTACCTTCCTTTACACGTGCATGCACACACTACCTCTCACAGAGTCCCCATTAACAAAAAATATCATCAATAAAACAAGTAGGCCTAATTAGAAAAGAATAATCAAATCCATAATATCGCACTATCATCAATGTTCGAAAAGCTACACAAATTATAAAGAAGAAATACCACAGATAAAGAGTAAAATTGTGAAAATATCACCATAAACATGATAAAAAAGATGCAAGATGCTGTTTTTTATGTCCATTCTTAGTGCTGGGGTGGGGATGGGGCATTCTCAAGTTGTACAGTAGTCATCGGGAATCTTTGGTCAGCTTATTTGATCACGTGATATCGTCACAATGGCGCCACACGTGGACAACATAATTATATGGATATTAGATTGCTAAAGCCACATGGGTAAATACAAAGAGGAAAATAATCTATTCGTAATTAAAAATTGGACAAATGAGTGAGACATCGATTCAGTTATTTACACCTTGTTTATATTTCGCTATGCGATAAAAACTTGATATTTAGAATGTCTAGAGCACAACATAACCAACTGGTGTTTACTAAAATCTTTTTAATCGATGTGAATTTAGATCAAGCAAATATCCTCTGTCCATTTCTGCCCAAGGTATGACCATGTGCTTTATTTTGCTTTCGGCTTTACAGGAAACTATTTTTAATCTCCTCCCATTTCTCTTTATCCGCACATAGTATCAAAAAGGAAAGTACATCAAATGTATTTTTTAAAGTTATATTTAGATGCATCATCTCTCCTTGGCAATTGGACATCAACTATCAAAGCCAGTCTATATATTTTTTTTCAATCGTTTTTTAATACGTCATCCTTACATGAATTTACACATTAATTTTGAATGCAAACTCCGTTTAACGGAAGGGCGCTTTTTAAACTTAAAACACAGGATTCAAAATGTAGGCCTAGGATGCCTCTACATAATAATAATAAAAAGAAGAAGAATATGGATAACGAATAAAAATGTGGCGGAATAAAACAGGAAACAAAATTAAACAGGAAACAAAATTAAACAGGAAACAAAATTAAACAGTATCACAAATGAAGTATGTCTAGTCATATTTCCCCTACGTCAAGAGATATATGCTTCCAAGCGATGGACAAGCAATGAAAATATGGAGCTATTTCATGAGGTAAATTAAAGTAAGATCATATTTCAAAGCGTATAAAGGCGGGTTCTTCTCTGTATTTAGCTTGAGTAATGAACCGAAATGATAGCGTCGAATTCAGAAGCAGTTCAATTTCGGAAGAAATACTGTTGCTATCGAGACAATTTCTTAGAGGCTCTGATTAATGGAGAGAATGTAGATCACTGTGAAGTCAGAACTAGATCACTTTGGCGATTGCCAAGACATGAAACCAGGCCGCCATTATGCAACACAATTATTCATGTATGCTCAGAGAAAAATAAAGCAACTTTAAAAAAAAAAAGTACAAGCAAACTTCAAGGTTTTTCTTATTTCCTCAACATTATGTTTATCATTGCTTTTTTTTTGTTTGATATATTTTATATTTTACTGTACTTGCGATTAAAACAAATATTGAAGTTGTTACTGAAAATACTGAAAATTGGCATAACTGCGGGGAAAGGGGGAATGGGGTCATGTTCTCTCAGTTAGATAATAATTATAAGGAGGAAGAGAAAGAGAGGGGGAGAGAGGGGAGGCAAACTGACGAAACGAGATAAGAAGAAGATAAAGAAGGGGGGAAGAAGAAGAAGGAGAAGTAGAAGAAAAGACGATACAACCCTCTTGACCCTCCGCTCACTTTATGACCGATTTCACTTCCATTTTCACGCGGTGCCGCTCCGTAATACCAGTACTTCTCCCCCCCCCCCCCAACCACCCCTGCCCCTCCATTAACAGCTGCACCCATGACGTTCAGAGTCGGTTGCCTCCCGTTTTTTCTGCTGCAATCCATCTTACCAAATTCGTTACAATTTGAGACGAAGATATTTGAGGATATATCGAATGTCTTATAATTTTGACATTTATTTCAGTCAATATTATATAGATATAGGTTTTATCATCTAGGCCCTTTGTACCTCTTTAAGTTAATAAACTTTAGATAAACTAGGTTAATCCTTTGGTGTGATATAGCTTTATCATAAGATGTCTGTTTGCTCACACAATATTATCGCTTTATCATTCTACCATAATTCTTCAGCTACTGATCTTGTTGACTCTGTAAGATAAAAAAAAAAGCTTTTGACATCGTTGCGTCGATTTAATATGCCATTTTTTTTCTTGATTGCTCAATTTCTCCTTCCTGTTTCAGGAATCGGATTAAATGTCTTCGGTCATCCATGGATTTTACAATCATTGTCATAGTAGAGCAAGTTTATTTCTACCTATTTTACAATTCTATAATCTCTTTACTGTGATTCTGGGTTTTTTCTTTCGAGTGATAAATCTATTCTTATTTCTAATACCATTGTAATTGCTCTTTAATCCAAATTAATCTCTCTCCATTTTTTCTTTCGCTCTCCAAAACACCCCCTCAACTTTTATCCCACTTATCGTTTGTATATACGTGGATCCCCAATAACACCGGCAGTACACAATCATCAACATCTCTAACCTAAACTTTGGTGAATCATGACCTAACCTACTTTCTGGTAACCCACATCTTAGTAGATCATATTTATATCCATTTCCTTTTCTCATCTCACTCCAACCTAGTTATTACGTAACCATCATACGGCCAGGGTGTCGGATGCTTACCCACATCTCATGTTCATCCCTGAACTTATCACACCCTCAGTGATACACATTACATCGCTTTAATACCACAGGATATAAGTAGATTTCTAAGTGGAATGTTCGCCATGTAGACGCTGCTTCTGACAATTAAGAAATATCACTTGAAACATCTTTGTTTACAAAGTAATGAATCATTGAGTCAAGGCAACGCCTCTTGGCTTCAGGCCACTTCTATATAGGTTTAATAATTATTGGCATGTTAATCATGATTGGTGTTCATTAACTCACTCGAGGTGAAGAGCGGTCATGTGATTAAAACAGATCCCTTTAATGATTGGCTTTTAGGATTTGTACGGTATTGACTTGAATGTGAAACTGAAATAAAAACAATAAATTAATTACAAACGTGCACAAGTCATTTTAATGGGCGGATGGATGGGGCGGTTATCGAAAGATAGATTGGATGAAAGTTATTGTACGGAATAATATTTAGAGTAGCTTAAAATATCTTAATAAAGAGAAAATGCTGAGTAAAGCAAACAAAGCAAGAAGGACTAAATGCAAATACATAAATGAAAGGAGAGAGAGAGAGGGTGAGGGGAGGAATGGAGAGAGAGAGAGAGAGAGAGAGAGAGAGAGAGAGAGAGGGAGAGAGAGATTCAAAGTAACATTAATTGTTTCCATTTAATTTTCTCATATTTAAAAATACTCAATTTAAAAAAGTATATATATAATACATTATAAAAAGCATTTTTGAATAAATAATCATGTTCATGGGCCACATGCCACACGAAAACATGTTGCTCTATAAGAACGATTTCTTCAAAATCCAGAATAAGTTAAAATCAAGCTCATTTTATTGAATAAAATTACCAACAATTGGAACGTGCATATACTACAAGAAGTTGGAAAATCATCATCACGTTCTTTCCTTAAGCGATTATATGAGCCAAGATTAAAGATGGTATTGTCCGAAATATAAAAGTGAGATCATGTTTTCAAGGAGATAATTTTTCAGTTCTTGAAATGCATATTTATCGTAACAGTGTTCATTTTTAATGTGTCTTATTTATTTTTATCTCTTCGATGATATAAATATTTCGATGGTATTCATTCATGAATAAAATGGTTTCGTATAGACATACAGACGGCGTTGGTCATTATCAAGTAAAGTTGGTGACAATTTAACATAATTTCAAGTGATAAATCTATTTAGCCACATAGAAACGGTAAATTTAAAAAAAAATGGTTGCTGAAATGTACAAGATGATGGCGCGTTAGTGATGAAATAAATCATTGATTTATCATAAATGATAATTTATTACCTGATTTTTTTAGTTATCAGACATGCATTGTGTCAATGAAACTGAGGCTCGTTAGCTGTTCGGAAGTCATACATTGCTGATTATAATGTTAGTATTCTAAAACTATGATTAGTGGCGAAAGGAGGTATTTCGGCACCCGGGGCAAGGAAGGAAATTGCGCCTCCAAAATACAATCAAAGAATTTAGCAAGGTAATACAAAGTTAAGATTACTCTCAATTACCTAACTTTTCCTAATGTCAATTTTAGACTGCAGTATATGGAGGCGCAATAAGGAGCAAAGCAACGAGAATTACACATTTTCTAGGCTGTAATGTATTTTGGGCGCGGAATTACGAGATCCAGAAGAAAACTTTCTCACTCACCCTCAAAAACCCTATTTCTAATAAGACCCTTCGTACTGGGGAGGGGGGGGGGGGAGGGGGGGGGGGGGTGCATAATCCCTAAAGGTCGTGACTTTTCTTCCTTTTCTCCCCCTGTCTCATTCTTTCATCTGCGTTTTTGTTTATAGATACGCCACATAGATAGTTTTTTTTTTAGATACGCCACACGCTATGATTCATTTCTTTCCTCGACTGTTATTGTGATAAAGTGTGACGTCTCTATTAAATCTCTCACACATGACTACTTCAAGTTACCTAATTAATAACGAAATTGTTGCCAAAGTGTAACATGGTTTGATACACTCTTAAATAAATCATTCATAAGCCAGACACTGCCATATAAATGATTGCTATGGCGCCATGCAACTAATTATTTATTAATGACAAAGATGGGATGGATTGTTTAAAGGAGGTTATACATGCCCATCGCAGAAAGGAAGAGAAAATGGGGGGGGGGGGGGGAGGGTACATGGGTACATAGGGGGTAATATGTGAGATGAAAAGTATTTATGGGTATACGTACGCCGGCAACTTTGCCAGGATAATGGACACACACAATTTAAAATACTGTCAATAATTGACTGTTTATTTGTGCAAATTAAATGACCAGGAAGGTTTCAGGTTTTGCAATTACCCCTTTGTTCTTTCATTTATAATAACTGAAAACCTCCCGTGTTATATATTTTTGTGCCCGTACTTTTGACCCGTTTTGTTATTGATATTGTTAACAAAAAACATGGTTCTCTACGTGCCATTTTACAAAAATGATTCAAAACCCTACACCCTTTCACATTAATATTTTATATGAAGAGAAGCTGATGTTACGTGAGGGTACATTGCAATTCAGGAATATTAAAGTTGTCAGAGTACATTAAGAAATTGCTATTTTAGCGCATATACAATACAAAGAGAAAATAGCAACGATTAACAACAACAACAACATTACCGTACCAATTCTTTAAAAAAGTGCAATTGCACAAAATGCAGAGTTCATTGTGATTACAAACGCGCTTAGATTAGATCCGGTCGTTAGTATTTTGTCACTAACCAACACCGAGGGCATGTCTTGCGACATTAAACGACAAGTACATCTCTTCTGTAGTTGATAAGGATGTACCTAACAACGGTATATATGGGCCCTAATGAGGCGCCTTTAACAACGAGGTTACCATAGCAACAAGGAGGTTAGCAAAGTGCAACTGTTTGCAGTAATGAAAAAACATCGGGTGTTTTCCCGCTCCTTGACACTATTATCTTAGATCTGTTCATCCTTCTCACTTTTTATCACCATCTCTTTCGCTTTCTCTTTCTCTTTCTGTTTTCTCTCGAACTTCATCGTTCGCAATTTGTTTCTTGGCACCATATCTTTCAAGTAATCATTAATATTCATCAGACTTCATATTTTTTGTTCACTTCCTCGTCTTATTTATTTTGTTTGTTTATCATGATATCTAAAGTCAAAGTTAAAAAATAAAATGACAACTTATCCTTTCCGACCTTTCCACCGTCCAAATAGTCTTTTCCTCCATTAATGGTTCCTCTCCATCACAAATGATATTTTAGTTGATCTCTTTCTCCATCTCTCCCACTCTCCGACTTTCTTCCAATCAGATATACCTGTTAATACCCGCTTTTGAAGTCGCCTACTCTCTACATTTTACGTTTTCCTTTTTTAATTCAGTTTGAACGGATAAGATATCTGCTCTTATTAACTGCCCTAGGGCGGAGGAGGGAGACTGATTGGGGCGGCTGGAGAGAGAGCCATAGAAACCCAGATACTGCTAAGTTTGACCCGAACTTAAAATAGTGCAATCACACCGGGAGATGAAACAGAAACAATATCAGTTAAAGAGATGCTGTTCTAATAAGTCGGTAACAGTAGAACGAGAAGATGAATTGATCGTTAACAACGGGTCAGAATATAATGAGGAAAGGAAGTGGGAAGAGAGAGAGAGAGAAATAGAGAGAGAGAAAGAGAGAGAGAGAGAGAGAGAGAGAGAGAGAGAGAAAAGGTTTACGTATTGCTTCTTGTAAGTCCAAGACAAGGAAGTTTAATGCATTTGATTGATGGTATCGTTATTATTAGAGCAAGAGACAGAGTGAGAAAGAAAGAGATGGAAAAAAGGGTAATTTTAATGAGAGCTTTTCTAAGTGGGTGTTGAGAAAACGGAGATAACTTGTAAGGGGTGGCCAAGGATCAAAAGGTAATATCAGTTCTATGATATAAGGGGGATAACGATACTCTACCCATTAAGGTGATAGTTATTCTGCTTTGTTGTTAAATTGAACATACACATTAATGAATACAAAATGTGACATCCTCAAAGAAATACAAGGAAAATACAATGTGCCAACCATAAGGCCCGTCATCTGACCTACTCGTAATCAATAGTCGAGCGATACGCTGAGACAAAAATAGTAATGATTTCAGTATCAGCTCGCCGGTCAACAACACACCAATACATGGCAATGAAACTCAATCCACCCGCTTGTCAACGGCTGTAATCTGAAGTATGTACAGAAAACATTGACATTGGAAAGATGAGCGAACATGATCGTTTGGTCGGAGGCCAGGCAACTAGTCATGCCAAATAAGATACGTCAACGTAGTGGGTCACGTGTTCGTGATTGTCCAATTGAGACGAAGTATTTGGTAGATGGTCCATGGATGTATATACGATGCCTGTAAAACTTAGTCGTATTTGTAGATGATCTTTAAAGATATGGCCATGTGCAGGAAAGCTTTCAATTTGATCTCAATATCAGAATAAGCCACCAAGATTATTTTGAGGAGACGAAAGAAAAGAAGAAGAAAGACGAGAATGAGTAGGAGGAGGAGAAGAAGAGGAAGGCCGGGGAGGAAGGAAGATGAGCAGCGGGGAAGAAAGAGGAAAAAAAGAAGGAGAATAAAGAGAAGGAGAAGAAGAAGAAATAAGAAGAAAAAGAAGAAGAAATAAAGAAGAAGAAGAAGAAGAAGAAGAAGAAGAAGAAGAAGAAGAAGAAGACACACGCAAGAAAAGATATAATGAAACTCTATTGAAACCGAAAGTGGTATCAATAAAAAAGTTTTCACTTAGAAACAACAATAATTTGTTACGACTCTGGATTAAGAAATGGTGGATTTATCATTACTTTATCGCTTTATAACGCGTTTCCATGGTTGTAGACTAGTCTAGATGTGAAGTGGGTCTGATTGTTAGTGACGTTCAAACAAATTGAAAGTTTGGCGCCGACATGAATCGATTGTCTTTTATTGAGTTGCGCCATGTGTTCAATAGTACAATGATTATGTTTCATTGTTTCAGTAAAGGAGATATAGCAATGGGCATGTCTGGCGATGTGAATATCATAGCGTCATTTCCAGGTCAGTTTGTTTGTTCAAGGAGGTAGCAGGGGGTATTAGTTAACTGAACATACATAGTGGTGGACAAGGGGACATTGGACTACAATATTACGACCATCCAAACAAGGGGCGGGGTCGTTACAAAGTTATCACATTTTCGACTGGGGAAGGGTACCCGTTTTTCTCCATCGCTGATCGCTCAGTGCAAGAATCCATATTATTATATACCATTAATCTATATTTTGGGGGTCGTGTTTTGTTGAGTTTGAACTGTTCGGTCCTTTTTTGTAAGCAAACATTTTTACAAAAACCTACGTAGTTTTCCTGATCATGCTAATCATAAATTAGAACGGTGTGAGGTGCCCCTGTAAATACTGTGCAAAACAAAAGTTTGTTTGAACCCTCATAATCATTTAGGGGTCTTTGTCCGGTATTGGTAGGCGTGAAAAACGTATACCCTTCACTGAAAACTATATGCAAATAAGATGCGCTGGATATTGCAGCTGGTTGCAGATAGTATATTATTTTTGCAACCAAATATTAATTTTCCTTTTAATTTAACAAAATGAAACATTAGTGGGTTAAACGGTGGCTTAATATTACCCAGACTTGTCCATTACCATTTGCTTCGACTGCCTTTTAAAACCTTTCATGATCGAGACTTTCGATGGTGTATTACACAATTATCAGCAGTCACGATGAAGAACATGAGATCTATTTGCCTGATCAACCCAGTAAACCAAGCAAACTAACTTATCAATACATCAGATGAGTCATTTACTGTGCGTAGGAGACAACCCTCCGCATCTCGTGACGTAAAGTGAACGTCAATTCGAAACAATGGGACACATTTTTTTGGCGCGATAGTTCATGAGAACAGGTGACGCCGATCGTTTGGTTTAACGTCTGCTGCTTAGCATGACATTGGAGAAACAACAGCGATTGAGGATTATAAATAACTCAAATGTTACATCATTTTAGTTTCATATCTATTTCTATAATAATTCGTAATACATGTCATAATAATAGATTTATATTTCCATCCTCCAACAACAATAAAGGAAAGTTTGAGAGCGTTGATTAAAGTCATTAAAGTGGGAGAAACAAATTATTATGTACGTCATATTTTTAAAAGCTACTTTGCAGTATTAATATTGCTTAATATGCTCTACAGTTAGTATTATTTGTAGTATAAGTAATATTAGTGTACCAACATGAACTCGTTACAAATAATGGAAACTGCAATGAAAAAGCTTGGGTCGGCATCCTCTCCCTGCCAAAATTGTGAAGGCATGGAATACAAATCAATCAAACTTCTTTTTGGTCAATGGCCTGGGGCAGTCTATAGGCCCGTTACCTTTTATTGTAGGCTAATAAATATATGCCCAAGTTTCTTCGAGCTGTTTTGAAAGCCAAATATTTTCAAATGTCATTCAATGAAACATGTTAATGATTGACTTTATTTCGTTCTACTAGTCAAAAGTTTTGCTGCTTTTAGACGTATCAATGAACGAAGAAAAAAACATTGATCCTCAACTTGTCTTAATTAAAGTTAATTTAGGTTTTATAATACTACATGTAGTTCCGTTGTTTTTCTCGTGTAGTTGTCTTGGCCAGAGATAAGAACTTTATATTCCTTGTCAAAATAATGCATAACTAAGTTTAGTTATCTTACAGCCAAGTTTCTACCATTAAATATCCAGACATTCAGAAACTTTTTTTCTTCTCCTGTACCCCTTGTTGCAATCACTTTTAGTCACACGGTGACACATTAATGAATGACGGAGATGCCGCCGATGTAGGATCTTAATTATAGCTTGAATACTAATTCATTTAGAGATCAAAAAAGAAAAAGTAATCCAAGATGTGCAGTTAAGTATGAGATCAAAGTCATCATAAGAAGACATTTTATCGAGGGCTCTAAATTAATGTCACGAACATGCCGATAAGTGCCTTGCTAACCAACAGAAGTGTCTCAGACGGTTAGATTAAGTGTAATTACGATATCTTTTAACACTATCATTGCCCCCTTTTGTCGCTTCTTCCGCCCTGTGGATAATGGTACGTGGGTGTCAGGGAGAAATCTTAAGGGGCTGATTACCTCGAAAGTACAAGGATTCTGTCTTGTCTCCGACTCCAGTATTTTGGCCATGATGTTTAGCAGACAGTTATTTGATAGGGATCAACTGAAAGTCTCCATGCCGTGTCGCCGGGGGCCATAAGCGAACGAGTCCCGGCGAAAACGTCGACGCCATTGCGGCGACGGAGTTTCACTCTCACTAAATGTGTTTAGATCCGTAGCCCGCGTCTATTATCTTCCACATGTCTTTTTCTCCGGCGTGTTTCAAGCGCGCCTAAATGCAATCAATTCTCCCCTTGACCCATCCCTTGTCTGTTTAGCGGAAAATTAATCTCTGCAGATATAGGAAACCAAGCTGAAATATAAACGAAGATGATTTATTTTACTTTCGAGGCTTCGTTTGTGGTTAGCGCTTGAATTTGTAAGGGCGTTAAACTTCAGGGCAAATTCGACGCCTGCTCAATTTTACCCTATCGTCTGCCAGACTAATTATTGTTTTATTGAGGATGAACGCGTTAATCATTTGACTGAGCAAAGTGTGAAATGATCAGTTTGCAAAAAAAACTTTCTTTCTAAATAAGTGAGTCTCTGAATCGTGATGGTCATATAGTTTTTCCTGTGAAAGAAGCAAATAGAAATCAATTATCGTGTTAGTAAGTCTACATCTACTTCCGATAAACTTTTTGTTTTCCTTTCTAAAAGCGGCAATGTTACCTTTTACAAAGAAGGCACAACTTAGAGCAAAATTGTGCTAATTTGAAGAGATTTCTTTTCTCCCTCGGTTCTCCGATTCTTCATCATGTTTAGCATTTTCATAATATCCCTAATCGTCTCGTTCTATAGTTTTTTCACCTCCCTCCAGAAACCTTTTCCCCCAAAAATGTTCTCTTCCCTCGATTCCTTATTCAATACATAATACAAAACGCCTTCTTTTTTTGGTAGAAAATTCTGGCAGAATGGAGACATGATGATATAAATAATGATGATATTACAATGGAGAGAATCTGTCCCAAATTATCAATCACGACATCTTTATCAGACTATGCTGTTGCAAACCGGTCATAGGCCTTTGTAGGCCAAAACCACTAAACAGAATAGTTAATACATTCTCAATATCATAAAAAAATGATGGCATTTGTGTTCAATATGACTGTGATAAAAAGAGGTCATAATAGCGCAAAATATTACTCAAAATTGGACTGGCACAGTAACAACTACAACTGCATTTTGTTTTATTCTTTCTAACTATCAATCTTTCTTTCTTTCTTTTCTTGTGTGCCCGAAGTAGTAATTTGTCTGTGGGAATGTTTTCTGACGCCATCGCCAACAGGCACAGTCATAGAAAACATAATTACGTTAATTGGAGCAGATCTTTTGTATTGTGACCAGTTACTTTACTGAAGAGTCCAAAAGACGTCAACCTTTTAACTTTTTTAATCATTATTTTGATGACACGATGGAGAGAAGAAATTGAGAGAAGGAGGGAGGGGGAAGCTTTATGAGGGAGGGGGAAAGAGAGAGAGAGAGAGACAGACAGACAGACAGTAAGAAAGATAGACATACAGAGAGAGAAATATAGAAAGAGAAAGAGAGAAGGAGAGAGAGAGAGGGAGAGAGAGAGGGAGAGAGAAAGAGAGCGAGCTAGAATATCTTAAGTGGCCATAACTAGCCTCAAGGTGCTATCAATGGTCATTCGTTCTTAATTCAAAACACATCTTGACCATCACGGACTAAGCTGAAGGAAATCAAACTCGACTGAAGTGCCCTCAGAGCCGCCCTAGAACTGACGATAGAGACATCTCCAAGCGATCCTCGGAATGGTCACAAACACACCCTGAGGCTACAAATCAAAAGTGCAGATGACCGGACATAATAACAATGCCAAAGGAATTAATAATTGTATCTCCTTTCCTATCATCTCCCATCTTCATGAATATGTTCCTAGATTCCGGCCTCGCCCTTTTCATGTTTTCTTTTTTAATCTCTCGATTTATGATGCGTAGCAATGGCCCGCTGACCCGGTCTATAATCAGAAACTGGCGCCCAAACTACATGTAGTAATATTGTAACGGAGAGCATTATATTATAACAATACCAAGTTGTAATTTTAAGACATTTTTCGATCCTGGCCAATTTTTAACTAAAAGAGGAGGTTAATTAGGTTTAATGCGATAAGCAGAGATATAAATCATCAATGATAGACATTGATGTACCTGTAGGGGAACAGGGGGCACGTGCCCCGCATCGACTGGTGAAAACAAGGAAGAGAGAGACATAGAGAGAGAGAGAGAGAGAGAGAGAGAGAGAGAGAGAGAGAGAGAGAGACAGACAGATACAGATACATAGAGGGGGAGGGAAGCGCGAGAGTAACGTTAAAACATGGAGATGGCAGTACCCGTTTCACACTTTACCTCCCACTCGATGGCCTTGTTCGCTCGCATTTCATTCGCCTAGCCCGGTGCCAACCCCACCCATATCAAGACATCAGTGTGTGACATCTTCAAAGTGCCCTTCTTAGCTGTTCAATTTAAAGATGGAGTTACTTAACGAGTTCTTAGGCTCATGGTTAATTGCAGTTGTTTTTTTGCCTTGATTTGTATTATTGGAAATATATTTCCACCTTGTGTGTACAAGGAAAATAAATTATCAAATTATCTATTTCTAATAAGAGTATCGGGAACCCTATATAGGTGCTCTATCCTATATTTCAAAGCTCAATTTGTATTAGTACCTGATGCTAATAGTAAAATTATCTTATTTTCATCCCCAGGTGATAATGGGATCTAGGGGTACTTATGATGTACGACAACAACAGTAATTGGTGCTTGATGGTATATCTACAAATAGGCGCGGGAAAAAAAGAAAGAAGGATGGCAATTTCATTAGAGCCTTGGTCATCGTTTTATGAGCCCAATGATTGCCGTAGATAAATCTACCGTGTCGTGTTCACTCGCGTCATTTGTGACGTAGCGGTATACCTTGATATGTCACTGTACTTTGATGGCAGTATCTGGACGTGTATCGAGGTACGGTATCTTTGACAATTTATTTGCAACATAACATCCGAAGCAATTTCATGATGTAAGTGTTCGAAAGCAGCAGGTGATGTCATTCATGAACATTTTTATTCTAGATTTTTATTGAGTTACATGTATAAAGCAAGTCTGAATTTGGATGAATTTGATTTTTGTTTTAATTTAAAAATCTTGAATTTGAAAAATTAGTAAGAAAATATACCCCGAAATTGGCTTTTCACTCATGTTGCATGTATCATTCATTTAGCACTTGACGGTTCGTGTTTAATTTTGTTTTCCGCGGGGGGGGGGGGGGGGGGGGGGGGGGGGGGGCTTTATACCCCTCCCCTCGATCTGAATATTCCCTATAAAATGATCCATCGGGATAACTATAATTCAATCGAATCCCAATCCAATCAAAAAAAGGTATTTGATTTAGGGATTTTTCCTTGCATGCGGTTACAAAGCCCTATTGTTTCACATGTTTGGGCCACTTAAACAAAAACACTTCACTTCACAAAGGCCAGGTGAGTCTATACAATCCAATGTCCTCTAACAAAATAAATAGGATTTTAGGAGCTACTCGAATAGGTTAACAGATTATAACTATAACTTGTCTATCAGCACCTCCCGTTATCATAATCTAGCCCCACACATTTCTGCCCCATAATAAACTCGTCAATGATTTGTTTAAACCATGACATCTGACATGACATCTGACATTTTCACACAGCAAAATCCGTTCTGTTTTCTGCAAAGGAAGGCTCGAGAAACTGGAAATGGTGAGGACGAATAGAATACTTTATATGAAGTTGGTTTTCTGGTGGCAGGAAAGTGGATAATACTTTTTGACGGGCACGCTCATAGACCTCCAAAAACAAGCTGCCCCACAGTAGCGTTTTGACAACCATATTTGGGGCATACAGCGTATAGTATAGCCGTCCGGTTATGTACCCCCCCCCCCCCATATTTATATTTAGGGTTAGGATTAGGTCAAAGTAATACCATACTTTTAACCAGTTTTTCTAAATATGATAATAGTCACAATGCATAACTAGTCAATACTAAAAAATGATCACGCTCATTAAAATTACTGAGCTAATGAGATGACATTTATAAATATCATTGATGCGTTTGGAACAAGCGATGAATACAACTGGGCAATTAGATTAATTCACATGCTGAGCTGCATATTAGATGGTGTAATGCAGTATTATAAAACTTGGCATGTGTGAGGATTAGGGTGAGGATTAGGTCAAAGTAATACCATACTTTTAACCAGTTTTTCTAAATATGATAATAGTCACAATGCATAACTAGTCAATACTAAAAAATGATCACGCTCATTAAAATTACTGAGCTAATGAGATGACATTTATAAATATCATTGATGCGTTTGGAACAAGCGATGAATACAACTGGGCAATTAGATTAATTCACATGCTGAGCTGCATATTAGATAGTGTAATGCAGTATTATAAAACTTGGCATGTGTTCGAAAATTATTTTTAGATTCTTCTGCGATGGATTTATCTATTTATTCCAACATGCTACCTATTTATTGATCTCAGGTATATCGGATGATCTATTTCAAGTACATTCAAGACTGCTGAGCACGAATTATCTACTGCTTCTTGTCCTAATTTTTTTTTTTTTTTTTTTTTTTTTTTTGGGGGGGGGGGGGGGTCCGTGCGTAAGATGGGCTTCCTGCCTGCAAAGCCCCCCCCCCCCCCCCAACACGATAGTGGATGTTATATAGATATTTGATTATTAATCACCCCTCGATTTTGTATTCTCTTCCCATTTCATTTAATTTCTTGGGTATAAACGAACTCATTGTGTAAGGGTGTCAATTTATTTAAATTACCTTCCACTGTCATCATTCTTCCCTTCTTTTCTTTTCTTTGACTTATTCCTTAATTCCTCCAAACGCTTCTTAAGCGGGTTCCTTTTGGGACGAATTAATTACATATTATGATCAAAAGCCTTTTCTCCGAGGGCTACCATAATGGTGTTGCCGAAAACCTCCATTTTGCGTATACTCTTCATAATTATGTGGGCACATATAATGGACGTTATGTAAACGAATCACATTCGGAATTTAAATTCTTTACTTTGGACAGTGGCATTTATTTCAATTTATCTACTGAAATGTATAAAATGTACTACTGTGTAGGAGTAATCATTCAAGGTGTAACTTGTGATCGCCTATTTCAATGACACTTCTATAAAAGTTTTCGTGCAAAACACACAGCATCATGATCGTTTCAACGATAATTACAATTATCACTATCATTTCCACCATTTATTTTCATCGTGTTGTGAAACCAATATTTACAATATACAATCACCATCGAGATCGTTTTGTGCACTTTATTGTTCACAAGTGTTTGTTTTGATCAATTGCTCTTTTTATTTGCTTCCTTCGAAGGGTATAAGTGGAACAATTTAAAAAAAATCGTGTAAATACAACGTACTTCCTAATGATAACAATGACTCATTGCCTTTATATAGGATCATCCTTCTGTGTCTTACCCAAAGGGGAGGGAGCTACAGATGGTGAGAAACAGAGGGAAAATGAGAGAGAGAGAGAGAGAGAGAGAGAGAGAGAGAGAGAGAGAGAGATTAACTCAAGCGCAAACAATGCTGAAATCCATCCAATGTTGATATGCCAAACTCAGATGGATACCAAAATCTATTTATGAAACATGACATCATAATGATAGCATTCTCCAGCCATCCGAAAGGAACTACGTAGTATGTCACGTGACCGTTGATTGGCAGGAAGTTTATCTTACAAGGTCCCTGGATGAAGATGTGATGGTAACCCTACGTGCTTACCCCATTTCTGTCCCCATTAAAAGAAAAATATATAACACATAATAGTTCTGTCCCTTTAACTAAGTATATTTATCAATCGTAAACACAGATTAGCTTACCGCGTTGGATACATTTTGATGACATCGTTTTTGCCACATTTTTTTGTTTGTATGTGGCTTTTGCCCCACTTTAAAGGAGAGCTGCTGCGTGTGTATTGCGAAATGTCCGTTATCATAGATCGTGAAAAGTTTAATTATTGCACAAGAACACGACATCAGGGGTTCATACAAAATAAAAGGAAGCTGCTATTTTTTATAAAGGAAATTAAGAAGAGGTGGAAGAACATTCCAGAAGGAGAAATAAATTGAATGAGGTGAAAAGGGGGAGAAAAAAAAGGGGGGGGGGATAGAGACCTAAAACATCAGGAAAAGTGGGCGTTGTGATAATTTTGAGGAGGAGCTAATGATAGAAAAGATGCAATCTATGGCACAAATAAGAGAGAGAGAGAGAGAGAGAGAGGAGAGAGAGAGAAAGAAGAGGCGGGGAATCACAATCTTCCGCCTTGTAAGCCCGGCCCCACTCCCCCCCCCCCCCAACAAAAAGCACCATTTGGGTCCTCTGAACCGATGCTTCGCCTCTTAGGGGATCGGATAGTGATTTAAATGATGATAGATGGGTCGGGGTAAGAGAAAGAAAGAAAGAATGAGAGCGGGTATGACGAATGAAAAATATTCACTTCATGAATAGAACAAAATGATATATGTATGACAAGTGAGTAGCAAATAGATGAAAGTTGTACCATACACTATAGAGTATGGTTGGTAGCAAAGAAAGAGAGACCGAAAGAGAGAGAGGAGAGAGAGAGAGAGAGAGAGAGAGAGAGAGAAGAGAAAAGAGAGAGAGGGAGAGAGAGGGAGAGAGGGAGAGAGAGAGAGAGAGAGAGTGTGTGTGTGTGTGTGTGAAAGAGAAAGAAAAAGAGAGAGAGAGAGAGAGAGAGATAGCTTTAGTTCATAGTGAATTGTAAACAAAGAAGTCTACTACGAATGTAAGACGGAAGTACCTTGGTACAAAAACAGGAAAGAGGCCGTGTGACTATAAAAATGAGCAAACCGCAATACAAGACAAAGGAAGTTTCAAAACAGAAAGAAAACAAGATTAGGACTTACTGAAAGAAAGTTAATTAAAACCAACAGTTAGAATTGAAGGATACATTTAGTAATGGCGAAAGCGGTGTCTAAAACTCATGAAATGCTATATAGAATACCAAGTTTAACATTGTCTCTAGCTCCTTGGTGTAACTTTGTTCTGGATTATAAGGAAATTAAGATGCCTTTGGGGTAACGAGATGGGGAGAGAGAAAGAGAGAGAGAGAGAGAGAGAGAGAGAGAATAAGAGTGAAATAAGAAAGAAGATGGAGCGAGAAGGGAGAGAGAGAGAGAGAGAGAGAGGGAAAGAGAGAGAGAGAAAGAAAGAGATGGCTAGGCAACGGTTCAACTACGAATATAGAATAAAGATGAAGAACTAATCATGTTGAACGTGACAGTAATTTTCTTGCCTATTCATAATCATGTCCGAGTATGAGCTCCGACGCATGCGATAATATAAATAATAGCTACAGTGTTATTGCATTCAATCATGAATCAAGATTGATGATTCATCGACGAGTAGAAGGATAAACGTGAGGCAGACATCCTTGAACCAAGACTATCGTTTGTTATGACGAGAGGGTCCTACATCAACATCACCAATAGTGCAATGACCTCGTGACAAACGCGCCAGTGGAACCAAAGGTCAAATGCAAGTCAACTTGATGTCGAGGCCATGATTGCGTGTCCCGGTAAAGACCAAGAAACGGTGGTCAACTCACGAATTACAGCACAGAATTCGTGGAAATCCTCGAAAGTTATCCTCAGCCAATCTATTTCAAGAATGAAATATAATGATATCTGATTCAATCATTAATAGCAATGTCAACACAAGAGTATGTGATAAATAGCAAAGTACTTTGCACTCTATGTTCACCGAACCATATCATGTATTTTAGAAAAACATCTTTATCATCTGATGTTGTCATAACTTCTAACATTACAGCTTTACAATTACTCATCTATTCATGGGCATTACTCTATCATTGATAGCAACCTCATAATCGTAACTTATATATCGTACATTATGATAAAATCAACTGCATCATGAACCTTCTTGTTTTACCTTTAAAAAAATATCAATTTGTCATAATATAATGGCAAATATACATAATTTTTACCAATTCTATTTTCCATTGACTCACTGGTTGAAAGTGGAATGTATTCAAATAGTTCTTTTCCGATATGACCATTCACATTAAAAACATCTTCTACGTGTTTTTTTTAAATCATGATCAAACCAAAATGCATAAACAATATTTTGATTCAGATTGTTGCAGTTGTATTCTGCGAGTCACGGAGAGGGTCATGATTCAGCAGAAATATGTATCGAGGGGGAGGGGGAGGTGGAGGTGGAGATGACGAGCGTGTAGGAACATGGGGAAGGCGGACTCGGAAAAAAATAGGTTAGAATGAAATCAGAAAAGATGTAGAGAAAGAAGAGGTGAGGTATACTTAGAGAGATAGAGATATAGAGAGAGAAAGAAAGAGAGAGAGAGGAGAGAGAGAGAGAGAGAGAGACAGGCAGAAGACGGACATTCCCATGGCAGAGAACGAAAACAAGACTACAGAGGCAGTGATGAACCAGAGAAGACCTTTGTGACAAGCTTGAGTGAGAGAGAGAGAGAGAGGAAGCGAAGGAGGGAGAGAGGGAAAGAGAGAGAGAGAGAGAGAGAGGAGAGCGAGATAGAGAGAGAGAGAGAGAGAGAAAAGAAAAAAACGGGGAGGGGCGGGGTATTCAGTCAGTGGGGGAGATACAAAGAAAGACAGCGATTACAGCGATGACACGACACATCGTGTACCTCTTCGTGTCTGTGATCGTGACAGTACAAGGTCAATCGTTCTCTTTGTCATCCACCGTGACTGGGCGTGGTCGCACTAATCATCGCCAGCTGATCACGGCCATTCCAAACATCATTCCATCAGTAATGTTATTAACACAATTGCATATTGATATTAATTTGTTTTCTGCTGGTTTTGCTGCTGCGCATAGCTTTTGTATAAAGGTCAATCGTGATTGCATGAGATATTTTAATTAAATGAAGAAGGCATTATGATTAGTAAAAGTATCTCTTGATATTGTAATAATGTGAATTGCAAGCGTGGTGACATGAGGGAGAAAAACGTGCTAAAATGAAAATCGATATGTAAACAGGTCTATTCGGTTGGGAAGGAGAGGTATATTGAATAGTTATCATGGTTATTGGGAAAAGAACAATTGAAGAAAGGTAGGATGGAGTTCAGAAGAGAAGAAATAGAAACTTGAACAGTAATTCAGCGTCGTTCCAATTTATGAGGGCGCTATAGCAAGATTACGATCGGTACGTAGAACTGTCGCCCAGTATTGAGTCATTAACTTGATTTTTTTCAATGATCTTTTCATATAATAATATTATACCTTCCGAGTTTTTATATTCATGTTGGGCGCAGCATATCCAAGCATGACGATGAAAATTGACCTTTCTAGTAGCAGTTTTGTACGGCGTAGACGGGGGGGCAGCGCTTTAGATTAGAAGGAGGGAGCACAAATCCAAATATCTCTGGGAAAATGTCACGTTTGGGCATTCTCTTTTAAATAAATAACATCTCAATCTCGATATGAAGCTGTAAAAAATGAAGTCGAATTAACATCTGATCACTAACTTGTTGCCGCGCGCATGGTAAATCAATCACAACCGTTTTTGGCGGGAGATTATTGACAGTATAAGGTACACGCATGGTAGAATAGAGCGACAGACAATATTTTTCACTTCAATCCCCCTGCTTGTCTGTGGCGCCGTATTTGTAATCGCGTGTAAACCACGCTATGAATATGTTTGGAAACATCATAGTTGGTGATTATAGAATGAGAATCTATCAGGTTAAGCTAGTGTATTGAATATCGAAATGATGATGAGGTAACTTTCTATATTGTTTTCATTTATTCATTTGCTTTCATAACGTACTCGCGTGGAAAATGGTTTTCATTGCTTTCGATTTGTGCACTTGTGGTGATGTGCCAGAAACATGAAGCAGAATACACGTCACCATCTAGAATTTATGCAAATACTGCAAGGTTATGACTCGACCTTTATTGCATTTGAAATAAGCAACAAACAAACACATTACAAAACAATCAAAAAAGAACCTCATAAAAACAGCACAAAGTAAACCAGAAAATGTATTCATTTCTCATTTCAAGGATCGCATTTAACAGTATGTACACAATCATCATCCAGGATGCTTAATGAATGCATCAATTTATTTGTATTAATTGAGTATCTATTACGTTCGCCATCTCAATATAGTTCAATTAGAAAGCCTGTACACATAATTACATTAGCGAGTGATAACAGTCTCCAGAATGTGTCAACGATAAAGTGATGTCGTCTGCGTTTTTAGACGGCGTTTTCTTTCCCACGAGGATTATTGTCAATGTTGGAACGCGGAGAAATATATCAGGATTAATTTACCTGTCATTAGCCTTGTTAATAAATCGTCAAACCCTGGTCGCCTGTTTAAGTTGAAAACGACTGTTTAATTATACTTCGTGGATAAATAGGTGTGTCATGTCACGGATAATGAAATAAATGAGATTGAGTTACAAAGAAACAAATAATTATATCATAATGTAAAGGGAAACAAATCGAAAGAGAGGGGCGAAGGAGAGCGGGAGAAAGAGATAGATAGATAGAGAGAGAGAGAGAGAGAGAGAGAGAGAAGGGGGTGGAGAGAGATAGGAGATAAAGAGAGACAGAGACAGAGACAGAGAAGAGATACATATACAGACATACACAGAGAGAGAGAGAGAGAGAGAGAGAGAGAGAGAGAGAGAGAGAGAAGAGAGAGAGAGAGTTACAGGGAGGACAGGGGAAGGGGCCAGGGGGTAAAGTACTCCAATATTAATGACATCTGTGATATAAATACCAAAGCAAGGAATACAAAATAAGTCATGTCATGGAAATTAATAATTTCCTTATGAACATATTAATAGCAATATAGGTACTTCTAAATTGTTAAAATGAAGAGCTGAACCATTTTATGTCAATGTCTTTGATTAACTTTTGATAGTCGCCTTACATTTAGACTGTGCATATTTACTTGATATAGAGTAGTTGTCATACAAATACACCATGGACACTAACACCAGACTTTCATATGTATTGCTTGATGTTATGAAACTCACGTATACCAAAATGTATAAAGCTATATTTCTAATTAAACATGATTCCAGTAATTATTTTACCGGAAGATGAAAGAACTAGAATATTCATCCTTTTTATATTTACAATTGGCACATTTTTTATTTTATTTTAAACCACTGAATGAATAAATAACCTTTAGAATAAAAGACATTGAAGCTAGATGTTCTCACGGGTATCATTTCATGAAAGGTCTAGGTCATCATCAAGGAAATTCAAAATGTGTCAGGTTTAGATCATTTTTTTATCTCTAGGTGGATGACTCAGTAATTAACCTTGATCTCTTATATGCTGTGTCACGTTCACGCCATTTCTCTCCTTGTAGGAAGTAGTAGTGGAAAGTGAAAAAAACATGTTCTGTAAAGGCAAAAGTTAAAACGGTATTAAAATATATTGTAATGCGCTACATAATTATTATAAATATAACATAATTATCATTATTCCTTATAACGCAAAAAAACTTCCAAGAGCTGTTTAAAGGTCTGTTTAAAATCTGTTACGTAAAATGATAGCAAGGGAAACAAAAAGAACAGAAAATAAAACAACCTAACTTAAAATATCTCTTTTGACACTTTGATCTCAAAACACGATGTTAGGGTGGATGTTCAAGTTACTAAGCACCTTCGTACTCTAGTGTAAATGGGCCTTATCATTGTTCAAGTTCTCTTTGCTTATCATTCCACTTAACCATTAAAAATAAGAAAATAATTAAGTTAAAAAGAAGAATACAAGAAGAAAAAGAAAAAGAAGAAAAAGTAGAAAAGGAAGAAGGAAAAGGAGAAATTAGAAAGGAATGATAACAGGAGAAAAAAAACTGTGGTCGTTTGTCTGTAAACCAATGTTGCAATAAATGCTATGTCGTAACCAAACAACAAGCGATGTGCTTCTTAATTATTGTAATCAGTAGATATTTGGCAATGACGTTAATTTCACTCAATTTTTTCCACAGTCATCTACTTTCGTACTTACAGCTGCATAGCTTCGACTACAATTACCGCATTTGTGAAGCTCATTCATATTTGCTATCGTGACATTTTAAAGTTCTGCGCAGAAGTCGAACAATTCCAAACAGTATTCCTCCGCCGAAGTGCCTTTTACTCTAAAAACTTATAATCAACAATTTTAGAAGGACATGAATTGAATCTGCCCAATTCCCAGAGTGGAGTTATTAGTTAGGGAATGGTGTCTTCTTAGATGTAGACTATTGTTTTTCATTACCCTCTAAACGGAGACATAATTTTCTCGTTTTTCTCGAGTCCCCCTAACCTCTAGACCTGCCCCTCCACGCTCTAGCCAACAAGTGCGACTGGTCGTCTCGAAATCAAATAACCCGTCAAATCGCCTAGTTGACTTCGATTTTTCTCGTCAATGTCTAAACTCCTCGCTGTCTACTCCTCTCTCCTTTCCTCTCACTCTCACTCTCCGTTTCATTGAGGTCGACGAAGAGGGGATCGGAGTCTGTGAAGGGAAATTATGGCTAGGTTAAAGCGACAAAAATAAACGAGCTCGAGGATGAACGAAATTAAGAATGATCGTTCCATCGAGGATCGCATGTCCCGATTCGATGGAAATCGATGACAGTTTGCGAAGAAAACAAAGTTCACCTGCTCCATGCGCGCTTTCAATTGCAATGCGAACTCATGGCGCCTCTCCTTACAGAACAAACACACTCATTGGTCGTTTAGCGGCATCACGTGACCAAAGGCGCGCCAAAACTTTCTCAATAAAAAAACAAGATTAGTCTCACTACCGATTGCGAGGGTGTAATTACATAAAAGCAAAAATGCTAGAAGGTTCAGATTGGACAACAGTCGTCGGAGTCGATGGATCACGAACTCTGCTCCTAAACAAACACAAAAGATAATGCACAGGTTTTGTTTAACTGTTAACGAGATAACAACATTTATAAATCGTGTTTAAAAAAAAATGTATATATTTTGCACTAAAAAACTAAATAAAGATAAATTTAGGGGCAAGAGGTAGCGAGAGAGAGAGAGAGAGAGAGAGAGGGGTAAAGGGTGATGGGATGAGAGCAGGAGGAGAAAAGGAGTGTGTATGAAAGTGAGAGATGGAATGGGAGTGTCCATTAGAGAGACAATGTAAGAGAGAGAGATACATAGAGAGACAGAGAGACAGAGACAGAGACATATATATATATATATATATATATATATATATATATAGAAATAGAGAGAGAGAGAGAGACAGAGAGAGAAATAAAGAAGAGTTAGAAAGAGCCCTATGGTTAAAGAAAATCAGCACACAAAACGAATTTACATGCATCTGCATCCATTTTTGGCGACATTCGTTCAATTTATTTAGAAGCGCCATTCATCCTTTCCCCCTCCTCCAGATAAAAGCTGCCAAGGAAGTCGCTTGAAGCCGAGGAAATGGTGTAACTTATCTCAACAGCCCTTCATCTCCTATCCACTACAAAAAGGTCATGTTTGTGATCCCTCTTGGAAGGTAAAGAATGGAGTGGGTATCGGGGCCATGCCAAAGTGCCCACTGGCGCGTCGAGACGATGATCCGAGATCTTTAAGAGATTCCCCTATTATCATTTGAAATACGCCTCGCGAAAACGACATGCAAGTCAATAAGGAAATCACGAAGTGCATTCGAATGAAAATATCGCGTGCCTTAAAGTGTGGAGTAGTGTGATTCTTGTTTCTGGTCGTGAAATCATTCTTCTCTTTCTTTCATTTGGAAATCCCAAGGGAAAAATACTGTATGCTTCTTTTACTGAATATTTGATATAAGAGCCTATAGTGAATAAAATTGATCACATCCCACGCAAAAAAATATAAAGACTGCAATCTCGACGGTCAATCCATTGTATTCAAGCCTAAAAAAACATTGTCAAATCTTGTCATTATCGTCGGCCCTCATCATTTGGATATTAGCTACAACGTTTAAACTAAACTGTGTTCTCGCTTCAATGATAATCAAAGCTTTTATTATTTCCTTATATTTGCATAACGAAAAGTTACGACGCCATCTGATACCTAAAACATGTACCTACTTCACTTTCTCAGGAAACCACACTTGAGGTAGAATCTATTGGAACGACTCCCGTATCGACACCAAAACCTCAGCTAAAAGAAAGAAAAGAATATATAGGAGAGAGAGAGAGAGAGAGAAGACAAATTGTCTAATTTCATGAACTTCTCGAATCAGACGACGTCTCTGCAAAGTCTCGATGCATAAGTAAGTTCGTTGGCGCCCTTTCTTCATGCAGCGCAGATAAAGAAGAAGAAAAAAACGAAGGAAAAAATGGCGATTCAGTCACGCAGGCGACCTGGTCAGGCGAGTTAAACGTCTGCCTTTCACTATCATCACGATTGGGATTTGAGGGGAGGTAGATTCTTGACTCGGGAAAGAAGGAAAGGAAAAGTTTTTAAAAAGAAACCCTCGAAAGGATTTCCGTCTGAATGTCTACGGAAGAAGTGTAGTGAACTCTTCAATATTTGCAAGAAAAATCTAAAATTTAAAGTCGATGTAAAATGTAGAAACGCCTGAGATTATGTCTCATATAATATCTAACTAAAATTTACGTAAGCAGTTGCCACTCAATAACCAGGAAATTAAATGTTTCTTCTATTCAGCGAATGTGCTTTCTTCATTCGTTTACCACGTCCATGTGGTTCTATCTCTTACCCGACGTATGTAGGTATGTGTATTTTTTTCCTTCATTGAATAACTCGTATATAAGTTATGTATACACAGTGGCCTCACACACGTTTTATATACTTGTGTTTCCTTCTCGAGGCTCGAACCCTTGATTTTCAAATCATAAATCACTTGTCTAACTGAATGAGCCACGCGACCTCTATTACGAGGATGAGAAGGAGGAGGAGTAGGGGAGAAATACAAAATAATGACGTATACCCACATCTTGGCGCCCTTTTAGCTGCACCCCTTAAAGCCGCCCATCCAAACAGACGTGTTAGCCAAGCGAACTAAATGATTGTCGCATCGAATCAACCTGATTAAAACAGCTCGGGTAAGAGGGGAAGAAATGACTTGTAAAATATCTTTCCGAGAAACCGCTCGCTGAAATGAAGTATCAGTCAGAAAAAGAAAATGAAATGTTTAATTACATGAAATGCATGTCTGTGTCGGGCAAAGCTTTGAAATCTTCGGCACGGTTTGTAAGTCGTTTCCGAAGATTATGGTTTAGAAAAGACCGTTATACCCTTTTACTCGTTAAATTGCATGGATTATCAATCACTGATCCATCAGAGATGTTAAATCAAAATATGACTAGTTAAGCAGTACAAATATAAGAGGAAAACATAATTTTGTATGTATGGAATAAATATCATGCCTCCCAAAGTAGATCATGTTTGAATGATGCTTGGCTCATGAAAATGTTATATTAGCAAGGGGAGCTACCTCTTCTTTGTAAGTTGGTTAATTTCATTTTAAATGCAAAATTATGTGTTTCATTAGTTCCGGACTTTATTTTACATTTTATTGAAGCAAGCATTGAATTGAATATTCTTGAAAGTAGGCTAGGCGTATTACTATTTAACTAATCGTATTACCCATCATGCCCATGTATATGATATTGGACTTAAAAGGATACCGAAATGAGCCTGCTCTGATTTTTTTCCTTCAAATCCGAGAGTAAAATTAAGTTCCTCTAAAAAAAAGATTGAAATTCATGTCTAACAACATGTTTTAAAGTGTATGCAATCTCATTATAACATAGGGGCGAGGGGTGGACGGGGTGGGGAGGGTGGGGGGGGGGTGGGATGGATGTACAGTCCATGATAATGGGTCAAAATACACACACGCGTATAGAGGTGTTGCCCATTGGTTTAATCACGTGGCTGGAGGTACCAGGTTCTTGATTCCAACACCGTAATACCAGGTAACATAACATTTAATATTATTGCGATTGAATGCAAAACTGCGCGCTTGTGGCGACTGCATGCACAGTTGGAATTCTAATACGAAGCGGGTAGAGTGCACCCCTGGGGTACCCCAGGCCTACTATGTTATGTTTGAGATCATGATTACATATATAAAATCACGAAAATACAGTGAAAATCGATTTGAACAATAACATTCAATCAGGAAAAAGCTTCCTAAATTCATACAAAACAAACACTCAGCACTCTCATTATATGAAATAGCATTTCCCCTAATTTGAATGTTAGCGACAAGGGTTTCGGAACGCGGTAAGTTTGGGGACATCGGTATCTTAACCACACGGCCACGTGCATATCTCTACATTAATAAGCAGTAGAAGTAGAAATCAAAACACAAGCCCTGGATGCCTAGGGTCCACTATTCAATCGATAAGTTCACCAGGTACGTTAATCAGGGCCAATGGGAGGGAAAAAAAACTAGGACGTCTCATCTGAAAATTATTGCTGCATTTAATTTAGTGAAGAGTGGGGCGTTAAAAAACCCTGGCGGTCAACTGTTTGTCTTCACTTTCAGACCCGGTTTCGATATATTATGCAATGGTTTGCCCAAACTTGAAAAAAATACTGGAATTAAATAGAATCGAGATAATAATGGCATAATTTAAAGTAATGACAACTTTACCTATATGCATGGTTCCTTTTTTTAAAATTTAAATTTGTATCCCTTTTGATAACGGAGATAATACAATTTAGCTCTAAAACCCATTCTCAGTTTTCTCTGATCCCTGAATGCGAGATAATTTTTCAGGTTTGCCTAATTGATAAACTTACATTTTTATGGAATGTTCTATTTTTCATTTCGTCTTACAGATATCCAGCTTTTTAACGAACTTGCAATAATGTTGTGACCGGCTCAAAGAATCATTTATAGCAAACAAGATGCTTGAAAAAGCAAATAAGAATTGGATTCCTGGTAAGCTCAAACAATCACTCTCAGAATAAAAGTCATAGTGCATTGGTGGTTCAAAGCTTTTTGTATTTTGTTAAGCTTTTTTTTTCTCCAAAAAAAAATCATCACCTTATATTGTAATAAAATTATATTCTCAGACTTGCTTATACTAAGTTTACACCTAAATTGAAAAAGCAGCCTTTTTTTGCTAGAAAACGACCAAGAATCAAATGAACATCGACAGAAAGGGGTCTTGCCCCTGGACCTCGAAGACTAAGGGGCCAATGGCACGATGTGCAAAGACCTGTTAAGAATCGATTGGCAGAAAGCGCCAAAGCGCGCCTCGCACGTAAAGACGCCATCGTGAAATGACGTCACAAGAAGACGTACTTCGTCAACGCTAACCTTTTAATTACGCTGCTCTTATTCCCTCTAGACCTTGGATGTGGTTCCTGGTACCTTCACCCGCTCGATACTGATTTTGTTTGGATAGGTAATTGGGTCCCTGGTAAAATAATCTTAAAGGATCCCCCACCTTTATTTCTCCTTTCTTTTGTTTATCTTCAGGGGGATATGATGAGCATGGGAGGGGTTTATACAACCCTTGGGATGACCTGGGAAGGGAGAGGGAAGGGAGGGGCGATGCAATCAAAACAAACCCGGGAAATTTATTTTTAATTTAGATCACGAAATTAATTTGAGGAGGGGAATGATATCGAAAAGAGAAAAAGATGGTATCCATGCCAGTGCGGTTTAAACTGCAAAACCACCGGCGCATGCAAAAATTACTCTCCATGTACCACAATTATTCCTGCTCCTTTCAAATGCGTGGCTACTAAATTAACCATTTGCCAAAATATGATAACGCAAGAGTTTTCCTAACCTCTTCAAGAGTTTGGCCCGATCAGCTGACTTTATTGATAATATTACGAGTCATGAAACCTATTGCTGACGATGCCTTTATCTTAATCGTTCCTGAGCCCGATCTCCGCCATTAAACACTGAAATGACTCATGATCAAAGCGGTTTATTCCGCGAGTCTTAGCACCCCAAACCGATTAGCGTTCTGTATTATTTACGGTTGCGATGTTAAAGGGTTCTGACATTCCTGAAGCTGCCAAAAATTACCGAGATGTATTTTTGAGTCTTATGAAAGTCAAAACGAAGGTATTTGCAAAATTGATTTTGAAATGTAGGAATAAACCCGCCGCTATGAGGTTCAAATTAAACTAACTTATGTATTTTACCACTCTCAAATTTTAAGATGCAATATTTTTGGGGGTTAAGCTGCAATTCTAACTTTCAAGAAAGCATGTTACAGTTTTAAACAGAAAGAGCTCCATGCATGGTTTAATGGTTAAACAAGGTACACTAATAGACTCATAGGGTTCTTGCACCCCTTGTGGTGCTGCTATTCGGGTTCAAACAATCATGCACTTTCAGGATGCTATCAAGAGCAATGCCCAATCATGAGAAAGAGAGAGAGAGAGAGAGAGAGAGAGAAAGTCAGATACATAAATATATATATTTAAAAAATATATAGAGAGAGATATAGAGATAGTAGAGAGAGTTAGATAGAGAGAGAGAGAGAGAGAGAGAGAGAGAGAGAGAGAGAGAGAGAGAGAGAGAGAGAATATGGGGGGGGGGGGCAGAGAGCTGTGTCAATGACGTGAGAATGAGATAACATGACCCTCCTCTCAGACTCTAAATTTCTTGCAAATGCGAATAGATTTCCATCCCGATGTGTATTCTTATCCAAATTTAAGCCTAGGGTCGATATTTTTCAACCCTGTTTACGTTCACTTGATGTATAGCCACACTAAATTGATATAAATAGCCAAAGAAACGACCCGCTTTATCTGGTCGTTTCGAAATTCAATTTCAGACCCATGAAAAGTGCTTCTTATCAAATTACCTTCAAAATTAATGTTCTTACCAAATAGCCTAATATAATTTTTATATAGATGGGATTCTCTTTGTGACGTAAGACGAGCTGCCCCGGGAAAATGATAATTGTAGGGACACCAGTGTACATGTTAGTTCATTTGTGCGTGAATTGATACGATTACGACGTTCATGCATTGACCTTATTTGGGACGACGTCAGTGGCGCGGGCAGACGATAAAATCTTGGTTTTCTTTCTTTATTTTGTGTTTATGTGTGTGTGAGGTAATGATGTGCTATGTGCGCAGGAGTTGTGACGCCATGGCTTCGTTTGGCTCCCTGCATGCATGGTTGGATGGATGGATGGATGGACCTACGTTGCACACAGGGGCGTTTCCAGCTAAAGGCAGATACATGCAATGTAAGCCCCCATTAATTAACATTAATAGGCTATGATACGTTGTATATTAAATGTTGCAAGAATATGTCTGAGATATTTCTGATTTCTCTAGGGAAGTATGACACCTTCTCCCTAAAAAAAAGAGTGAGTGCTATACATGTTAGCTATTTAGGCCATTCAATTCTTCTACGGAATAAATATTGAGATTAGAAATTAGACCGCATTACAGAGCTTCTAAAATGTTTAATACAAAAAGCAAAAAAAAACTCTTTCAAATTTCCTAGGGGCACTGTAAATCTGTTGGGTAGTGCCCCGAGCCCCCCAGGCTACACCGATGAAAGTGGTGTCTTGGTGAACTAAACGGTATCGTCTCCAGTCTACAGCTTGGGTGCTCTTGAAAACATTAGTATAAATCGACGTGACATCGACATCGATACTCTATGAGGAAAGGGTGGATAAGTTATCGGAATGAGAAAAAAGAAGATAATCAAAAATAAGGCAAATAGAAGGAAATCAAAGCAATGGCGTCAACGATGTTTTGAAGTTACGTATGCCCTACAAATCCGAGGCCACGGCAGACGACAGAACTCGTAATCGAATTTCTATTTTAGAAAATAATTCTAAGAAAGGTCTAAAATGATCGCCGCATGCAGTACGCCCATGTTCCTTCTTCGTCTCTCTCTAACGCTGGTCTCCTTGAGAGTGCGCCTCGGCGACCAGCGCCATGCAATGATCGACTTGAAAGGACAAGACAGGGAGTGGACCTATTAGGGTAAAATAAATTGTTTCATGAATATTTCCCGCCAAAATCGACCTCTGCAAAGCTCAAGAAGGCAGATGCGGTAAATTGATCGGAAGAATTGGGCGACAGTTTGGCGAATTTAGCTCTAAAGTTTTGCCGGTCAGGGTATGAATAAAAACAAAAAGGAATTTTTGTTTTCCTTCACCTCCCCGAGGTGCCTGATGACCAAAGCTTCTCGTCGTCCGTTCGCTCTTAGTTTCTTGAGCATGAAATAATGGGCGTCCGACTATCGGTCGCTCTCGATGTCGCTGTCGCCAAAACGACCCTCTTCACATCGTCTCTGACGTAAAGTACTGTTTGTCTTTCTTTTTATCTTTCTCCTGGAACTATAATGAAGGCTTATTAACTTTGCCGTGGGAGTTCAAATCAGTGACTGAAATCAAGCTTTAAGACAATTCAAGCTTGTTCGTTTATTTTTTTATTGCAATACCAATTTTAAATAAATCAGCAAAAAAAGGAAATGAATGCCAAACAATATGGTTTAAGGGTAAATGTTATTTCTAACATTTTAACCAGGTTTGTTGCAGGGGCAGCGATTTATTTTAATAACCGAGCGGGGCAGGGCCTTGGAGGGTACATCACTGACCCCCTCATCGAATAAGAAGATTATGTAGATTATATCGATAACGTTTATTCATTTCTGGGGGCGACCCCCTCCCTCGGATCGATGCCCTCGGTTACAGCGTAGACATAGCTTAGCAACTAGCATTAACACTAACCCTAGCGCCTATACCAATAGTCAACACACACGGAGAAGTAAACCCCTCTCTACATATTATTTACTTTTACTCTTTAATTCAGATCTAAAAGGAACGTTCACGGTTCACCTGCAGGTCTTGATGATGGTGAAAGTCTACCCCGACACGGCCAGACAGACGTCGAGCAGACTAGAAAGGCCAAGTCAGCCGTTCTCGACTATGATAAGAGCTAAATTGGAAGTGTCAAAGGAGCACATAACCTTGATGAAAATGAAAGATGGAGAAAATGGGGGACAAAAAGGGGAATAATGATAATAATAATAATAGTGGGTTCTTATATAGCGCCCTGTCTGTCAGAATTGACACTCCTGGCGCTCTACAATTTATTATTCTCCCGACTTTAGCATGGCTACTATTATGGCGCTGTAGCATTTCAAAGCATTAATACCTGGCAGGTACCCATTTACCTTCTTGGGTCGAGTGTGGCAAATGGCACTATTTTTGGACACTTCATTAAAAACATTTGGCAATAGAGATCACTTCATAAAATTGGGAATAACATAATTTCGTTGTAATAAAATTCGCGAATTAAGTCCAAAGAATGACATACTACTCTTTGTTATTTTCAACCTTCTCATCCGCCATTTCAATTATTGAAAAAAATGCCCCTGTAGTGCATGTCTAAAGGAGCTTATAATATTCAGATAGGTTTATTGAAACAAATAAATAAATAAATAAATAAATTTATAAACATATATAAATAAATAAATAAATATACAAAAAGGGGAAAAAAGGAAATAAAAAAATAAAGAAAGAAAGTATATAAGAAAGAAAGAAAAGAAACGTAGACATTTTATTCGAACCATAATAACTGCTATTGCAGCAGTTGTAGCGAATATGGTGAGGTTGATGAGGCTTGTGTTATATCGAAAACAGTTAGACGGACCTAGTGAATTATTTAAAAGACGAACAAAAAGATATGAAAATAATGAAACAAACCAAAACACCTTCCCTCCCGAAAAAAAAGAATTCCAATGTGGTAGCATCCCGTCATCACCAAATTAATATGGGTCAATATATTCAACGCGATGATTCACTCAACTGACAGGTAGTTCTTTGTTCGAAACTGTTAGATACCTTGATTTTTGCAAAATTCCATTGTCGAAAATGTGAATAATACTTGTTAGGAGGGGGAGGGGGTGAATCACTCATCCACAGGGCTAAACTTTTGGACGATGGCCACTTGGCTATTCAATTATAATAGATGTATGACCGGGAGTAACATTATTACTCTTCAATATAATTTATTCAAAAAGCTCTGTCTTTGATATTTTGTATAAGGATTGTATTCAACACTAGTGTAGAATATTGACAATCTAACCACGTTTTTTTTTTCTCTCCAATAATGTAAGATAGAGATCTTTATTTCCATCCTTTCCTTGGCCGTTTGATAGATAATAAAATAAATGCGCCAAATCAAAATGAAAGGCAAAACTTAATTTAAGTCGGTGTTCAAGCATATTAACACAATAATCATTGTGACCCAACTTAAACACAATAAAGAGAAAAGTACATAAAACAAATAATAGAATCAGCGCAAACTTGACAAATTTCAAACATTTTTTCATGGGCCAGAAATAAACTGAAAAGACAAAGTTTGATCCAATTCCCTTACAAAATTAGTCATGTGAAAGATGACGTCATTGTCTCTTTTGTTTTGGGAAGACTTTCATTTAGAGGGGTAATGTGTCACGTTCTTGTCGATCAGATTTCGGTGAGGGTAAACAGGATCAATCTAAATCAAAAGCATAATTGAAGGCGGAGTAATCGAAATAGCTTCAGGCTGCACAGATGCAACTCGGAGTGAAATTAGAACTTCGTCAAGAAATAAAAAATATGATAAAACGATAGAAGAACGTCAGAGGTTAAACAGAGTGTGACAGGATGAGGAGAGAGAGAGAGAGAGAGAGAGAGAGAGAGAGAGAGGGGGTAGATGGGCAGTGTAGTAGTCATTAACTCATTTACGAGTTATCGCGATGAAAAGGAATTCGATATTGCTATCCATGGTCAGAATTAGGCTTCAGGCAACGTTATGTCATGTTAGAAACTCTTTGTTCACGATATCTAGGTACACCTTGCACTGATTGTAATTGCGTTTTAGTAAACTGTAATTGTCGCCAGTATCGATTATTCAGCTAATCAAGGTGAGACAGTTAAGCAAAGAAGATTCTGAAAAGAGAGAGAGAGAGAGAAACAGACACCACAGTTATATTTGTCTGTAATTTAATTCATTAAAATTATAATCGTCTTTTTCGAGCACTCACAATTTTGATCTGGTGTCTGATCACATTCAGAACAATAACAACACATTTTTGTTTGATTATCAGAATAGACCAACAGAACGTGCATATTGTCAGTTTTGCCTTTGATTGTTAAACGGTAAAATTTGCTACTGCAATAGTACAGATGTTTCGGACTATTCTACCCAGGGCCTTGTCTGAGTAGCAGACGTCGACCTATTCGTTACCCTTAAGATCGCGATTACTCACAATCATAATTTTCAGACCCTAAGGAGATCGCGATCATGCTCGCCTTGGATGGATATCTCGAGGCACTGATACCACTGTCCGGTGTAATCGATAACCCTCACATACCGTCCCAATTACAGGCATTTTCACCCTTTGCTAAACGATAAGTTAATAATCGTCCTAATTAATGGGCTACAGTGGTATTGGTTACTGGCATTAAGGTACTGCAAATGTATGTATATTGCTTTTGTTTCAGGTAAGTGGTTTATGCCTATAGCAGATTGTTTGCAGTAATGATGCATATTGTGAATCATTCGTCTTTCGGTTTAGTTGTTGTAGATACTCTTTAGTTTATTAAAGAACTGGAGTCGTACACAGGTTAACGAAAATAAAAAAAGTTTTGTAGAGCTAACCATATCTTCTATATCTCTTTCGAGAGTCTATTAACTTATTTATCCTTTGGTAATTGCAGAATTTTATATTTTCTTGGACATTGTCACCCCATTCCCCCCTTCTCTTTCTCTCTCTCTCTCTCTCTCTCTCTCTCTCTCTCTCTCTTTATTCACCACTCAGAGCTACCCCCTGTATCTCTTCCTAATCCAGCTCTCATTACCTCTCCTAATCCCTCACCCCGTCTTTCCTCCAATCTGTCTACATCTTCTCTAGATCACCCACATCACGCTTTATTACCGATGCAGATCATCCATGGAGACAGTAAACTGACCGGCAGCACTGGTTACAAGGCCAGATAACGCCTCCTGTACCTTGGTTTAACTTTAGCTCTACAGCACAATATTCATACACCGTAAATGATCAAGACTTTAGATTTATTTTATGTTTCAACGTAGCTGTATATCTCATGTATGCCAATCTATATTCCTATAAAAATAATTATATTCGCATCTATTTTTCTTATTCTTTTTTACATTTACTTATGTAACGACATTTTTACTCCACCACTTGCACATAAGTATACCCGAAGATGAATATACTTACATGTGTAGTGTTATAGCCAGTTAACCTTCGTTCAGCAAGGGGGGGGGGGGCAGTGGTGTCATGAATAAAGTGCGTGAGAACAATAATTATATCGAGTGCATGGAGTCAGATGTGGGAGGGGTCCATTATCTTTCCTTTTTACTAATTCTCATTCCTCATAGTCTCTATTACTTATTTAATTATTTAATATTTACAACACTACTATGTATAAAGTTGCAATGCAAAGAAAATCGAAACAGAACAATACGCACTTTAAAAAAATGAACAAACTGTTAGTTATACGGAAGCATTAAACTATTCACCAATATAATAAGGACGAACAGAGGGATGTGTTGCCTAGCAACAGGTGGGGATGTACACAAAAAGATGTATTGGGCAATTCGGTCGCGTGTCGTCCAGCAATGCAGTAGCCTTGCTCGACCTACATTGCAGTTTCTATTAGCAATATCGACATTCATTATTCTATACGAAGTTCGAGAGCCTTTCGATGATTTATGTGGGATAGGGTGTGATATTAAGTTCATGCAAACACATGTTATGCTGATTAATCTTATACAGACACATCTTACGGAATAGAAAGAGGTAAATTTTTAACACACACAATTATTATTGAATCCAACACACTGAAGAAAATAAACTTTTAGTGACCCCTTGGAATATCCCGACAACAGCATCTTGATTCGATTTTGATTTGATTTGATTTGATTTATTGGTTTCTGCATCTTTTTTCTTTTTCATCATACATTTTCATGAACATAATATGGTTTGATACAATATTTTAAGTGTATTTAATTTTATACAGATAATAAACGAAATTAGACAAATATATTGAATGCATTGATTAGAAGTTACATCATTGTACCTGATGCATTTCAAAGGGAGCACATCGACTGTTCCAGCAATACTAAACAGAGCGCAAAAGTGTTAAAAATGTACCCGGTCGAGCATGAATTTGTTGAAATAACACCATATTGCACAATATTTCAAGTTATTGCCAATAGTCAAATTAATGTAATATTGATGGCAAAACTCTCTTTAAATAGTATGACGTACTATGAAAACATTTCAATGAACTCGAATGATATCAAAGACTATAGCTATCGGAATTCTGGCACAAAGCATGGAATAGGCCTCATTTATAAACATATATATATATATATATATATATATATATATATATATATATATATATATATATATATATATATATAAACATGTACATGTATATATCTGTATACATCTGTAAATATAAAAGAAATCATTATTTCCTGAAGAGAAAATAAATCTTTTAGCTCTTCGATAATTTTTTCTTAATCAATTTATATTTTTTTTAAAGAGCTCTTAACAACGAGAAAGTGTTCGATTATGTTTGTATATTTCTATGGTGTCGTCAAAGGCCTCGGATATAATTGGCATATTTTCGATAGACAAAAAAAAAACACCTGGCTTTCTTTTAATGCAGCCACGAGGCTGTGATTCAACTATCAAATCCACCATTGTCTCTATTGTACCAAAATTAATAAAAATAGAATCCTATGAACGTCCATCATTAAACTAGGTTGATTGACAGACTCGTAAACTTCCAGGTGCGAGGTACGATCTCGTACGATCTCGTCACCGTCTTTTAATGGTGTATGATTTGACGACATCACCTTAGCATCAACATCGATCGTTCTATTTATTTCCAGCGAACACGCCACAAGTATCATGACAATCCTGGCCACTCATCCCTCGATGGTCTGAAATTGATACCCGACCTTGATGGGTAGAGACAAGGGGAAACCGATTGTCAATTATTGCCAATTGAGACAGAAGATACGCAGATGTGATTTTGTTCTCTGTCAAAAAACGCGGGAAGAAATTGATTCATGTCGGGTCAGCAATCGTTCAGCCTTGAGATAACAAGTAGTATATCAAACTTACGGGTATCAAACACTCACAATCATTACCAGTCATCTTCCTGGTAATCAGGTGTTCAATTATCGATTCGAAAGGGAATTGGTAGATTTGTCTTAAGAGAGGCAGGGGGAATGGTGACTGATATTAGGCCTACTTACATGTGTGTACATTAAATATAATACAACTCAATTTTATCAATTCGCATTATCTAATTTGTCAATATAATCGGTGGTCGAAAGTAAAATTAACGATATGTGGTTGATGATAGCTAGAGCACTATACGCCAACCGTACATCGTGCTGGTTATACTGTGACCCTCATGACCGTGAGCATTGTTCATAAAATTCGAAGTTTAAGCTCAATTTGGCACAATTTGCTCTGTTAGCTACATTGAAACTATTGTTGGAATGTGTTCCTATCTAATAAAGATATTGAAATGTCGATTTATGTCCCCTTTTCAACACCCTCGTTTTTATTCAAAATCAAATGGTGTACGAACGAAGATATGTCCACATTATTCTATCGACAAAAATAAATAACAATACACAACAACAAAAAATCAACAACCAAGCGGGTAAAACACCAACGAAACAGCATCATATACAACAATTGTTTTCTGTTCTGTCATTTAATTTCTATAATAATTGTGATGGATTACAAATGCTGCCTCAAAAGATGTTTGTAAGTTGTTTGGAATCATTTACATTCAGAGCATGTTTGTCAAATGTCTTCTATGTTTGAGGTGTGTCATGGTATGTTGATTTTGTCGTCTAGGTCACTACCAATAAAAGCCAATCGATAGCCCACTCACTGGCCTTGATCGTTTGATAATCACGATCACGATTACGACTATTACGATGATAGATATACCAGCAGGTGTCGGATCGGGAAACAATCGATTAATCGCATGTTTCAAGGAGGTGTTACCTTGAATGGATGGATGTCCAATTTCAAATGGCACGACATCAATGATTATTAGTCCTCTCGTCTTGCTCATGGATGATTTTTCATGATGAATGATTGATATAATCAGGGCTATGAGACTTCGACGTCTCGAGTATCAATAAATCTTCGTCGGCATGCATGGTGTTGGTGCAAGTGGAAATTGTGAGGCAATATAATAATTAATCGTGTTACTTTCTTCATGTCATGATTGAACCATATAGGGGAAGATTGGAAGTGGTGTGAGAGGGAGGGAGGGAGGGAGGGAGGGAGAGAGAGAGAGAGAGAGAGAGGGGGGTAGAAAGAAATATGAGAGTAAGAGAGAAAGATAGAGAGAGAGGGGGATACAAAAAAGAGAAAGAACAAGATAAAATGAGAACGACAGAGAGAGAGAGAGAGAGAGAGAGAGAGAGAGAGAGAGAGAGAGAGAGAGGGGGGGGGGAGTGGGGGAGGGGTCGTAGAATAGCACTTTCCGTTTCTTGAACATTTTTCTCTCTGTCAATTATTGACAATTCGACTACTTTCTATCAATATTGCACAGCAGTTTGAAAGCAAATATATTGATACTGATCTATCTTACATTATTGATGATTATTTGAAACGTTGGTTTGCTTGTTCCGAGAATAAAATGGTCTTCTTCTTGAGTCTAGATTGATAGGTAGAATTTTAAACTCACTGTCCTTTTTTATTATTGTAGGGGGAGAGGTGCGACACCGTTGTATCGTATACTTTATTGCGTTAAATGCTAGATTAATTTTGCTGTTTCTTTTGCCAAACTTCACTGGTCAGTACACGTATAGAACCCCATCATAAACAAAATTATGACGAATTAAAAAAAAAGATAATGAGCTCGATGAAACAGTTCCGATTTTCATGAGCAATACATCTGGTTAAAAAGAATTCCTGCATTATCTTCTGTTGAGCAACTCATCACATAAAAGTGATTCAATACCGCTGCCGTCGAACTTCTCATCTCTCGTTGTCTGAACTAAATCTTAAAAAAGCAATATTCATAACTATCCGCCACCGCATGGGGGCGATATACCATTTTATTTCAGGACAGCAAACAGCGGATACAAACTCTCAGCTACCAAAATCACGTTGCCTTCCAAAAGTACTCCAATAATTTCATGGCAAACAGAAAAATCATAAGCAACACAAAAAACAGGCACAAAGAAATAAATAAACTAAGCTTAATAGAAATGCAAGAATGTCTGACATTTTATTTTCAAAAATACTAATTTTATAAGAACAGTCATTTGGAAGATGTATTGCTTTTTATTCAATTTGAATCAACTGCTGATAGAGGCGAGATGTCAAATTGTTTCAAGTATTCAGCTATCGGGGAAATATCAATAAGTGACCTGGATGAAAATTCCATAGTCGTGAAATGTCACACGATTATATGGGACAAAGAGAAAAGAACTAGTTTTACAATGCCACGCACCTGTTGTAGAAGAAAAAAAAGAGGTTGTCATCGCGTGACTCTACCTGTGTTGGTAGAGCTCACATGCATGCACCTTGCATTTGTGGGTTGAATATAGCAAATAGCAGGCAATAGCAGAAAAGAATAGAACAAAATAAAATAAAACAAAACGAAACAAAAACAAAACAAAACATTCCTTTCTCTATTTTGAAAACCACATTATTCTTTCCCTGAATTTGGAGAATTTTTTTTCAAATGTTCCTCATATTATGATGTGCTTCTAAGTTTAACATAAGATATGCTATTATCTACATTCAGAGAAGTAAAGCAAATTCATGAATTTTAGAATCCCCGTACCCTGTTAGCATCTGAACTTCATTCATAGAATGTCGATATGAAATATTCGTAATGCATTAAATCATAGAATTTAGAATTAGCAAAGTGTTACATATAATGACCAGGCCCGTAGCCAGAGTTTGATGTTGGGGGGGGGGGGGGGGGGGGGGAAATACATGTAATCGATCGAGGTCAAAAAAAGTTCAACCGATCTTGGAAATTTTTTGGGGGGGCACGTGCCCCCCCCCCCCCCCCCCCCCCCCGTGGCTACGTGCCTTTATATGACACAAGTATACATTACTGGTAGTTCGTATAATATTTCAATACTCAGGATAACAAGCTCAAGTTTTGAAGACCTTTATCTCAAATTGTTTATTAATAGTCTTGGGAGTTGTAGGACCGTATAATACTATGAAATTATATTTGCACACAACTGCTGAAGGCGAAATTGTCTACAGCATTCAATGCAAATAAATTGATTATTGGGTTAGCTTTATTTTCATTGCTACAATGATATAACCACCTTTCATATTTCATATCATTTCATTTTTCATAAAATAAATCACATTCTGTATGAGAAACGCTAGATTTTAACTGTCAATGTCACAGATTTGACCTTGTAAACTCGACAGCATGGAGAATATACCAAAGCCATAATTGCCCGATAACGGTGAATTGCAATCGATAGTAATGAACGCCAACTCATGCCTACAAAGCAAACAAGAAATTTTAATATTTGCAAAAACGTTGCCAGTTCAACATAAACTTGGTATTTTTGTACTTACTTGTCTACAAATTCGAGTACATTGTATCAATAAACGTTAACCATTTGCGTGACTGCAGTATTTACACAAGGGAAAAGCGCGCGGCAGCAGGATAAAAAGTCAAAATGTCAAATTCCAATCAGCATTTAATTTCACTCCCCCATTTTTGTAAAGAAAACCCCTTTGAAGTAAACAGACGTGTCGCCACAGATGATGAAATTGAGTCGTTATCAAACTTGGTGTCTCAAGACGACATTGAATGAGTTGTTAAGCTCCTATATGTCGTTTTTTGTGCATCTCTATAGTAGGGGGGGGGGGGGGGTACCCCCGCGCTCATAAATTAACACAAGCTTTTACCAAATGAGACAGAAAATGTCTATAAATTAGACGCATACTTATACTTACGTGACCTAATGTGTTTTCCATAGTACCATTTAAGATACTAATGTATAATGTATAATCTACCAATATTTTTTTTATTAAATATTAAAAATAGGCAGAGACATTCAGTTGTGGTCCTATATAGGTGTAAGGTTTGTTTTCGTCGGAGCCTGCCACCTCTTATCTGAATATATCAACTTTCCATTTTTTCCCTTCAATATACAAGTTTTAACAGAAAAAGAGAACAATTCAAATAATTAAAAAGAGGAGAAAAGGGGAGAACAATTAAAAAGGGAGAACAATTCAAACAGAGTTTAAGAAATGTTTATTCTGAACCCATAAGCATTCCCCATGTTCATTGAACTCACCATGCCTTTCACTGCTTGGTACATGTAACTTAAATATTTTGACACTAACATGAATGACATCTCAAAGCGCTTTGTATCCGATGGAAAAGGCGCTATTTAAATTGCAACTATTATTATTACTATCATAAAAAGAAAATCAAAATGAAAAAAAAAATGAAATAAAGACCGCGATGAGACTTTAAGTTTTTTTGTTGAAATATCTAAATCTAACTGGAGACATGGAGACTGCCACAAAATAAACGTTTATCCACTTTCTAGGACATCATTGTTTGCTCTAAGAAAGCAATATTCAACGAATAGGATGAAAAAATCTTGAGAATCAGTCCTCTCACCGACGACCTTTCTTAACAGGAAATACAATGTCGCCATTTCCCTCCTTAATGAAATGGGTTGTTTTGCCTCTTCTACAAAGTCAATTCATCGAGTCTCCTTGCGAAACAGAGGAGCGAAGATAAGTAAGAGAAATAAAGAGGAAGACGGAGAGACAATAAAGTTTGAGATAATTATCCGAGCTTCTCTATAGAGAGCGTCACGGTTTTGTTAGACTCGCCGAATATCATGTCGCCAGCCCATTCTAACAGCCACTTCAACTATGTATACATTCCGTTTTGCATCTCGATTTCTGTGAAATCTCTTGATATGGCGGATTTAAAGGTGCAGTTGTGTGGACATGGTTTTGATGCGATCGAAGACAGGCACTTGGGAAAGATTTTTAACAAAAGTGGCATACCAAGGATTCTGTTTCATTCTTATTCATTCCTATCTTCTCTGACAAGACAGAAAACTACTTTTTTTTTTTTTTTTTTGGGGGGGGGGGTTCATTATTAAAAAATCAAAATCACCTTAAGCACTCTATAGCAACTCCTTTAAAAAAATATTTAATGATTTATCGAACATTCTTTCATGTTATTAATTACGATGAAACATGTATTACCTTTAGAAGTGTCCTTGTTTTGTAAAATGTATTATATGCTCTGTTGTTTTCGCATTGAATATGAATAAAAGCAAGCAACCAACCAACCTTTAACAACCAACGTGACCGAGCATGCAAGAACAAATCTCAGTAATAATAAAGTAATGATAAAGAACACCTCCAACATCCCCTGCTCCCTCGTTCATACTTGAATTAGAAAAAAATGCTAGGTATCCTTGATTTGTCAGACGGCTCAGAATTTCTAAAAAGTTACCTTGCGGTCCACTGAGTATTACACAGACACCTGCGGCGGAGCATTTCCAAGATACTCTTCCACTCCCGCTTAATGCATCATAAAGAATAACTTGTATCCTTACGGTTGATTTGTTTGATTTTATCGTTGATATTGTTTTTGGTTACATCATTGAGTGGTCGGATATGTAACAAATCATTAAGATGGGCTACTTGTGAGAGACCGAAGCGAGCGACCGAAGCGAGCGATTAAAAAAATTGAGAAATAATTTCATACCAGTATGGTCAGGGGTTGTGTTTTATTTATATATCAACTTACGGAATAAATCAGGAAGTATTAATTTTTTTTGCGTGGCGAATGTGGCACGTTAGCCATTATTTAAAAAAACTAGCGGCCTTTATCATCATTAAGACCAGGCTGTAAGGTCATATCACGCCTTTTGTCTAAACCTGTTGTACAACTGTTTTCTTTTCATCAGAAAAAAATCTCCCCATTTCTATATTAATATAAACTGGCACAAAACACATTGTTCCTTTATTTTTTAATTTAACCTTCCGTACGCAATATTAAAAACAGTCTCCGGCTTGACCGTCAAGTTACGTCCCCCTCTTCCCATCGCGTGCAGACCCCCAACGAGCACTAAACACCCATGGGACGATCGAGTTACATCAGTTGACTCGCTTCTGCCATGCAAACTAAGCACTGCTACGTGACTCTCCTCAAGTAGCTCATGTCTCTACCCTAGCATATATCCATCCGTTTACTGAGAAATAAAAAATAAAAATAAGGAGAGGGGAGAGAGAGAGCATCAATTCAAGCCACTTCCATGATTGCTTTAAACTCTCCAAATTAAAAATCGACGAGGAGACTGGCGCCTATGTAGTTTGTGCAAAAACGCACTCTGGCATTCGTCTAGTTTCCACAAACCAAACAAAGATTGCTTCCTGTTTTGCTGAAGACTACGATATCAGATTCGATAAGACTGTAGACAGAATGATATCTAACTGGACGGAAACTGGGTGAATCGATATCAAAACGATGCCAAGAGAGAACGGTATATCCGCTTTAAAGCAATATAATATTGACACCTGTAAGTGCTTTCATATTTGATGGGTTGTTTTTCTCTCTCTAAAAGTAGTCTCACGTTGACCCACGTCCTACATTAAAGAGGAGAAACAGGTGTACTACTTCCGACGATACTATGAAAAAGAAGTATATCTTCATGAAATTCGAATTATTCAGAAGTGTAGATAATTGTATAAATCCTTATGGATTAAGTTTTATATTTTATTTATCTTTTCATGTTGTCCGAGTAACCATATAATAGTTGTAAGTGTCACAATATTTTATGAATTCTCACTTTTAAATTCGATAAATATAAAAGAAAGTCTGGGTTTATGCTCGGAGTTCGATAATATACACAACATTTGTCAAATTGTCATTCTCTTAAAATTCCATCTTAATGTGGCTCCTTCCCACGAACTCCCAAGAAGGTAGCAATAATAATTAAACGCCCTAACCCTGTCCCTCCCCTCCCTGCCCACACTTCCTTAAAAAAGGGCAACTACAAAGGAAAATCTCAAAGCGAAAATACACAATTTTTTAGACATTGGTGTATATCCATATATTGTGATTATACAATTATCAGGGATGATTTCAATTTTTTTTTCACTTTATACACCATGCAAGATATTGCTTAAGCATTATGCTTCGCAGTTGATGTGTAAGGTCGCAGTGCGAAAAAATTACATCTTATAAAGAGAAAAAAACCCAATTCTAATGGGGTTGTAAGCACATTCTCATAACGGAAGACTCAGAAGACCTTTGATAAGTATGAGTATATCATCTATAGATGCGTGCGAGCGTAGCGAGCGAGCTTTGGGGGAGATTGCTCTTATATAGGGGGAGTTTAATGATGAGAGGAAAAGGGGACACTTATCAGGAAGAAAAGGAGCATGTGCCAAAGTACAAAGATTAATTATCAGAGGTGAAAATGGGGCACTTCTTACACCCTCAAAAAGAGGCACTCACCAGGGATGAAAAAAGTCATTCATGAGAATAGGCAATAGGCATTTGTCGACGGAAAAGGGGCCCTATCAGATTTTGAAAGGGGCATTTGTAAGATATTATTACACTGTTGGTCATAATGGTGGAATATTTTTTTTTACCCAGATTTATGGAAAGGTTTTAACAATGATTTATTCCTACTAAATCTAGATAATAGTATAAATTCTCAGATTTGATTGAATAATAATTTGTGAGTGTTTGTTTTGCGTGACTGCTAAAGCATGTGTATGCTACTATGCTAATCTACTAGGGGACCTACGTCCTTAAGTCATAACTGACAGTAATGAGGAATAATGCCTCATAAAAGGGCACTATTAACGGTTTTGATCCTGGGGGCTCACAGTAACGGGGCCATTGCTTAGCCACTGAATCATGACTGTACGCAGCGGGGGCAAGGGTACGTCGCCGCCCCCATAAATACAAAAAAACAAAGAAAATGCAATAAATTTTCAATAATTCATTGCATTTTGCCCCGACCCCTAGGATAAAAAAATCCTCTATGTGGGCATGCCTTGACCCATAATGCATTGCCCTACAGAGGAATTTGTGATGTTGGGGACCGGGGGAAATGCAATGAATTATTGAAAATCTGAAAGAGAGAGAGTGTGTGTGTGTGTGTGTGTGCGTGTTGGCAGACACACACTGAGTGAGTACTGTGTGTGTGTGTGGGGGGAGGGTGGGTGGGTGGGTGGGTGAGTATGTGTGTGAGTGGGTGAGTATGTTTGTGTGATAGAGGGTGAGTATGTCTGTGTGATGTAGGGGGCAAGGAGGGGGCAGGATTGTTTCAGTAAAATTATCTCCAGATTTGTTTTTGTTTGTAATATATAAGTAAATAACATTTACAATTGACATATTATGTTTAGGTACTTATACGTTTACTTTGTTGCTAAGTTATATTATACTGCAAATAAGTTTGTGTTTAATTATGTTTATGTAAAAGCATCAATATTGATCATGTTTATTTTATTCAATTGTATGTCATGGTTTGTATTACACATCTGGAGAAATAAAACAAAATTGTTAAAAAAAAAAAAAAAAAAGTGTGTGGTCGTGTGTGTGTGTGTGTGTGAGGGGCGTAGGGGGAGGGGGAATCAATAACTAACAAACTTGTCTTCTTTATGTGGGTTCCCCGCGCTCCTACCCCCCCCCCCCCCCCCCCCCCCCTCTTGATCCAACTACACCTCTTATTTTGACGTTCAATAGTTTTTTTCTACTTCTATTTTTGGTATTCTTTCATCGTGTCGATTCAATGCACAGAATTGTGATTCAATGACGTTAGGCCTACCCCTGTAGAGGGCGACATAACACATCTTTGCTGGAGACACAAAAAGTTCCAACATGGCGTTTACATTTGTCGCTCTTTGCTACTTGCTAGCCATGATATTGGCTGCTGTTTTAATTTTCTTTGCCATTTTTCATGTAAGTATAATACTCATGTTGAAGCTGTTGAATGTCATATATGAAAATCGTTGTAAATAAATGTTCAATAGTTCCGTAATTTTGTTTTTTTAGAAATTGGGCGGTACTCTTTTGTTTGGTCCCACGTACTGAGTTTCATGTATGTCTCAAGTTTGCTTTGAACAAAGCAAAGGCAATACACCAGTTTACAGTTGTATCAGTGCGCATGCGCAGACATGGGCGCCATTTTAAATGGTGAGTAAACAAAGCCAATGACCTAGAGGTCATTTGGTTTGTGCATAAATTAAGATTGCGCCCATGCAAATTATGATGTGAGCGCACAGCTCAGCGCGCAGGCAGTGATGTTATCATAATTTGCATGGGCGCAATCTTCATTTACGCATAAATACCACTGACCTCTAGGTCATTGGCTTTGTTTACTTGCCAATTAAAATGGCGTACACAACTGTAAACTGGTGTATTGAATTGGCAAATAGGAATTCCGGCGCTAGCTAATGTACTTTTGTATCCATTCTTGACCCGTAACTCCGGCGTGGAGATACCCAACTAAAACATACCGAAAATCAACTAAATCTTTATCGATTGTTCAATTAATGCTGGTTATGATTTAAAACTAAAACTAAGTTGTTATGTTTCAAGCCTATGTCGTGTCAATTTTTCTTATCTCTTTTTAGTTTTGAATTTTTGGAGTATTTTTCCTAAAAACAAAGACATTATGATATAGGCCTACACTTTCTCACAGGTTTCACGGCGAACTGCTGCACAATTACAAAACAATTGCATGCAGTTACCATACCGACCTGACGAAGGGGTGCGTGAAGTTATGGTTGATCATTGTTCAGTCGCTTACTTCACGCACGCCCGCCCACATCCCTTCTTCAGTACAGTATGCAATTGTATAGTATTTGTGCAGCGGTTTGCTGTGAAACCTGTGAGAAAGTGTATATTATAATGTCTTTGTTTTTAGGAAAAATTGACACAAAACATGTAAGAAACGTAACAACTTTTAAATCATTACCATTATTTAACAATTGATGAAGATTTACTTCGCGTTAACTGTCTTGATGGAATGAAAATCATCTGAAAGCAGTGACATAAATTTTTTTTTTCTTTAAACGACTCAATACATATGAAAATATTAATATGATAGCTTGTGGAGAATAGAGATCTAAGATTATGTTGCAGATTCTTGTTACTTAAAGACCTCACACGTACATGTAGCTGATCAATAAGAATGCTCGTCAATGATTCTGTTGGGGATGGTACACGTAGGAGAGCACATCAAATTTGTTGCAGCTCTTCATGCTTATTTGTTATCAATCATTGAGGAACCCCTATCTACTGAATTTCTTATTTCCCTGTTTTTTTTTCTTTCTTCAGATAATCGCTTTTGATGAGCTGAAAACGGACTACAAGAATCCTATAGATCAGTGCAACAGCCTCAACCCGGTAAGTAGGAATCTAAAAAGGATGATGTCGTTCCATCATCATTCATCCTAACTTAAAGAGTGGAAGTCCACCTTGATGTCAATTTGATGTGTAGAAATGCCAAGAAATTTGAGAAATGCTAGCAACTAGCCCTATATTACCAATTTTTAAAGCCCCAGTGCACTAGTTATAGCTACTTGTGCCCTCTATATAGCAAACAATGCCTAATCAGTGACCATTGGTCCCCCCATGGTCCCCTTTTTCTTATGTTAATTGAGAGCTTTTTTTACGAGATATCCACCTGCCAGTGACCATGCAGGGAGGTATAATACCTCCTGGCCAAACTAGTGCAGATGGGCTTTAAAGGTTTAAAACAGGAATCAACATTACTTGTATATCAAGGTGCACTGTAAATACAAGAAATGTACATCGTATATATGTTTCTGGTAATCAATCAAGGTATACAGTTACAAAATGTACATCTGTGACAACATGTATTATATTTTTAACTAACTGATAAATTGATTCTCTGACTCAGCTACATTACACCCATATTCTCATACTTCTACTATGCATCACCTCTATCAAGATTACATGAATTGCTTACTTATTTCTTTCTCATATAATCATGTCTATATATTTGTTTTTCTTGGGGGGATGCGATTGGAATGTCCAAAGTATTGTTAATTATCCATTATTGAATAATAATGAAAGACATACACTTTTTCTTTCAACAGCTTGTACTTCCAGAGTACATCATCCACATCTTCTACAATGTTCTGTTCCTGATTGCTGGACAGCTCTTCACTGTAGTCCTCAACCTCCCTCTTATGGGATATCACATTTACAGGTATGTATTTAAAAAATTGTATGTTAGTACTGGGTGTATACATATACTCCATCCTAAATACACCCCCTCACCCCTCACCATCCCTCAAACCACATTAAACTTAATAATAGTGACAGGTAGTAGTGACAAATTGGAAATAGAGCAGTGTTGCAGGATGGCGCAGCTGCATTTGCCTGCAATGGTTTGGGTGTGTGAAGTATATCAAGCTCAGAGCATTTTGTGCAATACTGCCATCTTGTGTTCAACCTGTACATTGATGACAAAATGTTAACTTTCTTGATCAGATGTCAATTCATCCCGAGGCAAGACAAAGACATTATGTTTTACCATATATGTGAACATTGAGTAAGGCAATACATCTTTATCATAAACATTAGTAACAAGATGTAGTAGTAAACTATTTAACATTCATGCACCTTCCAATAGTAGTATTTCTCTGTTTCGATGACTTTGCAGATATGCCAACCGGCCTGTGATGAGTGGACCTGGTCTGTATGATGCTACCACCATCATGAATGCAGACATCCTATCCAGATGTATGAGGGAAGGATGGATAAAGCTTGCCTTCTATCTCCTATCATTCTTCTACTATTTATACAGGTAGGTTGACCTCTTGCAGCAATGCCAACAAAGCTAGTTTGAACAGCTGTTTCTATTGATATGTACAGAATCAGTCAGAGATCATGTTTGCATGATTCCTGTAAAGAGAAATGGAAACAAAAAGGGTCTGAAATATTGTCTCTTCACAAATATTTATCTTTTCACCTTTCCTAATCAAAAGCTGGACAACTACTGCCAGATTCCCAATTTTTGAAATAATCATAATAATATCTGGATGTATAATGCCCTTTGTTGAGCATACAAAGTGATTTAAACCCTTATTACCATGAATTTTGCTGAGCTCCATGCAAACAAATTCTGCCCAATGGGTACCAATGTAATTCCTCTCGGTCAAGAGTGGCATTAATGTCTTACAAGAGGACATTATCACTATGGTATGGATTTGAACCACCCAACAAGTGGTCAACAGTTCGGTGACCTATCCATTAGACCTCAATATTTTCTACAGGTTAATTAATAATTTGTGCCATATTTAATGTGTAATTATCTGATGGAGAGGAGTATAGAGGTACAAGCAACTAGCAAACTACAAACACTCTTAAGGTTGTAAGTGCAGTGTACATGGGCAAGGATTTTTGGATCGACAGTCCATTTGTATGGCACTATTTTACCACTATTGTAGTGCAGGAGCCTTTGTTCTGTTCTTAGTTCTCTAAGCTAACCCGGGTCCCTGAATTAGTGACTCAAATTTGATTCCCGGTGGAGGCATCTATTTCAAACTTTTTAAACATTTCCAGAAGGGAGGACAGCAACTTTGATTTAAGCTATGTAACCATTATTCTCTCAATTTCTCTCGCATTATATTTGAATGGTGTTACTGAATGTATTTTAAAAAGGACCTTAATATATTTAAGTAAAAGGTATTCTCCATGTAAAAAATTTGAATTAATTGAACCTGCAATGCTATGGCTGAAAATGTCCAAGGTGTCTTTGAAAGTGAGTTATAAGTAAATAACAATCTCTGTTTCTATAATTTTATTTTGTCTTTTCACAGTATGATCTACGTCCTTGTTTCATCATGAAGGGGACCGAGGATGCACGGGCCACTTCTGGATTATAACCGAAAGGCAGCAAGGGCATTGGAATTTAGGTTCAGTTTAGAACAAACTATTAAGAGGTACATAAAGAGTGCTGTTTTCACAATGGTTTTATAATGCAGTTCCTCATCTAGGTGTAAGCAATTCATGGGATGTATTCTGTATACCATCATCATTACTATATTGTTTACTTTTGATCAGCTCGTCATTCAAAATCATTGTGCGGACAGTACTGAGTATAGGTAGAGTCTTAGGGAAAGGGATGGGTAGGAACAATACAATTACTGAAGATAAAGGAAAATATTGGAACTGTAAAGTAAACAGCGACAATGATATATTCATATTGGGTTAGTATTTTGCATCGAATTGTATTTCTTGTCGTACTGATAGAAGGTCAGTAGACCTTTGAAAGGTGCTTTATTCAACATAGCCCTTTTTGCGTCACGGTCTGATTTGTCGTTCATTATTTTTTATTCCAATTATTTTTAAAGTGAAATATACATGAATAGTAGTAGAGATGTAAGTTAAGTACATTGTCAGATTGATATACATTTTGAAAATGTAGATATTTGCACCAAAAAAAGTAAATGAAACAGTGTATTGATGTGTTGAATTCCAATTGTAGTTGTAGTTTTGTAATGGTGACTTATGTTTCTTGTAGCAAGATTTGATTTAAAATTAGAAATTCTGGATGTGCCTTTCACTGCAGCAGGAGGGGGGGGGGGCAACTAAAATAGTGTCTACGGTCATGTAAAATAAGAGCAATTTTGTAGTTGTGCCGTCTACTTTAAAAAACAACCCGAGTATTTAACAAGGAGTGAAAGCATACACTTAGTTAACCCCAGACACAAAGAAAGATGAATATTCACGAATCTGATTGAAATTTATTTTGATTGAGATTATTCAAGACTATTTCTATTCTAAACTTCCAAGAAGATAAAAGATTTTGTATGTGAATCATTTCTTACAGGATTCTTTCCTTCTTCATTTATTCTCTCATCTGAACAAGCAAATATTTCTCATATCATGGTCAATACTAATAACTTGTCGTTGGTAATTGTTACACAGGGCTGAACAAATAATGATTATACATGAACCTCAGTCACACCGCCAAACCTACTCCAGACCGTCTCCAAACCAATCAATTCTTAGCCATTCAGGTTAATTCTGTTCAGTTCCATGTCGGTCTAGTGTTGGTCTTGTTGATGTGACTGAGGTATAAAAGGCTGTTTGAAAATTGGAATAAAACTGGATAGATTCATTTGTAAAATTTGATGTAGTACCTAATTTTTTGGAGCTTGTGCTTAACATTGATTAATGCAAATCATATTTATGCAAATGAAGAAAGGAGAATATAAGCTGAAGTGCATTTGTAACAAAAGTGTATATTTTTTCCACAGTGTACAGACTATTATACCTTGCACATGCATGGATTTGATCAATATCTGTTCATCTTATTGTGTGTGTTGTTTGTGAAAGGGTCTCTTGATGTCACATTGCTCAATGGGATTAGGCCCATGTACTAAATTTGGCCCAATTAAATAGGAAAGGGTTTAATATATTAAAAAGAAAAAATAGGTGATTTGGTGTCAACTAACCAAAAAAGCAAAGTTAGGGGCATATTATCTTGTTCTTTCTATGTTGAATCTATTGATTGTATTAGTTATGATGGCATATTTAATGAATATGGTGACATACATGTGCAAGTATGCATCAAAGTGTACTTCTTGCCACCCGCATTTAAGGTCAAGAATTCTAAATTAATCAATCATATCTCCAAATTAATCGATTATATCTTGTATTTTATTGAATCAAATGTACTTTAAGGTTTCATAAATAATGCTGATACTTTCACTATAATATCTAGACAAAAATCTTATGTTTTACTCAGTTTGCTGTAATTTCAGACAAAATATCTACATGTATTTGTAATTTAGGAAATAAAATAACAAAAAAAGGTCTATTGGTTGTCTGTGATCATCTTAATAATGATTCTATCGTATTCTTTTTCATAGGCGACAAAAGCTATCGTGTCCATGATGTTGAATGCCAGCATCATGTATTGCATTATAGTATAGCAAAATCTTTTAGATTTTTTTTGGATGTAGGTGGTAAGGCATAAAAAGGAAGTTTGTGTGAATTTGGTAAAAGGAACCATATGATCTATACATGTCATACACTTTGGGCTGGGTTAAATTACCAAGTTGTGACACTTTTTATACTAGATGAAATAATAGGAAGTATAAACCTTGTAGAATTTGATATTTGCAAATCCAATTGATAATGTTGGTGTCTGTTTCAGTGGGGGTGTAATAAAACTTGTCAAGTGATATTGATCAGTTGAGCAAATCAATGCAGTATTTCTTACATTAAAGGTAAAGACCAGTATTGGAAACGCCCCAATTTCAATTATCAACGTTGCCACGGAGGAAGAGGAGGAGAGAGAGGGGGGGGGGGCACCCCTAAAGTTGGATACTGTATTTGAAAGATTGTTCAGAGATATTCAACATACTCTAGGCAAATGGGAGTCTGTAATTCTCCCTGTAACAACGTTACAAACAAACAAACGAACAAAAACACTCCGTTTATTGTCTCGTTGCACGAAACAATTTTACTTAGCATTCTATCCACTACATACATGTCTGTTAACCTCAGAGATCTACTGAAAAAACACTGCTTGTCTGATTACCTGGTAGAATATGTGGTATTGCATTCACCAATTACAAATTGTTGTATTTCAAAAATCAGAATGCATAATTAATTGCGCAATCGGGCAAGTCTCGTTCGCGCTAGCGAGGTCGTCACTAATGAACTATAATAGAGGCATGTAAACAATTTGAAAGCATTGCAATGTTGAAGAGTTAATTGAAGTTAATAAAGGGTGAATGTGATTACGTTGTTCATCCTTTCAGATCAAAATAATGTAAGGCTTTGAAAGACTCTTGATCACCCTTTCAAAGAACCGGCTGATGTAGACCATCCATGAGTTAGACTATCAGAGCCCCATCCATTATTATACCTATTCGACGACGGCACATAGTTCTTTACGCCATCATGCGGGCTGGCAATCATGACGTCTGTATTGAAATAGTGTTTCAGGATTATACTGGATTTTGGCGCCTACTAAATTCTTTGCTAAACATCATGGCATTTGGTAATATATATTTTTTCTGACTCCAACATGATATTGTACATATATATATAATACATGCATTCAAGTGTATTTTTTTTTTTTTTTTTTTTTTTGGGGGGGGGGGGGGGGGGCTTTAAATATGCATGTTGCATTTCTTCGATGCAAATTGATATGGGAATATTCTTATGTTGGTGTGCTCCAGGGCTTGAATTTTGATTTTATGTGCTTACAATTTTTTCTTTTTTCTTCTTTCATAAGCCGTGATTACACACATAACAGCAGTATTGGTCTTTTTACTTTTACTCTCATCACTTGGTATTATGAAATCTTGCACATCGAAATAACATGCATGTTTGTTGGTAATTTCAACGAAGGGGGGAGGGGGGGTAACATTTTACACGGCAAGTTTTTTACCCTGAAAACAGGCATATTCTCATTTTTACCAAAAAAATTGAGCCTATAGAGCGATTGTTATGATTATCACATACATCATTAGAATCATTACTAAATACATTTGTATTGGGTTAAAAGGGAAAATGCATTTATTTATTTATTTATTTTTTTTTGGGGGGGGGGGGTATCGAAATGTGTACTTTTACCGAAGAGGTACGGGCCATGGATACTTTTTTTTTTTTACCTATCAGATGATTTATATTTTACCCATAGAGTATGCATGCTGTCCCCTTTACCCAATATTGGGTATTTTTTTAGAGCGACCAGTGTCATTTATTTCTATGCTTCTCATATTTGCGTCACCCCCCTCCCACCCCAATATAAATGTAGGGTAAAAGGGAACATACATGTTTTGGGGGTAAAATATTACTCAGGAGGTAAAAGGTAAAATTCTACTCAGCAAATGTGCAATATATCATGCAACAAGCCTATATAAGTTCTCTTTTTACTCTATATTATTTAGAGCGATCATTTCTCAAATGTGTTTACTCAGTATTGGGTCAAAAGGTAACATTATTGTTTGTAGGGTGAAGCGTTGAATACATTGTACTAAGAGATCGTTTTCCTTGTTATCAAGGTTTACCCAGCAATTATTTTTTATTTTTTTTTAATTTAAATTTTTTTTTTTACAAACAAACAGACAGGCATGTATATGAAGTCCGCTCGCTATTCATGAGGACCGCTACTATTCCTAAGGACCGCTATTCATATATTGAGAAAAGGGTTATTATTTATAAGGGCCATTATTCATAAGGACTGCTATTCATAATCGAAGAAGAGAGCAGCCATTGTTCAGTATGTTTCTCAATATTGGGTAAAAATGGAGGATGCATATTTGCTAGGTAAAATCGTACACGGGATGGAAGGGGGGGGGGGAATTTGGAGAGGGTACATTTTGTACTAGTTAATTTTTTTTCTTTCGAGTTTACAAATCTTTCATGGCATTGACTCTGCGAATATCATCGTATATCTGGTAAAGGGCAGCATGTATATATGGCGAGGGTAAATAAAGGGGAATCACCTGTATTACAAGGCCTCTTTAGGAACATAATGCAATGATGCACGCAAAGCTGGAACAATTTCCCCCTTCTCCTTCAACCCTTCCCCGCCAGACAGATAATGTTCATAATTATTATCCCAAAGCTTCATTGATTGATTAAACCCCGAGAAACCCCACTGCCCTAATCACCACATGAAAAGAGAGAATAAGAAAAACAATCCAACCTCGTGGGAGACAGTAAACATGGAATGACAATAAATTAAGTTTTTCAATAATGCTTTTTACAATACTTAATTTCAGCGAGATCGATAATAATTACTATTTCATATGAATAGGAAAAAAAATAGAAGCAACAAAGTTGAAAAAACGACAACAACAACATAACTACGATGATCTAATAATCTCGTATATGGTCGTCTTTGTATATTATAACAGACCTGATATAGCAAAGTCCAAGTATAACGATAACTAGAGTGACAATATAATAATAGTACCGTATAAAAGGATAAAGAGCAATGTAAACAAGCAAAGTTCAGAACAAACGATATTGCTGACGGTCGATCCCAAACGAAAAAGTAGGGGGGGGGGGGGCAAAACGCATTCCCCCAAAGCCATCCCTTGAAAAAAAATATCAGCAGTAAAGGAGTAATAATTGTTTGAACTGTTTATCCGAAAAGATATGATAACTAATAAAACCTGAATTGAATCACATAAACATTATATTCCATCCAAAGAAAAGGAGAGTAAACAGGAATTAAATTTCCTAAAAATTTCGCAGTCCCTATATCTATCAATAGAGGATTTCATAATACCGATACGCACGTATCGTGGAAATATTGTGAGATGATGGGAAAGCGTGTGTGTTTTCTTATTATACGGGTGAGAATACATTACCCCCTGAACACTGGCGTATTGATGGAGGGGGGGGGGGGGGGCAGTTGCCACCTCAAAAAAAATAATTAACGTGGTTTATTTCTACTTCGATACCAGTAATTTACACATGTTGCTGATATGACACGATTTTTCTGAATTTTCCCAAATTCTGGGGTAATTTTTTTTTTTTTATGCGTTTGTTGGAAAATTCCCCCCTCACTTTTTTGAAGAAGTTTGTTAAAGAGAAAAAGAAAGAAAGAGAGAAAAAAAGTGATTAGTGACCTGCCAGTGTCACGAATGAGGTATCAAAATATGCTCATCTGACCGTAATCACCCCTGAGTTTACGGGGGCTCCGCCCCTGATCCCCACTAAGGGCCCTATTAAGGCGGGCCCCTGGATGCTGATCTGACCGTAATTAAATACATAAAACCCCTGAGCTCCACGGGGCTCACCCCCCTGGACCTCCTACCAAATAGTGAATTGCCAGTGTCACAAATAAGGTATCAAAATATGCACATCTGACCGTAATTAAATGCGTAATACCCCTGAGCGACATGATGCTCAGCCGCCTGGACCCTGCGCCAATTAGTGACCTGCCAGCCAGTCTGACAATAGGTATCTAAATATGCATATCTGACCTTAATTTAATGCCTTAATCCCCTGAGCTTCCGGAGGCTCCGTCCCTTGATCCCTGCCGCGGCAAAGCCCTGGACCCCACGCCAATTTACGTTCCACTCGCTCCAGCACTCGTTAATACTCCACTTTGAAAAACGTTCCGCGAGACCTGCATGTAACATGTAAGAGTGGTGGCAATGCCGATTTTTCTTCTGCCCCCAACCTTCTTTGCTCATTACGCCACTGCCCCTGAAAGGTGAGCCCCTTGGAATGCCCCCCCCCCTTCCCCAAACTGCTCCCTGCGCGCTATGAGCTGAGCTGTACCGTCAAAGAACAGTGCAGTAATACGTTGTACAAGTATTTTTTATGGAAGGGTCATATATTGTTGGAGGGGGAGCTGGCTGGCTTCGATCCTTAGAGAACAGTAACAGTAATCCCTAGTGTATTATTTGAGGAAGGGTTGTGTACTTTTATTAATTTTTTTTGTGGTGGGGTGGGTGTCGTTATTTTTAGAGGTGCGAGACTAGAATATTCTTAAAGGTAATACAAAGTTTTGGGAAATTTTGAAAATTGGGTGGATATCGAATCTTTACAATTTTGATATATTTCGATGCCCCTGTGGATGTATTATAAGCACTAAAAAAATTAGCCCCTAAAACACTTCTGTTTTCAAGAAAAATTGAATATAAAAATTTACCGGTGCACCTGGTAAATTTTGATAAATTTCAACTAGCGCTTATGGCCGTACAATGGTAGCTGCGACCATGAAAATCTCAGAATATGTAGTTGTGATATATAATTTCCAAATGGGAATAGCTAATCTGTCGATTCTAGTCAAAAAACATTGTTTTATAGCTTAATTAATATCTTGACCTTGAGAGGGAGCTATACGACATAAGAAGTTTATTATTTACAATTTCAAAATTTTAGACTCGATTTCCGAACCGCGACAACTATCAATGAATATTGTAGGAACGCACTCTTCCAATATGTTAATTTGAACCAAATTTATGACCCCATACCAAAACTTTGTAATACCTTTAATGTTAGTTTTATTATCATTCTCTTCCTTTTTGCGGTTTGGCTTCATCAAGCAATATCCTTATTTTTGTGAGACTTCAATCGCAGTTTATGATTAATTCCCTTACAATAATTTCCTTACTTAATCGAATACTTATTTTGTATAAATCTTTCTTGTTTATTTATTTATTTATTTATTTATTTATTTATTTATTTATTTATTTTTTTGTTGGGGGGGGGGGGGGGCAACTTGCCCCTTTTCCCCCTTGAAATACGCAATGCCACTGAGGTACTCTCTACGAAGCGTTGCAGGTCCCATCCAAATAACATGAACAGTCCTGATGTCTTGTTTACTTTGGCTTCGAGTTGTTTTCTCGTTGCACCCTCAATGAAGATGCAAGCGTTGTACATACGTGGCCAAGGTGCAGTCCTAAGTCACGTAGAATATGAGGTCAACTATCGCATGATCCTTCGTAATACGAAGGATCACGTGATAGTTCGTATACAAGGTGTTCCATAAATCTGATATTTTGAAAAATAAGGAAATAGCTACTGTCTATTGATGCTCATACTAGACATATTTGTATACACTGATAAATAAATAAATAAATAAACTCCCGACCTAATAAGCCTGATGAACATGGCGACGGGCGTTGATATCTTGTCGAGTCAACGTGAATAAGCTTACAAACAATGACCAAGTATAGGGATAAAATCAGGGCTACAGGGTGGAATATAGTCCCCTGATTTCTAGGTCCACGATATCTTGCATGGCTTGTTCTGAAACACTCTATTTTTTTCATGGGTTCAGTGTCAGAGTTCACCCAGGGAGTAGGTCCCTGGTTCATCGTAGTATAACAGTATAGCTCACGTAGTTTTTTCCATTACAAAGGAGTGCTCTAAACTAAAGCAAAATGGCTCAGCAATACGCCAACGAGACTACCGAGGAGTTTTCCTCACGCCTTTTTGGTTTCATAAGTGGGGGATTTACTGGACTTTCAATTGCATTGGGGATTAAGAGTGGTCTGTTCGACGTCCTCATCGCTCACCATGGCAAGGCTTTGACTTCACAAGAACTGGCCGATGCAGCTGGGCTAAAGGAACGGTATGCTTAAACATTACGTTTAATGTCAAATATATTACGCATGAAATAATTTCATAATGAACATTATATGAAACTTTTAATTCTTTGAAGGTAGGCCTAAAACTATTAAACGTTCATCCCCAATTCTCACTGGAAAATAATTGCGGAGGTGGGGGGGGGGGTTGATTTTGAGAGAGAGATGTGGTTGTGGGATAACAGAAGCTAGGGCTCGATTAGTTACCCAAGAGCGGAGGCGTGACACGAGCCAGTGACGCGAGCCAGGGCAAAAGTTATGCAGCAAGGCTAATTTACTAGAGAGTAGAAGTGTGAAGTTATTACTTGAGAGCAGAAGTGTGACATGGTTGCTTACTTGAGAACAGAAGTGTGAAGTTATTACTTGAAAGCAGAAGTGTGACATGGTTGCTTATATACTTGAGAACAGAAGTGTGACATGGTTACTTACTTGACAAACAGAAGTGTGACATGGTTACTTACTTGAGAGCAGAAGGGTGGCATGGTTACTTACTTGAGAGCAGAATTGTGACATGGTTACTTACTTGAGAGCAGCAGTACGACATGGTTACTTGAAAGCAAAATTGTGACATGGCTACTTACTTGAGAGCAGAAGTGTGACATGTTTACTTACCTGAGAGCAGAATTGTGCCATGGCTACTTACTTGAGAGCAGAATTGTGACATGGTAACTTACTTACTTGAGAGCTGAAGTGTGATATGCTAACTTACTTACTTGAGAGCTGAAGTGTGATATGCTAACTTACTTACTTCAGAGCTGAAATGTGATATGCTAACTTACTTACTTGAGAGCTGAAGTGTGATATGCTAACTTACTTACTTGAGAGCTGAAATGTGATATGGTAACTTACTTACTTGAGAGCTGAAGTGTGATATGCTAACTTACTTACTTGAGAGCTGAAATGTGATATGCTAACTTACTTACTTGAGAGCTGAAGTGTGATATGCTAACTTACTTACTTGAGAGCTGAAATGTGATATGGTAACTTACTTACTTGAGAGCTAAAGTGTGATATGCTAACTTACTTACTTGAGAGCTGAAATGTGATATGGTAACTTACTTACTTGAGAGCTGAAGTGTGATATGGTAACTTACTTACTTGAGAGCTGAAATGTGATATGCTAACTTACCTACTTGAGAGCTGAAATGTAATATGGTAACTTACTTACTTGAGAGCAGAATTGTGACATAGTTTAATGTACTTACCTACTTGAGAGCTGAAGTGTAATATGGTTACTTACTTGAGAGCTGAAGTGTGATATGGTAACTTACTTACTTGAGAGCAGAAGTGTGACATAGTTAAATGTACTTACCTACTTGAGAGCTGAAGTGTAATATGGTTACTTACTTGAGAGCTGAAGTGTGATATGGTAACTTACTTACTTGAGAGCAGAAGTGTGACATAGTTAAATGTACTTACCTACTTGAGAGCTGAAGTGTAATATGGTTACTTACTTGAGAGCTGAAGTGTGATATGGTAACTTACTTACTTGAGAGCAGAAGTGTGACATAGTTAAATGTACTTACCTACTTGAGAGCTGAAGTGTAATATGGTTACTTACTTGAGAGCTGAAGTGTAATATGGTAACTTACTTACTTGAGAGCAGAAGTGTGATATGGTAACTTACTTACTTGAGAGCTGAAGTGTGAAATGGTAACTTACTTACTTGAGAGCTGAAGTGTGACATGGTAACTTACTTACTTGAGAGCTGAAGTGTGATATGGTAACTTACTTACTTGAGAGCTGAAGTGTGATATGGTAACTTACTTACTTGAGAGCTGACGTGTGACATGGTAACTTACTTACTTGAGAGCTGAAGTGTGACATGGTTACTTTCTTGAGAGCAGAAGTGTGACATGGTTACTTACATGTATTGAGAGCAGGGGAGTGACGTAGTTATTTACTTGAGATTATATGACTGCCAATTGAGATGATACTATGCTTTTAATTTTAGCCTTTAAAGAAATATTATCAATATTCATCTTCACCTACTTGATTTCAGTCAAACGAGCTGGTTTCTGAGAAGCGGGTTGTTTGATTTAAATCAAGTCAAAGTCAATATAGAGTACTGAAGTGTGGCGTCATTACAAAAAAAAAAAAAAAATTAAAAGAATTTCTCTATTTTTACTTCATTTTCCAAAAGAGCATAAAAACAATGTCTAACTTTTGAAAATCATTTGAATATGTTAAGTTTAAGCTGAGATATGCCCATCTGAATAAATAAATTTCATGTAGGAACTCAATGTTATTTTGCTCTGGTTCATAACATTACGAACCAGAGCAAAATAACACTCAGAAAATACTAAACATGTTCAATTGGTTTTCGAAATTTGGACATTATATTTGATGCTCTTTCGGAAAATGAAGTAAAAATTGGGAATTCTAAAAATAGATTTTTATGATGTCACAGCTTCGGTACTCTATATCTTGAATTAGTATCAGAATAAAGTAGGACTACAAGACGGGAGATCATCAAATATCATACATTTCTAGCAAAAAACGTCATCAATACATGTCATTATAGATATGTCCGTGAATGGTTGGGCGTGATGACCACCGCCCATATCGTTGACCTAGACGTGATGTCATCAACAGAGAAATATCAGCTACCAGCTCATCGCCTCGACTGCCTTCGACCAGGGACTCACCTTGGCCAATCAATGGACTGCGCCCTTGGAATCCCCATATACAGTGGCGCGTTCTATGACATGCTCGAGATTCTAAAGAAGGATGGACCAAGAGGTACGTGATACTTATTTTATTTGGGTGATACTAATGCACTTTTCTTGCAATCACAAATAACAATAAGCATTGAATACAGATATGTATTTGGCACTACACACATACTTGATATCAAAATTTGATCTAATTTTTTATTTCTATTTGGATTGTGAAAGCATTTGTTAAAAAATACCTTTAATAATCTGACAATTGACATATATCCTGCCACTCAAGAATTAGAATAATTGCGAATTCTGTTCTAGTTCATTTTTTGTGTTTTCACCATTACCAGAACCTTCTTTTAATTGTACGTCAAGAATCTATTTGTATACGCACCCTCATTTCGCAGATAATATAAAGAATACATTAAAATTGCCCCCCCCCCCCAACAAAATGATGAGCGATGTTTGATTAATGTCTTCATTAATGGATGCATGCCTTAACATTGAATCCTCAAATTATATAGCATTAAAGGTAATACAAAGTTTTGGTATGGGGTCATGAATTTAGTTCAAATGAACATATTGGAAGCATATACAATCCTACAATATTCAGTGATCGGTCAAAATCGACTCTAAAGTTATGAAATTGTAATTAATTAACACTTTATTTTGAATAGCTCCCTCTCAAGGTCAAGATATTAATTAAGCTATAAAACAATGTTTATTGACTAAAATCGACCGATTAGCTATTCTCGTTCGGAAATTATATACCACAACCACATACTGTGAGATTTTCATGGTCGCAGCTACCATTGTACGGCCGTAGGAGCTATTTGAAATTCATCAAAAATTACCGGGAGCACCGGTAAATCTTTATATTCAATTTTTCTCGATTGCAGAAGTGTTTTAGGAGCTAAAATTTCTGGTGTTTTTGATACATCCACAGGGGCATCCAAATATATCGAAATTGTAAAGAATAACTATCCACCCAATTTTCAAAATTTCCCAAAACTTTGTAGTACCTTTAATGTCGCCCGCCGGCTTATTTAGATCCATTGGGTTTTCGAGTGTTCGGATTTCTTTCGTGGTGTTGGGTGTAATGTTTGCGAAATAAACCCCGCTTATTGCCAAAGTCAGGCGCGGATCCATGATTTCTTAGGGGGGGGGGGGGGCTCAAATTTGAAATTATGCGAGCCAAATATTGGTACATAATGGTGACCAGCAGTGACATAATGCAGGGGGGTGTAGGGAGGGGCGAGTTTCCCCCTCCCTCCTCCGCAAAGCGCGGAAGCTATACATGACGATTCATTAAATAGTCCAGTAGACGGTACCATAGACCATGTACATGACCTGGAAAAGTTTATAAGTACAAGGTTTTTTTGTTGATTCGTGTTCTATATGGGTATTGAAGTAAATTCAGCTTGGTGGTGCAAGCACGTATACCCAGGGAAGGGAAGGTAATAGAAAAGGGAAAACAAAAAAATACATAAGGAGAGTGCAGAGGATATGGAGAAAGAAAGACAAAGAAATATATAACGGAAGAGAAGAGGTCAGGGCTTTTAGGCACCAAATTACGCATCTAGGGACCCGCATTTAGGCCCCTTGGTGGAGTCCAGAGGGCAGAGCCCCCGAAAGCTCAAGGACTTTAGGCATTTAATTACGGCCAGATGAGCAAACAGGGGCCCGCCTTAGGGCCCTTGGTGGGTTCCAGGGGGTAGAGCCCCCGGGAGCTCATGGAAAAATACTGCCATTTTAGCAATACTTGTAAATCACTGGTATCAAATTAAAAATAACCCATGTTTAATTTTTTTTTTTTTTTGGGGGGGGGGGGGGGGGGCAACAGCCTGGGAGGCAGGTCCTTTTGCCCCCCCCCCCTTTCGATCTACTTCGTCCCTCTTTTCTTTTCTTCTTCCTCTTCTTTTCTTCTCTTTCTCTCCTCTTTCCCTTCCCCCCTTTCCTTCTCTCTCTCTCCTTTTTTTTGTGGGGGGGGGGGGGGGCAAGGCCCGCTCGGCCACCCCCCCCCCCCCTGGATCCGCGCCGGGCCAAAGTGTTGGGTCCAGTTAAACCGACGCTTTCAAAATAGACCTAGAGCAAATCTAAGAAAACTAGTGTCTCGACCCGACACTTTTTAATACGAGATGAATAGTCTCAAGAGTTTGTAAAAAAGACAACGATCAACACTTCGTCATGTATGAAAGTATGGGCATGTTTTCACAAAGTACATGTACAAAGAGTATCCATACGTCAAGAACCATCTTGTAAATAATTGTGATTATAAGCATTCAAATTACCCGACCTTTCGTGAATATATGGGAATGTTATCTCAAAATATCGTGTTGCCCGACAGTTTGAAGTACCCGATCTTTCGTAAATACACGAGTCTATTTTCACGAAAGTTCATGTAAACCGACAACCCGATCCGACGCGGTGATCCGATTGAACGAAGTAAGTCACCCGCCCTATCTCGTAATATCTTGCAGGACATACGCAATCAACTATCGAACCTTTCCATGAATTCGACAAGAACTATCTACGGGCCTGGTACACCGACACTCTTGTACAGGAATTCATTCCATCCTACCCGGAGATCCAGGCCAAACTGGGTAAGCTGAACCGCACATGCATTGTGAGGATTTGCTAGGTATCATGGGGAGAAAGTTTCAGAAATGTTTCAGAAACAATAAACTAGTATTGAATTGACACTTTATATGGTAAGGAAAGGTCGTGGATTCAGACTGATGACAACTGTCGAATAGATGAGTAATAACCCTTTACGTACGAGGAACTGACCTTCGGACATGACTTCAAAGATGTCAAACATGCCGAGTACTCGTGGAGATGGGCTGTGGGTGGGTATTAACTCGCTAGTCATAAGGACCGCTATTTGCAAGGACCGCTATTCGTAACGTGGTACTTCCCATACATTATGACACTTTTCTCAAATTATGAATAGCGGTCCTGAAGAAGAGGGAGCGGACCCTAGGTGGGGCTACAGAACCCCTGGGAACGTTTATACCGTAATATTGAGTAAAATAAAGAAGTAAAGTCGTATGTCCTGTACTTTCAAGTGAAACCTTAAGTTTCGATTGATTTGACTTTACTCTATGAATTTACAATGTATTACATGTAAAGAAAAGCTTTCCTTCTGACCAGTCATATTTTATTCATGCCTTTACTTTACGAATGATCGAACACCAAGTTTGTTCAAATATAAATTGGTGTCAATTTCTTTGTTTCAAGTGTGTGCTGCATGCAGCAGATACGGGTCAAACTTACGTGTACGTTTTACGTTGAACAATTTTGTGAATGTTGTCGGGCTTTCTCTAGACCTTAATATAATATTTCTTCATATAAATATTTTTCTTAGGAGGTTTCATCCTCCGGCTGATCTTTTTTTCCGATATGAACACTCTATTTTTAGACCTATTCATGTTTTTGTCATATTCTTTGTATAGAAGATGACTTTATAGAACGCTTTGTATTTATAGTCATTGTCTATTGAGTTGTTTTGATTAGTGGAATTTTTCTTGATGGCAGAAATGGGGATTCGGATGCTGGATGTTGGATGCGGAGCTGGCCTAGCAACCCAAATCCTGGCTAAGAAGTTCCCCGAAAGCCATTTCGTTGGTGTCGATATCGCCCAGAGCATGGTGGATGAGGCTAACGCAGAAGCGACTCGCCTGGGACTAAAGAACGTATCGTACTTTCGCGTCGACGGCTCGGTGATGCCGAGCGACTGGGCATCGACTTTCGACCACGCCTTCTTCTTCAACATGCTGCATGACACATCCAGACCCGATCTTTTGATCGACGATGTCAAACGGGTGATGAAGAAAGATGGAACCCTGTCTATCATAGAGTTTGACTTCGGATCTAAAGTCGGTGACAACGTGGGTAATACAACGGCGCCATTAGTCTACACAATTAGTCTGTTTTACTGCCTACCACAAGCCTACCAGCCTGAAGACAGTCATGGCCTGGGAACACTCTGGGGAAGAGAGCGCATTCAAGATTTCCTGAAGGAGAAAGGTTTGGTATTGAAGTCAGCCACCAAAGTCCCAAAGATAAATGAGCTTCACTTTCTGTGTCATCTGGCCTAAAGATGATACGAATATTAAGACAAAAGTAGGGGCAAAAGGAAACTTATAACCACCAAAAAAAAAAGATAATCTTATTATTCATATTTTATCCATCATACAGTTAATAATTTTAAAATTACATGTATATAACCTTTCACGTTTACTATTACACTCGTTTTTCGAAAGTTAAATAGTTTTTGGCCCTTTTGTGATTCCCTGTATATCAAACCAGATTGATGCCGAGTGGTTGCCATGGTAACAAATCAAGAAACATTGGGATTCTAGGAAAAACTTAAATTGAACTTTAACAACATGAAACAAGTTGTAAGCATCTAATAAATTTAGATGCATGATTGATTATGATAAAAATTTGAGTCATCTGAAGTAAAGTCACGATGTGTTTTTTTTTATTATGGCCATCACCCTGGAATAGCATGCTAAAGAAGTGAACCATAAAAGAATTAATCGACTTACAGACAGTAAAAAATGAACTAATAAGAAAATAAAATCCGCCTAATCAATACAAAATATAAAAACAAGCAGAATAACAAACAATGTCAAATGATACAGATCTGTAATCTAGCACTCTCAGCTATGAGAATCTGCTCATTTTGCCATAAAATTTCGTTGTAGATGTGACCATCATCGATGTTAAATTAGTATTTATATGTGATAAATACCACACAATTGTAATTGAACACGTATACATGTGTAAGCATCCAAGTAAATTTAAGTTGAGCTGTAAGTTTGATTACAATGTAATCTTAGCCATCCGAGCTCTCAATAAGATATTAAAATATTAAACCGATATCTGTGAGAAATTGAGAAATCAATAATTTTCTGAATTCTGAAAAGTATATGATTTCAAACTCCCCCCCCCCCCCCAGCTAAAATTACAAGTCCTGTATCATACATTTTATTAACACAGTGCATTTATGGATGTGTACATTTGCAAAGGATACATTACTTCACATGAGCCCCGACAATGTTATTATGTTTATACAATATACTGCCAATACCTGAACACCACTATAATAGTCCAAAATAGAACTATGCACAAAGATCTATTGAAATTAGCCTGAAAAGAGTAATATCTCCACATTCCTCCCTTTCTACTAAAGTCTGCTCTACCCAAAAGCACAGATTCCCAATCCCCATTATACACCACGCATCATCACTGAATACGTGTTTTTCTCTCGCTCTTTGATAACCAGCTATATAACCAAATATTTTTTCAGAAATGTCCTCTATTCAATGTTACGCCTCCCTGAGATTGTCACATGGCATTTATATTACTGTATAACTTTTCGAAAATGAGCCTAAATATATAAACATTATTATCAGTACATTATGTAAATTTTCAGATTATTGACTTTTTCAAAATATAGTAATGATAAGTTTATATACTAACAATAGCAATGATATAAAGTCGACTATTTCTCAATAAATACAAAAATAAGATATATCAGAGTTCATCTTATGATATAAGTGAAACTTTTACACATTTTCATTCATCCAATTGTAAATAGTGGCTCGTTTAACGAATAATTTGCTCGCATTTTCAGGTAATGTAATCTGCCTTGAATCTTTTTAATTGCTATAATGTATTAGAGTACTCTAATGAGATTGTGTTGCTGTGGTATTTTAGCAATTAAATAGATTTAAGTCAGATTACATTACCTGAAAATGCGAGCGAAATTATTCGTTAAACGAGTCACTATTTACAATTAGATAATGAAAATGTGTTCAAGTTCCATATATTACTCTAATGAGATTGTGTTGCTGCGTTAACGAGCTTTCAATAGCATGAAAACGAGTGAAAACTTATTTACTTAACCAGTTGACAGACAACTATGCCAGATGTCTTGTTTTGAAATTATAACTTTGGGCAATCTGAAGTATACCAATATAAATCAATGGTATCATAGAAAAGGGGAAGCATGTTAATTCACATCCAAATTCTGTTTTCTTCTTCAAATGATGTGTATGTGGGGGTAGGGTGGGAAGGGGAGGGGGATATTCTTCAACATGTTATATTGTACCTGTATCATGTAAACTGATCTTGGAAAATGTATATTCCATTGTATATTCCATTTTGTATCACGTATACATTTTTTTTTGCCGTGTCAGTGTGTCAAAGCATTCTCAATATTGAATTTGCCACTAGTTTGTGTCGATTCCGTACGGCTAAAGTGAATTAAAAGCAAGATTCTGATAATCCGTCTTTAGAAGTATGTTTAAACTTTTTAAAAAACAAAATTCTGCTATTAATAGCGTGTAACGGGTTTGCAATGAAAAGAAATGCATGTATACTTTTGGCGAACCCCCCCCCCCCCAAGTATGAAAGGTGTATATCAATTTTTCATACATTAATGTCGGTTGCCAAACACCTCTCCGAGAGTCTAATGTACATGATATATACACGCCGTGCGCCACGTAAGGTTGTAGAATCAAGGGCCAGGTGCATGTATGACAACAGCAAAACTATCAAACTTTTATGGCAGAGTCATGAGCAATGTCTGACAAGAAGGGAGAGAGAGAGAGAGAGAGAGAGAGAAATATAGAGAGAGGGGGGGGGTAGAGACAGAGACAGACAGAGAGAGACAGACAGACAGAGAGACAGAGAGAGACAAAGAGAGACAGAAAAAGAGAGGGAGACAGAGAGGAAAAGAGGGGAGGGGCTTTCGGGGGGGGGGGGGAGCACACGTGTGTATACATACATTGAATATTTCATTGGTCAGTACATGTTTCCCCATATTCCACTGATTATAAATATTTAATATATATAACACATAACTCAGAAATGGTAGAGAAATCAAATTGACGATGAAACAAACTAGACGGATAATTATAAATATTCATAGGTGCCTTTGAATCGAGCGGAGACGACTTGACCATTTTCATCTATTTGGTTTGTATATTTGGCCCGCTCAACCGCTGGGAAAGGGTGATGACGACGACAGTACATGCACTGCAATCCAAAAGGATCAACCGATTGCTTAGACTACCATGTATACGATAGTAAAAAGCATTATTAACAGCCGTGATGCATTAAAAGTGGCGTTGCCATAATGAGTTTTGAAATTCTATATTTTGCTGTTCTTCTTCCTCGGTTTAATCATGGAGGGAACATGGTTTAATCATGGATAGGTCCATGGTTTAATGAACTCCGTCGGTGTCGCATCACGCTCAAGGTATAATCCATAATCTAATCGGTGGGATAAGTCAGAATTGGCTTTGCCCGTGTAGACAGTTGTCTTGATTATGAATATTCGTTCGTTCGTTTATTGTGTGATGAAAACTGACTTTGCACGCAAGGGAAAGTGAATCTCGAATGATGAGAAACAATCTCTCTGTCGTCGATAACATTGATGTACCGATGGACTTCAGTTTGGATTTACGAAACTGCGTTTATGCGAGCTGATACCAGTACATTTCATAAATCGCATTTTGCGACATAATAGGCCTATACTCTGATTTCATGTGACGCGCAAGAAACTCTAAGGCGTGTCGTCTTTCAAATTAAGCCTACTTAACGGTTATGAGCCACTGATAGTATAGACGCCATGATATCCACTATCAGATGGCATGCAACAGGTGGCAGGAAAATGGAAAAGATGATTCCATTGAACGAAATATTATCGAGTTGCCTGGTCTTCGCTTGTTTGGTGTCGTGGCATCTAGGAACAGGTGAGTTTTTGTTTGTTTGTGTGTTTCTTGTTACTTTTGTCTTTTTAACGTTTAGCCATCTATGATCTCTTTTCTGGCAAGAAATGTGGAACAAAATCAATCTAAACCGAAGTAGTGTATGTTTTACCCACTCTAAAGTACAGCATTGAACGGAATTTGATCGATGTATGGAGGGCAAGTTTAAGTGATTAGGAAATCATTTATGAAGGAAAAAAATCTGTAATTCAATGTGGCAATATCGATTTCAGTCGGATATTTACTTCTACGATCAATATTAAATTAAGTACTGGTTTAAATAAGAGAAAGAGAGGACTCATTTGACGAATAAATTGGTTGTGTATGAAATATTATGTTGCTTATAATATAATTGGGAATGTATGAATTGACGTTTGATACATTGATTATTTTCGAATGGATTATGTGTTTCAATGTATAGGTTGACCTGAAGAAAAAAAAAAACATGTTCACCTCTTCACATTATGTTTCCTGTTCGGATATATAAACCTGTATGGTTTAATCTCATTATTTAAACATAAACTACTTTTTGTTGGCCTAAATCCGTTACATTATCATTCTATTTATCATCTAATTGATGGGACAATCTCTTAGAGTGAATAGGACTACCAATATACGCTGGCCTTGACCGCCTATGAGTTAGACTATGTAGGTCCATGGGTAGACCCTATGACATGTTTTTTAGGAGGTTCCAAAATGATATAATATATAATATCATACCTATAGTTTTAGATATCCACGATATGTAAATGTAATTTTCATCATTTTTAAAATCAGAACCATATTGTGCTAACATTTGAAAAAAAGGTGTTATCTAACCTGCTTTGAGGGCACATTTGCGGGGAGAGAAGTTGCATCTCAAAACAGGTGTACGGAAACAATATTCATTACCACGATAATGGTGTCATCTATTTTGATATAATTTTGTCGCCAAGCTTGCACCACCCATCTATCTAAGCGACTGCTATTTACTCTTCCGCATGATTAGCTTATTTCATTAACCAGTTCTGGAGGTGTGACAGCCGTATTAATGATAAACTTTCAGTCTTGAAAAGGAAAATAATTAATTAATTTTTTTTTTTATGAAGGTCCCTTCGCTCAAATGGGATTATATATACGGTATGTTGGCTCTTAATCTAATAGCTTCTGACGTGTTTTTGTTTTATCGTAGTGATTAACTCGTTTTCATTTTGTGCTGCTTCATATTTGTATTTACTGTTAATCTTATCGAAGTGGGCGTTTTAGAGTGATTATAGGACGATTAATAACATTGTATACCATATTATGTTATTAAGAATAGGGTGGCGAGGAAATATTTCAAATCATTATCATAAATTTTGCACCTTTCCAAAATAAAATCGATCAATCTCTGATGGCATTATGATGAAACATAATCCATTTTCCTCAAGCAAGGTGATTGATGGGTGTGTCGAGAATTCATCACTCCATTATTATTTGCGTGGTTATCTCGCTGGTAGAATGTGGATAGAATTTCGATTGATTTTTGCCATAGCCAATAGTAAGTTATTGGGCAATATCACCTTGAAAGAAAATTGGAGAAAAGCATAAAGCTTTGAAATTCAGTATTCATTGCTTTTCATGATGAAATTTTAAATCAACAATATGATAATATCACAGACGTAATGTTGAACATCTCTCTCTATAAAAAATATTTTAAAAAAATATTTAAAACAAAAATAATAATAATCAATTTACAGCCCCTGGTATTGTGCTACCTGGAAGAGAAATAGACTTTCATGGCACCTTGATTAAGCATATAAGCATAACAATAAAACAATAAGATAAAAACAAATATAATAGAATTAAATTAAAAATCTTATAATTAACATTGGTAAGAGTTGAGGATGTTTCTCTGATTATTCTGCTTTCCTGCAATTCAAACTCGTGACAGCCCTATAAACAGGAGTCAAAATGAAGTGCATAATAACTTAGGTAACTTTGTGCATAGTATTGTCAGAAAATGTGAATGAATTTAAAGAAATATGACGGATGAGATTCAAAGAGGATAAAATACATTAGAAGTAATACTCAATATAAATTTGGGCAGATGTAAATAAAATTATAAATTGAACTCTTCATTTGACTTTTTTCTCAACACTAGTTCAAGCTTCCGACAAAAATATGACTACAGCAGCCCCACCAAACACGATAGCCACAGAGAAAGAGCTTGTTGAGAAGCTCATGTCGTCCTATGGTGATACGTCAGTTCGGCCAGTCAGAAATCATTCCCAGCCTGTAGTAGTCTTCTTCAGGATGCTCCTTTATGAACTCATTAAACTGGTAAGTTACGCAATATGCTCTGTAAAAAAAGAGGAAATGACTCCACCCAAAGTCATTGGTGTGGATGTACCATATATCTAATTAATACCTCAGTCTGACCACCGAATCAACTCCACAAGGGCTCCAAATCAACCGACCCTTGCTCATTCTTTGGTATGTTTGTTGTTGGTCGGTCTGTTCTGGACGTGGTGTGAGTCTTGTCGGTGTGACTGGGGTCTAATGGGTCTGTATTAGTAATTATGGCTATCATTTTGTTTGTATATCCATCATAAATCGGTCGAGTCAAGATTGAGCCAGAACAATTGACCGAGAAGCAGTGCACTTAGGCTCATTATGATCGACATGCAGTTGCCCTAACAACGGAACTTGATTGGTGTGGATCTAACGTGTTTGACAACGCACTTAAAGGAAACCTAACCGCAAAGAATATAAGCGTACGTATTCTGAAAATTGAAATGTATTCTTGTCCTTAGATGTACAACATTCTTTACGAAACTGTTCAAAAGATATATAAATAAATATTGTTGCCATGATGTAATGCCTTTTAGCATGACATGGGCGCAGCCATATTCTTGAAAATGTGACGTACTATCATGTACCAAGCTTTAGTTGGAAAGGCTTTTAAAATCAACAACAAAACTTTTACTTTTCAACGAGGAGAAGATAGAAATTATATTTGGTGAAAAATATATAACAGGTGAACATTATTGTAACTAATTCATTTAAAAGACTAAAATATACATGTAGCAGTTGATAAATCTATTTCTTTTATGAGAAACCTTCATCTCAGGAGAGCACCAACTTATTTATATAATTTGTGTTTTGGCAATAGGCCATTTCGTCGTGTAATCAAATTAATACATAAGTCTTTGTGAGGAGGTGCCTCAATTATAAACTATTTCTTTCACCTGATAAGAATAATAATATTTCAATAGTCAGAATAGTCAGGTGTCGTGGTCGAGTGGATACGTCGACGGACTGTCGATCTTAAGGTCCGCGGTTCGAGTCCCGCCGCGGCACTAATGTCCTTTGGCAACACATTGATCTACATTTGCCACACTCAACCCAGGTGATGTAAATGGGTACCTGGCAGGAATTAATTCCTTGAAATGCTAGATCGCCGCAGTGGCTGCCTTGCTAAAGCCAGGGTAATAATTAGTGCAGGAGCGTCACAACGTGACGGACATGTGCGCTATACAAGAAGCCACCATTATTATTATTATTATTATATTAAGTGTTCCTACCTGGCAACATCTAATGTAATTATGTAGTTCGGATTCTGTCTATATATATACTATTATTCTTATCGGGTGAAAGAAATAATTTGTATCGAGGCACTTAACAAGGACATATGCATTAAATTTGGTTACATTACGAAAATAGCCTATCATAGTACAAAGCATAATAGCAGGTGAATGAAATGCTTCAATTATCACATACATCTGGGAAGGAAGCATCCATACATTTGAATACATTTACTTGATACATGACTTCACATGATCAAGAAAATGGCGATGCCCTTGTCACGGTCGTTCTGAGCAACTGTACAATATTCTTGCTTTATGCCTCTCTCATACACTAATTGGCAAGAATATAACAAATCTCTCAGAATAAGTAAAGTTATTTCCGTAGGGTGAGGTTTCCTTTAATATTCGTTGCCTCAACTTAAGTTCGACCAAGTCATTCAATTAAGTAATGAGAATGTACTCCACTGAATATCTTTTTTTAGCTTGGATTTCGAATAAAAAACGAAGTGCTTTCTAATATGACTCCTCCAAGAGTGGGATTTCCACTCCTGTAGGCCCCCATTTACAGAGTAGATGAATTGAACCTGGCACTTCAAAGATTAAATTTGTCCTAGTGGAAAGGGGGTCAAAATGAGCCCCCGTCTTTGAGCACCAATTATGTTACAGTCGGGTGATCATAACATGAACGCAGGAAATCAAATTATGAGTGACAATTCATGCGAGTATGTGATTGGGTTAAGTGTATTTTTTTAATTCATGTTCGTAAGAGCGGGGACATCACATGAACAGCGATTGTAAGTAAATGGCACGAACCATGAGCGAGGTTCCACCTGTAATGCAGAAAATTTAATATATTGGAAGTTTTTCAAATTAGCAGAATGATGCGTGTTTGAAATTACAGGGTACGACCTGTATGCAATGCTTCTACCATAGCCTTGCAATGACAGAAATTAGTATGCGTTTGTTTGATAGTTTACCGTATGTATAGGAATGAAGTGCTATAGTATCAACTGAAAATATGTGGGTGATTTTGGAATATTTCACACAACTCTTTGGGGTTCACACGTGTGGGTTTTCCATTAATAAGACTCAGTGAATACAAAAAATCACATCTTGAGAAACACATATGGTGGATATAGTAGAAATTTATAAATACATTAATAGGTTACAAAATAAAATTGATCCTACATGTACTTCATAAACAAAAATCAAGACATTGCGTCATTGATGTGCAAAGAAATATTGCTAAGTAAGAAACGACGGAGATAGACAGAAATAGAGAGGGAAAAAAATATAATGAATGGCGTTTTATGCCAACACCAAAAATAAGCCATTAACCAAGCAAATAAGTCACGATCTAACGTAGATGGTCATTTCCACTCTGTGCTGATGAATTGTTCGTAGTCACGTTGACATTGCGGCAAAACAGAAATTATCTCTAAAGGAAAGTCCATCTTGATATTAAGTTGATTTTAATGAAAGCAGAAAATAAGCGGAAACAGTCAATAAAAGATGGAGCAACAACCGATTATAAAAAGGAAAGTTATGCATTTTTGAAGTTGTCATCAGTGGAACACAATTTGGCAACACTTTGACGTTTCTTGCGAGCTCCTCTCCAATTTGCTCTGTACAGAACATTTCATAAACTATCATTTCACAGTTATTGATAACAGAATAGATTTGTGTCATATAGAGGTAAATATTTGTAATAGAATTTATGATTGAAAATTTCTCAAGGGAAAATATAATTTTTAGATTTTTTTTTTTTAAATACAGGGCTAATGAGAGGGGACGTCGCGAGTTGCGTATCAGAGTTGCAAATTGTGTTTGATCGTGTTAGATTGATCGCACCTTCAACAATTAATAACTTTCTGATTTGTATTCGTTTCTTGCTCAGACTTTTACTGACCAGGGGGCGTTTCATGAAACAATTAGTCGGTGGTTTTTACCGACTAATATCATGTTCTCCGACAATTTAGTCAGCGCTGACTAAATTTGACCAATCACAGGCCTGGAAAATAGTCGGTGACAAAAGAGTTGTCTTTGAACATAATATTGGTTGGTGAAAAACACTGACTAATTGTTTCATGAAACGCCCCCCTGTTCTTTTTTTAAAAAAAAATTCCGGTTCTATTAAAACCAACTTAATATCAGAGGCCTTTGGATATTTGAATGCTTCATAATGGGAGTCCATGGTGACAACAACATGAAAATTAAAGAAAGAAAATTGAAAAAGGAACATGAGGAAGGACGAGGAATGTGGGAAAGACAAGACTTTCGTTTTTTCGTCGCTGTTTTCACGAAGTGACGGTAGTGAAAAAAAATTGCATTCACTTTGCATTACGATTTTCCTCACTACCGTGAAAACAGCGACGAATATTTAGATTGATAAACCTATCATTTTTATGTCACGTTTATCATGCTTATCATGGCTGCCTAGCAAACTAAAATTAAATGCAATCTCACTTCTTGCTTGCTTGTACCATCAGTTCACATATTGATTATTATGATGCTAAACATTATGCAACACATATTTTGTGTACTCGTAAGTCTGTATGGGGTCTGGGCATACAAGTGACCATTTATTGACATGCTCAACTTTAATACACTGAGAATGTCTTTGAGATGTAGACAGAATATACAAAATCATGAGGTCAAGCTTCTGACCACCTGACCAAAGCATATTGTCAGCATAAACATAAACAATATATATCATTTAGAGGACAGCATAATCATTCATAGTTCAGACACAATATCCCTCCCTTTTTTTAGATTGAAAATCATACCCTTTTGAGTTTTGACAATGCATTTCTCATAACTTCATACTTGTAAGTTGTAGAAAGTATCGACTGTTCTAATACTTAGTGCCTTAGAAATATACAGTGTATAAATTACTTGATAGGACCATACTTACTTGAGAGTTAACTTTAGGCTTATTAGACACAAATACAATAACTAAACAATTTAAATGCAACTGACTACACAAAGGTTTATTATAACTACACGTAAATACAAATTATTCAAACTCTGCTACGTTTAATGTAAGAGCTTACAGACTAAAGGAGTTGTATCAGCCCAACTGTATTATAACGAACCAAACTGCTATCAAACCAATTTGTTGTTGCATATATCTAATCTATGAAGAAAACTGAGAACATGACATTCATAAACTTTTGATATTACTTGTACTGGTATAAACAGAGTTGAAAATGCATGGTCTAAAATCGAGTACCGCTTGACCTTAACCGTAAACTAAAATTGTGTGTACCCGTAAGAATCAACTTGTATACACCGAGAAGGTCCTTGACATGGAGACAGAATATAAACAATCATGAGGTCAAGCTTCTGGCCTAATGGCATATGTCTAGAGTTCGACCACGTGACCGGAACATGCTGTCAGCACTAACATAAACAATTTATATCATTTATAAATTAGAGGACAGAATAATAATTCATGTTTCAGACACAATAATATAGGCCTATGATTTGTATGATAAAAGGAAATCGCGAAATCAATATTGAATGCGTAGATACAGGGGGTACGTGCCCCACGCCTATTGATTTGTAAACAAAAACTATAATAACAAACTGAAATAATATTTAAAAAACAATAGTAAAAATTAAATTAATTAATTAATAAATGAAGGGAAAAAAAGAGGAAAATAAAAGGGAAAATTTCAAAGGTAAAGAGAGAAGGTAAGGTAAAAGAACTAACAATAAAACAACAACCCCCCCCCCGGCAACAAAATATGACGAAAAACCCTTTTGAAAAACCGATTCCCCCCTCATCTCCCCATGTCTGAGCCCCTTTATGTCTGGGCCCGCGCTTAACTCCACTGATCACTACAAAAAACAAAAAAAAAGTAGTATTCATTTTTTAAATTAACAAATTATACTACTAAGATGAAATTCCGGGGGGGGGGGGAGATACTCACATATAAATACATATGGGGGTGTGCCGCTCTAATGGGTCACTTATTCACAAACAATTCCTAAACATGGGTCCCATTTTAAACAAAAATATCCCCAAACATGTGTCCGTTTTTCAAATTTTTCGAAAATGTTGGACTTTATTTCGAGAACCCCCCGGACTAAATGACCCTTAAAATGAGTAGGGGTTTCGAGGCTTTAGCGGCACACCCCCGTCCAGACCAAACGTGAGTACTCCCCCCCCCCCCGGGTACAAAATACTACTAATACTACTACTAACACTCTACTACGACTAACCTAACCCTAACCCTAACCTACTACTATTATTACTATTAATACTGCTAGGTCTACTGCTACATATTTTCCTCCTGAACTACAGGCCACATCGGCGACGACGACTATTACTAATACTAAGCTATACCACTACTGCCACTACTATACACTACTTTACTACTACTATTACTTCTGGTACTACTACTACTACTACTACCACTACTTCTACTACTACTACTACTACACTACTACCACTACTTTTACTACTGCTACTACTTCTCCTAATCTGCAGGCCATCTCGTTGTCGGTATTTTGTACTTCTCTCGTCGACTACATAATGGGTATAAGTCAGTGTTGATTATATAGAAAAGGAAATGTTGAAAAAGCAATGTGGCAAATGTATAACTCAGAAACCTGCGATGGTAATACAGTCAGTTACATTCAAAATTGATATATGCCAATGCCCTATGCGTATTACATCAAAGACAGTATTACCTGATGCGACACTTGGCCAAGCATAACATCCTGGCTGGAAATCAACATGCCTTCAGGAAACACAGCTCGTGCGAATCTCAGCTCATCCTCACAACAAATGACCTTGCCAACAAAAATATCACCAACGACATGGCAGTGCTTGATTTTGAAGAAAGTTTTAGTCGGGATAATATGATAACCAACATGATGTTTAAAATGACTCATCAACTTGGTTAGCCTGAATGTAATCTTCTCGGTACTCGGTACTAAACCGAATTTATTCAATTTTTTGTCGAAGTTTTATGATTCCGAAAGTTCATTATCTCGGAGATACATAATTCTCAAGATTTAATAATCAGAAAGATTTTTTATTCCTACGGTTCACAATTCCAAGGTGCGTTTCTCCGGATGCTCGTCATTTCAAATGCTTATAATGATAAGTCGGGAGATGAAATAGGGTTCTTTCTTCCGAAAAAGGGAGAGTTTTCCTTTTTCACAATTGCAAACCTCGTCCAGAGTACTGAACCCTATTTTATTCTCAGAATTCGAATAAACGAACCTTCGAAAGTACCGACGTTCTGGAAAACACGATGTCATCCATTATTCTACCAAAGTGAAAGCATTAAAGTGTGACGCGGTGGTGTTATTGATTATGATGAGGCTCGATATCCAATCGAGTGATTGTGCATAACGGTCGGGTTTTTTCTTCTTGTTGTGTCATACTTATCAATTTTAATAATCAGCTTGTTTTTATCGTAACGTGCATTTCAACACTTATTTTTACAATTTAACCAGCTTGGGGCGGAGTCCCCGGAAGCTCAAGGGTTTTAAGCATTAAATTACCGTCCAGGGTCCGCCCTGGACGGTATTTTTTAATGCTTTAATTTAACAGCTGGGGGGCAAGGCTCTTTCGGCCTCCCCCGATCTCCTTCCTTTTTTCCCCTTTACTTTTTTCCTCTTCTTTCTTCTTTCCCTTTCTCTCCACTTTCCCTTCTTTTCCTTCTCTCTCTCTCTCTCTCTCTTTTTTTTTTTTTTTTTTGCGGGGGGTGGGGGCCAAGGCCCGCTCGCCCCTTGGATCCGCGCCTGTATACACACTGCAACATAGTGGAACATTCTAGTTTGGTAGTGCCGTCGAACTAGCTTCGTTTGTGCTGGCAATGGTTCAGCGAGCGAAAATGAGACAACCGGAGCAATATGGAACAACCTACAACAAACAAACATCAACCAACCCCCCTTCCCCTCCGCTTTCATTTAAAAATGCAGTTACTAAAGAACTTTTTTCCAAAATGTAATCGTCCACCCTCCACTACTTCCAGTCAAAACTCTTCTTCGGAGTATTTAGGAGGAAATGAATCATTGAAGTACTTGTATTTTACATTTTTGGTGTATACGTAATACACGGCTGTGTTTTTCCACTGACCATAACTTGTACTATACATGTATATCTTTTAACTAGTCCGCTAGTCTATTTTCTATCTCTCATTTTGTGTTTTGATTCTCAATTCATTAAATTCTGTAGTTGGTCTATTTTTGAAATTGCTTTGTACAAATTGTCTGATTTTTAATTCATGAAATATTCATTAAAATTTGTGGTAGGTCTATTTTTGGGAATTGCACTATAATATAAATTGTCTGATTGTCTGCGGTTTTTTTTAGGTTGAAAATTATACTATTCCACAAAACCTCCTTCCATCGTTTTATTTAATCATCCCTCTTTCTCCCCCCCCCTCTCTCTCTCTCTCTCTCTTTCTTTTTCTATCACCCTTTCTATCTCTCTTCCCTTCTCCCCATGTTTCTCTATCTCTACTTCTCTATTTTCGTCTCTTTCTCCCCATCGTTCCTTTGGCCACAATGGTTGTTTCATATTCTATCTTTCTCCGTTTCTCTCTCACGCAGGATGAAACTCGGCAGATTGTGAACATTCGTACCAATATGCGGCTGGTAAGAAAACCGATTTTTTTTTCTTTTTCTTCACGCAACTAGATTTCCATTGGCTTCTTCCTGAAATCTATGCCGAAAAATTCATACGTTTAGTTCATGCTGACCCCTCTTGCCCGAATATTAACTGTTCATTTTCTCAAGTTCAACAGTCTATTAATAATAATCATAATCATAATATTAATAGCAATAAAATTACTACTCATATTCGTAATAATTTTGATTAAAAATATCAATAACAAGAATAATAATGATAAGGCAATAATAAATAATAACAAGAACTACCAAAGCGCGTACAGTAGGCCTATTATTAGAAGTGGCGTCAAGTTTGCGAGGGACCGAATCAAGCTTGCGAAAAAACAAAATTAAACACTTAAACAAACAAAAAGAACAAAGACAACAAAAATGGAATTTTGTCAAACAAAAAATATACAATACGTTATGGATACAGAAATAGACGCTTCGTTACTGAATAAACAGTTGTCCATAATACAAGGTAACTATCATGCATGAAATTCGGTACACGTACTTTCAAACTTCTTATCAATATGGGGGAGGGGGCACAGCTCCGAGCCCGCCCCATCCCACCTCACCCCGCCTATAACGCCTATGATATTGTCTATACAAAATGACTGTTTTATGTTCAAAGGCTAATTCAAAATAAGTGTAAACAATCTTGAATGTTTGTATGCTCGAGGATGGACCTGCACTCCAACTGAACAGATCATAAAGACCACACGATCTGACTGCATGCCGTTTAAAAAAAAACGCAAGACGACAACCTGCATGAGAGAAAGAAAGTAAAACTGTCGTATACGATAATCAATACAGGTGTTTCGTTTCAAGTAATTATTTATAGAATTGTTAACGTATTGCAATGTTCACAGGTCACCGGTCACTTTCATGTTGTTTGTTTAACGTTTTCATGGTAACAGCAATGGGTAGATGAGTATTTGCAATGGGACCCAGAGGAGAACGGTGGCATCTATAACCTCACACTGAAAATGCATCAAGTATGGAGACCCGATATATTTCTCGATGAAGAGTAAGGACATTGTTTATTCATTCATTTATTTATTAATTCATTTATGTCATTATTTATTGATTGGTTTGATTATGTATTTATGTACTTAATCTGCTTTTCAACGTTCTTATGTTGCGATGTGTTTCATTTCATTACGTTGATCTTACTTTTGTCCCCAACCTTTTAAATGTTGTAATCAACCAGGATTAGGTTTTGAGCTATATGTCTTGTTAAAACATTCTCGATTCAATTAAATTTTAAATTTCAATCAACCCTTGAATAAATTATTTAGTAAAATTATTTATGTACTTATTTAATATTTTATAGTCTATCATGGTATTTCTGCAACGTAACCATGGTAAATCAATCAGGCGATTAATCTTGCAAATCGAAACAATCTGATTATTGTCATGCACCGTCATAATATTCGGTGTTCACTTTCTTTTTATGAAAGTCGTTTTCATCTGTGTGCATTGTAATAATATTCTTTCCTTTTGAAACCGTTATTTATTTAAATGCCTTTTATGTGCACCACCAATCTATCCTTACCAATCTGCTGTTTTTATTCAGGGACTATCAGTACTGTGTATCTAATCCATGTAAAGAGTGGTATTAAAAACATATCTAGGGGAGGGGGAGAGGAGGGGGGAGGGTACATAAGTTAAGTAGATTCATTTAAACGGGGGTGCAATTTCATTCGTTGGCCAAGGGACGGATTTCGCAAAGAGGATGGAAGGGGGGGCATGTCTTGTATCTCTTTTCCCCCTCTTCTTCACACTCTCCTTTTCTTCCCTGAAGCTCCGATGATCTGGCATAAGCTCAGGAAATATTTCCTCCCGGCTTTATTTCTGCAAAACCTTAAGAATTGTGTTAGGGTTAGCTAAAGACAGGTTAAAGGAAACCCGCGCCAAATAATAGTGTTATGTACAACATTCCTTACGAAAATGTACAGGAGATATTTAAATAAATATATTCTTGGCATGATGTAATGCCTTATAACATGACATAGGCGCAGCCGTTTTCCTGAAAATGTGACCTAACAGGTATTGTTGGACATGTATCATGCACAAAGCTTTAGTTGGAAAGACTTTTAAAATCAGTAACAAAACCTTTACTTTTCAATGAGGAAAACATCAAAGCTGAGATGATAGAAATTATTTTTGGTGAAAAATATATAACAGGGGACTAATAATTTGTAACTAATTCATCTAAAAATACTAAAATATTGCACTTGACAAATCTATATCATTTATGAGAAACCTTCACCCCAGAAGAGCACCAACTTGTTAATGCAATTTGCGTTCTGGCAATCGTAGTACAGTACAAAGGATGATAGCAGGTGAATAAATTGCTTCATCACCACACACACCTCGGAAGGAGACATCCGTAAATTTGAATACATTTGCTTGACTTGACTTCACATAGTACGCCATGCAATCAATAAAATGCCCATGTCGTGCTGAGAAACTGTACATTATTCTTGCTTTATGCCTCTCTCATACACTTTAGTAGGGAATCCTGTAGATTAATAGGCAAGAATATACTAAATCTCTCAGAATAAGTAAAGTCACTTTTTGAGGGTGAGGTTTTCTATAGAGGTAGGGTTTCGGTCATTTTAAGAATGTGACAATGTTGAAAAATGTATATCCTCCAGGCGCGGATCCAGGGGGGGGGCCGAGCGGGCCTTGGCCCCCCCCCCCCGCAAAAAAAAAAAAAAAAAAAAAAAAAAAGAGAAAGAGAGAAGAAGGAAAAGAAGGGAGAAAGGGAAAAAGGAGAAAAAGGGAAAGAAAGAAGAGGAAGAAGAAAAGTAAAGGGGGAAGAAGGGGATCGGGGGGGGGGCCGAAAGGGCCTTGCCTCCCAGGCTGTTAACCCCCCACCCCCCTCCCCCCCCCCCCCCGATCAAAAAAAAATAAGAGAGAAGGAAGGAAAGGGAAAGAAAAAAAGGAAAAGAGGAGATACTGGCGTACTGATAGAGGGGGGGGGGGCTTGGGGGAAATCAAATTCAAATGTGGTTTATTTCTGATTCCACAACGGTGTATTACAAATAATGCTGAATGACATAATTTCCGAAATTTTTCCTCACTTTTTAGTAAATTATACGTTTGTATGTGTTTGTTGGAAAATAAAAAAATTCCTAAATTTACAACCAGGCAAAAAATATGATTCTTGAGATTCCTACATGTCAGGGCCCGACGTACGGCGGGGATCGAGAGCCTCGAGGCATCAAAATATGCTCATCTGACCGTGATTAAATGCCTAAAACTTAAGCTTCCGGGTGATTTGCCCCCTGGATTCCATCTAGGGCCCTACGACGGGCCCTTAGATGATCATCTGACGGTAATTTAATGCCTAAAACCCCTGATTTTTTGGGGCTCCGCCCCCTGGACCCAACGCCAAATAGTGACTTGCCAGTGTCACAAAATAATAAGGTATACACAAAAATATGCTCATCTGACCTTAATTAAACGCCTAAAGCCCCTGAGCTTCCGGGGCCGGCTCCGCCGCCTCGACCCCACCAGGGGCCCTAAGGCGGGCCCCTGAATGCTTATCTGACCGTAATTTATTGCCTTAAACCCCTGAGCTTGCGGGGTCGGACAAGGTATCAAGATGTGTTTATCTGACCGCAGGCGCGTAGCCAGGGGGGGGGGGGGCGGCCCCCCCCCAATCGGAAGAGGACGTAGGAAGAAAAAGGAGCAGACAAAGAACATCTTTGAAATTCAGACAAGGATTAAGAGTATAGAGAACGGTACAACGCATCGTTTTCTTTCTCTAATAATAAAACGTCAAAGCCTCGCGCAGGAGGGGAGGAGGGGGGGGGGACTGAATTGGATTCAGAGGCGAGAACGGTAATACGAATCTTTAATTATTTAATGAAACGTAAAGGCTTATGCGCTTGGCGCGGGATGGAGGGGGAACTAAATTCCGATGAGGATTATTTTCGAAAACGGTACACTGAATCGTCTTCTTCTCTAATGATTAAATGAAGATTAAAAGCTTCCGCGCTTTGCGCGGGAGGGGGGAACCTGAATTCAGACGAGGATTAAGAGTCTAGAACTTTACAACGAATCGTCTTCTTTCTCTAATGATTTAATGAAACGTAGAAGCTTCCGCGCTTCGCGCAGGAGGGTGAGGGGGAGGAACTGAATTTAGACAAGGATTAAGAGTCGAGAACTATATAACAAATCGTTTTCTTCCTCTAATGATTTAATGAAACGTAAAAGCTTCCGCGCTCCGCGCGGGAGGGGGGGGGGGGGGGGACATAATTCAGACGAGGATTAAGAGTCGAGAACGGTACAACGAATCGTCTTCTTTCTTTAATAGTTTAATAAAACGTCAAAGCTTCTGCGCTTCGCGCAGGAGGGGGAGGGGGAGGAACTGAATTTAGACAAGGATTAAGAGTCGAGAACTGTACAACGAATCGTTTTCTTTCTCTAATGGTTTAATGAAATGTAAAAGCTTCCGCGCTTCGCGCGGGAGGGGGGGGGGGACTGATATCAGACGAGGATAAAGGGTCGAGAACGGTACAACGAATCGTCTTCTTTCTTCAATAGTTTAATAAAACGTCAAAGCTTCCGCGCTTCGCGCAGGAGGGGAGAGGGAGGGGCTGAATTTAGACAAGGATTAAGAGTCGAGAACAGTACAACGAATCGTCTTCTTTATCTAATGATTTAATGAAACGTAAAAGCTTCAGCGCTTCGCGCGGGAGGAGGGGGAACTGAATTCAGACGAGGATTAAGAGTCGAGAACGGTACAACGAATCGTTTTCTTTCTTTAATAGTTTAATAAAACGTCAAAGCTTCCGCACTTCGCGAAGGAGGGGGAGGGGAGGAACTGAATTTAGACAAGGATTAAGAGTCGAGAACTGTACAACGAATCGTCTTCTTTCCCTAATAATTTAATAAATCGTAAAATTTTCCGCGCTTTGCGCGGGAGGGGAAAAACTAAATTTAGACGAGAATTATTTTCGAGAACGGTACAAAGGATCGTTTTCTTTCTCTAATAATATAATGAAACGTCAAAGCCTGGGAGGGGGAAACTCGCCCCGACCCCCCCCCCCCCGCATTACGTCACTGTTGGTCACCATAACGTACCAAGATTTGGCTCGCATAATTTCAAATTTGGGCCCCCCCCCCCTAAGAAATCCTGGATCCGCGCCTGATATCCTCGGACAATATTTGTTGCTTTGGCATTATTTTGTCATACACTTGAATCTCCTTTTCCTATCTTAGATTTATTTCAAAATTACATTCCTTTTTTAGCGTGGACCGTGATTTCATCAGCCTTCCAGAGGCTGAAACATTTGTGATAGTCCAACACACTGGGGCGATGGACTGGCTATTTCCAGCAGTCACAACCAGTGCGTGCAAGATGAACATCGAGTATTACCCATTTGATAGCCAGTTGTGTGTCCTTACATTCTATCCCTGGACACTCGATGAAAGTAAGGTACGTGATTCTAAATTTTTCAATTGTCCCTTTAAATAAGCGCGGCGCCAATCTGAAGGCACATACTCTAATTCGAATCTTGTCTTGAGTCGAGCCTAGCTCTGGTAGCGTCAAGGTAGCATATATTAAACCTGTCAGAATCAACTTATAGTGGGGTGCAGTAGAGTTTGTAGTCGGCAAAGTCTCTTAGTTCAGAAACTAGGGACTTTTAGATTGAGTGGACGAAAACGGCGTGAACGTCCACTGATCATGCGTGTCTATGGCAAGCCGTTTTCAACATTTATTCCTATTTCTTGATATCAAGAATTACCATTGCTTTACTACAGAAAATCATTTCTTGATATCAAGAATTACCATTGCTTTACAACATAAAATCATTTCTTGATATCAAGAAATAGGAATAAATGTTAAGACGGCTTGCCATGGACACGTATATGAACAGTGGACCCTCACGCCGTTTTCGTCCACTCAATATAAAAGTTCCTACTATGTTTTGCACTACGACTGACAATACGTTTGTGTCTGCATACTAGGGAGGCTCATTGACCAAGTCAAGTCTGATGCACAAGAGGCGTCATTTTACTGACTTGGGTCTGCGTAAATGACTGGCGTGTTCTTTGACGCACCATGCAAAGGTGACACAGTATAAAAGAGTAAATTGAAAATAAATAGCACAAACATTACTTTTAATTTCTGTAATGAATAGGCCAATTGTCTGAACGGGCTAGATGATTGCAGGTATTACGCAATTCAAATGATACCCGTGTGTATCGGAAGAGTGAAGTTACATGATCATTCTTCTCATTCACCAATCATTACCTTAAGGTCCTATTTGTGTTTGGTTCAAGGAATGCGAATGACCGTATTGAGCATAACCTTTTTATTTGTGTCGTTGGGATTAAGTTCTAGGTAACTTGTAATCGCTCAATGTGACTAAGGAAAATGACATGCGTTTTATTTTCAAAATCAAAGTCAAATGATGTTTACCACTGCTTGTATGTTTAGTAGCTATATCTTATACCTTAGTCACACCGAAAAGACCAACACCAGACCGACAACAGATCAAACGACAATATTACATTAGATCTATACCCGAGAGTCGGTCGGTTTGGAGTCAGTCTGAACTCGGTTTTTAACGGTGTGACTGGGGTATTACCAACCGCCTCATATCACAAAATAATCCACTTAATTTCTCCGGCATGTGACCACGAACTGACCCCCAACAAAAATCTAACTGGAAAATTATGTACTTACTGGTATTGGACGAAGTCTTTCAATGACAAAAAAAGAAAGAAGACAAAGCAAAACAAAACAAAAGCCAGCACAACGAAATTTCAATTCATTATCGACAGCCTTTTTTTTGTTGTTGGTAATCATCAATACTAAATCAGTAATAAATCAATATTTCAAAAGGTCGGGGTTTTCGTTTCATGAATTGATGGATGGACGATCAAGGTCTATGGTGATATTTCTCACAGTTTCTTTTTGAATAATTGAACGAATCGTTCCTCCTCTACACGGAAGGTAACGCCTGTGCATGTTGCCTTGTCAGAGACAAAGAGTCTGTTGTTTAAATATTGATTTCATTTCATTATTATCTTTTGACAACCACGGTCGAGCCATGACGCGGGTTGATAAGGTACTTAACTGGTCACTAGCAAAGATAACAATTATTGTAATTGATCAGAGAAAATTAATAATCTGATTACAGGGCCCTAATGAAGGACACTATTTATACTGATGAGGCTAACTCTGGGTAAACGAGGCATATTATTATTATTGCTATTACTCATTATCATTATGGATGCCATACATTTTCTACTTACTTTTATGAAAGACCTTCATATTATAGGCGAATTAAATTTAGGTTTCAAAGAGCTTCGAATTGTATTCTTTAAACTTGATACACTACATGATTATTTAGAGAAAAGTTCTATGATTATAAGGTTTTTGAATTGATTGCAAAATAAATGGTCTTTATGTAGTAAATATCCGATATTCACAGGTTTCATTTAATCACATTTGAAATAAAATCTTAGAACATTATATGGACGAGGAATCTCTTTTTATTTTGATGTCCAATAAATTTTCTCCCCTTTGTCATGTCTTTCAAACAACAGATGCGCTTATTCGCCAAGAACGACGAAGATGCCTTCCAAGCTCGTTACGTCAAGAACGGCATCTGGTCTTTGGTGAGCTTCACAGCCACCAACCGAAGCATCAAGTACCTTTGTTGTCCCTACCCTAACGACCACATCGAGTATCGACTAACTTTCCTGAGAGAGTCAGGCTTCTTTCTCACCAACGTGGTGGTGCCCGCCATCTTCCTGACGGCGCTCATGTTGGTTGGGTTCTGGTTGCATCCGGACTCAGGGGAGAAGGTGACCTTCACCGTGACCAACCTCCTGGCGCTCACGCTCTTTCAGCAGTTAGTGGCTGACAAAATGCCGCCCATCGGCGAACCAAGATCTATCTTAGGTATCTACCCCGAAGGCCAAACATGTACATTTGGCACACAGTGTTAGTTCCTTTTACATCAGATTATCACATTTTGCTGACTCTTTCTAAATTACGGTTGGTGAATAGAAGGATTTTGTATTTGAGCCGTAAGATTAAGTTTGTGTGTCGATATGACTCAAAGAGACAGGGGTAAGAACAATCATTCAAAGAGTTCTTTTAGTCCTAGTACCTTCTTGTTGAGAAAGATTCTTTAGGTCTCAAATTTGTTATCTGATGTTTTGCAAGGAATACTGAATGAGAGAGATTAAAAAAATAAAGTGAAATTCACTCTGTTCTCTCCCACCCCGCTCTCTTTCTCTCTCTCTCTCTTTCTCCTCTCAATCTCACTCCCTCTTTCCCATTCTCTCCCTTCTCCCGCCACTTCTCTTTTCTCTTATCTTCTTTCCGTCCACTTGTTCTACTCCTGTCTGTCTCTCTTATTCTCACATCATCTCCCTCTCTTTCTTTGACAGTCACGTGTTTCTTCATGCTGATCATCCTAAGCGGATGCGCTGTGTTCCTCTCAGTACTTGTGTTACGGCTCTACCACCACGACACCAACACCAGGCCTCCACGATGGGTCATCAAGCTTATCATGCCTTGGTTCTCAAGAAGTGGAGCCAGAGGCTACATCAGGTACACACACTTAGAAATAAGGGTGCAATTGGGGTGCATAGTTGCATCCACATACGCGTATATTGCAGAGGGTGTTGCTATTGTAGCAAAACTGCACCCTCACTGTCTTCTTAGTGTGTATATTCAAACCGTGTGAAGTTTCTGAAAAGTGTCTTAAGGTGCTGCATCACCTAGGAGCTTAAAATGAATACAGTTGTTCGTCCAAGAACACGAGCATCTTCGTTTCGTGGATGGGTGTGTGAGTTTGGGGTGGATCGAAAGACCTACCCTGGTCCGGAATTGTCTTGGGCAGGGAATGTCTTTTGAGCAGTTAACTCGAACAGCTGAAGACAGGAAGTTATGAAAGACGTGTGTCTTAAGATCCATCACATACATGTCATCACCCCCAACGTTCCCCAAGATATTTGTACATATCCTAATGGTTTTAGGTTCACGAGCTGTTGCTCACCCAAACCTCGTGTGTTGCTCGCTAAACAAAAATGTGTGATCCTCCTTTATTTAGGCATATACATTTGTTTACCCTATTTTTTAACCAAATGCCAGAGCATAACATGAAACGAGATAAGCAGAGCTTGTGAATATCATATTGTAATGAAAGAGATAATAATGATAATAAAAAATCTGAATTTATATAGCTAATTTATATAGATACGACATACCATATTTTACGGCTATCATTATTATCACGTTCAAGGGAGTCAGTCACCCACAATGTGCGCCATACCCCCTCCCTGGGGAGTGTTCCTATCTAATGGTAATAATAATAATAATAATAAATCATCCTTGCTTATATAGCGCCTAACACTTACTTTATCAGAAGTCTCTAAATCGAAATCGCTTTCGTATCCTACCAGTTCCCAATTTCTCTTCTTGGGATGGAATGGCAAATATAGATTAATAACCCACGACCTTTGCATTCCCTTTCAAGTGCTCAAACCATTCGACTGCGACACCTTTGATTTATTCATGTCTTTTGAAAGAATATTTTTTATGAAAGAGAAAGGCAATTAGGCAATAAGGCGATGGATCATTCGATATAATGTAATATATATTCACATGTACGTGTGCAGTATATGTTGAATCAGTTTCAGACAAATTAATGATTAAGGACAAATTAGCTTTTTTCAGGAGTAAAACAAATCAAGTTCTCCTACAGCTCTATCAACAATGTTAACATTTTTCCTGTCTTGCAGGAAGATTTACATCATAGAAAAAGAAAGCAAAGTCACCACCAACGAGGAAGTCCTCACCAATGGCAACACAGCGACCACCATTTTGACCACCACGGATGTGAAAAAAGATGAAGTCCGGCGCTTAGCATTCGACTCAGAAAGTAAAGACGTCAACCAATTTGTCTGGAGACAAGTCGCTCTGGCTTTCGATTCTTTGTGTGGAACAGTTCTCTGTTGCGCTATGTTAGGAAATTTCATGTTTGCGCTTATTAGTTTTCTGAAGTGATGTTGAATAAGTCTTTATTATTGACAAAATAGGATTCCTCTATCGAGTGTCCGTGTGAACTGCTCAAACAATTCTAGGTGAAATGAAAAAGTATAATATTTATATTGTTTCTTTGTATACAAATAATTGTTATCGTGTTATTAAATATTTATGATTGTTCTTCATTCCATTCGTTCCACTTATCAATTATTTATGTGCAATACAAATATAAGTAAAATGCTTTATGAAATCTGAATTCAGACCATTTTAGTAATTTGTAATGCTGTGTCCTGACAAAGTTTGATCAATACTATAGAGCAGGGGCTGATACACAATGTTCATTAAAGGGGAAGGGGATGGAGTTCCCTGATAACTGCATCATGAGTCCACCTTTGTTTAAAGACATCAATAATTGTTTAATGGTAACACATTTTCATTAAGGCTAAGCTCAAACTTCAGGATTATTATCGGGGATGAAAGAAAAGAAGCAGGGTCTGTATGGTACTTAAACCAAGGACAAAACAAGGTATATTGTGAATACGCGTATTAAAAAAAACATTGTTTTTATTTGTATATATATATATACATATATATATTTTTTTTTTTTTTTTTTTTTTGGGGGGGGGGGGTGGTGTAGTTTGCAATAATTCTTATTATGTTTCATGTTCGTAGTGAGACAGGAATCGCCCACGCTGTAAAGTCTATACGATGTTGGCTTTACATGTGAAATGACCAATTGATATGCATTTAATTTTCCTCTCCGAAGGACGTCATATTTCTCATGACACCGATATAATAAATGATTGGAATATAGACCCTGATTCTAATGCACAAGGTACAATGAATCATGAATATTTGCGTTCTAATAATGGATGTGCCCCGGCCACTGCAAGGCTATGCGTGACAGTGTTGAATCAAGGCGGTATCTCCGACTGAGACTGATAATACAATATAGGTGTTAGCACGCTTGAAATCAATAAAATCAATTATTCTGCCGAATACGTGATTATATTGCCAATGTGAGGCGAACGCATTTAATTTGCAGTGTCATGATTTTACGAGTTTGGCCAAATATTAAAAAATAAATCTAAATTTCACTTTGGGTTGATAATAATGAAATGCATGATCTTTCAGATTTATCAGATAATTTTGATGATTTCTATGCATAGAGATGAATAATTCTTATGTTATAAATAAAAGACTCGTGTTGCGCTTTTATTTAATACCATGAATGGAGAAACGTTAGTACAATATTTTAGATAACGTAGACATATCATTACTAAATATCATTCCTAAAAGGAAAAATAATCTTTGAGCAAAGATTGAAGTTACTTCAAAGGAAGGTATGAGTCGTAATTATTGTTATCATTGGACCATTAGACCATTATGTCTTCGCGTATTTGCAATAATCCATATCTATATATTACAACAGAAATGGTGTTATTTACTGGTACTATTATTGCTATTGTAACTATTAATATCTTGTTATGTATTCATGTCAGTTGTTATTATTATCATTATTATTATTACTATTAATATTATTATATTTATTATCATTAATAATATTACTGTTATTGTTACTATAATGATAATTATATTACTTATTATATTATAATTATTATTATTATTACTATGATTGTTATCATTACTAATGTTACTGTTATTGTTATTATAATGATAATCATATTACTTATTATATTATTATTATTATCAATAATGTTAATGTTATTGTTATCATAATGATAATTATATTAATTATTATATTATTGTTATTATTTATACTATCATTATTATCATCATACCATTATTATTATCATCATTATTATTATCATCATCATCATCATCATCACAATCATCATCATCATCATCATCATCATCATCATCATCATCATCATCATCATCATCATCATTCATCCAAACTTTTGACTAGTACTTGTACACCAATGGCGAGTTCAGGTTTAATAAACTGTTTATTGTGTTTCGTTACCTGATGTTTGTCATAATTCTCTGCCTTTTAATTTCACTCTTCGATTGTGATGATTGTGACGTTAACTTGTGTATTCTGTCTTTCTATCGAAATTGTAAATATGTAACCATAATATATTAGCGTTTTATTCGTACTACAGATACACGCTTACTCAATGTTTATAATGTTGCTTTTAACCTAGAGTTTCATAGGTTTATCAATCTAATTCATGCTCCATTCTATATGTGAAAATAACAAATAAAAATGTAATATTTCAAATTGATCAGCCTGTCATTTTAATATTCAAACCGTGCCGATGGTGTTGTTACAATGTTTGTGCGAAAGGGACCATACTCTCCATCTCTATTCCCCTCTCTTTCTCTCTTCTCCGACTGCCAGCATTATTGTCACTCACAGCCACTTACCTTCTACATGTTCGTGACTCTGCCTCTCTTTCTTCCCTATCCACTCACACCTATATCTACCTATCTACCTTACTCATATCTCCCTCTCTCTCTCTCTCTCTCTCTCTTTCTCTTTTTTCTCTTTTTCTCTTTCCCTTTATTATCTCTCTCTATTTCTCTTTCTCTCTCTCTCTTTCTCTCTCCCTCTATTATCTCTCTCCCTCTATTATCTCTCTCTCTCTCTCTTTCTCTCTCTCTTTCTCTCTCTCTCTCTCTTCTCTCTCTCTCTCTCTCTCTCTCTCTCTCTCTCTCTCTCTCTCTCTCTCTCTCTCTCCTTTATCCTTCCATATTGTTTTCACCCCATCTCTTCCTCACCATAACAACGCTTATATATATACTAAATACATCTCATAATTTATTATTCTCATTCCCCTCGTTACATACAATATTACACGTAAGCATCCTTTAATCCACCGACTGTTAGTCACACAATTAATTTTGATAATCGTGCGTGATAATCAGTACATGATATAAAGACAGCTATTACTTACCCCATGATCATGATTATAATCCTCCTCTATAAGTGGTGGCGGTCTGTAATTATGGTGGAACAGATACATTTCGATTTTCACGCATCCATCACTGTATGCACGTTTCATGCATGTTTCCATCAAATAAGTATGTAGCGAGACGTTAATATGTAATTTATTTGAGGTAAAATTGTTTTCTGGGAATCACATTCTCTCTTACAGATACTATGTTCCTTTTGCAGCCAACCTCAAATTATGTAGAACTTTGCAGGAATTATGAATATGTCATGTATGTCCCATCTGTGAAATTTAAACGTTAGCAGTGTCCTAATTTTCAAATTATGCAAGGAAACCCGTTTACTTGCTAGACTTCACTGTCAGACACTATTGTCAGTATTGAGTGACTGACTGACTTTATCTTCTTCTTTGGTAATAACATACATAAAATGAGATGTAAAGGATTTTTCTACATCAATAACCCACTTCTTGTAATGGCCAAAAATTAAACTGATTGAATCTTTGCGCAGCACAAAACGTACGACCATGCGGTACAATGGTCTGAAAATCAAGACTATTACTTATTAGCTCTATAGCTCCTAAGTCAATTTGACAACTAATAGTCGTTATTTTCCCTCTTAAAGACATTTTCAAGCCCCATTTGTTTAAGGGGAGTTCTAAATTAGTATTATCTTTCGAATGCCATTGGAATTTAACCCTTTTCATTTTTTTGGCCTGCAAAAGGGACATAGTACCTTTAAAGGCGGGGGTTTCCCCCGACATCGCTCCCACTGCTTTAATGTATTTTTAATTGCTCTATCTTTCGGTGAAGGCGAACATATATAGAGCAATTTCCTGTTCCTATTTCCAAGCATCATCTCGCGCGCGGCATCAGTTTGTGATGCATTGTGGGGCATGGCTGTCGACACACCGGAACATTGTGAGCAGCAGATGGCAGTATAAGCAAAAATATGAAGAAGTGTCAGAAGAATACCCTATCTTTAAATGTTATAAACGGATAAGCGACAAAAAGATTAATAATAGAGCGCGGGCTGTGAATTTATTACAAAGCCAGGTGCACTTTTCTCACATAAAAACGCTATTCCGATTTTTGCGCCTTGCTTTACAGGCTCTTGCTCAAAAAGAAGGATAATTTTTTTATAAAGAACTCTTTAGAAATACTGTCCTTGTTAATGATATGAACTATTTCTTGATAAAGTAAAAGTGCATACTTTGCTAGTTAGTCACCCATCGATCGATATTTCCTCAATAGGAATTGTTTGATGAAAAGGGGGCAGGCATTAAATGCCCTCATTTGCCCTCAGAAATTTTCTTTTAATTTACATTGAATTGCATTGCCTGTGCAGGAAATGTTAGATCTAACAATGAAACTTTTACAATTCATCTGTCGCCTATAGGTTTTGCCACGTTCGTTTTCTTTCTTGTGTCTTGGCGATGCCACTCACCAGTTGACACCAAAAAAAATGTTCCACTTTCAAACACTGAAATTGATACATTTACTGTAACGTATACTCTCTAAACAAAATCGAGTGATCTCTAACGTGACTCCTCTGGAGAGGGAAAATGTAGTGAAAATAGATTGATCATTCCCTCTTTTCTTCTTAGAGAGCACTCTAAAATCAATCGATATTCACTCCTAAACAAGTGATCATTGACGTGACTCCCGGGGGAGTGAAAATAGATTGAACATTCACTTTTTTCTAATTAAAAAGTAATGTTTCCTTTTCCATTGGAGACTTAGAAAATACATCTAGTTTGAAACTCTTGACCAGAAATGACGATGAAGGTCATGGCCTGTAGAGCTACGATTCAAAATGTTATTTGAAATGAGCAGCAAATAAACATGAGTGATGAAAGTGGATAGCGACAATCCTAATGCATGTAACATTACATGTGGAGATAACTAATAAATAGTTTCTTTAATCATTGATTTTACATTCCTCTCCCTCTTCTCGACCTCTTCTCTCTCTCTCTCTCTCTCCCTCTCTCTCTCTATCTTTCTCTCTCTCTCGCTCTCGCTCTCTCTCCCCCACTCATGGTTGACAGTGCATTTATAATTCAACCTCAACATCACCATTTCAAAATTATTTGGACCATGCCATTATTTGATTATCTGTATGGCTAAATCAAGAAAAAAGGAAACTTTATTCCTGTTTTATTGACAATATTTCAGACACGATCGTTGATGAAACTGGATTATAAGAAACAACATTTACACAAGACGCACCGGGGAAATGCGCTCCGAAAATGTAAAAACAAAACAAAATAAAGAAAAGGGGTGGGGAAAATATTGTTAACAAAGTTTTTTTTTTTCTAGATTTTGCAGGTGCCATTTGCATGTCGCAAATATGAAAGGAGACACAAATCTATTTTGTTGACTTAATTGATGACACCGTTTGATGAATGTCAAAATGATTTTTAATTCGCAACTGTCAAGAAATGCAAACTTTTAATATTCAAAGTGATTAAAACTAATCAATGTTTATTTATAAATTGATTACAAATACCAGTGTAAATATCATATCGTGACTAAACCTGTATTTCATGACATTAGCAAATCGCATGAAATAGGATAATGAAAGTTAATTGTATAACAAATAATTATTTTGGAAGAATACCACTTCACATATTATATTTACATACGAATCATAGGCCAACATAATGATAGAGAAAGGAGAAATAAGATAGACATGGGCGTCCAAAAACGTATAAGGTAGATAACATTTATTACAGAATGAGGGGAATATTATGTAATGATGGATATATAAACGTATAAAGTTACATACAAATTAAACCGACAGAGAGAGAGAGCGAGAAAGAGAGAGAAATAGAAAGGAAGAGGGAGAGAGAGAGAGAGATAGAGAGAGAGAGAAACAGAGAGAAAGAGGGAGAGGGGAGGAAGATACATGGACGGTGGAAATAGAGGGGTATATGGGAGAGAGGGTAGAGGAATGGGAGAGAGAGGGGGAGAGGGGGAGATGCACGGAGTTGACAGAGAGAAAGGAAGAAATATAGAAAGGGAAAAGGAGATAGAGAGAGTGAAAAATGTATGTTACTCTTCTGACGTCAGAGGCCGCCATCAATTTTTGACCGAATCATAATGAAAAATTGAGCTTTAAAACACGAAGCTTGACCCTGATACACTATACACTCAGTAGTTTCAGTTTGCAGGCATGGACTCTAATTTGACATTTTGCAACAAGCCTTAAAGAGAAGGTTGAGTTCTGGGAAGAGGTGAAAAATAATTTGTGAGCGTTATCACTCTTATTATGCAAGTGTGGAAGAACATCAGGAAAGACATGTTCCCTGAAAAGCATGGCTCTTCAAAATGTCTTCATATTCCAAATATGTCAATAACATCGTAAAACTCGGGGGTGGGATTTTTACACCACGTGTCCGTGTAGTCCCATATACATCTTTCTGTGTACAGTGTTTGAACTTTACCAAGACTTGGCCAAATTTCTTATCATTTTGATGATTCCAGAACCTTGTAATACACACAAATTCTTATATGCTAGATGATCAACCTTTTCTGGTCGATTCCACACCGTTTCTTTCACAATGCAATCGCATGACCAGAACTCAAATTCATCTTTAAAAGCCTTTAGGTGAGGCTAGCCTGTCACTCTCTGAGCTAAGTCCAGCGCTCGTTTGATAATTTCTTATTCTGGCATTCTGGCATTCAAAAAAAGAAAAGAAAAGGAAACAAAAGGGGAAAAACAGGCCTATAGGGGCATATATTTTTATATATATATATATATATATATATATATATATATATATATATACATATTAGCTTTTGATATTTTATTCCTCAAAAATAACAATTAATATTTGTGGCAAAAAAGTCGATCTTGACTGGTTGCCGATCAAATAATAAATAACAACAACTGGCTGCATCCGAGCATAGTACATGTAGGTCCATGATCCGAGGCAGCTAAAGCACAGAGCTTATGCAGTATGATGTGGGCATAGTCTTACATTGCAGACACATGTATGTACTGCGACTGACGTGGGTTTGTGCCTACGACCTAGGGGGGGGGGGGGGGGTAGTCGTAACACTTCATATGCTCACAGCAGGGTGTTTAGATGTGAATGAGCATTTCGATTCTCACACTCGAAATACTCGCCACCCGGCCATTTCGCCCGGTGCTCGTAACTGTTTCTCAGGTGAAATTAAAAATCATCCATATACATCAGCGATTGTTTACTTGAGTCAAACAAATCTATTTTTGATATCTCTTTTTATATGCCTCAACAAGTGTCCGCGATTGTTAGCAGAGTGGATCAATTTTGGATCATCGGAAAACCGTCATCGCTTTTGATCATCCCCTCATGGTAAAGCACTTGAGACAAATGAATATACACCATAGTGCTTTGCAAGGCTAGAGTTAATGGCTTCATGCATTGTTGAAATACATAACAAGGTAGAAGTATTAATGTTTTACTCTATTTATCTTGAATATTGCAATTAAATTGGCAGCAAGGCCAAATTATCAATTACCGTGTGTAAAGGTAATTTCGGTATCAAGTACATCGAGGCCGTCCGTTCGTTTTTCTTTGTAATTATACGTCATCTAAAAAATAATTAACAGACGATAAACGATATGCGAATGTAATGGTGGTAGTGTAATATTTTTGTTTTACAGACAAGCATCAATAATATGGATTCGCAATGCATTTACGGCCATTTTGTAACTTCATAGTCTGAAGTAGAATACGTCGACGGCACAACGATGGAAGCTACATGGATCATGTTCGTCATATGTCCTCTTCTTTGCCTGTCACCACAAGTACATTCTGACGAAGGTAAGAGTCTGTTTTCCCTATTGTTGACCAAATAATAACATGGCGACATGATTATCATTGATTTTCTTCTTCCTATCTTGCGTTCTTACAATCGATATTGCATTTATTTTGTGAGGATATCATAATTAAGAGCTCAAAGATATATATTTTGTAATATCGCTGCTCGAATCCCGCACGCAATTCCTGAAACGATGAGGTTGCAAACGATTTTTTTAAAGTTTGGTTTCCAAAGGGGCACCTTTCCTTTGAATATTTTGATCCGAGTCTCATCAAAGGCGCTGTCTTCTAAACCCCTAAAGTTAATGTTCTAGATCTCCTTGCACTTAATCACAATGATCACTATAAGAAAAGTGATTAGCTAACATAGACCAATAGTATATAGTAATAGTCACAAATGCAGGAAACAATTCAAAATTTCAGTTATTGATGCAATAATATTATGTTCATATTGCGAAATATTATCAAATTTTGTTAAATTGATCATTTTGGCAGCCACCTTAGATTTATAATAAAATCCAATCGTTAACGTATAACTTAGTAAACGAAATTCATAGAATGATAACACTTTTTTACTGAATAAAATCAGTATGAGATTTGGCATATCTTTAATATGACTTGATCATGTCAGATTTACAGTAGTAAAAATGTCATAACTGCTAGAAAACGTGCATCCGGAGGTCATCTCACTTTTCAATATGTTTAGAATCGAGAGTAATTCCCCTCTCGATCAATCCTACATTGTTAGAATTTAATCGTTTGTGTTATTTTAATTGAGTCGAGAATAATGGCGCGAGAGACGATCTCGTCGGGGTCATTGATTTTGAGAAGTTTTAAGAAGGCACTAAAGACCGACAATTTCAGTCTTGCTATTCGTCGGTCCTTGGACTTTAGTACTGTGGGCCATCTGTCTCGCGGGCCCTTGATCAACTGGGCTGTAGCCCGATAGCCCTTTCTGGAAAATGATTTTGTTTAAATAATTTTGCATGTTTCTAGTTTTACAACAATTTTGAACGATGTTTATCTTCAATAATCTTTAATAATTGTTGATACAACAAAGCTCACATGTGACTGTGGCGTCACAAAACAATCTTTATTTGAATTGCATAGCTTTTCGTCTTTAAATCGTCGTGAGACATTATCTTGGCCAGTACCAGAAAATGCCATTCTAATCTTAAGGTGTAACATTATGTTTACTTATAGATTACCTTATGGAATTCTTTTATTTTCTTAATTATTCAAATCATATCAAAGTCTGAAAACGATTGAATGTTTGAATTGGCCGTTGTTGATCTTCCTGCATCCATGTTACCAGCCTGAGGGAGATGACCACAATCTATATGATAATCAAAATATGTTAGCAAATGTTACAGGCTTTCATCTCTGTTTATCGGCACATTCACATTTAAAACTACCTCGTACCCTAACGTGAAAAAGCTGATAATTTTCTCTCCCCCATATTCATATGTCTTCCAGGCGCTGTTCTAGAAGAGGGGGGGGGGGGGAATCGAAGGAGAGAGTGGATTTTTGCATTCATTTTCTACACGTAGCTCGCTCAAATGTATTATAATAAATATTGTTTGCAGAAAGGGCTTACCCCCCAAAAAAAAAAAAAAAAACAAACAAACAAACAAAAACAAAAACAAAACAAAAAACTCCACAGAGCCGCTAGTGATATCTACCCGATCAATTCAACGGTCAAAGTCTTTCAAAATTCTTTTATTTAATAAGTCAGTGGCTTTCAAAATCATGAATTTTATTTGTTTAGGTGACACGTAATTTTTAGCTGAGGTTTGCATTCTAAAGTAAATTGAAACGGGAATTATACATGCTTTTTCTCTTATGTGGTTGGTAAAGAATAAATTGGCGTTGACTGCAAAGAAATGCGAGTTTTTGTTGGTAGGGAGTAAAAATCGAATTAGAAAGATAGATGTGCCTGATGTTTGTATAGGAACAAATGTAATCAAGAGAGTAACGCAAATAAGACACCTTGGAATCTCAATCGATGAATACCTTGAGCAGATAAGCTTAAACAAAACGTAGGGAAAAGTCTGTATTTACTTAAAATGAATTCGTCCATGTATATCACAACAGTCAGCATTGGTATTTTATAAGAGCCTAATACAAAGCAAATTTGATTATTGTGATGTAATATGGGGAAACTTAGGAAAGTTATAATAAACTCTATCTCTCTCTCTGTCTCTGTTATGCCTCTTGTTCGCAATCTGTGCAATATGCTGTGCAATTACACTAGCTGCCTATTCAATATAGTTACAATCAATGTTTGACAGTTTGCTAATTCGCTTGTTTTTCTCGATCTATTCTATCATGCGGTTTATTCGTTTTGATATAAATCATTTTTTGATTTTTAATTTTAATTTCCTAATTTTAATTTAATTTCATATTTGTATTTACTAATTATCATATTATGTTATTTATCACGCTCGTTACATTTATTTTCATTGTATTTTATTCAATTGATTTTAAATCCGTTCTTCTTCTACGGTTGTTATTTTTTAATTTGTATTGCGTCTCATTTTGTATTGTATATATTAATCCGTTTTAGAATGCAAAATAAAAACACACAATTCAACTAAAATAATATGAAGCGATAATACTTTATTCATCAGTTTTCAAATACATCAAATAGATTGTTTTTTTATAAGAGACGTGACATTTATACCAAGGCCTATGCCCTTTCGGGAAATCCTATTATCGAAGTTGATAGATTTCCCCCACTATTGTCAGTTGGTGGTGTTGTATTTTGAATTTTAGAGTTATTGATTTTATGATTGGTTTGAGGCTTTAGGGGTGGATTTTATAAAGCCTTCAAAACCTGTAAGTAAAAACAAAAACCTATCTCACTGAATGATTGATTGGGATTTTATTTAAACCCTCCCCCTATATATGAAGAACTTATTTGATATTTGTGCTATGTTTCTTTCCCTGTTCTTTTTTTGAAATGATTAGATGAATTACGCAAGCTCCTATATTACTGCCCATCAATAAATCGTATCCTGCATTTGACAGTAGGATAATAATTAATGGATCCCCCCTTATTGTCCCGTGACCCCCTTTTTCTGCCAGTATTAATACTCAGCCATGAAAAAGCCATGGGAAAACTAAAACGGTTCATCAAATTCAGCCATGAAGAAATCTTTCAAACAGAAATGATGTAAATATCACGTTGAAGTGGATTACGAAACGTAGGATGGCAAACACTGTTCTTAAAACTATTCCGAATATTTTATTTCATCAGGTTATATGAATGACACCTCTGCTAAAGCTCTCGTGAGGAAATTGAAATTAGAATATGGCGATGTCTCTGTACGACCCCTGCGTGACCACAGAGAACCAATACAAGTCGGCATGCGAATGCTTTTATATGAACTCATCGAATTTGTGAGTATACATGTATAATGATTTGAGTCTACAAATTACGTTTTTCAAATCCTTTCGCCAAACTGCATTATCATTCTTTACCTGTCAGTCAACTTCCGTCCCTTTTTATTTAATTTTCACCGTGTGTTTTTTCTGTTTATTATATTTGAAATAACTTTTGGTATTTCTATCATATTGACATTTCTACCATTTCCTCTATTACCTTTCCCCAACAATGCCCTTTCCCCTCTAAATGATACCATTGTCGCCTCTTGGATAATTTTTCTTTCCTGTTTTACCTCTTTAAAACAAATGACTCTTTTTAGATCTCATTGGCTTTTGAAAGATATCAATACAATGCTTATGTCATGCGAAAGCGCCATCAAAATTAACATTAATCCTGCAAATAGCTGATAGTTTTAAATCAATATTTAAAAATACGTTATATAAAAGGGATATGCAATGAATATCACGACACAGAATGATGAAAAAGAATTTAAAAAGCGTGCCATATTATAGCTTGGTACGAAAACCATATGGTGACTGTTATATACCCATATGAAAAATAAATATATACATTTTGTATGGGTCTGCAATTGGTAACTAAGTAAACTTATCATGAGAATGTAGTATTAATTTGGAAGATTCACATCATGACTTCATATCCAGTTCATGAAAAACAACATCAATTTTTATTTTAATTTTTAATTTTCATTTCCTAATTTTAATTTAATTTCATATTTATATTTGTTAATTATCATATTATGTTATTTATCACGCTCGTTACATTAATTTTCATTGTATTATATTAAATTAGTTTTAAAACCGTTCTTCTTATACTGTTGTAATTGTTTGATTTGAATTGCGTCTCATTTTGTATTGTATATATTAATCCGATTGAGAATGGAAAATAAAACCACACAATTCAACTAAAATAATATGAAGCGATAATAATTTATTCATCAGTTTTCAAATACATCAAATAGATTGTTTTTTTAATAAAAGACGTGACATTTATACCTAGGCCTATGCCCTTTCGGGAAATCCCATTATCGAAGTTGATAGATTTCCCCCACTATTGTCAGTTGGTGGTGTTGTATTTTGAATTTTAGAGTTATTGATTTTATGATTGGTTTGAGGCTTTAGGGGAGAATCTTATAAAGCCTTCAAAACCTGTAAGTGAAAACAAAAATCTATCTCACTGAATGATTGATTGGGATTTTATTTGAACCTCCCCCTATATATGAAGAACTTATTTGATATTTGTGCTATGTTTCTTTCCCTGTTCTTTTTTTTAAATGATTAGATAAATTACGCGAGCTCCTATATTACTGCCCGTCAATATATCCTATCCTGCATTTGACTGTAGCACAATAATTGATAGATTTTCCCCCCATATTGTCCCGTGACCCCCCTTTACTGCCAGTATTAATACTCAGCCATGAAAAAGCCATGATAAAGCTAAAACGGTTCATCAAATTCAGCCATGAAGAAATCTTTCAAACAGAAATGATGTAAATATTACGTTGAAGTGGATTACGAAACGTAGGATGGCAAACACTGTTCTTAAAACTATTTTCATGAACTGGATATGAAGTCATGATGTGAATCTTCCAAATTAATACTACATTCCCATGATAAGTTTACTTAGTTATCAATTGCAGACCCATACTAAATGTATATATTTATTTTTCATATGGCTATATAACAGTTATACTTATATCATATAGTTATTTATCAGATATTTCTTCAACTTTCGTTGCAGAATGAGAATCAACAGAAAATAAAGATCCGCTCTAATATGAGGATGGTAAGTGACAATGTTTAACATTTTAAGTGACAATGTTTAAAATTCTTTTCCTAATGTTATAGAATGTTATGGAATTTGGTAAGTAGATGGGACACATGGTCCAAACTATCCAGATATCCTATTTGCGTTAAGACAAACCGCCAAAAAGAACTAAAACAACCAAAGAAAACAAAACCTTCATGCAGAGCTGGCCCGATGGAGTGGTATGATCACGTGACTGGATAATCAAAAAGTTGTCAAAGTCTGCTTTTTAAAATAGACTTTTTGTTTCGTTTGAAATCTTTTTAAGGTCCTAAAGGCTTTCATTAACAAATTTAAAATAATAATATTGCATATAAATTGTACAGCATCTTGTATGAGAGGAATATCGGTCAATATCAGGTGCAATCTAACATAATTATATTGCCTCTTGACTTTAAATGAGTGCGCTTTATACTCAGAAATGTGTGTGGTGGCAAAGTTGCTCTTATACCATGATGTACAATCTCTTCTATAATTTATGCTATTAATATTTTCGATATACATTAGGTTAGGACCTTGGATTCTGTTGCAACTTTACAAAATACAGTATATTTTGCAATGTTTCATCTTTGCAGAAATGGACAGACGAGTACCTCCAGTGGGATCCCGATGAATGGGATGGCATCTATAACATTACCCTTCATTGCAATGATATCTGGAGACCTGATCTGACTCTCGTACAGAAGTGAGTATGCAGATAAAGACACAATAAAACAGTGCTGTCGACAATTTAAGGATTTCGAGCAAATCAAATTAAAGAAGTAGACACCTGCAGATATTAAGACCCAGAAAAGTAGAGAGAACATTTATGCCTAACTTTCATTTCATACCTGGGTTTTTAGAGCCAGAAGTTCTTAATCTGGGAATCGTATCCCTCATGGATGGTAGTTTGGGTGGTGAATTGCCGTTTGGGTTACAACCAGTTCGTCTACTACCCACTTAGTCAATTTCCATATGTACATCCATCCTACCTACTGTCCACATTGTCTAATACTCATTTAGTCTATTTATCATTTGGTCTAAAGACAATTTAATAGGCTACTAGTCATTTGGTCCAATTTTCATTTGATCTAATATCCAATTAGTCTACTGCCCATTTGGTCTATTGTTTATTTAGTCTAATGACCAGTTAATCTATTTCCCATTTTGTCTAATGCCCCTTCCTAAGGTCTGATAATCATTTGATGATTATTATTATTTGCAATTGAATAATTATAAGACTATACGTATAGTAGATCAAAATGGGCGTTATACAAACTGGGATATAGACTGACTGGAAAAATATCAGCAATAAACTAAATGGGTCATACATAGACTTATCAAAGATTAGACCAAATGGCAACTAGATCAAATGAATATTGGCCTAAATGGTCATTAGACCAAAATAAGTAGACAAAAGTAGATAATTAGACCATATGGATGGTAAACGGGCTGGGTGTAATTATGGGAGTAAACCGATTGGGTAGTAGACAAACTGGTTGAAGACCTAACCACAATAAACCGGTTTCAAGGGGTCCAAAAGGGATCACGCATGACCACAAAAACCCACCAATTTTAAATAATCACGATATCCAACATTAATCAAAAAAGGAAAATATGATAATGTCTGGATGGTTCAAAGCCATTCATCTCACTGGCTTATTAGTGGTAGCCATTTTTCAGTATTATATTTGGGAGGTTTTTCGGGAGGATGGAGGGGTAGTTGGTAGTTGGTTAGTTGTGAGAGGGTAGCAAACAGACCGTGATAGTCTTAGTGGGGTTGTGGGGCCAACCACTTTGTTATTTATAAGTAATTCACACTCTAAAAGCTGTGTCACGAGTAATTGATATATTTATATATAATTCGCAGTCTATGCTTTGTTAAGAACATTAATCTTTATCCACGGCGTTAGTTACTCGTGTTCCAACAACCCATAAACAATTCAAATGTAGGTCTTCTGTTTCGGCATTATGACACAACATTGATGCGTCGTGTCTTGGCAGCACCGTCATTCAGGATTATTTATGCAATAGATGAAATGTGTACCCCTATATAGTAGACCACTATGGCCAGCTTTTGCTGTTAGTCCGTTCCTTTCCCTTAGAGGAATAAATAAATGAATGGATGGAATAAGTGATTCAAGTCGTATTTGGTTTACGTGTCTTTGCAAACTCACAAACTCACGCGACGGAAGTAACTGTCATAATTGTGTTTGAATATCGGTTTTGAAGCATTTTAAGATACAGATATTCGTACAGTTCAATCAATATCGTTTCTCTGGATAATAATAACGATAATTTGAAGCAGCAGGTTTCAGGTAAAGAATAACGAACCCCTTCTTCCCCTTTTTTAAAGTTTGCACAAGGACGGCATTAGCATCGATGAGACATATGTCAACATTCAGCATACTGGATCAGTGGATTGGTTGTTTCCCGCCATTTCCACGAGCGCCTGTAAGATCAACATCATGTACTTTCCATATGATATCCAGGAATGCAATCTCACTTACTATCCATGGTCATTGGTCAACTCACAGGTATGTAGGACAACATTTCGTTTTCAGAAATGACAATGAATGAGAGATAGTTCAAAACATATGGAAGGTTGGGAGTTCATAATGACAAATTTTTCCTATTCGCCCATTTGTACGTAACATTAATATTGAAACATTACAAAAAGACATCGGAATTTTGTAAAACTCAACTCACCCCTGTCCCTCCATTTAGTTCGGGAATTGTTTCACCATGGTAATATTCATGGCTTGACGAAGAATATATTAAGGTGAGAAATGCCGGGGGGGGGGGGTTAGATTTGATTTTTGTCAAATAGTAGGCATATATATCTAAAAGCGCAAAGAAATGTTGTTTCGTAGTTATTCCGTCATGAGCGCCAAGCAAGCTACCTGAGCACAGTGACACTTGTATATAAAGACCGCTCAAGGCAGATACGAAATGAGGTCTCTACAAGCCGGTGGCCATTAATCTACGGGGTAAGTTGATACACGTTTCGACAAGAAACGCTCTTCAGTGGAAAAAAAAGTGAGGTGTTTACAGCCAGGTGGTGTTTCCATGAATCCATGACAATTAATACAGTTGCCCCGTTGACATTTGCTCCGACGACAATTGCATCACCGATATTTGCTCCCTCTTGCTCTGCCGACAATTGCTCCACTTGAAGCGATAAATACTCCGGTGACAACGACACTTGCTCCTCCTACAGTTGCTCCTTCGACATTTGCTCCGACGAAAGTTGGTCCTCAAATAAAGAAAATTGGCCCGTAGAAGACAAATGCACTTTTGGATCAGAGAGCAATTTTTTTCGGGCAGCATTTGTCTTTTACGGGGCACTCCAGATACGTCGGCGGAGCGTTTATCTTCAACGGGGTACATGTACTTTGGGGGAGTAGCAATTATTGTCGTAGTAGCATTAATTGTATTTTACGGGGCACTTCTTGGGCGGAGAAAACGTCGTCGGAGCAAATGTCGGCGGAGCAAGTGTCGTAGGAGCAAATATCGGCGGAGTAACTGTCGTCGGAGAGGAATGTCGACAAAGCAATTGTCGGCGGAGAAACTGTCGGCGGAGCATTTGACGTTGGAGCAAATGTCGTGGAGCAAATTTAGCGAAGAAATTGTCGCTTTTTTGAAGAGCATTTGTCTCCAGAGCAATCGTCACCGGAGCATGTGTCGGGCTACCCTTTCAATATATATAGGGGGGGGGGTTCTTAAGTAGGTTTTACTGTAGTATAACATTATTACTTCCATTCCTTTCATCCATTACCAAACAAGATGCGGCTTTTCGCACTGACCGACGACGATGCCCTCCAGGAGCGGTACGTCCGCAACGGCATATGGAGACTGACCAGATTCCTACCATCCAACGACAGCGTCCAGTATAAGTGCTGTCAGGACCCTTTCGACCGCGTGGTCTACACGCTGACCTTCGCACGGGAAACTGCATTCTTCAGCACAAACATCGTGATCCCTGCGGTGTTCCTGACAATCTTGATGTTGATCGGTTTCTGGTTACACCCGGACTCCGGGGAGAAGATCACCTTCACAGTCACCAACCTTCTGGCACTCATCCTCTTCCAACAGCTGGTTGCAGAGTTCATGCCACCCATCGGCGAGCCCAGGTCCATTATCGGTGAGTCATTAAAGGGAGTGGGTAGTCAGTTTCCATGTGCAGAAGGCCATAATTCGCTGACACCAGACTTGGTGGAAATACCATTAATGGGAGTACAAATCTGCACACAGCAAAACCCGTTGGCCAGTCAAAAATTCCCCCTAATCTCTCGGAGAATACTCGACAATTCGTCACGTGACGATGATAGAAATGATTGGAACTTTTCATTGAGTTAAAAATGCCTGTTGAACATGAGGTGTCATTAGGGAGTTTTAGATTTGCGTGGACAGATACGTTTGACGTCTATTCAAGGCAGTGCATTAAAAGGACGTCGATCGTAGCATTGACCTAACGTCTTCGTGCGAATCTAAAAGTAGCCTGACTGCTGACCGTGTCAACAACTGGTGGTGTTTTTTGACGCAACATTGTGAGGGCGACATTGGAACGGGTTATGATTCTAAAGTCTAAACGAACAGAGCAAAACGGACAGCGCAAAAATGAACGCCAGGCGCTTCACAAAAGCATTCATCGTCATCAGTGCACATAATTAGGGACTTTTAGATTTGCACACCAGAGAACGTGGACTGCCCTTTTAAGGCAACGTGACGTCCTTTTAAGGCACTGGCAGTGACGTCACATTGTCTTAAAAGGGCAGTCCACGTTCTCCGTCGTGCAAATCTAAAAGTCCCTTTTATTGCGTTGAGTTGCTCGTCCAAGGTATGAGCTATTTGTCTTCATAGGTTCAATTAGTGGATACAAGCGCCTAATCATGGTAATATTAATGCAATCGACTCGACGTGTCGTATGCAGGGGGCATTGAAAAAGAAGTATTCGGTGCTAGATTCCCGTGGTATCACAATTACTGTATTTCCATCGCTCTTATGAATCATTGCAACTGAATGAAAAGAAAATCCGTATAACAGAAGTAAGAATAATTGGTTCAATGTATACCATTAGAGTAATCCAACGCTTGTATGTGCTCTAATGATTAGTATTTAATTCCATTGTTCATCTTTTCTCCAGTGACGTGTTTCTTCATCTTGATCACCCTGAGTGTGTGTTCCGTGATCCTAACCGTGATCGTACTCCATGTCTACCACAAGGACGTCGTCTCTCGACCTCCATCGTGGGCCTTCTGGCTTCTAAGGATCTTCATCCATAGTAACGCAGAAGGGAAAATGAGGTAAAGACACAAATTCACGTTGGAGGAGGGGGAGGGGGGGTGACGGTAACTCTTTCTTTAAAAAAAGTAAGAATCATAGTTTCCAAAAATCAGGGAAAACTTGATCGCTTTATCATGAAATTTCGCCGAAAGCTCGGATTATACTAATATCAAGTATATGGTTAGTTCTTTGTATCCTAAGAAAAGGCATTTTCTTAAAGTAATCACCATTCGAATCCTCACATTATTTCCATGCTTGAACACTGTCTTTTAATTTTCTTCTTAGCGATTACTACAAATATCTCGAGGCCAAGCAATGCGAAAGGAGGTATTCCACTATCCAATACATCTGTGACACAGTCCAGCTTGCAACCGTCTTAGACAACAAACCGCCATCATCATCCGATTCGGCTGGGGAGTCGTCCTCACTCCGAGAGGGTTCTATCGACTTTAAGGCTTTAAAGATGAGGAGCCCGATGGAATTGACCAATGGTTTCATGTGGAAGCAGCTAGCTCACGGTATTGATAGAGCCTTTGGTACCATCTTGAGTGCCTGTATGCTTGGGTGTGGCATATACGCGGTCGTTTCGTTTAGCCAGGCTCCAAAAGGATAGACATTTTCTATTAATTACAGGTTGCAATACATTGATTATTTCCCAAAGCATTCCGAAGAAGTTAGATGAATAAATTGAACAAAAAATAGAAAAAGAAAGAACAAAAAATACCACATTGTACATAATTACACAAATCATGTTTGTATAACCAGAAATTCTATATTAACATCCATCTTCTAAATTTAGAGAGGTACATTCTTTCCTAGATTATTTTGTTACTGACCTAAAATGAGACGATTCTAAATATGGTATCTTTTGTTTCATGATCTTGCCCTTGAAAATAAGGTCTCCATAAATTATAAAAATGGACACAATCCGGCTCAGTACCCCAACGGATTCATCGGAATCGTTTGTTGTCCCTGTGTAAGCAAATATGAACAACAACACTAGTGTTTTACCTTGATTTATACGGATATCGTCATTTTTGATAAAGGGAAAATCCCCTTCCAAAGCTTTGTGCCACCTGTTTGGAGGTCGACCGATGCTCCGGTTCGCTGTGAAGACGTACAGTCTACTGACATCTACGGTAGCTAACGTCATATGTTCTGCCTTGTACATCATGACTATAATATTATTCGTTTCTCACAGCAGTTCACATGTTTAGTCTGATTTAAAACTCGGTTACACCTATTCAGACCAAGATCATAAATAATAAATGTATCAATAAAAAATAATGAAGTCATTACATGCGCTTGCATTCATCCTCATCTTTTATTTATCTATTGAATTTATTTATCTTTTATTAGTTTATTTATCTATTTCATTTATTTCAGTTAATTTGTTTTATTCTTTTGTTATCTATGTTACGCGATTCCAGTATGACCGAATATCATAAAGCATTGTAGGCCAAAGTATTCATGCTGTCACAAAGGGAATATGCTATAGTTATAATGCGTATTCTTTAAATTTCCTTAAAATAATAATCAAATCGGCTGGGCAAGTATATGAATGTAAATTTGTCATTAAGTTTAGATATAATAAATTTGTAAAGGGGGAAATATCAAAAAAACACAAATGGTTGTACATGATGTTATATGGTTTAAGTTGTTTATTTTGTTTAAATTGTCTCAGAATACAATTATTTATCATACGATGACATCTACTCTTTTTATCTAAATCGTTTCATGTATATATTTTGTTTTTCTAAGTCGAAATGTAGTTTAATTAATAGTGGTTTATATTGAATATATTATCGTATCTGTATCGAATACCTTGATTGATTGTTTCACGCATAATGTACACATCATAAATTCACATTGTTATGACCATGATTTATCATAATAATACTAATTTCACGATAAGATAACTGTTTGTATTCTTCGCCTCCTGTGGCATCAAAAAGAAGGAGCAAAAAAGAAAACAAAAAGAAACGGCAGTACCACTAAATATTGTTTTCCCATCACCGCTTGCTCACTCTAATTTCATTTCTAAAATGTAAAATTGGTGCTAGAGCAAAAACGGCATATACCTGGCAAAACTTTATCTGTTACCCTCATGTACATGTACAGGTGTATATAATTTCGAGAGAATTATACATGTATTTTTTACTTTCAATCATCGTATTTTATCCTTAAGGCATGGCAGATATAGAAATGTATAACCATGACTGTTAGATTACATGTACTAAATTAAAAATATTGATAGTATTAATATTGGGTTCATTTATAGCGCCCATATCTGTCAGAAATATTTCCCCGGCTTCATCAAAACTGTCATTATGGCGCTCTAGCATTTCAAGGAATTAATTCCTACCAGGAATTATTCCCCCATGTGATTAACATCACCTGAGACGAGTGTGACAAATGTAGATGAATGTCTTGTCAAGGACATTAGTGCCACGATGGGAGTCGAACCGCAAGCCATGTGATATAGATTCCGGTGACATATCAACTTGACCACGAAACCTACACATAATTATTACTCTCTCCGATTTCGCCCTCTACCAATCCCTCTGCTTGTGTTTTTATAATAATAATATTCCGCTTTTATATAGCGCTTGATACATCACCGATGTGTTTAAGCGCTTCACCTATATCTTTCGGATTCGGGATTACCCACACACAGGGTATGCACATTATCCACACTCCCTGAAGAGCATTCTGGCCAGGCGCCATTTCACAAGCGCACACTTGCTCATCCAACTACATTAACTTTCGCATACTACCGGGTTTTTGGTTTTTGGTTTCATCTCCCCATTTCAAACTATCGCTTCCTTCCATTATATTCTTGTCGCATCATCATACATATCTGACAGATTGATCTTACATCTATTGTAATCGTGATAATGCTTAGACTAAACTACTAGTATGTGATTAATGGTGCTAGACAATGCCCATTTAGGCGTACATAAGATTTAGTTGGAAATACAATAATGAAAAATAGTATTTATGCGTACACGTGTTTGTATTATGAATTAATTTTATGGCATGATGATAATGTAAATACATCAAAGTTGTTTTAAGTTCCATGCTCTTTCACATTACAGGTACTCGCAGTCTCCCCTAGTAATGTGATTCTTTTAATACTACTGTGAATGGAATCCGCATTGGTCGCTATGTATAAAGCGTACGAACTTTAGTCCAGATTTAAGTCGGTCGACTTTAATAGTTCACCGTTTTACGTCAACCTCCCCATTGTATTAAAATGACCATAATGCTCTAACAGACGGACAAACATTACAGCGTTAAAATAATTTGCACAGAATAAAAGTCTTAAAACGTGGCACTCCATAAATCTTTTGCGAATAGGAGCCAAAAAAGTCGAATGGTAAATCAACATTATTAGTATGATCGTTCATTATAACATACACTGTACCTTACCATGTAGACTATAGGAGTATCTATTCGATATAGATAGCAGGCCTAAACTAAGAAAAAAGCAATGACTGAACCCGGTCGTTGTTTGAGAAAGGCAATTATCTCTGTATAATATTCATAGCTCATTAACCCTGTATAATTCATAGCGCTTCTCTGCCTCAAGTACTGGTAATGCACGAAGAGTCCAATTTCTGTTCTCATACATCATATCAATATTGATACCTTTTCAATCATCAATATCCCCTCAGGTAGTTAATACCCTGTGATTTCATGGAAAACGTTAGTAAATTTGCACGAAATTCTGCGCTTTTAATGGAATGGCAACGAAGCAATTAAATAAAAGTATATAAATAGGGCGGAATAAATCAAACGATGGCTTAGTTTATTCAAAAGTAAGCTAGGATTCTTTTTCAAAGTTGATTGCATGGATTCGAAGAGGTCGCGGTTTATAAAAGGCTCATAGTTTTCTCATCCCACTGTGAATATTTCATTCTGTACAAATGTAGGGGAACGGTGAGTAAGATGAGTATGTACCGCGGATGGATTGAAATAATGGCACATAAGAATGGTGTAAAATAAAGAATATGCTGTAGTTCTACATAGATAAATTTGTATCTTGTCTTGAATATTAGCAACGAACGTTTGTGTTTCTTTATATGTTTGTGGAGTGGGCTCGTTTGGTGTATATTTGTCTCTCACTGACTATAATTTTGAAATAAGAGATTTATTAAATTTAATTGTTTTGTCGATAGTGTCATGAAAAAAAATCAAAGCAAAAAATAAATTTCCAAGATTGATCTCTGTAAAGATAAATTTCTGGTCATGCGATGACATTGTGAAAGAAACGTTGTGGAATCGATCAGAAAGGGTTGATCATCTAGCATATAAGTATTGGCGTGTACTGCAAGGTTCTGGAATCATCAAAATGATAAGAAATTTGGCCCAGTCATAGTAAAAAAATACAAGCACTGTACACAGAAAGATGGATACTAATAATAATAATAATAATAATAACAATATTTATAAAGCGCAACATATGGGACTACACAAACATGTGGCATAAAAATCCGTCCCGATTTGTTTACCATATTTAAAGAGCCATTTATCTGATGTTCTTCCACTCTTGCATGATAACAATGATAACGCTCACAAATTATTTTTCACCTCTTCCCAAAACTCAACCTTTCAGTCTTTAAAGGTAAAGACCGGTAGTGGTAAAATAGCGGTTCAAGGGTTTTGGTTGCAAAATATCCTTTCAACATTGTTTAGATATTGCCTTCGGAGGTAGTTAGATGACAATGCTTCAACCTAAATTCGCAAAAAAGCAGAAATATATGCCCAAATGTTCAATGTTGAAGTGCATTTGCGATATCTATCCAGGCCTGATCGATATGATTATTAGTAGGCGGTTTACCGGCAAAATTTGTATTATCACGTTTTAGTCATAACATATTTTTTCACATGATTGGTAATAAGAGCTTCCATTTCATTTTTTGAGAGGGAGGGGGGGGGGGCGTTTCTAAAACTGGTCTATACCTTCAAGCCAAATTCTAAAATACATCATAAATGCCTGTTTTCTCTGCGGAAATGATCAAACTACATTTAAATGCTCGCAAGATTTCCCTGACGGCTATTGACGACTTTATTAAGGGCAGCCCTCGGCTTCCTAAATGATGATTGTATATGTTTTACACAACCTGTTATAATAAAATACATTCCTTCATCAATTCAACAGCACTATCAAGTAGATTAGAATTTATGAAAATTCAAAGAAAATGAGACAGGTGCTGGAAAGGAATTACTTTGTCGTTAAAATATCGATTGCAACTTCATACATACAACGTTCTTATCCTTTTTCACATTTTCCTCAAATTCTCATCGATCTGTTTCTCATTTTTTTTCCTGGTTATTGTATTAAAGCCATTCAATATCAGGCTGGAATTCCCCCTCAATGATATAATCATGATAATCTGGAAATCAATGCCTTGGATGATTAGAAGTAATAGTTGGCGGGGGCATCGTTGGGTGTATCCGGAATGATTGATTGATTGAATTTTAATTGCAATTATATTTGGTAGGTCGATAAGAGAAGGTTACAATGATTTATGGATAATTCCTAAAAATGACATGCGTTGCCCGGGCCATGTTCAGGTACTCCCTCAGTCACACCGCCAAACCGACACCGCCAAACCGAACTATTAAGGAATTACATTGCCCCGAATGAGGAATCACGGAGTCGGTTTGGCGGTGTGACTCGGGTATTAGGCAACTGTTTGATCGGTGTGTAGTCGGTCTGGTGTCGGTGTTTTCGGTGTGACTGGAGTATTACACGAATGGCGGAACAATTAAGTTCGAGAATAAAATTGCATTGGATGTAAGCGTGATAGACTTTTTCCCCTCGAAAAATCACGACTATGAAGATAATTGTATATTAGTTTCAGGCTGAGAGAACTTAGTTGATATCTACCACCAGTGCTTTGTTTAAATGATCCGTATAATCTACTCTATTTGCGTTATTAATTTATAACCAAGCTTATTTCATGCAAAGACATAATAACAAAATAATTATCTTTCTTGGGGGGAGGGGGAGGAGGCAGTCAAAAACGGTCATGTTAGAAAAGTCCCTTTAAAACAGTTCATATAAATTTAACATTTTTCGTTTTAGAATTTAAGAATAATGCCGCGAGAAAGTCTCATGAGATAATGCACAATATTAGAAATGGAATGAGTGACGTACGTACAGGCACAACCAATAGGGACTTTTAGATTTGCACGAAGACAATGTGGATTGCTACGGTCGACGTCCTTTTAATGCCCTGCCTTGAATGGACGTCACACGTATCAGGCTACGCAAATCTAAAAGTCCCTAATGAAGCGCGTAACAGAAAGCAAATCGTGCACTTTCATTATTGAGATAATTTGCTGCCCATTGTATTCCCCGTGCACGCGTCAATACAATGAGACTGGTTCAATGAGTGCGATGAGATGCGGAATCGCGCTTTCATTAGAGACCGGTAAAATTCTCGCATCCTATAATTCTCAAATCTACCACCAGTGTTTCGGATCACTTTAGGAAGATTATCTCAGGCTTTATCTCATCACAGTGATCCTCGCTTTGGATGAAATATATATTTGTATCAAAGACGCCACAAAATATGGAAAATCAGAGATGGATATGGATTTCGATGGTCGTGCTTGTCATCATCTATCAAATGGTCGAAGGTAGGATTTTTAAAATTCTATTCCCTTTTTGATTGAAATAAAATGGTCACTTTGTCAAGACCTTCGATTGTGGCAAAACCGCCATTCAATTTGTCAGATGGAAGCTGAATTTTGTTGAATGGAATGCAAAGATCCATCTTCCATTTTCTTATAATGCAGAAGAGATAGGCTAATTCAATGGTAGTAAGCGTTGTATGTATTTAGAAAGGGAGGGGAGAACTATTTTGATTTAGAGCACGGGATAGTGATTATTGAATTTTCCACCCATAATCACTGAGAAGCACAAATATATTTGTTGTGGCCATTTTCCGTACCTTACCTTGCACGTAGGACTGTATTTGTTTACTATTATAAAGTTTACACATGGTTATTAAGGATATCCTTAATTTATAACGATAACCACCATGTTTACTTCTTGTAGAATATGTTAATGGTAAATTCACTAATGCTTGGGGTAATTTAATGGCTTTCAGAAATTCATTTTTTACGAAAAGGTGTACAAAATCATGGCAAATGAACGTTTAATGGTGTTTGTAATATTAATGCGTGTGTTAGCTGTAAAGTGCAGGGTTTACACTAAAATCCGCAGCTAAACACGAGTCCGGCTGTTAAGGGGTTTGGGGGGGGGGGGTACATTTGGATCATGGGGAGGGTGGGATTGGGAAGAGTTTTTTTTAAACAATTTATTCTGATGGGATTTTGCTAACCCTGGACACTCAGTGTGAACACAAACATTTGCTTAGAGTGTGGACTGCCATCATTTTAACTCTTAGGCAAATGCACGTGTTTTTACAAATTAAATTTATAGAAAAGAACGTGATAAAGACGAAGGTCGGAGTAACGATTGCTGACAAATCTTGGATAATTAGTGACCTATAGATGAACTTTCAAACTTTGTTTGAAAAAGGAGCGGACGTTGTGAAGACGAGTCTTGATGCTAGATTTGTTTCTTCCTTTTCTAAATGATGGAAACATGAAGTGTTTTATTGGTTCTTCGGTTGAAGGATATTTTTAGAGTCAATTTGTTTGCAAAGTTAAAAAATGTTAAAAGCAACATTGAGATATTTCATTCATACGATATGTGGTGTCACGTTCCCAAGCCTTAGTTTTGACGATTAATCAACCATTTATATTTACATGGCTCATTCTAAACCTTAACCATTCTATAAACCATAGTTTAGCTAAAGAGAAAAACTCTTTAAATTAGGAAGAAAAGCTTAAAGTAAAAAGGCAGAAACAAATAAATGCGCATATTTTCTTAACAATTAAATTGCCCGTCAAAAAGTGGAATATTTTAACATGATAACCTCATAGCCTCTGCAGAGGAAAGCGAAATCGAGGAAGTGGGGTAGAATGTGGGGGGGGGGGGTGAATACCCTATTATAAACTACTCCCGATTGTTCGCTATACTTACAAATTAGCAACTGTACATTCCAGATCAACTTTGGCAAGGTAATTTGTTTGTAATTCTTATTGTTCAAAGAAATTGTTGTTGAATTTCAGAAATCATTTTCGCCATCACTAGAACGCAAAATTGGCCTACATTAATTTCAGTTCATTTTATGATCGTATTTGAAATGGCCATTCTCTATTAAAAGAAGTGTTCTCCAACTAGAGCATACATCAATTTGTTGGCGACGTTCGAAAATATTTGTGATCGACTTTAAGAAGGACGAGATGAGCTGGCGCTGTTTTATCGTACCCACGTAATGGCGCGGTATCAGGTTTATGTCATAGCGTGACGACATACCAGATCTGCAAATAGCTTCCTTGACAAACAGACTAAATATAGAAGGACATTATTAGCAAAGCAAAGAGAAGAAAACATCTCTGGGCTGGGCTATCTCGCCTTCTGGCTTTATCACACTGCTAATGAACTTACTCAACTATGAGCTTATTCAACGATGCGAATTTTAATGCAAGATGGACATGTTTGCACAATAATTGATTGCCACTTTTTCCTCGGATCGCATACGAATTAATGATCGTGATCAATACTTTTGTTTTTTGGATGGACGAGATGAAAAAAATCGTTCTATGCGCTTTCGTGTTTGTGCGCATTCTACATCGATCTGCTAAATGTAATTGTTAACATGGATAATTATGACATTTCAGCGATACACTTTGATAAATTTGACTGTATTCTATGTAGGGATCCGCTTTGAGTTTGATTAATTGTTGCATACCCTTTGCTACAACTCATGAAATATTTTTACTACACAGCAATGAAATATTACAATAATTCTGCATGGCCCAGAGTCAGGCGCGTACGCAGGATTTTTTCAAGGGGGGGGGGGGGGTTTAACATTTATAAATCGGTGGGTTTTTTTTTGGTCTCGAAATTTGGAAATTTGACATTTTGCTCAGTTGGGGGGGGGGGGGTAAGGTCACCTTTTTTAGGTCGGCCGTGGGCATAATTTTTATTTATATAAAAAAAAAAAAAAAAATCAAAAGGGGGGGGGGGGTTAGGTTTTTTTAGGGGGGTTTACATACATAACATTACCAAAGGGGGGGGGTTAACCCCCCAAACCCCCCCCCCCCCTGCGTACGCGCCTGCCCGGAGTTCAATAAAACATCACTTAATAAACCGACAAAATAATTTAGATATTTCACTGAGAGCTCTTAAATTATCACAGAGACCGCTGGCCAAGGTTTATTCATGAAGTGAATTCTTAATTTGGGGATGAAATGTGCTACATTCGACGATGATATGCTTGCAATAGTTATTACATTAACAAATGATGGTATTTGCAATGATGCAAGTCTCATCTCTGCTACCTATACCGTGCTAATATAATATTTAACATTTTTTTAACATGTTACATAGTGCACTGGCGCACTCCAAAATTTGTTTACCCTTCTATCAAAAAAAGAAAAAGGGTAACATGTTGAAAATGGAGCCAACCCCTAAAGGGGTTTGCCATTAGACGCTTGCCCCCTTCCCCAACAACACTATCATTATTATTACAAATTATTATAATTATCTCACAACCAGGTTTTGCAGAAGACCGGGAAATAAGAGTACAAAAAGACTCGCCATCAAAGAACAGCTAATCGGTATGACTGTATTGACAACGAAATAAATCAATCAAACGTTGATAATCCTGTCTCGCTAAAAAGCTTCGCTGCGGCTTTATTCCATCCATCATCTCCTCATAAAACATTACTAGTGCATGAAATACATCCAATTATCAGATCAATTGCTATTTTGGTGTCGTACCAATTCTGTTTTACATTATACTTGCTTTTCATAATAGCAGCAACCCGTTTCAAAAACTTACCCCTAAACCACTGCATGATATAAGGTGAGTCTATACTAAATTTTGTTTGTGCTAGCAACAGGAAATCTATCATAAGTATCAAAGATATTACTTGTTTTTCAAGATATTCAGCATAAGCTACAAACACATTTAACACAGATGCTATGCGATTCTTAGCTGTACAAAAATAAAAGTGTACAGGATTGTAGATTAGTTCCTATAATTATGAGTTAAATAAAACATATTCAATTTTGTCAAATCTCTCTCTCGCATTTAAAGCTTTAGCAGTGATGGTTATGGAAATTGTCAATTTGGCGTTTTTGTATGTACTGTATATTATTGACATGGTACCAAAAGCTGTTTCAATATTTATTTGATATATCGCAGAGCATCAAGAGAGTGGATTATTTGAGCGTAGGCGTACCCAAGGACAGTACTGATGAATTAGATGGATTTAGAATATGTCAAAAGATTTAAAACAACTATACTTACTGAAATGCCATTACTGTAATATATTTGTGTCGCTTCTACACATCAAATCGTTTGTCTATACTACTAGTATTGAGTGGAAAATGTTAAAGTGGTTCAGCCATTAGCACCATCAGCGTTTTGGTTTTAAGAAGGCACCTTTATTAATAATACTCGTTTACAGTATGTAATGAGCATATCGCTTTCACAAATCAATATTCTATAATAGCGTTGAAATGTATTCCTGAATTCAATATGGACAACAACAGAAAACCGGGTTTTAATCTGAATAAAGAATTATGTCTATATTAGCTCCGGTCAGCATATATACAGCGGTGAGGGAAATCTAAATAGAATACATTTTTCATCGGTTTTGAATAGCCCTTCCTGCGATGATTTTGCAAGGCATATTTTAGTTTTCACTGACAAATATAACACTTTCAACTAAATATTATATATGCTTGTATCATAATTTTTGTTTGTATTATGGGAAACGTCAATGTTGATAAAAGGGAGGTCATTGCATCTCATAAATATTTTTTTCCTCCAGATAATTTATGTCATATTTAGTTCTAGACTTTAATAAACTTATACTTTTAATGGAAGTTACATCTTTTTAAAACTCGCTTGCTCATTGACCATTGACGTCGATTAATGAATTTCATTCACGTGTAAAATTTCAATCATGAATTTGTATGAATGGGGGGGGGGGGGGGGTCACTTCCTTAATACATTTAGGGATGTTCATCTCATGTTGTTTACCGGTCTATTGTATTGCTATTGTTGAGTTGTATAATTTACTGAAACAGCGCACTCGCCATTGTCCATAGATATTAGTTTTACAGCTACTAAATCAAACTTAAAGTAAAATTGAGAAAGGCTGTACCATTGAGGATAATAACTATTTAAGTATGATTAATACCTTTAAGACAGGCATGACAGGTATATTATTACCCGTTTTCCTTGCTAGCTTATTATAATTTTGTATCAGGTGAAAATCGCAGGACAACTATATAAGGCCAACATTATTTCCATTTACTTCCACTAATCCTTTCTTTATCTGCTATCACCAGGGAATTTTTTACCCCCATTCATGCATTTACCGGTTTTTCAATCTTGCTTGAATTCTGACGAATATATTCGTATAACTGTTGCATTGAGGTTTATTCAATGTGGTTGGAAATCGATACCGCACAGTCTTGGCGTTGCATGCAAGATGCAAGAGGTTGGCGTATGTCTTTGAAGGATAGCAACGATTTTTATCTTTAAATTCTTTGACTACCTTTCCAGGTATTGATGTAATGTTAGGACGTTGAAATATATTCATATATATATATATATATATATTATCAATCATCATGTATACCGAAGAAAAACCTGTTTGAATAGCACGTCACTGACTGTTTGAAAAAGTAGGGAAAATAAGAACTATTAGCTATCATGGTTATCGTAGGGGTTCCCAAAGGACAAGTCTAATGAATTGAATGGCATACGCTTTCAGATATAAGTAAACTTTATTGGTAGATAAAGGAAATGGACAAAGTATGTACACAAATCTGAGCCACAGGTATATTTTCGGTAGATTAAACCAAAAAAATGCATATGATGCTATTTTGTGTTGACAGGTGAAATTTAATGGCAAAAAGACAGTGAGAAAAGGAGATGTCCCAATTACATATCGTTAAATAATTAAAGGCAGATTAAAACAAATTGTAAACTTGTATTCATTTTATTTTAATGCGTATTCATTCTTTGTAAATGATTTGTTAGCATTATTGATGTTATTTTTTGTGATGTTGTCTTCTTTTGAATATGGGCTTGCTGAAAAACAGCCCTATGGCTGAAACCAGGTTTTTTTGTTCTTCACCGTATTAGAATAAAACAAACAAACAACGACGATTCGTTAAGATAGAAAAGAAACTTTTGTAGTATGAAAGTACGATTTTTAGAGGTGCAATGATAATGACTAAATCTCTGGCATATATGAGCGTGGTGGAAAAATATCCAACAAAGTATTGAACTATTTAAAAAAAAAAATTTTTTACTGCTGGTGATATTTTCTAAGAGTTTTCTCAATACCATTGATGTAGGAAGTACAACAAAACATATGAGGTCAGACTTACAGTATTTGATCTACTGGGAATTTTTAAGATGGACATTGATATCAAAACACTTTGAGCCACGATGACGTAAAACTCCAATGGGTATATCATTTAAGCATGTATAAGCTTTCTCGTCAGAATAAAAGCCGAATTGGCTTCAAGTCGTAGACAATCACACTACAGGTGTGACGTCACTACGATTCTGAGCCGATTTAGCTATTCCTCCTCCAAGGAAGCTTGAAATCTCTCGAAATTTAGAATTCATTGGTCACGTGACTTTTCAGATCCTCGAGTTTGAATGTTCACATCAAACGCCACTAAGAATTAAGGATGCAATTGCGGTGCAGAGTTGCATCCACATACGCGTAAAGAGTGCTGCTATTGTATCAGAATTGTATCCGTATTTCTTAGTGTGAACGCTCTTGTGATTTCTTCCAAAATCTGATCGTGTAGTGTTGACCTGGCCAGACAATCTATATACTGGCGTTATACATTTCTGATTGAATGTTACGGTTATGACAGAAATTTATTAATTCCAAAGTCAAAAGACATTTGTTGTTAAATATTTTAAAATAAATAAACATCATTTGCGAATTCGACAACTCTTGAGTGATTTTAGACAGTTCTGCTTGTACGCTCATGCATCTCAAAATCCATCTTGGATAAACCAACCTCATAAAGAAGCAAAGGACGCGCAGCGGTGAGGAAAAACATTTTCAAATATAGAAAGGGCAACTGACATTGCCAATTATCATACATTTCCAGTAACTGTTATTTACTGTATTAATCAATAAGTATGTATATTTTTGCGACGTAACATGAAATATCGAACGTGCTCATGAACAATGGCGTGTTCCTCCGCATATACCGCGGCGTTTAGCGTTGTAGACCTAGCGGTTCTTTGAATTTGATTATCCAGTGAGTTCAACCTTGATATATCGGCTTATAACACGACTAGCATCAACAAATGCTGCATTTCTTTTGATAGAAAAAAAATAATGAAATGAAGTTGATTTTTCAAATCTCCGATGTTGCTTCAGAGAGGCACATAGCTGATGGCCATTTTTGTCTTCTTTGGTTTTTCTCTCCTCGCTCATCTCCTCGTTAATGGCCTATCCATAAATTAATCGAATGTGTGAGGAGCGGAGCACGCGAACACAGCCCCACTGAAAGTTAAATCGATTTATTATTTGTTGCTCTAAAGAAGATGTGTGTGTGTGGGGGGGGGGGGGCGCCATCACTCATGTGCTGAATACACATTTTCTATGTTGCTGTTGACCTAGCAGACATGTAATTCACGCAAATGATCAATAGCAACAGATACAATTTTGTATTCTGCTTTTTAAGGTCATGATCTGCCAGCTACACTTTTTCTATTTAAAACTGCGGCTTTTGGAGATAAAAAGTCACGTTTTGATATAAAATAATACAATTTCTGCTACAGAAATAGAAATAATTGGACCGCAAACAGAAATGAGCATTAATGTCTGTCCAACCACACCATGGTTATGAATTCAGACTTTAGCTCTAAAGCTGCATGCATGCTATATCTCTCTAGATCGGCGACGAAGACCGAAAAAAAAAGCGGGACTCAGCTATATATAGGCGGGGACAATGTGGATAGATACAGCCTGCTTCTCTCCGAAAAATAGTTTTACAGACTAAAAGGTCGATAATGTCATGACACAATTATCAGAGCGGTCCTCTGACATAATTTGCCCGACAACATCAAATCTTGTTCAACCCTCTATTTCTTGAAAGCCACACTTGAACGAAAAATAATACAATCATAAGTTCCAACCGCTCTAATTTAGTATAATAGCTTTGTCTGAAACCATGATATAATATTCCTTTTACTCAACTGCCATCTGCTGCACCCGCACCTGCCGTCTGCTGCACCCGCACCTGCAATTGCACTGCACCCACTTGATCACTACATTTTACCAGGAGTATTTTGTTGCTAAACCTTTTTTTTGTTCACGAGGCCGCCATCCATTTTCAGGCTAACCGCTCACGATGGCGGTCTCCCGCGTTCTGAAATTTATCTCTTTAGTTCAATGAAAAATAAAAACAAATATCTGTTATACTTGTGTGTATGCTTTGTATTATGTTCATTGTATAATATTATTGGACATGATTTGCTATGTATGTAATATTTACATGTATGTAAAAATGTATAACCTTGTATTTGCTATTTGAACGCAGAAATAAAATCAACCAAACAAACAAACTTCAGTATCCTCGTCGTTCACATGATTTCAACAAATATTTTATAAACAAAATATACATAAATAATTACATGTCATTCTTTTCTTGTGTTTTTGTCAGACATTATTTTTAACTTGCCCCCCCCCCCCCCCTCCGCCGCAGTAGAATCCTAGATCCATTTGGTAAATGTTAGTAAAAATTATTAATCAGAGTGTATTGATATTTTGCCATTTCAAACAACTACTGCATGATAAACCATTCAGAATTAATACGAGCTAAAGTTATCTTTTAACGAAATGTTGGGCCATTTAAGACTTCAGCTGGCCTATGCAGCTCTGGTAATTGAATTATACACTTTGTATGTTGGTGGAGAAATAGGAACCTTTTTTTAAAGAGAAGGTTCATTAATTTTAAAAACTAACATATTGTCATTATTACATAGGTGAAACTTTGATTGGACAAGGTTATCAAAATTCAATGCTTGGAAACATTGGAAGTAATGATTATTATCAATTGCAAAACGCTTAAATACAGCCCCGGCATAGCACCTGAAAAGCTCTCCGGTCGCTGCTGAGATGTGTGACGTCACATGTTGAACATGATTTGCACAAGCAGACGATGTCCCATGACATCTCACACATTTTCAGTGCCTGTTTTGTCATCTTTTCTTCAGTTCTTTCTCTTATGTTTTGTCTATTGCCTCACTCTAAACAAAATAAGACGCCGTTGTATTTTCAGCTGCATACACAGCGGCATGTTCGGCGTTTCAAGAGGGAACAAATGCCGTCCATGCTGTCATTCCGGGGTTTTTTTAATTTGAAAGTGTGGTGTGTTTGATTGTTCATTAATCCTGTGTATTTACAAACAAAATAATTTAGCTTTCAGAATCGGTTTCATATCCTTTTTTGAATGGTGTAAAATTCCATCACATTTATATACACTAAACTCACTATAATTTGAAAAGTAATAGCATTGCAATTATGTTTATTCTTTATGGGATGTCGTCTGCTTGGGCAGGATTGGTTCATAATAGGGACTTTTAGATTTGCACAACGACAACGTGGATTGCTACGATCGACGTCCTTTTAATGCACTGCCTTGAATGGACGTCACACGTATCAGTCCACGCAAATCTAAAAGTCCCTATTGTGACGGCATTAAAACATCGTTAATTTTCTGGCGAATCTCTCGCATATCCTAAATGCTATGGATGTGATTTTATTTGTATTTTTATAAATCACCCGATATGTACTTGACCTAAAACTTGTTCGATGGCCATCTGTTAGCTTATCAGTTTCTAGTGATAGGTTATTTGCCATATTTGTGATTTTCTTTGTGATTTTCTTTTCTTCGGCACTTTAAAGAACAAAGGAAATCCGGTTTGTGTACATTAAATGTGAAGGACATGTCTTGAGTACTAGATGAGCATGAGGAGATGGAGCAAAGTGAGAGAGGGAGAGAAGGGGAGGAGAAGGAAGAAGAGGAGGAGGAGGAGAGATATATAGATAGATAGAGAGAGGGAGAGAGAGAGAGAGAGAGAAAGAGAGAGAGATAGTATGTCGATGGAGAGCAACAAAGAGAGGGATAGATATAATATACTGCTTTCTTTATAAAACCTGCTCAGTATAGAGACTTTATAATTATAATTACTTCTTTGAAGTCGGAGCGGCTACCATAATCTGCTGATAGCCGGATTAAAGTAGAAAATCTGTTCAAAATTATTTTACTTCTCCTTCTTCTTCATCTTCTTCTTCTTCCTCCTTCTCATGCTTTGATTATTATTGTTGTTAATAAAAGTAGTAGTGCAGTTGTTAGAAGTTATAGTAGTAGTCGTAATTATAGTAGTAGCACTAATAGTAGTAGTCGTAATTATAGTAGTAGCACTAATAGTAGTAGTCGTAATTATAGTAGTAGCACTAATAGTAGTAGTCGTAATTATAGTAGTAACATTAGTAGTAGTAGCAGTACTACTAGTATTAATAATAATAGTAATATAAATAGTAGCAGTAGTAGTAGTATAGTAGTATGAGTATGAGTATGAGTAGTAGTAGAAGTAGTAGTAGTAGTAGTAGTAGTAGTAGTAGTAGTAGTATACTGTACATATAATTATTGTCCACGATCCAATCCTACCATGAGTATTATATGTGATTCTACTGCTATAGGAGAAAGTAGAGGAGGTACAGCTTGAAATCAGGAATAAACCAGTCTGATAATATTTTCTTGGCTTAAATCATCTGATTGAAATCCGCAAATATCATCATAATCATCATCAATATGCCTAACGTTTCATTTCTATTGACAGTGTGCCAGGCGGGAGAGAAGTTCTCTGCCGAGAAGAACCTGACAGAACGGCTCTTATCGAATTATGGTCCCATCTCAGCTCGTCCTCTACGTAACTCATCGGCACCAATCATAGTCTACTTCAGGGCACTGCTCAAGGAACTCATCTCTTTTGTAAGTTTAAAGGAACAAAGTAGAATTCAACCACTTTAATGATGAAAATTAAATGAAGGAAATAGTCATTTATGGGGTACCTGAACATACCAATGAGTGACAGCGCTCGATTCATGCTTGAATAGTATGTCTTATTTTTGTTTTAATGGTACCACCAAAGTTGATTTCCTATTTATTCAAAGGAAATGTGCCTTTAAGGAAAGTCTGTTCCTTTTTATTTCATTTGACAAAATCCTTAGAAATTAAAACAAATTCTCATTTTATTACAGGACCACCAGTAGTATAACGGGATCATAAAACAACATAAAATACAGGCCTACTGATGGAAAATTTATCTTTGCTCACACAAATATAGAAACAAAGCCCAAAATAGTAACGAGAAAATTTGCAGCATACTCTGGAACTCAGTGCCTCAAAATAGGAAACATGAGAGAGCGCCATCTGCTGCGAATTCAACAAACATGATTGTAGTTTGTGTTTCAAATATTACTTCGTAAAATTAGCACTCTAATACAGTTTGTGCAGTGATATGTCGTGTTTGATTTTTTTTTCTTCTCTCAATTGCTTGCATAATGGTTCAGGATTCATTATAAGTGTTTCAAATTTGCAGTAGTCATGTCTAATTCTAGCAATTTGTAAAAATAGCAGTGCATAATCTGCTTGTGTGATATCAGTTGAAGACAAAGAGACAATTCTCGAGTGTGGTGAATCTCTGAAAACACTGAATTCACTTTCCCTTTTAAAGAGAACACAGTACTCACCAACAATAATATCAGGACAGATCTATCAAATGTTTGTGTCAGGATTATAAGTTAAATAATGCAATTGTCTGTATCGACAAGTAAAGACAATTATGATGTGGTCTTATAATATATTTCAAAATCCTACTGTATATCACATAATTATAAGTCATGTTCAGATTACGTCTTTGAAATTTTTGCTCGTATCAAAAGTTGATTGATTGATTGATGTTCATTTTTTCCATATACATCATCGCAAATATACGATTTTTCAACATGGTCACATGAAATCATACATAGAAAAAAAGGAGTCGTAATAAGCAAAGCATGAACTGACGTCCTTGTCATAAGCAAAACATGTTAAATTCATATAATATATATATATATATATATAATATGTAAACCATGCAGAATGGTTTAGCGGTTGACTAACAACAACAAAATGAAACAGAGAAGGAGGGAGCGAAATTAAGAAAGGGGAAGCGAGAGGGAAGAGTTGGATTCAGATTTTATTACCAAGTGCAACATTTAAAGTCTGTGGATACCGAACACCTTGATACAATTCCTGGCAACTGAGATTGTTATTATGTAAGGTACAAGGAAACATGCTACTTGGAAAACAAGTTTAAGGCTGGTCATACCCGATCGACATCGACACCGACATCGAGATTTCCAACCAAAGGCCCACGCTACACACCACAATGTAGGGTGTACCTCCATTCGAAAACCCCTCTTTATATAGCTATTGATATATCAGTCAAGTCCGACCAGCCTCTTTAATAGTCTGCTCATATTCAAAGCAAATATCTTCCATTATCATACATGTGTTCAGAGGGTTAAAGGGTTAAAGATAAACTTTAGTACTGGTAATGCGATTGCATTGTGAAAAAAATGGTGTGGAAAGGATCAGAAACAGTTGATCATGTAGCATGTAAGTATTGGTGTGCACTGCAAGGTTCTGGAGTCATCAAAATCATAATAAATGTGACCGAGTCTTGGTAAAGTAACAAGCACTCACATAGAAAGCTATATATGGGACAACACACATGGTGTCGGGGCTAGTACTACCTTGATTTCCTTGTCTTTCTATGCTCATTACTCAGCCAGTATACATTTTCTTTCAAAATTGTTTGGCACATGTCATTTATTTGTAATCTTGAACATTCAGTGTAAGTTTCGTTTGATTCTGTGAGAATTAATTTTTTTTTTTACCAGTACTGGAGTTTATCTTTAAGGACAATACAGCCATTGTAATAAGTTCATTCGAATGAAAGCAGACAAATTAGAGAAGAAGAATGGCATTAGTTTGAAATAGATCCGACCAATATTAAGACAGTTATGAATGCTTGAAATATGAGATCACTACAGCTATGCGATTCTCAAAATGGCAATTTTGTCAGTGGATTGTGACGTAGTGATGGATAACTCGCCCTAATGTTTTGTACAAAAATGTCATTTATTTTCTTTCTTTTTTCACCCTAGTGCCTTCACCCTTGGGGCACTACTCAACAAATATTATGGAGAGTATATTATTACGGGTCCTCTAAAAAGAAAGGACCATCCGAATCATACGTTTGTAAACAAATGAAATTTTAGTTAGATTGTGTGTTGGAACAAAAGGGGAAAAAGGATTCAGCCAATTTGAAGAGCCCATACTTGTAGTGACTGAAACTTTTCAAACTTCATAGCTTTCCAATTTTCTGTCTGATTTTATTCAAACTTTCACCAGTATGTTTCTCTGATTAATCTGGTTTCTTCCAGCGTAGTTTGCTCTCAAGGGTTAATTGGATTCCTCTTAATATATCTTTAGGGCCATAAAGGGTGTTGACCTATAAGTCAATTAAAATTGCCTAATTAGGTTTAATTTTCGAAAGTAGTCGCGATCGTGTTATCTAAGCCTAATTGCTAAAAGGTAATTATAGCGAAGAACGGGGCTTAAGCGTGTCTAAATGTGTCTATTAAAAAGAGAGTCTACATATTTTATGAGTATGAATATTTTATGATATGATTTTTATATTAAAGTTGCTCTTTTCTTCATCATTTTCGTTCTCTTTACCCGAGTCAACATGCTTATCTCTCTGATTGCCTTCCCTTCTCCGTCCGTGTGTATGTGTGTCTGTATTTCACTCTCTACCTCCGTATAGTTCTGTCTATCTCTCTCTCACCCCTCTCTCTCTCTCTCTCTCTCTTCCCTCTCTCCCACTATTTCATCAACTATTTTTACCCTTATGTTCAACGAATATAGTTATCTCATTTAATCCCAGGACGAAACTAATCAAGTCATCACACTCGTAGTCTACGTCAGATTGGTAAGTTATATTATTTGTATATATTGTCATCTAAGGATAATCTGTTGATACAGAAATACATGACAGGTCTTTAAACAATAATTAGAAATGCAAAATATAGGCCCTTTACTTAAAGGAGTTTAAAGGATTTGTAAACCGGAATTAACAAATATAATCAGCATATCAGCATTCCAATTCTGTCTTCGATTTAGACTTGTTTTCTTATCCATTTTTTTCTTCTTCATTCTGGTAATCTTTGTTGTAGCGTATGGGACGTGAATATTTTTTATCTTGGATTATTCATACCGAGAAACCAATTTGCTAAAAAGATAGTGAGGATATTTTCAGAGGGTGTAAAATCTTTGCATGTCTATTTTTCATCCGAAGCTTATATATAAAGCCCACGCCACGCTTTAAAATGTTCATATTATATCGTTTACTTTTCCCCCGAACTAGCTTATGTTAGCGAAGTCATTTCATCCATGCGGCTTAATGCTGGTATTTAATTTGAATTTATGCCTTAATGGAGAAATTGTGATCCAAACGTAATCGCAGAGACTTAGAACGGAGTGAAAATGGAAGGCATCCAAGCAACATTTTAAAAATGAAAGAGGCTGCATTTTTCCCCAACGTATTTGTAGCTCATCAATATTAATTTTAGAGAAGAATTTTTTAATTTTATCTGAATTTAATTATCTATTAATTCTAGTTAATCGTATTTATCTATATATACATTAATATTTCTGTAGGGGTAACGCAAAATGTAATTATAAAGGCACCATTAAATTTGAATGTTCACTCTCAGTTGAGTCATTACTTTCAATTTCCAATACTGTTATGAAATCTCAGATATTTAGCTTAGCAGTGCAAAATAATTATTAGAAGAATGTTTTGTAGTTATACATGTATATTATAATAAGCTGGCCTGCCAGCATGCCTCAGCAGTTTTTACTCATATATTGTTAACACATATTTTCCATAGATTTCAACTGAACTTAATAATTTACTATTCACTTGGGCAATAGAATAATAGATTATTGAATGACCTTTATCACCTTATGTTTCTACATGTATATTCACTATTCAGTGATTTTAACCTCGACTGAGTTGGTTCTTTCAACTTTCATGCAATTTTCCTTTAATTACACGTATATATGCATTTACTTTCTCTGTGCAATATTATCACTGTTGTAATGTCACATTTTTGCATGTTTTTAAATATATGTATTATGTTTAATACATGTATAGGTCGACTATATGCTTTTCTATGGTTGAATCACACTCCGGATACAAATTTTTTTTGCTGGTGTGGTCTTGAATCTCCGGCGTGTGATGCAATTACCCTGGGGAAATGTGAAGGCTTTGTCTTGATGCATTTTAATTATTTGAATGTGGTACATGTATCTCTTATATTGTCCTTGTCACATAAATCTACAACACTGGTTGCATCTGGTTGGGATATAGGTGAGGGCGGTCTGCGGACTATAGTTATTTGGTTAACTTTCCCCAAGGCCTGGCAGCACAGCCGGGTGCACCCAGTGTTCCTTTTTTGTGTGTGATTTGCTATTAATTGTGTATTTTCAATTCTGTATTTTTATATCATGTGTTTTCTGCAAAATAAAAATAATAATAAAAATAATAATAATAATAATACAATAAAACAGTACCGTGCCTAGGATCGACTAAAAAAATAACGCGAAGTGCCCGATTTTGTAGAACAAACAACTCATGAACTTAAGTTTTTCCTGCATTAAATCATAAACAATAGAGCTGTAATCGAGATGGGGTAGGAAGAATGCTTTATAATGTATTACAGCAATATTCAATGTAATATATTACGGTCTAAGTCGTTTGAGACAGTAAAGATATTTCGTTGCTTTTGTTTTAAGATATTTAACCTGTGCTTTTCAACTACGTGACGAACTGAAAATTACTAGTTTGTTTTTGTTTTAACCTCTTGTTATCAAAATTTATATAATTTTTTCGAATTCTCCTTCTCAATTTCTTTTTCTTTTTCGTCTTTGCAGATGTGGGTAGATGAGTATCTACAATGGGATCCTGCTGAGTATGATAGGACTATTATGATTATTCCCAAAGACATATGGCTTCCAGAACTAACCTTGGATGAAAAGTAAGAAAATCAAGAAGCTCTTGTGGACGGTGACAAACTTTCATTATTTTGTTACATTGATTTAAAAAAAAATGAAAACGTCAACGTCCCCCTCCCCCCGAATGAAAAGTTTCCTATATGCAATATTCGTGGTTACTTGTTGGGTATTGAGTTGAATCAGATCAATGTGTGTAACTTCAGGCGCCAAGTGTAGGCGTGCCCCCTTCCTCCAATCTAATGGCAAGAAAGAAAAGGGGAAATTATAATTGTAGAGGCGACAGGGAATGAGAAAGGAACGCTACACCCCCGTATTAATTACTTCTTGAAATTGCATTTCATCTGCCAAGGAAGATGGCGCCCTCTAATGATGTATGTGCCCCTCCTAGGCTGTGCCCCCTCCTAGTATGTGCCCACTCTACGCCACTGATCCTTACACAGTTGTGTAATGATCTATTTCTTCATGAATGTGGTATCAAATATTCCAAACAAAATAATTTCCATGACTCAAGTTTGCAAAGAATATCAAACACTTTTTTAAAACGTGAACTTTACATCACAAATAATCTTGCCGTTTGTTTTAGGTCTTTTTTTTCTATCATGTTGTTGTTGTTGTTTTTGTTGTTGGTACACTGTAGTTGTTTCTGGTGTCCATTCATTATTGAATTTGTATACGCCTTATCTTCAGTTATATAAGGAATTTAAATTATCAATAAAGAAAACTAAAAATAACCATTGTAATAATCTAATTAATTAACTAATATCGCAATTTATTAGGAGTCTCTCGATTTGATGGTTTACAACTTCGTATTTCTGTTTTAGCCCGTTTTACCCCCTATCATGACACTTCTTCCTCCTTTTATACTCCCATCTTTCCAAGCAGTGTCGATCGCGATTTCATCAGTTTTCCGGATACCTATATAACGGCAACACCGGACGGAACCGTCAACTGGTTCTTCCCGGCCGTCATCACCACGACATGCAAGGTCGATGTCCGTTTCTTTCCCTTCGACATCCAGGAGTGCACACTGACATTCCTTCCGTGGTCTATGGATGAAAGTATGGTGAGTGCTGGAATAGACTTATACCTCAGCCACACAAACAAGACTGACACCATACCGACAAAAGACGGAACAGAGATTTGAATTACCCCAATCGCCAAAAATCAGTCTGATTTGGAATTGATGTGGAGTCGGTTCGGCATTGTGACTGAGGTCCGGATCATAAAAATCCTCTATCACATTTCGATTCCACCATTACCTACGCTAATAAATGAGTGCATACGCCATAAATTGTACACAGGGTCTATGCATTCACTTTTTTATTCACCTCTCGGTAAGATAAGATTAATTAATTAGACATCGTAGATGGTGGTGGTGCTGTTTGAGTACGTCAATAGTGCAGGATGACAGAGGAGGAATACAGATGAGTGTTACTTAAAGGCAAATTTCTTATCTCGGGGGTAATTTTAGTAGACCGAGAGCTCATAAGACCGACTACCCAAGACATCAACGGCCTACGAGACCGAGAGGTCACAAGACCTACAAAGCACAACAAATATATCACCAAATACAGAAAAGGAAAACAAGTTCTAGGTACACGATACCGGTAACAAAAATAAAATACCGTCAGAGAAGGCTGTTCACCGTTTCAATTAATTTGATTGATTGATTGATTGATTGATTTTATTCGTCAAGTATAGTACATTGAATGCATACATAAAGCAAATGGAACGAGAAGATACATTGACAGGATAACCCATGAAAGCCGGAAAAGGCTTATTTCCAATGGGGTCCTATAAAGTACGTGTACAGTACGGCATGAGAATAAAATATCACAACTAATAACTACTACGAATATTACGAATAAATAATATAACATAAACAACAACAAAAATTTCTAGAACTTATAGCAAACAATGATCTACGGTATATTATGCAAGATTAAACTTAAAAACATGCGCTTCACATAATGAACTGTGATATTACTGTTCTTGAAGGGATTCATGCTTTAGGTATTGTTTTAATACACTTTTAAAGTGTGAAAAATTCTTAACTATTTTGACATGTTTTGGGAGAGAATTCCAAAATTGGATACCATTAAAATAAAAAGAGTTTCCAATTTGTCCTTTTCGCTTGGGTAAAACAAAATTAAAATGACTATTTCTTGTATCGTATCCATGGATATTTGAGACACGAGTAAAATTATTAGTAATATAATGATCTACATCTGAGTAGTATATTTTATGGACATGGTGTAACACGAGTTGTTTAGACCTTTGACCTACATGGAGTATACCTGCTTCTTCAAGTTCATTTTTCCCGACGTGTGTTCTTGGGCCTAAGCAATTAATAAATCTTACCATCTTATTCTGAATTATTCTTAACTTTTTCTTATCCATCTTGCCCAGACTACTGTACCAAGCAGCATTAGCATAGAATTTAAGCCTTTAACTTTCTGTACTTTCTTTACCTTTCGTTTTTCTCCAAAGCTGGACTTCAACTGCGCTTAAAGGAATTTCATTTACCAATAATACTTATCTTGATAAAACAACGTGTTAAAATATTTTTATTTTCTGCAGATGATGTTACGTTTCCCAGATGGGGTCGACGCTAGCCAAAACATCTACGAGCGCAACGGCATCTGGCACCCTTCCTCCTTCACCGCCTACAACGTCAGCCTCTCCTACCTCTGCTGTCCGTACCCCTGGTCCCACGTCATCTACACCATTCGACTCCAGAGAGAGTCGAAGTTCTTCCGTGAGACCATCATCCTCCCCGCCGTATTCCTGACCGTACTCATGGCGACGGTCTCCTGGCTCCATCCAGCGTCCGGGGAGAAGATGACGTTGGCCGTGAGCAATCTCCTGGCCCTCATCCTCTTCCAGCAGCTGGTAGCGGATAGCATGCCTCCTATTGGAGATAATACATCCATCATAGGTACACCTGATTCATTTACCGTTAATACCTCTGTCACACCGCTGAACCGACTTCAAACCGACCGATTCTTGGTCATTTGTCATAATGTCATTCTTGATCGGTTGTTTGTGATCTGGCACCGGTCTCATCGATGTGACTGAGATATAAGCCTTGTTCAGATATGAAACGGTAAATTGCTTAAGAAAGAAAAAACTACGGCGCGTCAAAATAGAACGTGCAAGTGTATTGCAATACGCAACTTTTAATTTTAGAGCTAAAGAAGAAAAAAAAAGAACTAACTGGCGAACGAAGAAACAAGCACAGAACAGCGGGCAACGATAACCCCTACGCGTACCCACTGATCTGTATTAATAATTATGTGAATCGCTTTCCGCTAAACTCATTTTATTTTGAGTAAGCACTTTTGTAAAGCGGTTTAAAATATCAAGTCTGAATGGGCTCAGGTGGCCGAGGCTCTAGCGTGCTCCACGAATCTCCTTTCAATTAACAGATTAAGGTTTACCGGTAGTCAGTTAAGACTGTAAAATTTAAGGAAAGAAGGGATGGGAGAAACAGAGGGGGAGGGAGGATTACAGAAATACGTCGGAATGAGATATTGAGAGGGAGGGAGATAGAGAAGTGAAAAGATAATCACAATAATATTTTGTTAGGGTATTTAGCTACCATGTTCTATTGTATATGTATATCATACCCAAAATATATTCATAAACATGTAAAAAATACCAAACTAACTTTATTAAGATAGTATCAAGACTATTAATTGTAATTTCAAAACACGTTACTAGCGTACAAAGTGAAAGTTTGTAAATGCATTGGCTTGATTTATGTCCGACTAGCTGTTCTCAAGTGTGCAATGGAAAGTGATACGTGATCTCCTAAGCATCATCACTCATTTTTCCTCCTTTCTATTTGCACCAAAGGAAGATTCGGTAGCTAGAATTAAAACCTATCGCATAATATATATTTTTTGGTGAAGCTATTTTTTCAAATCTCATCTGAATGGCTATTGATTATTCGCGCCCCTCAATCATTTACATCTATTATAATATAATATAAACTACCTGTACATGTCAAAAATTGTCAAACTGTCAACCAATTGAAAACTTGTCTTAAGCATAACGAAAACTAATTAAAGCAAAAATGTATTCATCCATTTTATCTGATAAAAGCATAATGGTTTCATTGGCGTAGCTCAGAGGAGGGGGCACCGCACTTTGGCATGTACCCTATTCAGTTTGCTAAGTAAGAGGAACTGTAAAAGAGAGAGAGAGGGGAGAGAGAGAGAGAGAGAGAGAAGCTAGAGGGAAAGGAAGGAATTGAAAAGAAGACGTCCTCCGAAACCCCCTAATCAATGGCCTTGCCAATTCGCATTTTTTCCTATGAGTAGGACCAGTGCCTCCATTAATGTCATGACCTACTCGACACCACCAGCAGATTCATGCTAAACATACTTCCAAGACGACATACTGCATGATTTTTAAAAATGATAATGACAATGACAATCCCAACTATTTCGAAACGATCTTTTACTCTTCTTCTTCTTCTAGTCACATTCTTCTTCATCATGATCGCACTCGGATGCGCGTCCGTTATCTCTTCCGTGACCGTTCTCCGGATCTTCCACCACGGCGGAGACAAGCCCCTACCTCGTTGGGTCTGCTACATCATTTACCGCTGTGCCGGCTGCACGATGATCTTCGGCCGAGAGAGATTGCAAACCGCACTGAAAGCCATGTTTTCAGAAGCACCAAAAGTCGCCTTCATCAGTCAGATGTGAGTATCACGACGGTGTTGCTCTATGGAGGATTGGTGTGGGTGTGTGTGAGGGTTACCCTCCCTCTACCACCACCATCGCACCCGGGAGCACTCTTGTGAGAGTCAAGAGCTTTCATCGTTATAACACCATGCCCCCTCCAATAAAATTATCCCTACACGTCATTTTCCAAATCATTTATTTTATTTATTTATTTATTTATTTATTCATACATATTTATACAGGTACACAAGATCAGAAATAAATCTGTTTTACATATTGGACCTGGTATTAAAAGCATAGTATAAAAAGTAGTAACAATGAGAATTCAGTATTCAGAATTCAAGTATAACAAAGTAAAATACAAAATAAATACAAAGTAATACAAAATATGGTAACATAACAATTCAGGTCCATAACAAAAATGATTATAAATATGAATGATGGCTACATATAACAATATCAAGTAGAAGTTAAAAGAACAAAAATATAGTCATAGTTATATGCAAAAGCAAGGTTTCAGCTTAGGGGTTGGGGTCATTACAATGGATTCGATTTTGATTTTTTTGTACAATAATTTGAAAACATCCAGAGACTGAGCATTTTGAAAATTATTTGGTAAGAGATTCCATACTTTAGCACCGGAATATTTTAAATACTGACAATAGAGTTGAATGTTTGGTTTAGGCGGCACAACATTAAGGGAATTGGCATTACGTGTATTCAGTCCATGTCTGTCGAAATACATTTCAATCTCATTGCATAAACGGGATGGTGCAAGACCGTGGACACATTGGTACATTAGTGTAGATAGAAAATAATCACGTCGATCCTCAATTGTTTGCTAAGACAGATTTTTCATCAGATCAAGACCAGAGATATTAGTATAATCACGATTACTTGTTACATGACGAGCTGCCATTTAATTTGGTCCGATTTTTAAATCTTAATCTCTATTGAGGGTGAGGCCGTTTGTTGTTCTAATTCTATTTGGACAACGTGAAGTAGGCTACACTGATTATTGCTTTTTGAATACTTTTTTTTAATCATTGAAATACTTTTTTTTAATCATTGAAATACATTAAGAAAATATCAATGTAAATCATTTATTACTAGCGTACTTAAACATCGTAATCATCAACCCTTCAATCTCTCTCTATCTCTCTCTCTCTCTCTATCTCTCTTTCTGCCTCAGTCTATGTCTCTCTGTTTCTCCCTTATTTTCCATCTCATCCTCTCGTGACTTTCGCAGTCACCCCCACACGACTTAAAGTAACATAATTATAATTCTCTTCACATAATAATATCACATTCAACCTATATCACTTGCATTTTTATGTTTTTCTAAGATTTCTCTTTTTTTGTTTTTCTCATTCAAGTTCATTAAGGAATTCATTAAGGAATAACCCCACTACCAAGCTTTCTCATGATCCAACACTTAACGCACCTCATCTTAACGGCAAGGCGACGACAGAGACAGTTGCAAAGAACCATTCTCCACAGGACTTTCTGGCCCGGGGGACGCCGGAGACCACCTACGAGAAGAACGCCATGATGTGGCGCGAGACGGCCCTGGTCCTCGATAAGGTCTTTGGACTGGTCCAGTTCCTGATCATCATCGGCGCTTGCCTCTATATGTTGATTGGTTACACGACGGCAGACCCCTCTGCAACAATCTAGTTGGTCCAGTTCCTAGTCATTATAGGCGCCTTTTTCTACACGACTCCCCCTCCCCTTCTGCAGCAGTTCAACATTATTGCCTTCGCTCGACTGGAAACCTAGCCCTCCCAAAACCAAAATCTGAATACTGTCAAAGAATGTTTACTTACCAAGGAGCATGCTCTCTTTAATAACACAATTCCACATCATTTATCTTCCTCACCTGATATAGCTGCATTCCGTACATTCTTTAATTAATTAATTCCAAGTTTTATATAAACCCGATCATTTTTTTTTTATTTGCCGATGCTTCTACTATAAGGTGTTGCTTTTAGTGTGTAATTTTAGGGTGTCGCTTTTATACATTTTAAGGATGTACTTAAGGTGTTACTTTTTGTATTTTGAATTGAATTGTAGTATAATTTATGTATCTTTGTTTGATTATTCGTTTGTGTAAAGTGACTTTCTTCTGGACCCCTCGGTGGAACAGCGCCACCTTTCATGTTGGAGGATACTGAGTAGGGCCATCCAGCCGTTTATCTCCTATAGTATGGTACATACTGTGTAATGTTTCTATTATTGTACTTTTTATACGGAAATAAATTCAAAATCAAATCAAAACACTGCATTTTCCTCGGAGACCTGACATGTACTCCAGCGGCTATTGCTTTAATTTTGGCAGAGATATACGATTCCCGGATGCAATCGAATTTTATGTCAGCCTGTTCTTTATAGTGTTTGACTCATGGATGGAGGTTGAAGAACTCGTTATTTGTGTATGGGAATTTGTACATCTGATTTTGTTTTAATATGATATCAGATATCACCCTTCACACCTGTTCAAAACTTATACATGTGAATAAATTGGCAACAACATAACATGCAGTTTGTACTGTTTTCTAACAGTGAGAAGAACGCCGTATATACTCACATTGAAAAATGTTTATCTGTCATTGAAGGAACCTTCAAAAATCTAAAGTCAAGGACATTTTATGCCCTCCTTCCTATTAACAAACCGAGTAATTAATATCAAACTATTAGTTAGATTTTATACAAACTTACCCCAATTGACGATAAAAAGCTATTATGTATAAATTCTTGGAGAGTTCATCGCACAAATTGTAAATGTTGATATTGGATGCGTGAAAAGACAAGTAAATGTACAGAGTATTTATGATGATGTGACCCACATACAGAAAGCTATTTCTTGGTAACTGCAGGGTTTGTTTGTTGAAGACATATCTGATCACTTTTATCATCAGCTAATCCAACCGGTCGAGGTCGAATGATGTCCATTAGAAATCAAACTCCTCCTCGGTAAGCTTGATCATTGTAAAATATATCTTTCTTTCAGTTATTAAAAATAGTGGTATTAATTCTAGGAAAGTAGGAACGCCCGTGGCGCTCAACTGAATATACAGAATATGACCGACGTCACACATTGAATCCTTTGCCCTCACAGTAGCCTATATGGGTTTCTCCGAATCGTGTAACGATCAGCATGGTCAGATTTCAGTTTTCCGAAAACGTAACGAATACATCTATAAATGAACATTCGATGGAATTGGCGATACATGTGTATAGATTGTCATTACAAATCCATCAATTTTTCAATTTTTCGGGGCAGCGCCAGGAGCGTCACAACGTGACGGACATGTGCGCTATATAAGAAGCCACCATTATTATTATTATTATTATTATTCGGGAGACATAAAGTTAGACAAATTCCTGCTCAGACCTTACTACTTAATGCCTCGAAATGTTGCATAATGTGAGTCTGTTATCTCCTTTATTATTCTATTGTAGAATCGCTCCCTTCTTTCTCTTCCAGTTCATTATAATTTCTATTGAATGATCATTATCAGGAATACTTTCAACACTTTTAATTGTAATTGTAAATAAACGTTTTGAAAAATAAACTGCATTGAATGATACCAGGGTACTTGAAATTTTAACACGACTTATTCAATTAATAAAACATGACTCTTCCTTCAGATACGGAGGGAAAGTACAGTTATGCATGAGAAGGAAAGAAATATCGTGGTATTTTAATATTGGGCTTTAATATGAAAGAAACTCCAATAAATGATAAAAAGTAAGCTATAAATAATCTAGAGCGAGATAAGAGAATAAGAAAGAGTGACACGAAAGAGTAGCTAAATAGTAATCAGGGAGAAAGACAAAAAGAGATTGAAAGAGAAGGGGTGTGTAAGGAGCGAGTCTAGGGTACTTCGGTGGGCGAGGGTGTCTGTGTGGGCGTTTGTGTGCGTACAAGAGATCGAGTAAGAAAGTTCAAAAAAAGAGAGAAAGAAAGGAAGGAAGAGGGAGAGAAAGAAAGAAAGAAAAGAGAGAGAGTGGGGGAGGAGAGAAAGACGATGTAAAAGAAGGTTAATGGGAGAAAAGAACATAGAGATGTAACTAGAAAGAACAAAAATAAACAGAATGTGGACGTGAGAGATAGATAGTATGAGAGAGAGAGAGAGAGAGAGAGAGGGAAAGAGAGACACTGGGTGGTTGGAGGAATCATTTTAACTGATACAATGATAGGCCTAAATTAATCTGTTTTTACTTTATATCCTGAAACAAAATCGTAAAAGAAAATGATGCACATTGAGGTCGTATTTTAAAGCCGTTTATCTGGTAGATCTCGTGAGATTGCTGAGATGTTTTAGTACATTAGTATTACTTTATTCCTTCATGATATTGCTGATGAATCTATTTGCGGATGTTACCATGGATATGACATTCACTTAGCGGTTATCACTTGCATCATGGGCATGATTGGATATACAAGTGAACACCCATGCTTATAATTATAATCATCTTTAAAAAACGTGCATAAATTAGACTTATGGTATTCCAATCTGATAGAGATGTACTTCGTTTCTAAATGCTTTTTGGGAGATGTGTTGTAACAATTTGAAGCTAAATTAAAAGAAATTCAAATTAATCGGATAATGTATTTGTGTTTAACAAGGATCACAAAAAATAAACATGAAAGTACTGAGGATATGACAGGGGTATGAGCTTGTTCCCTGTCACTCTCAGTACTTTCTGCTTTGCTTCTATGCCATTTTATATTCATATTCAGTTGTTGTTACATTCATTCTCTACACGGGTCTCTCTTTCTATCTCATTATGCTTCTTTTGGTTTACGAACCAAAGCAATAGATAAACAGAGAGATGGAGAGATGCCGAGATCGCACGAGACAATGTGTCAACCAGGGACATGCTACAGATGGTAAAACTAACTCGACCTGCTCACCACCCGCCCACGACACAACCCAAAAAACACAAAACAAAATCACAATACAAGGATGGTGTGAAGTGCAAAAGATCATTTCCCAGCATATATTTCTCAGTATTTGTCATATCATACACAATATACACACATGTATAATTTTATAAACGTTATTTCGCTTTCTGTTGCTGTTGTTGGTGAAAGGTCAAGACCGCAAGATTGCTTGTCTTGTAATTATTTCCTACGGGTATATCCAATTTGTTTGTCTGCAGAAAAGCGTAGGCAGAGGTGGTTTAATTCTTCCCAACCTCCTTTGAACACGTGAGAAGGCCGCCCGATTTTTCTTCTTCAGAATCTTTTTAAATTCATACAACTAAAAGAACATTTCTCCTTATCAAACAGATTCATGATAAAGCACTACTGCATCTTTCATTTTTTCCTGCTCACTAGATTTTCATTATTATTTCTTGCAGCACGTAAAGCCAGAAGCGTATTGCGGAAAGTTCGGAGAACAAATTTATACCCAAATTCAAAATCAAAAGGCATTACTTTCAAAGGACATAGTGTTACATAGCTTTAGTTTAATTTCGGCGGGGGTGGCGGCGATATTGCAAAGGGGTGCGGAGATGTTTTAACCCAGGGAGTTTATAAGCCGTTGTTTTACATCAATGGAGACATAGACTTGAAATTAAACATTGTTGAATGATACATTCGAATTCAAAATATCATTTATTTCTATTCAGCGTAAGCCTGTACATGACATACATATATGTAGGCAGCATCTCTAAAACAATAAATACAATATATGGCAAGAAACATAAAATAATACAAAATTTCATCTAGGGAAGTAAAAGTTAAAAGAATGATGAAACAAGTCAGATAGATTTAGGAAGAACATAAATAATATTCGATGTACTAAGATTGATCTAGTTCCACTTTTTGATATGTTCATAGACTACGAAGTAACCTCAAGGATGTAACAATAACAGAAAAAAACACATAATCATTTGATAGTTAATATGAGTGCTTTTAGTTACAGAAAATAAAAGATTTGTTACAAGACTTTATACTTAGGGAGCCCCAAATTCACAAAAAATGTGATGGCAAAACTTCACTTAAATTGTATCATATTGTGAAAGAAGATGTCATTTAAGACACACTTCTGCAAAGATTCCCCCCCCCCCCCCCAAAAAAAAATAAAAAAATAAAAAAAATAAAAAAATACATACTTTGTGTTTTTTGTTGTACACAGAAAAACTGAATTTTGCAGCAACAATATTTGGACTCCTCTAGAAATCCATGAACAATACAAATGAAAAATGGTTCTGGAATCACATGTGCTGCAAACATAGTGGTAGTAGTGGTGGCAGTAGTAGTAGAAGTAGTAGTAGCAGTAATAGTAGTAGTAGTAGTAGTCGTCGTCGTAGTAGCATGACCAGCGGTAGTTGTAGTATAATAGTCGTAGTAGCAGCAGTAATAGTAGTACAGTAGTAGTAGAAGTAGTAGTACACCTGTAGTTGTAGTCACAGTAGTAGTAGTAGTAGTAGTAGTAGTATTCATGACAGTAGTAGTAGTAGTAGTAGTAGCAGTAGTAGTAGTAGTAGTCGTATAAGTAGTAGTAGTAGTTGTAGTCGCAGCAGCAGCAGCATCAACAACAATATCAGGACTCCTCCAGAAATTCATGAACGGCACAAATAAAACATGGTTTCGGAATCGTCATGTGCTGCACTCAGATAGAATATAATTCGATGAACATGAGTAGAGAATAGCATTTTCTATATACCCACACATGTTTTGAAATTATGTACCCGAGTGCTACTATAGTTAAGGTACCCTTGACTTATATATACATATAGTTTTCTCAAAAATAAACATCCATAGATATGGACAATTATTAACTCAATATCATCCGACCTATCACTCTACTCTAATTCTACGGCGTATGGCTTTTTACGTGATCTCCAAATACATAACTTCCTACATAGATGCAATAACAAGAAAATAGAATCATAATACACAATTGTAATAGCAAAATGCAAACTATTTTCTTCTTTGTCGGGCGGGGGGGGGGGGATAAATTAAGGAATGAATATCTTCTGTTCTTACCGACATTACCATGAGAGGAAATTAAGATAGCGAGCGCTTACGTCATTTTCTTAATTACAGTGATCTATTGGTAAGGTCATAGTGGTGCATCGCAGGGACGAACCCGTTGAAACACGCTGTATTATATCTGACCTAGATACTATTACAATGATGCATTTCGATTTCAATGCAAGGCAAGTTCGAGCCCGACTTAAAACTAGCCATATTTAAAGTTCATTCATCGTGCTGATTGCTTCCAATTCATGAAGCACATGAATCTCTGCACCGATTAAAAAAAAACTATAGTGACTATACGCTTTTTCACCGAGTCTGTACGGTATATACGTATAAAATCAATGACAGCACAGCACTATCGCAAAGATTTTCGAGAAATCAATTCAGGGGCAACTTTAAATCATGTTCGGATTGCCAATACGTCATTGTAATGTTTGTACATTTCAGCAGGTGATGAACAAGGGTATCAAAATTGCCTTAATAATAATAATCCGTTTTTTTTTTATATAGCGCTCAATACACCGATCCAACGATGTACCTAAATCCTTAGGTTGATTTATCAAAAGTTGCGGTGACTGTGTTGCACATGATCTGTCTCTTTATCTCCCTTACTCGAATATTGAACAATACCTTCGAAGACAACATGTTTTTTTTTACAAATGAAGTGCAGACATAAGGGATTCATTATTTGTTTTAAATAATTTTATGGGAAAATAACATCGGTTTCAATGCTCTTAAATCATCATCATTCGAAAGTTAAAGATAAGCTTTAAAGAAAACATTTTTTTTGGCACATCAATGAAGGTATAAAGAAATCCTCATAGATTGGTATTAATTATGATGTTATTGTATCGTCTCACTAAAATAATGCACAGATCATCAATATCCAATGCTAATGCTAAATTCCTTGCAGTCCTTACTAAGTCCAGTTTTCCACACACTAATTTTAATAAATAAATAATACACTTCAAAATAAATTGCTTCTTCAAATGCTCTAATGATCGTGTTCATAGTGATGAAAGGCTTTAGGTTGTAAGGCTTACAAGATAACTACAAATTAGATGATGGAAATTTACTGATTGACTTTCGAGAATTTTTTTTCAAATAACAAATAATTAAAGAATATGCACATAATTTTCATCAAGGGTACCTGATTTCAATATATTTATTTTTTTAAACATGTATATTACTAACATAATCCTACTTCATTACGATGTAAATTTAATTTCCTATATTCTATTAATACGTTTTGTTCAAGTGCGGAAAAATGTATATAAATTGAAATTGAATTAGGTTGAGCCAGTGGACAAGAGTGGTTTCAGATACCAATTCCCTTTTCAGTATAAATAATATTTAGTCATCATCATGACTTTTTCCCCTTTCGCTGAGGATCAAAATAATAATAATGATGTGATACGCCTTTTATTAACTATTATGATAAGAATTCTATATTTTCATAAATACATCTCATAAATTGTATCTTCTCGAATAAACATCGACTTTACAATTTTACATTTCCATTGGGTTCCACATAAGCATTACTACCAATACCATTGATATCGTCAAAACACTTAGCAGACATTGAGGCGTAGGTTTGGTGGATTATAAATATTTTCATATCCATTCAATTTGACTTTTGAAAGAGAGACTGTCGTCTTACTGTCGATTTCTCTTCTAGTGGCTATTGATTTCATCTTTACACGAGGCAGTATTTTTTAGCGAACGAAGGACGAATTCCATTTCAAAATTGCCGGCTATTATCATAGTCCGCTCGATGCCACGCATAAGTGTGCTTAGAGAAAAGGTTAATCGGAAGAGATCCGCTCGAAGGTGATATGGTTATGTGGGTTTGTGTAATACGATTCAATTCACGCACACCCACGTAATGTGAACGCACATCGCATGCTTGATATTCAATACATGGTACTGGCAGTCATCTCCGCCTGGTCTATCCGTGTCACCGTCCTACTCCCTAACCTATTAGCTCTAGCCAACTACCCATTTATCAATCTCCAATATCGTCATTTCTCTTCTAATCCGCTATTTTTATCAAGTGATCGTGTTAGAAATAACAACAAATTATAACACGCGGATATAGAAATGTGGCAAACTGAACACGATCTCATCTAAGAAATCCCTTAGACAGTTGTTCAACACAAATTTTCAAATAACTGAATCATTATATATATGGGTTATTTTTATAAATTTTGTTTAAAAATATATTTATCATTTTCCATTTCTATATAGGGGAAGTCACCGATGTAAGATGGTAAATAAAAGTGTTGGATGTCTAGAATTCTAATCTCGATTGCCAAATGACAATCAGCATATTTTATCCAAAAAATACAACAAATATTCCCGTATATGCAATTAGTAGTTCAGATTTATAATGATTTGAAATTATAAAAAAAACTTACTCATTTTAATGAGAACAAATCATGTTTATACGAAATTCGGAATGTATGACATGACTAGCGTTTAAGACCAGAATATGAGAACAAAAGATGCGGATTAGAATATAGCCTGCAGCAAAACACTAATGAAGACGTTATCGGCACTATTTTCGAAAACGAAGAAGATTGTTTACATTACATGGAAATACTCCGATATGGAGTTAAATTCCATTCGTCGGAATGACATTTATTCGGCTTTAAACAAAAATGAAATGAATGTTTGGAAATTCAAGGGTAATCCAACCCTTATGATCAGAGGCAGGTACCCCGACATGGATGATAATTCCCAATAAGCAATTACGAATGTTTGAACGTTGAGTTAACTAAATTAGCAAATTGGCAATACCTCATATCTCAATCACACCGCATCAAAACCGACTCCAAACCAACCGATCGAATCTTGGCCATTCGTGGAAATGTGAAATGTGTTCGATCTTGTGTCGGTCTCGTCGATGTGATTAGGGTGTGAATTGATATACTGTAGGACAACTCTCCCATTAATTCATAATTGTGTACACAAAACGGCTAGAAATAAGATTTTCTTCACAGCATGGCAGAGCAGTTGTTTTGAACTATTGGAAGCCATGTAAAAACATGCCATGGACTACATGATATATCAAGAACAGTGCGAGGTTAGTGTTACTTGTGAGTTGTGAGAAAACCGAAAAATCTGGTATCAATCTTGAAGCGTACTTTTCATTTTTTTTTACAAACAGTCTGAATGTCTAGCTTGTTACAATCCATTGAATCCACACGATTGTTTTCGCGCATTTGCTGATCTAAATCTATAAACATTTATAAATTATTCATTAATCTACTTTGTTATAAAGCTTCCACATATTTTTTTTTGCTTCCACCCTGATTAACAGACTTCCCAAAAAGCATATTGATATTAAGATATTAATAGATTATAGAATAAAAAACTTTTTTTTAAACAAAATGTCTTTAAGGCTTCATCGAAATTAACTTGTCATTTTCTTATTACCATTAAAAGCTTTTCTATTTCGATTTCATTATTTCATTTTGAATAAGCTCAATCAAGAGTGGAATAAAATCATTACTTTGGGATGTTTCCGTTTCATGAGAGTTTTAGAGGAGGGATTAGATGGGATCTTTTTTTTTACAAAGAGGATATCGAATAAATATGCTTTTATCGAATATCCGGATTAGTTTTAACTTATCGCATGTGTTGAATTTCATGCATAGAATTAGTTGTGGATAATTTGTAAAATACGTCGATTGTTTTCCCCTCCTACTGGTATTCAGTAGACAAAGGTAATAATAGTGAATTATAAAATTGTAATATTGCAAAGATTATAAATATGCTTTTATCGGATATCGGGATTATTTAAACTTATCACATGTGTTGAGTTCCATGCACAGAATTTGTTTTGGGTAAATGTGCAAGTTTAAATAATCCCGATATCCGATAAAAGCATATTTATAATCTTTGCAATATTAAAATTTTATAATTCACTATTATTACCTTTGTCTACTGAATACCAGTAGGAGGGGAAAACAATCGACGTATTTTACAAATTATCCACAACTAATTCTATGCATGGAATTCAACACATGCGATAAGTTAAAACTAATCCGGATATTCGATAAAAGCATTTTATTCGATATCCTCTTTGTAAAAAAAAGATCCCATCACGATGATTGTTTTGTTCCACCTTACTCGTATTAATAGACAAAGGTAATAGTAGTAAATTAAAAAAATGCAATATTGTAAAGATTAAGAGAATAAGCAAATATGACTACCATAATTACCATCACAAGAAGCAATATACCCCCCCCCCCCAAAAAAAAAAAAAAAAAAAAAAAAAACCACAGACAGCCAATAATGAACGCATTACTCAACTAAAGTTCTATCTAGCCCTTTGTGCAATTTAGACGTGTTTACGAATTTACGTTACCCAATTTCCTCATTATTCGTTTGAGAAAAGTTTGTGATTTTTGTCAATATTTTGATGTTGCATTAATTGCAGAATGATTTAGTGTGTGCATCTGACTGGTGGCAATATCTTCGTGCATAATTATCTAACAGTCACTGCATGGGACATGTATCTTACATCAATGACGATACTCAATGGCTTCATACATTGCATGTGGGGCGTTTTAATGCAAAATGAGAAGTCATTGTATAATAGGTATGAGAAAGCACTTCCGATGTATGTAACAGTGTCAGTGGGTGTATAAGGTTTACAAAGGCAGGTTCTTCCAGAGAGCAATCCTAGAGTGAACAACGCAGTGTCGCAGTTTCCACAGACAAGTAGTTTTAAAGCATCTTTACAAGTACACCTTGATAGATTTGTTGTCATTTCAGTCATAGTCATTCAGAGGTCCAGAGGGGGTTCCAATGACTGCAGTAACATACTGCATATCAGCCACAGACGGGAGTCCGATCATGAAGAATTCTGCAGGAGCTGTCGTCAGAACCCACACTGACCCCGTCGTCGTTCTCCTAACCGTCCTGGGTTGTCGCACTGGAGACCGATGGAGCACGGGCAATAGTATCCCTCTCGAACACCAAACCAAGGGAACGATTGGCTACGGAGATTGCACTGATCGAAAAGACCACCCAATGGCTTGCACACCCGATGATTGCCGATTCGCGACCGAACGCAACACGTGGGCCGATCAAGTTCTAAACAATCCAGATCCGTCGTACAGGTCTGTAGAGACAGAAACAAAAAAATTAGGTTAGCAGGTGGAAAGTGATTTCTACACTGTAGCTTGAAAAACATAATGATCTTCAGCAAACTTAAAGAAAATTACCCTTTTTGTGGTTAAACCACCTCCTATATTCAATGAATAAATTTGGTACATGATTTATGAATATAAATTGAATTTCTTTTGAATGGTTTCACGAAGATGATACATTTAAAAGACTTGTGTTACTTTCAATATCTTGAATGTTTTACTATGGATCCCCGGAGCAGGCTAAACACATTTTTGCATGTATCTGAACTATTAAACTTAAAGGTACTATGTCCCATTTGCAGGCCAACAAAATGAAAATGATAAATTCCAACGGCATTTGAAAGATAATACTAATTTAGAACTTTGCTAAAAAAAAAGGGGGGGGGGCCTGAAAATGTTTTTAAATAGAAAAATAACGACTATCAGTTGTCGAATCGACTTAAGAGCTATAGAGCCAGTTAGTAATGGTCTGATTTTCAGACCATTATACCGAATGGTCGTACGTTTTATTCTGCGCAAAGATTCAATCAATTTAATTTTGGCCATTACAAGTATCGGGTAATTGTACCCTTTACAGCTCATTTTATGTATGTTATTACCAAAGAAGAAAAAAGCGGGTCAGTCACTCAATAGTGTCTGACAGTGAAGTCTAGCAAGTAAACGGGTTTCCTCGCATAATTTGAATATTAGGACACTGCTAACGTTTACATTTAACAGATAGGACATACATGACATATTCATAATTTCTGCAAAGTTCTACAGAATTTGATGTTGGCTGCAAAAGGGACACAGTATTTTAAAACATACAGTATTTCAATATATTCATACTAATCATATTTCCTCACCTTTTCTTATATAACAAACTAGAGTATCACATACAACGATGTCAAACTTTCGAAAAATCAAGGTAAGGAAATTCGAAGCCCTCACCATCTCCTTTTCAATATGCGAGCATGACATTGAGGTATTACGTAATCCGAACATATCTATGGGATGTACAATAAGGTATTGAAATTATCCTTGAGTTGTTTTTCGAAAGTCGTTGCGATCGTTTTGGCATATCTATCTATCAGCACCGCAGCCGTGTCTTTGAACTCATCTTAGATACTTTTATCACGACTTCTGGGGGGTGTTCCACAAAACTTGTCATCAGTGACAAATTACAGTTTTCGTTATAAGCTACTGAAATCCTTGATTCTGATTGGTTATCAGTGGATTTGTCAGTGATTTTTGACAGTTTTCAAAGAAAAAAGGCTTCGTGAAACGGGTCCCTAAATTAAATAATGGAATGTGATTTACTACACATCTGATGACCTGGCATTTGCTCAGGTGACTTTTTAAGCCGGGCTTTACATCTTGAAAAAGTATAGGGTAAAGGTTGCAATGGATATTCAAGATTTAGGGTTAGTTTTAGATGTAGTTTTTGGTCGGGGGGGGGGGGGGAGGAGTTGGAAATTTGATTTACATGACCGCGTGAGCAATAGTCGCTGGAGCTGGGTTTCACAGCACCTTACATCTATACGTCATTGATTTTCGACGCACTAGTTGACTGAATGCATAATTTAAGAGAGCAATCAAAACATTACTTTAGAAAAAATCCTATTTGCCTTCCGTCACGGGAATGGGAAATTAAAGAAATTGGTGTGTGGGAAATTGGTTTTTCTAAGGGTTAATGACATACCCTCTTGACGGAAAGATTTATTGGTAACAGGTAATAACTGAATATTGGCTATGAATGGGGAAATATTTGCCGCTTCATCTTAATGCAGTATAATCCAACAGGATGAAATGGGTTTAATATTAAATCTTTGCCGACAGTCACAGCTTACAGAGAAAAGTTGAGTACGGTAAAACCATTAATAATTATGTTCTGGATTGTTTTTCTCATTATTATTTATGAAGCTGAATTTAGATAACCCTGTAATTGATTTGGTATACCATAACTCAGAGGGGATTTTAAAGGGATAGCTGAGTTTTGTTGCAGAGGGCGCTAAACAAGTTTGTGTGTGTGTGAGATATTGAAAAACTGAGTGTCAAATTTGAAAGAATATACAATTTAAATGACAAAATCATCATTGTTTGATCAAAATCGGTTCAGAGACGGCTGGTATATCCATAAATATAACCATTTCTAATATAGGCTATGTGGGGCCCCATAAATATTCGGTAATTTTGAAAAACGAGACAGCGCCTTATATGTTTTACCCCAGCCAATTCCAATATTGGCTTTTTCGTGTTGGTTATAATACGCACAACCTGCTGGCCCGTGTATTGTTATTATTAATTCATTAATTAACGGTCACCGTATTTTTTTTTAATGATGCTGAATTAGTATGATAGTATTTGATTTAAATTTCACACATGTTGGGGCCTAAAATTACCTTCATAGCAATTTTAGGTTCTAAAAGGGCACTAGAAATATCATGAATAAGAATGAGAGCAATAACCATGCACTTTGAAGGCATTTGCGGTCTGAAACAAAAACTCAACTATCCCTTTAAGCTCCCGAAAAAAGCTTGACGCTCATGACAAGGAAAATGACCTTTTCCTAAAGTCACATAACCGAAGCTTGGGTATCAAATAATACTCATGTTCTTTACTCTTCATTTCGTAATGATTTCATTGCAATTCTTAAAATAGCAACCCAGTCGTCACACTTTGAAGGCTGGAGATTAGTCGAAGTGGTAGCAGTAGCAGGAGCAAGGTGTAAGCGATGGAGTCTTAACACCAGGATATTGATTCGTACACCTGCTCTCGGTCTACCAAATCACAATTCAATATTTCACGGCATATAACACTCATCAATCGTTGGCAAGCCAAGCAGGTGTGCAATCATGTACAATCCTCACATGGATTTTAGTGATGAATTATACATGCAACCATACTCCTAGCGCATGATTTTGACGGTGATTATACCTAATCATATATACTTACAGGAAACGAGCAATATCAATAATTGACATGTTTGTATATTTTCAATGAAAATAACCTTTATTTGCAGACTATTTTTGGTCGCAAATGTCAGTCCCACTTGTCGGGATAAGGTCAAGGTAAAATCGATTTGGTTTCAACCGAATATCAACGGCAAATTGCAGAATACAGTCATATCTTCAATTAAAAAAAATGAAATAGATACAGGCAGTTGTGTCCTGAAATTTTTGCGGGTTCCATGTTGTAAATGGCGGGAACTTGGGACGTGGTATCAATTAGTAAGCCGAGTATACTCTACATGATTCGAATGTTTCGAATAAAAACGAGACATTGAATTCGTCATGGCGACGAATTAGGTGATCTGCCGCTTTGATCGAGACATGACACATGTAGAAACTCAATGGGAGATTTGGTCTTTAAAAAAAATGTTCACCCTCCACTTATATAACACGCCTATTTACAAGCTCATTTAGTAATCAAAGATGAAGGAACAGTAGAAATGATTGTGACGAATATTGTTTGGTATAACACTGTTAACCATTAAATTCATAAGGACCTTAAGATTTGCACGACGAGAACGTGGACTGCCACGTGTGACATCCTTTTAAGGCAATGTGACGTCCTGGCAGTGTCCGGTAGTGGATGTCACACGTAGCAGTTCACGTTCTCGTCGTACAAATCTAAAAGTCCCTAATGACAGGAGAAGGTGAACAAACAACAAAATAACACGTCTTTCATAGAGTTAAAGTTCTGTTTTTCTACTATAAGAATATGTCGGATCGTGCAGAGCAGCAAGAAAAGCGATGTACAAACCCGTACAAGTAGAAACCATAATGGCATCTTTTGCAGTCTTCATCTGAAATCGGAATTTTTGACCACGTTCCCGTCTTCTGATAAAAAAATGTACAAGTAGAAGGTCTGAAACATGTAGACCATCCATGATGATAATATAACACAAACTCAATTGGGGATATCCACGTACAAGTAGAAACCATTGCGGCAGATTTTGCAGTATTTATCTTAAATCGGAAAGTTGACCACGTTCCCGTCTCCTGAACAAAAATTGAACTGTAGAGTAAATTTTCAGCTACAACATAATAAAATGTGGGAGATATCAGAGTAAAGATAGACGAGATATATTACCTAATCGAATCAAATTCAATTGTTTTCCTTTATGTGACACTGTGTTAACGTCAAAGCATTATAACAGCAAATATGAAATTGCATTTCCAATTCATACCCTATCAGAACATGAAAACAAAATTGGGAGTAACCAGCCATTCTAAAGAGTTAAGAGTTTTAAGGATTAAAAAAGGTATATTTTTGTCACTTTAGGAGAATTTTGCATTTTGAGGGTAAATTAACGTCTATGGGCTAAATTAAGGTCAACGAAGGCTAATAGTGATTTAAAATTGCTAAGAACCGTATCAGCAACACAATACAAGTGAACGAATTGAAATAAATACATTTAGTATGGACGGCACGTACAAAAACGCGCGCGCCGAAATTTTGAAAGGTTGAAAAAGGTCTGAAATGTGTAGTAAATTGGTCCAAATTGGTCAGTATTTTGACCAATTTTAAATTGCGAGGAGCGCACGGACATGATTGTAACCGAAAGTTTGCCGATGACGTTAAGTTTATGCATAGCAAATATAATTCAGAAATGACAATGTATGACAGAAATATGGTGAATATTAAGTTTAAAAAACTCATAGAGAAGAAGTAGTATTTAAAAAATATTAAGTAATGTTCAAAGAACGCGTGACGTCTTTGACGTACATACAGCATGAGTTTCACAAGTTGATTAGTCTTTCTTCTTCTTATCGAGTCACTACATAAGTCTTTAAATGTATACAATAACAATGTCATTGAGATCAAATTGATTACGCAACAGCAGAATGTTTATAATGACAATTTTCAAAAGGCTATTAATTTTAGTATTCTTCAAGAGGAAAGCGATTGTGTGCGGCATTTTTCTAAAATATAAATAATCAACACAAAGGGTGCAAGCTAACGTTCACTCCAACACGTGACTGAGATTTTACCGAACCAGGGTGATTCATTAAAAAATGACAAATATTCCCGATGACGTATCCAACTTGGAGGCGTACCCAACTTAGTAAACATGCCCCAGTGGCTTTTGAAGGAGACGGAAAATGTAAAGAAGAGAAAGAGATAGGAGAGGAGGGAAAAAAGAAAAATATGGTACTTAAGGATTACACGATCATAAAAGCCTTTCGAGAAATATAAAGGGCAATTTCGATACTCATATCATACTCAAATCATATTGAGATCACGTAATATGTTACTGTCATGTTCCCACTTTTCAATAGATGACATACTAGAGTATCGACATTGCCTTTAATTAAGCATTTGCGATTGGACATGCAATTATAGGCCGGAATACATGGAATATTTTAAAACCATGGTCTATAGACCATGGCTTCAACCTGGCGTTGTAGACTGAAATACGAGTATAAGCATATTAGCGTATATTGCCCCTACAATGCGAGGGACATGTATGCATGTTTATAGGTTTAAAAAGGGTAAATAACTCTTCTTCATGACTTTGGAAATGTTTGGCCATGGGTTGAAGGCACATGCAGTAGCGTCCAGCACAGAGGGGCAGATTGCAGTATCAATTGCTCCTGGATTTTGTTTTCTCGGCATGATTGTAGGGCTAAGATTGCAAATGAGTTTTAGTTTAGGGTTAGTATTAGGGTTAGGGTTATAGGTATAGTGCTGGGTCCAGGGTTGAAGCTAGGAAGTCGGTTAGTGTAGGAACTAACCGCGGAGTTAGTGTCGTACAACTGCAGATTGCCTTTTTATCTAACCTGAAGAGCTGACGTATGTTTGTAAAATGATCTTGAACGAACATAGAAAATACTGTTCTCCAAACTATAGTAGCGCAACTCCCTCGGTACCACAGATCACCGTTCAACGTACCAGTTTGGTGTTAGTAGGGACTTTTAGATTGAGTGGACGAGAACACGACGAACGCCGACTGATCATGCGTGTCAACGTACTTAACTGCCCATGTTGACTACGATTAGAAATCTTTTAGATTGCACTCGACGATATACATGCATGCAGGAAGTAACACTATGAATATCACGGACAAAGAAAGAGGACAAAATATACAGTTCCTCATTCTACCCTCAACAAAAGAACATCCCTTCACTGCTATTATGTAATAATGTGTATAACAGGTGAATACACATTTTTACATAATAGCAGGGAAAGGATGTTCCTTTGTCTACCCGAGGAACTGTATATTTTTTTTGCGCACGCGGCATACTAGTACCTTGAGCATGTAAAGGCGCTATATAAATGTACTAGATTTAGGAAAATCAAGGTTGACGCATTCTCGATCGCCGACTGAGACGACGTAACGCATGCGCAGTGCCTTAAAATGACGTCACACGTTGCAGTCAAAGCTGTTGACGTGCAAATCTAAAAGTCCCTATTATGAATCCTAGAGGTCAGGAATGAATTTATTTTAGATGCCACTTTGAAGTAACAACCGAGAGAGTTCCTATTCAAACTAATCAGGAAATCACACTTTGGTGTTGATTTTGATTAGCCATCGTACATTATTAACAACTTTTGTTCATCAGCTGGTCAGTGTAAAATAACTACCTCGAGTATGCGAGGCAGTCTTTTTAGTTTAGAGTTTACAGATCGGGGTTCTAGTAAGAGTGCTGAATTTCAAACTGAGGCGCTGTTGTGAATTTTCAGAAGAGATTACTGTATTTTAATGAAAATGAAAGAAAATGAGAGCCAATCGTAGCCCTATGCTACAGTATAAGTATGAAGCATTAAATGCTATTAAAAAAAAATGAAAGCATGCTACTTGCATTCCATAATTTGTTTTAAAACATCATACTCGTCATCATGCCATTTAACCAATTAAGAAATAGAAAACATTTTGTTGGAAAATTTTATGAATTCGTATACAAGCTTTTCACACCTCTAATGGCTCTTAAAATAATTGTAACATCTCTGTGCTCTTAATTCGATACGCACCATATAGACCGAAAGTCTTTGAAATATCTCAATTTTATTATTAATGCTGATCATTGCCAAAGGCCGAAATGGTAAATGTAAATCTGAACGCAGCTGTAATACTTCCCTTTCACACTAAATCATAAGTATACATGTATGTATGATAATTAATAAAAATGCATTGTTATCGAAGAAAGTCACATTAAATGACACGAATCTGATTTCGTTTCCGTCTGTTTGTCCAGTTAACTGCCAGTAAAGTCTTGTTTATCAAATCCATTGATATATCTATGTGCAGAATTTGACTTAAAATAGAATGAAAACGTTATGAAGAATAACGAAAATGTCAATCGGCTTGGGTGACGTTTTATTTTAATTCCAATGAAATACAAATTCGATTTGTGGTGATCCATATCTGTTTGAAGTTCATGTGTCAAGTGGTTCTTGAGTTTAGAAAAAAAAAAGAAAAAAAAAGTGTGTAGAATTTTACGATTTTCATGAGACTTGAAAAATCCTCCATTATCTATGCATTTGACCTCCTTCCCCTTATCTATTAGTTCATCTCCCTATGGTGGTGCCTTCAACACTAGGAGTGAATTTTGAGATTCGAGTCTTAAACGGTTCCTTAAAAACCGCGATAACCAGGTGGGGGACAGACGGATGGACATACAGACAACTCCAAAATCGTGACGATCACCGTGACGAACATTATGTACATAAATATAGGGAAACATATAGTTTCATTCCTTTATCGTGGATGATTATTGTATTAATTCATAATGTTAAGGGTCACTTAATGGGGAACATTATGGCTGAGGAACAACGAAACTAGATATCCAAATCACAACAGTCATAATTATATTAAATTAATTCTGATTGAAATAAGCAATACTAAATTCAAGATCCAAAGCATGACAAACTACGTCATTTCCGATAGAGGCTACACCTACATTAATTACTTACATTAATCGGAAATACAGACATCCCTTGAAAAAAGGAAAACCCAAGTTTATCATTATCAATTGAAAGATAAGAATATGAGCTTTTTAAAATTATGTGTATGTACAAAGTGAAGCATCCCAAACCATTTCATTTTCTTATACAATTTGTGTAATTAGAATCAAAAGTTTGAATTTGAAAAATGAAAGATCTAAATTTGACCCCTTGATTCAATAACAGGCCTTGTCTTATTTTTCTTGTGTTTTACATAACTCCATAATGAACTAAATGAAACAGCCATTCGCTTATTTTGGATAATTGGATTTCGTACGCGGCCACTTCAGAGACAAATGAAAGGAAAACACCAAGATTTCCAATGATGTATACATCGACACAAAACGTAATTTGGTTTTATTGAGTGATTTATCATTTAACTTCAGTTTCCCTTTTTTTAAAGGACACCATTTATAAGCTACACCACGAAAGGAATTATTATTCTTGTATTCTGAATGACGTTCGTCCTTCCCCCAATTGTCCAATCTCTGAGTAAGGCAATAATCACCGATGATTGTAGATAATGCTATGCATATATTAAGTGAGATGATTTTTTATCTTCTAGCTAGATAAGGATTTAATTGCTGCTTTCTTGATTTAGTGTATCTAATTTTTGAATTTATTTCAATTTATTATTCTTGTAATGCCCACTCAACGATTTTTTTTTAATCACCTTTTTATAACTTCTTTTTCTAAATTACCTTTGTGAAAATTATCATATACGCACAGGCTCTTAGTACTAGGTAGAATTACCATAAATCAAGATATAATAGATGCATTTGGTATGTCATCGTAGTATCAGCAATTACCAATGATTTGAATTTGACAGAGAAAAATAGTCAATATATATAAATATAAAAGAACCTCTACTTTCGTAAACCAATTTGAATTAGTTCTCAAATTAGAGGCAAATTGGGCTGCAACCTTTTTTGGAATGCAGGAGAGCTGTAGTGAGAGGATTTATATTCATACCTCATTAAGTTAATACCACCTGGATATTTGATTGGGTGTATTAAAGTATAAAATATTATATCCTTCTACAATCGAAGTGGGAGGCATTTGTTCGTATTCAAGTCGCAGGCAAACGCTGTGTGCCTTGATCCGTGGTAAGCAGAACAAGGATCAATCTATTAAGAAAAAAGAAATTGCTTTTATGTGCATTGAAAAGGGATACGATAATCAAAACATATCGGTAATCATTAAATAATAAGAGAAAATAAGAAGTACATTTACATAAAAGAATTACGTTTAGAACTAATATGTTATAACTTTTTTTTATTGCGAAGGACATTAAGGTAACAAACCTTTTTCATTGTCATTAGGTATTATTGCTGATGCATGTATCCATGTATCCACAAGTTTACATATTGGGTAGTTCGAACGTGCATTACGCGACCAATCTTGAACATCGTTATTCAAGAACCCCATAGCCGCTGGTCATGGAAAAGAACTCGAAATGTATTTTCAAGGTCAAGGCCATTAAAAAACCTCTAGAAGGGGCATGAGTGGGTCGTCATCCGATCTAACAAAATAAATCATACCAAGAGCCGAACACACAAACAAGGAGGGGTAAGGAATTGAAAATCTACTTTATTCATCATATAATCTTGTACAGCAATCCATCTTTGTGCATGCTGTATTTTTCATTTTGTGACTGAAACACCAATTGAAAGCCACTTCACATGTACATTATGTTTGATTTTGGATATTCGAGTCATGACAAATTGAAAGATATATTTGATTTGTGAATCGCACTGACCTCAATAATAAATCCAGGTGCTCATGGTACTTGAAATATCCCCCCCACAAAAAAACGAAGAAAGTGAAATAATTAATTGGAGGAGGCGTGTGTAATTTTAGGACGAACGGAAGATTTGTATTTCGAAACTACAATACTAACTTCCAATTTAAAGAATGATATTATTTCCAAATAAAAATGCTTTTATTTTGTCAAAACATCTAACGCAATTGTGGGTGCTGGTGAATAAACTGAGCGCTATTACATTAAGTACAGGAAGTTTAATCGAACTTATTTAGAGGCTTGCTATAAAGAATTGATAAACTCATTAAAATCTGAGCATGGATGCTTTGGTAAAGAGATTAGCATCTGTTTTTTTCATATGATACCCTTCTCGTATCTCTAGTACCAAGGGCCAAAAGAAGCAACAGCAATTACTATATCGGGTACAAATCTCATAGGTATGGGGAAGATGTCAAATGTGTAGTTTTAATATAAAGATGGACTCTGCTGAACTGATCTATAAACATATTTTGCTTCTCTTCAAAATGTTAATGGGTGGGAGTTAGCTTTGAAAATAAGTTTGACTTACACGCCAGCACGAAATATCACTCTACCTTTCCCAGAATCAATCAATGATAGACCTACCTTTAAAAAGCCACCGCGATTGAACTATCATTCTCTTCATAAGAATTATGCAATTTGTTTGACGTCAGAGAATCTTATATAATCATAGAAGCTTTGGGTGTTTGTTTATGTGACAACTTTATTATATGTTTATTTTATTGAGTTACTATTTACTGGGTCGCATTAAAAAACGGGGAAAGAATTTCTGGACTTGTGAAAGGTAAACGGAGAGAATACAAATTCAATTTTCAATGGCTTAAAATATCATAGTTTGAATGACTGTATTGGTGTGTTCAATAGATGAGATAAAGAGAGAGAGAGGGGGGGGGGGTAGAGGGAAAGAGTGAGATAGAGATGGAGCGAAAGAAAGACAGAATGAGAGAAGGAAAGAGAGAAAGATAGAGAGAGAGAGAAGGGGGAGAGAATAAGAGACATGCAGGTAATTCAATTGTAGATCGATAAATAGTTTAGATTCGAGTCTGGTTTCCATCTATTATGTAATTAGAATTTTTTTAAATAAAAAAACAAAACATATTCAAGAAAGTTTCGAATTTGAAACGCTGGAAAACAAATTGACCCTTGATTTAATAACAAGTCTTGTCTTGTTTTCCCGGCGTCTTCCTACAAATAAAATACACTTAACACATCATCATCCACGACGACGAATATATCGACATGGATCGATTCGTTGGGGATAAAATAGGTGTCCTCTCTCTTGCATCTGTATTCTTTTTCACTACGGCAAACAAATATTTGAGAAACTAGATGTTCAGACTCTACCCTACAACAAACAACCATCGTCCTGCATACAGTGGTTTGTCCAAAACAAGCTCTAGAATACGGAATTGAGCATTTTTATTTTGAACGTTTCCATCAATTTGAATCAAGAACTCTGTGAGAAAATAATTTGGTTTTAATCCATCATGTCAGTAAGCCTATCGAGCCACTGCGTTATAGTTAATAGTTATAATGATAATAATGATGATGAAAATTTGCTTTTGGAAAGGTCCAAATAAAAGTCATAGCACCTTTATTTGCGATTTGGAGTACAACACTACAATAATTTTTCAAAGGATAATAGTAGATACATTTTGGACATATTCGTCTATCATAAAATTCATTAAGTTCTGACGTAGTATTATCCAACGCAACATTTCACATTGCTGAAATGAGCCTTTAACAAAAACGTGATGGTCAATATGATGTTCAGGCCTTTTAATATCAAAGTATCTCTAACTATTATACGCTCCCAACGGACGTCAAATTGAGATTTTGGTGTGAATTATACACACACAAAGGAAAACCTTAAGCAAACGAGAATAGAGGATTTGTTACTGACAGCTCGACAACATAAAAAGCGACGCTTCGGGCTAAATCTCATTTTCTACTCCGAATTTGAGCGGGAAATGCACTTTTGAGCCCCGTAGGGCACGATGTTGACAAGTGAGTTATTATTGCATCTTCTCTGTAGCTATACTTGCAAATTTAAACGTATGAACATTGCTGAGCAAGACATTTTTGATAAGATATTCGAGGAACAGTAGCATATCTTTTACGATATCCGATCCGTGAATCTATTCACTACGAAACTACAGCAAGTACCAATTGCATGTTCATCTCCAAAGGCTAGTATAACCGTGACAATTGACAATTCCGTAGTAAAAGTAAGAAAATTGTTTCCGTGGGCGAAACTATTAAATTACTTGAAGTTTCCACTGATATTAATATGAACTTCATAAGGTTGTACGATACACCTGTTTTTTAATAATTGTTTAAATCTATTAACGGATTATTGAACTTTAACGGATCTACTATTCAGCTTTTCAGATATACTTTGTTTCTTCTTGAATGGGAAAATAAACTGGGGAAAAAGTCCCAAGGTAATTTACTCAATAAAACCGAGTCAATTCAAAGGTTTTTAATAATCATGGAATCGCCAAAATATTTGTTGGTAACAAAAAAATCGTCCTGGAAACATTGGCATTTTAAATTCCATACTATGTGTCTTTAAAGCATTTCAAGGTCCTACAAGAGACGGTATTAATATTTGCAATTAAAGTGGATATACTTGAACATTATCATATTATAAAGCCTGAGGGCGCGCTTGTTATGATCTCCCGGTATAAGAACTTAAGAACTCCCCGTAGGCTGTCGTAATTTATTCATTGAACTAAAATGATAATATGAAAGGAAGTTAATATCTCAGTAGCTGAGGTTTGAAATTTACGAAAATCCGCTATCTTTGTTTATTTTCTTCAGTTCTGATCCAATTGGATTAGGTATGCAAAGTAAAGTGATATTTGATTTTAATAGCGAAAAATATAAATCCATTGCACTTAACTATAAGCTAACATCTTACATCCAAGGTTACAGAAAGGGTACTCACATTGGCAAGACATTTTCCACTCTTCGTCTACGTGTAAATGGGTATCCGGCAAGTGCTAGGGTAATAATTACTACACATGCATATATGCTGCTGAGGATTCTGTGGCTTAAACAAATAGTCTTATGGTATTATCTTTAATTGCTAAAAAATCACTGATTATAAAGTTTGGTACGTTTGATAAGCTACTCCGTATCTTTGAATAAATTGATATTGGCTTTAAAAATTCACAACTTCCCGCCGCCTTCTTTACTATTGTCTTGTTTCTTGTTTTTCACCTTTCGCTAGGTGTGTTAGAAACTTTGCAAAGGCATAATGCAATATTGCCCTACGAGAAAGGATGTTCAATAATTAATGTCAAAGTTGTTGGCCTCGTTGGATCTAGCATGTTGTAAGTGTAAATTTGCCATTTTGAAAGTATCCCTCTGCCTTTTTTACTTTGATTTTGATTTTGATTTGATTTTGACATTATTTTGACTTTTTACACTGCTCGCTCTCATCATCTCTGAATAAACGTGGATGATATTCTTCCTCAATTTTTAATTGGCATTATAAGCATAACGTATTATCTCATTTCAGATAATACATTCCATGATTTTGAGAACTCTTCATCAATATACACCTGAGCAAACAAAAATAGCACCCTCTTCCACAAAAAAAAAATCAATTATAAGATGTGTGACGTGATTTCTCCCTAGGACGTCAAAACTTCCACTGTAAAAAATTGTTGTGAACAGTTCCGGAATCCGAATCTAACTTTGATTGACTGAATTCGAACTTCCGTCACGTGCTCGAGCACAAAAAATGAAATTCCAGGCTTTATATTTTCCATCTATGGATATACGATCTCAGATTATATCACTGTCCGCGAAATGTCTCGCATGCAGGATGTTAGTCGATTGTTCTTCTATTCCACATCCTTTTGTGGTCGCTGTATCGTCGGCAGACATGTCCCCAGGATATCATATATCATTTCTTTTTTTGGTGGGGAGTGATCTTTACTATGTTATAAAGACTTTAGACGATAACGAAATATCAATATCGATAATTTTTGCTTCCTTCCCGCTCATGTTTGACTTTGAAAATGTATACAACTTTAGAGTTATTTGGGGTAAAATGATCTAGGCCTATGCCATCAAAGGGCTCCATGATTTTTTAATCTATTTTCCATGACAATGTAAAAATCTTAAAACAACGATAGCGAAAAGTTTCATAAATCACACATCCTAAAGCTCACGAACCGTGAATCAGCGAAGCTGCAATGATAAAACTCTCATGTATTCAAAGACTTTCTACCAACCGGACGCTCACTCACTGGGTAAAGGGTAGCAAATGCAGATTAATGTCTTGTCAAGGGAGATTAGTATCTGGACTGGGATTCGAATCCTGACAACGAATATCCACATTCAGGTGGCATAATGACCCCTGTACCGCGACATGTAGGCCGCATCAAAAACATCATTTTTTCAAATAAGTATTTCACTTACCGTTTACTTTACGCGGTTACCTTGTTCATGTTTACTTTAAAGTCGGTTGCGGCGCACCACCACAAATTTTGGAAGTACCTTTACAAAATGCAGACGTGTTGAGAGCCACCACAGATCATGAGAAATTTTAGACTGTACATTGGTTTTTCTCTAGGGATCGTTTTACTTAAGAAGAGGAGATACTCTGTCCTTCAAATTGTCACGTATTTATCCGGATTAAGTAACACCATTAGGAGGAGGAGAGACATTGGAGGGTGGTTTATGCATGAATTGTGGTGGGGAAAAAAAGATGCTTCGCGGTGAAGGAGGATAAAAGAGGGATAAAATGAAAAAAATAGAGATACAGGAATAGAACAAAAAATGGTTGTGGACATCTGTGAAAAGGCGGTAACAAAGGACGGATTTTACGTGAGGGTGTGTTTAAGATTTTTATTTTATTTTTTAGAAACCTTGAAAGAAAGGGAGAAACAGATAACAAGAGAGATAGAGGGAGGGAGAGAGAGAGAGAGAGAGAGAGAGAGAGAGAGAGAGAGACGGGGGAGTGACAAATAAAGAGAGCAAGTTACAATATCGTTCTTGATGAATGAATGGGATGATGGAGAGATGAGGCAGGAGAGGGAAAGGAAAAATCAAACAAGAAAGTAGGAAAGAATAATCGATTGAGGATTTGAAACATTATTAGGTGTATGAGTAGTGAGATGGACAGACAGAATACATATCATACATACACACACAAACCCAGGGAGAGAGAGAGAGAGAGAGAGAGAGAGAGAGAGAGAGAGAGAGAGATGAAAGGTGGATGAAAGGTGGAAGTAAAGACACTCAAACATTGACCTAAGGCAATTTCAGTAGTCTCGTGCGTCATCTAATGAAAATTTAATGTGCCAATCAATGTACAATTATACATATCACATAACTTGTACGTATCGACGTTCCTGTTGACCTGTTGATGTCTCGAACAAAAGTGTTTATTCTAAAAACGGCCAGAGTACTTTCTCTGCTACAAAATGTAGGATGTAATGAGGGAATGGGAGGACTGGTCAATACCAAAACTCTCTTTTAATGAATAAGAGTATATTGGAAAGTCCACTACAGGATTTTATGATGAGTAAGAGGGAGAATACCAAGAAACAGAAAGCATGATGATGGAGACAACTATAGATGATGCAATTCAACAGGCTATTACAAAAGAACCTGATATGCAATACAGTGGGATATATGACTCGTATAGGGCAATCTAAACTTTGTAAAATTCCATGTGTATTAAAGCAGAAAAATAAGAGGAAAAGAATAGTGAAAGTGTAAAATCAATCGGACCGATAATAAGAAAGTTATGAGTGTTTGTCGTGAACAGAATATATATATATATATATATATATATATATATCATAAATGTATGGTTTTTTTCTCGGCGTCCACTCCCTTGCGGCACGTCTCAAAACATATCGTGGGTAGCATGAATCACTAAACGTTATCTAAAAAGAAAAGGCCTCATGAGTCAAACCTCTTGAACATTTACATTTTAACCATTTTCTGTTTTGGAACAAATAGGAAAGTTATCCGTTGCTTCATTACAGTGACACTGCTGATTTAGCTAATTTAAAGTGCCAATACGTTTGATAATTACAAATTTTAAACATTCCGAACATTTTACTTTTTTTTTGGCCGATTTCGTTCAAACTTTCATAAAACTGCTTCTCTGATTTGTCCGCTTTCTTTAAGAGCAGTTAAAAGGTTGGATTTCCCTTTATAGAAAGAAATATTACAGAAATGAATGTACATGTATTTTAAAAGGTATGAAATCATCGGCAGTCAAACCAAATTATTACATCCAAGAGGAAAATGCAGAAATATATTTATAGAAGGTCGGATGACGGAATCATACAACAAAATGATGTAGAAAGAGGTATTATACAGAATGACGAATGAACTGCCGAACAATGAATCTGGACAAGGAAAATTGGTACAATTAATCAGAAAAGGGATACAGGAGTTTCCGAACTGGAAAATCCGCCCAACAGCCACAGGTTACTGTTCCTTCAACCTACTTCTATTCATTTTAAAGTCTACCTTCATATCGACACATCGAAGTGCTCCATTACCTATACATGTATTGGGATATTCGAATGAATCAATCCGTTGAACTCGGGCAAAACATTAACATTTTAAGAGCTGCATATAAGAATTTGCCATCAAAATTGATAAATGTAAAACATTTTCATCAACCTTCCCCCCGTGTTCTATGTAATTTAAACTCGTAAAAAACGAGACTATTGAAAAGGGCGAGAGAAAGAGAAAGAGAGAGAGAAAGAGAAAGAGAGAAAGAAAGAGAGAAAGAGAAAAGAGAAAGAGAGAGAGAGAGAGAGAGAGGAAAGGGGGGGGGGGGTCATAATCTCCCATTAGACGGTCAGACGTTATTTCTTTGTATGAATCGTACGTAACCTTGCTATATTTTCGAGAGATACCCGACACCTGACTGGGACCGGGGCAAAAAAAGAGAAATAACCTCAAAAAAGAATAATTTCGTTCAAAAGTACGTTCTTATTCAGAACGCTGAAATTCCATTAACAAAATATGAAGCCATGGATTAGTAACTGAATGAGAATTTATTGTGACAGCTAATTAGAGGTATTGCATACAAGATGCTCCTTTGTCATTGCTATTATCTGAGACTATTATGGTGCGTATTAAGGCCGACGCTTGGACTCTGCTCAGGCACAATCTCTAGGTTCAGACACATTTCAATGATGCTATGATTTAGCCTAAGACAATAGTTTCTAATCCAGGCACGCCTTTATCACGGTTAATTTTGTTTTGTAATATTCTTTATTGTATTCACTCAATAAATAATATTAATTCATACAAATTGTAATATATAACATATTGAAACCAATTACAGAGTACAAAATACAGTTAATGTTGTAATCTGAAAAATCGATATCACTCCCCGTAAGCTACTAAAGAGTTAAAGCCGACGCTTAGTCTCTGATTAGATGCATTCTGTACGTACAGGCACAGCAAATTTGGCCTAGCGCAAGGATATTCATTCGAGGCGTTTGTTATAGTTGTTATCTAAGAACGAAAGCACAATTCTACTAAAAGGTTATAGCTGACGCTTTGTCTCTGCTTAGACGCAGTCTATAATGTACAGACGAAATCACTGACGCAGGGTTGTATTATTAGGCCACAGTAAAGAGCGAACAACACAAGTCGTCGACTGGTGCACGCAGATTAATTTACTTTGCTACGACGCCAATGTCCCGAAACATGGCGCTAGGCCATCGCACCCTATGAGCCTACCCTGTACACTGATGCGCCGGAATGTCCTTGATTGGCGCAAAGGAAATGACACCTCATATACAGCAATCATGGCCATGAGTTGCTCTTATGAGTCTCTCGTTTCATAGCACAGAGGTATGATGCGGAACAGAGGTGTGATAGTTACAATAAATAACATATAAACCCTAAGACATAGAGGTTGGCTTGCCACTTAGTCCTGGTAGGAAATGACGGATTGAAACATACACCACTACTTTGATACCTTGATCTCACACCAGACGTACAGGGAGAGAGCCAACGCTAGATAGACAGAGAGAGAGAGAGAGATGCAGGAGATGCACGAAAGATATCAGAGAACTATGAATAAAAAGCATGCGACAGAGATAAATGGGGCATTGCCTTGCAGGCCTCCCCTCAGCAGGGAAGCGAAATGACCTTGATATTTCATCGAAATATGGAAACCCAAACCTTTTGTTGTTCTCTCCAGGTCAGTTAAATGGTGGTTCATAGCATTAACATTATTATAAAGACCATTCTTTATATTATTACCTTTTATTATTATTATACCATGATCTTATATTATCTTTTTAGGGGGAGGGTTAACAAAACATTAAATATATTTATATATTTGAGTTGACAAAACTTTGATACATTATTCTAAATATTCCAGCTGTCAGTTAATGTTATGTTTTTTAACTTTACAAAAATATATTTGAAATATGTAAAAGTGTTTCCACGTATATGTACAATCAAATTGATACGATGATAAAAGAATGGAATACATAGATACATGCGAGTTATTTGGGGGTATATATAGTGCTATCTTTACAGTCGAAAGCGATAATAGAGACCGATACACGTTTTATCAAAGGTCCTAATTAAATTAGAGATGGATAACGATGCCATCCAAAAATAGATTCTATACACCTGTGCCATCAAAGTGAAGGTCATTCGAAGGTTAATTTGATATATGGGCTAAAGAAGATTTAGAAGAAAGAAGATACTGAATGGACAGTAAAGAGCGGAGGATTGTATTATTAAATCACACTGGGGAGCATTTTGTGTAACAATTGAGGTATGAAGAGAGAGGAAAGAGAGATAGACAGAGAGAGAGAGAGAGAGAGAGGGGGGGGGGGAGAGAGAGGAGGAGAGAGAGGGGTGAAAGAGAGAAATGAAGAGAGAGGAAAGAGAGATAGACAGAGAGAGAGAGAGAGAGAGAGAGAGAGAGGGGGGGAGAGAGAGGGGGGGGGAGAGAGAGGAGAGAGAGAGAGGGGTGAAAGAGAGAAATGAAGAGAGACGGAGAGAGAGAGCGGTGGTAATCGGACCGAATGTCATGTAAGAACAAACATAGATAGAAGGAAGGGGAAAGGAATGAAGAGGAGGTAAACGAATACAAAGGGGAACAAATCAAACGAAATAGTGAAGGTAAACGATTTGAAACAATTTGTCATGAAATCAAGGAACGAATAAAAAAAGAAAAGGAATAGGTTGAATAATGAATTTGTCGAGACGGAGTGATATATAGAATAATAACATTGAAAGGGAAAGAGAGAAATGATTACATAATTATGACTAGATAAAATAAAGAAATATATACAGATATATACATATCATTTATTTAAATTTATATATATATAAATATATATAGGGATGGATGGGTAGATAAATAGCTAGAGAGGTGAATAAATCAATGAATATATATTAGAGTCAACGATAGTTGACCCGCCAATTGCCCTTTCCACTCGCAGTTGGAATACCCCCCCCCCCCTACCGATAAAATAAATTGATAACACTTACATAGTACATTAATTGGGTCTTAAACATGAGGGGCTGCACAGACAACCCCTGTCCCCCTCCCCGATTAGACTAGGATTCTCTCTCCTGTTTAGCGAATTTCTAGATATGCCATTTCGAGAGGTTAGCGGACGTGGTAGGATGCCTTTGTAAAAATCAAAGCAATTATTAGAGCAATACGCTCGTCAAAAAACGTATATAATTTCTTTTGAATTGCATTTGTGAATGCAAAAAATGGTCATCCACTGTCTCGCAATTCGTCAAAAAGACAACAATCGTCTGATTCTGAATATATCTATATTATTGCTCAGTCTACTAGGTCTATGACAATTTATTTCAACTTTCACTGCTCCCTGAGTTGATTCAGTTCCCCCCTGAGTTTAATTACGCCAATTAAAATATCAAATGTTTCTTTTATTTGATTGTTCTTCATGGTATGGTATCTTCGACTAACCTTGTTTATGAGTTTAACGTTTAAGGAAAAAAGGATTTTAGTGGTAATTCGTAAATAAGAGTGTAAAATGAGATGAATTCCAAGTGGGCAGGTAAATAATTTGTTTTCCGTTGAGACTCTGTGAAAGATGGCATTTTTTAAAAATTCTATAAAGGCAAAGAGCAGCTCATCTCATGTTATAATAGAGCATCGGGGGAACACTGTATTTTTTATTCGTGCAATGCATTTATTACACTTTTAAATTAAAACAACAACAACTTTGACATTCGATTGAGACCTACAATTATTTACTGCCAGTGAGAACAATGCTTGATGCTTTTCACACCAACAAAAAAGGAAGAAGTACAATACCGCAAATAATAGTTGATGCATAATTAATTTGTTCAAATTTTAGACTCACTCCTAATTTATATGTTCATGTTGTTATGGTGCAGGTTCTTTTTACCAAAAATAAATAGTTTCATGCAAGAAATCGGGTTTCTATTTGGTTGTATGATTTGTTCAGAGCTGAAACTCCTTCATTACATTTATTTTCATTTTACAAACTAATATCATCAAATCACAATCAGTATTTGTATTAAATATCCACGATGATTCCGTCTGAATGGTTCTTTCGACCTTGTGCGGTTTTGTTTTTGTTTCGAGTTGTTTTCCTTTGCACTCGCACTTCACACCAAAGCGAATGACAATGCTAAAACTCAACGTCAACAATAACGAACCAGTCAGCTGGAAATTGATTCAGTATATTTGTTTTCGAGGTACGTCTGTGTTGGCGAAAAATCTCTAATAAAAACAACGAACCCTTGGAGCTCCTTTTCACTAAATCATACAGTAATGGTTAATATATTGAAACAATTATATACTAAGTTCAATCTGAGGAGACCGACACCAGACCGACTCCATACCGACTCCAGACCGACACCAGACCGACACCAGACCAACACCAGGCTGAGCATGAAATTACGTTACCTTGAAAGGCCGAGAATCAGTCTGAATGTCGGTTTAGAATTAGTTTTTTTCAATGTGACCGAGGTAACAGCGTGGATGTGTATGAAATTATGCAACCAAGTTAAATACTTACCAGCATTTTGGGAAACCTTTTTTCGATTTGCGGCCGTACGTCCAAGAAACTTGGGTGGATGCCACGATGGTTTCTTTCACCAAAATCAACAGTCTCATCCTGTAGTGGTGTGCAGTTCGTGTCTACTATTAACCCACCCAGGCACAGAAAAAGTGCGAAAATTACACAAGCGATTCTCGTCGCTAAACAGTGGGGAAACATCGTCTGCTGTGGTGGAAACATGGTGATGGATAGCAAGCTAATATGGAGCTCTTACAAACAAAAAATGAAAGCAGACTTCCTCGAAGAAAGTGATGAAGACGAGGGAAAGAGGCTCAATATCGACAAGCACCTTTCATGGAATAAAATAGCGTGTGAAGTCCTCTTCAAGAGAAACGTATCTACTTCTTCACTTCAGTACCTTCCTGCGAAAACGACTCCTCTTCGGTTCTTCTGTAAGCATGCGTAGCTTTTTTCGTTCTGCGCTATTCCCTTTATAGAAAAGAAGGAGAGAAACTTGATGGTAGCAAATCCACCCACGGAACTGTTGGAGTGGGCATGCAGCAAGTGAAGAACCCAACGTGATCCTTCGCGTTATATCACCCGCCAATGTGGTGTCTCCACTCTTTGAGAGTTACGCTGCTGTTGTTGTTTTGGTCAGTGAGAGTAAGGCCCGCAATCGACGATTCATGAGGAGAGTGCTCGATGAGTGAGGACGACACAACAGACGCGAAGACTAGTGCGATGTGAACTGCGGTGACGCGCGGAGCTATAGCTACCGTCATTGATGGACAATAGATCAGGTTATACAGGGAGATTGGCTTTCTTCGACATGATAGGCCCAATCATTAAATTATTCATCAACGTATTAACTGCCAGGATTCTATAATAAGTCATTGGCGTGAATCTATTGCCCTCATGGAGCCATCACAATCGTTGACACTTTCCCAATACCGCCTGAAGAGAGTTCGTTAAAAATAATTATATAATAAGTAAATAGATTAATAAAGTTAGAGGGCATGAATTCCCCTAATCGCCAGAAGTTCAAGGTTTCTAACATCAAGAAAGGAAGACTACTACTCTCATCATTATTACTATTACATATTTTTCTACGCATAAGTATTTATGAACAGTATGAACAATATATACTTGAAAAAAAATCATCGAAAAAAAAAAGTTAACATAAAGGTACACAAAGGAAATGTGAAAATACTGAATTTAACAAAAAACTGTTTTGAACAGATGATTTGAAGAGAAGACTTGAATAAGTTTACAGTTGCTATTCATCTAAGAGGCTGTGGAAGTTGTTTCCGTAGAACTGATCCAGCATGAGCAAAAGATCCCATCCATATTTTTTTAACTACAAGAAGAGAAGTATTAGAAGATCTGAGTTATTTAGAATGATTATGGAAAGTGAACAAAGTCGAGTTTCACTTTAGGGGACAAAGTCATGCAAAAAAAAAGAAAAACAAGAATCAAGTAATAAAATCTTAAACTCTGAAATGAATTGGCAACCAATGGAGAGATTGCCAATTGGGGTAATGTGGATTGACCTCTTAGATAAAGTAACAATACGAGCATCGGTGTTCAGTAATATCTGCAAACGAGAAAATTGTGTTTGAGGCAAGGGGTACTTAGGAGAATTACAAAAGTACAAACGAGATGAAAATAATGACGGCATGAACAATCTATTCAGTATAGCAGAACGTGTGAGAGATTCACGGATTATTCCTAAGTGTCTAAGCTGGTAAACGTACAGATTTACAAATTCTTGATCGTGGTTAGACGTTGGCAGAGTGTAGTCAAATGTAACACCCAAGTTTAACAAGATTCAATTTTATTTTATTTAGAAGAGAATCACTAATATTAAAAGAATAGAATGTATGTTTATTTTTTAAAGTTGTTCTCGGGAGCAATTATTATAGGGCTAATTTACACTATGATATTAAAGATATCACCACCCCATTATATATTTGTATGGCAACCATTTCAGTTTTCTTTGTCTGGTCTTTTTAAGAGCTGTGGGCCTTGAAAATAATATGGCACTGCCCATACATTGTAACACTTTAAAGGGATTCACACGGATAACTGTACGATGGAGATGCAGCCCACCTATGTAAAAAAATGTGGTATTTTGATAAATTCGATTTTATTCTAGTTCTGTCTTCCACAAAATATTCACAATCAAGAAGAAAAAAAGGGTAAATGTAGTATCATGATAACATTAACATATTAGCCATGTTATGAAGTTCGTTAGGGGGCTAAAATATGTGATTGTCGAAAACAATTTTTTTTAAATGGAAAGATACTGTAAACTGGTACATGGAATCTCAAATGCAACTGAAGTTGTATCATATTCCTACAAATTTGGGATATACTCAAATAGAGAATGCAGAAAATTCTTCAGTATTACAAATGAGAGCCCGTGCACGTTCTTGTACACCTATTTTTTTTTTTTTCATTTATTTTTTTTTTTTGTTTAAGGGGGGCGGGGGCAGTTTTCCAGTATTAATATTTGGTACGCTTCATTACAGCCTATCCAACATTCCAAGCTGAATATATAGTACAAATAAAACAATAATATTGATTCATGAAAAATAGAAAAACAGTCATGTAGGTGTATATTTTGTATTTGTTTTAATTCGAAAAAATAATGGAAATTTACGAATGTTTGATAGATGGAATCACTTAATGCTGAGGTATACGAATTTGCAATTGGCAAATTGGCCCTCTTTCAAGTTGTTCGGGGCTGTACTTGAATTATAATTTATTTAGAATTTTGCCATCCAATACGAAGAAAAAAAAGCCTGAGTGATGAATTCGATTTTATAAATTTTAATAATGTTTTGTGTTTAAATAAATGAAGGCATCCTTAAAATGTTACACCATTGTTATGTTCTTCAACTTTAAAAAATGAAACTTTAGAGTTGTTTATTTGATACTTTAACCATTTTTTGTTCTCTCTGTTTATTTTCTTTTCGGGGTTTCCTTTAATTCAGTAAATTTAATTAGTTAGTTGAATATTTTATTATAATCTTGAAGAAACTTGTACATGAATAGAAAATAAATATAAATTTATTCAACACAAGCTTTTAGAAAACTGGAAGTTTTTTTTATCGTGAGAGGGAAAAGAAGTAAAAACGAGTATTATCAAAAGAGTATTTCGGGAAAAGGGTGTGAAGCACAAAAAGATGATGTGAATAGTTTCCCTTAATTACAATAATCCGCAGTTAAAGGAAACAATTTCTGTCTGATCTGGAAATAATAAGCCAAAACAAACAATCTAATAACTGATTAGCGTTTGCATTATCAATTGGGCTCATCAGAGGATTCTAAAACATCGTCGTAATTGTAGCCGCCAGCACAGACGACGTTAGCTAAAAACAAGAGAACAATTCACCTGTTAAGTGTATTACCAACTGGTTTAACATCATCGCTCGATCGCTTCGGACTTATCTTAGAAGGACGGAAGGACAAAGAATTTTGTAGGTTAGCGGTTGATTTTCGAAACATCTGCCACAAGCTATACTTTCATCTTATCTTCTTTCATCAGCCATCACCCTAGCTATACTTAGGTCTATTGTAAGAGCACTATTAAATAAAAAGAAGCAAATGCTTAACATATTCATTTCAAATATCGATATCGTGATATCGATGGAAGTCATCGCATGCCTTGTAAACAAATCGCTACTTCATTGGCTCCAGAGTCGGCGTCATCGTCTAGTTTGACCCTCAAAGCTATAAACCTCATCCGAAAAAACTCATCGTCAAGTTTTCAAGATACAGTGTGTGTCAGTTATATACCGCAAAGTCAAAATAGAAAAACTCCGATATCGTTATCATTCGGCAGGATTTTTTTCTACAGAACCATGAAGCATCCGAACACTAAATTCACGTGGTCCAATAATAGAAATATCTTCCCCTCACTAAGAATGGTCTGAAGGTACTAATTAGAAACACCTCTGACATTGACCGTCTCGGTTAGTTTTTGATTTCCTTATTATCAATTACCCTCATTAGCTCCATATTCTTATGAACATGCGAGATACTTTGTCTGAAGCCCGCCCCCCCCCCCCCACTCCGGGGTCGGAATGACCCCATGCGTGTTACCAAAATGTCCGGTAAAGGGGTATTTTTCGTGCGACAAAGTCCGGCCCGAGAATTGTAAAAAAAAAGGGGTGTATTAACTTTTCACCCGGATATTTCTTTAAAAAGGGGGTGTTTTTTCTTTTTTTCTCTAATCTCTTGGACTCCTGAGAAATTATTCCGAATTTAGGGGGTACATTGAGCATTTTTCCTGATTTAGGGGGGTCTCCAAGGCAGGAAAAGCCCGCATAAAGCCCGCGAAAGGGGGGTTCGGAAATGTTGGCAGTCCTCAGGGGTACTTTCAAAAAGAGGGAACGAGCATATGCGTACCCTAAATAACACTGAGTGGGGGACCGGGGTCTGAAGGTACTGATTAGAAACGCCTTTGACATTGATCGTCTCGGTTAGTTTTTAATTTTCTTGCAAACGAATGCTTTCATGACATTGCCCTTCTTATTTAAGTGAACTATTATCATTGTATCGGCCTACTCGTACTTTAAGATCAAGCTAAAAATCATTATACATTGTCCCTACCACGTCAACAAAAACATAAGGTGAACATTCTTTTACCCAAACCTCCTCAGTTTATGGAATGCACTTCCAGATTCTATGAGAAATCACAATAATTTAAACAAGTTTAAGATTTCTCTTAAAAGGTATTTATTCAATGTTAAAAGTGTACACCCTTGAACTCACCGTCCAACACTACATGTACTTTTTTGCTTCTAAGTGGATTTTCTAATTTGTATGACTTTTTCTTGTAATTCTTTCCTTTCTATTTGAAGCGCATGACATGCTATCCTGTAATGTGTTTTGCGCTATGAAAGAACTGAGTATTATTATTATTATTATTATCAATTACCTAAATTAGCTCCATATTGTTATGAACATGCGAGAAACTTTGTCTGAAGGTACTGATTAGAAACGCCTTTGGCATTGATCGTCTCGCTTAGTTTTTAATTTCCTTATTATCAATTACCTTTATTTGCTCCATATTGTTATGAACATGCGAGATACTTTGTTTGAAGGTACTGATTAGAAACGCCTTTGAAATTGATATAATTGATTATATTGGTATAATAGAAACCTGCATGTTTAATAACGTTGTTTCACTCTCTTGTTATTTGATTTGATTTATTGGTTTCTGCATCTTTTTTTTTCCATCATACATTTTCATGAACATAATATGGTGTGATACAATATGTCATATGTATATATATATAGAAAATATACGAAATCAAACAAATATATTGAATGCATAATTAACATTGGATTGATACAATATTTCATATGTATATAATTTTATACAGAAAATGTACGAAATTAAACAAACATATTGAATGCATAATTAACATACATAAGATGCAGGAGCTACAGCATAAGCAATTTCTATGAACAATAAAGCATGTTATTATGGGTGATTTTAATCTGAACCTACTGGATTTAACTAAAGTCTCAAGTGTTAGCATCTTCTTGAACATGTTTTTTCTTTTGGATTTTATCCTTTGATCGATAAACCTCACTCGTTTGTCCATAGATTCAGCTACTCTACTTGACAACATATTTACGAATTCAACTTACGTTATTATTGTTTCGGGTATGTATGTAGTCATAAGCAATTATTTTCCTGTATGTAATATTTGGGGAGGGGGTTAGGTCACCTGTTTTAGGTCAGCCTTTGGGATAATTTTTTTTTGTGTGTAAAGAATTAAAAACAAAAAACAAAAAAAAATCTAAAGGGGGGGGGGGTTTGAGGGTGTTTTTTTTTTTTTTTTTTTTTTTTTTTTTTGGGGGGGGGGGGGGGGAGGTTTACACACATAAAAATGCCAAAGGGGGGGGGGGTTTAACCCGCCTGCGTTTAACACATATTTGTAATCTACTGTTTCAGAGTGGTGATTTTTCATTCAAATATGAAAATCGCCAAAGTATGTCCCTTGTTTAAAAAGGGGGATACAGATAATTTTGACAATTTCCGTCCTATTTCCATTTTGCCTTCTTTTTCAAAGATTGGTGTTTAATTATAGTCCATTATGTTGATATACACAATCATGCAATATGTGTTTTCATGGATCTTTCGAAACCCTTCGATTCTATACCCCATGATATATTGTTAGCTAAATTACATTTTTACGGTGTAAGAGGTTTACCTCTCAAATGCAGTTTGCGAGTTTGCAATGGCTGTTTTTGGAAACGTCACATGGCGTAAGCTCCATTGCAAATATTATTGTCTTCACACACGAGGCGTTGTTTGGCTGGCGCAGCGCTTCGTCAGCCACCGGTGTGGTCTTTGACGTGGCATGTGAGAGAGTCATTGTAAGGAAATTAATGCCAAATGCGCAGTACAAACGATGAGTTGAATTTCTAGCGTACGCCTTATCTGCAGCATTAGATGAAATAACGCCATACACCCTTTCACGATTAAGGCCATCATTTAATTTGCGCGTAAACATTGCGTCATCAATGTTTTCAGATGCGCATATACTGTTGCGTCACTGCCTGCGCAGTGCGCTCTCATCAAACTTAGATGGGCCAATTTTAGATTACGGGTAAATTTACGGTTAGAAGTGCGCGTGCGCAGACATGGGCGCCATTTTCTTTACTCGTAAATTAAAATGGCGCCCATGTACATATGATGTGAGCGCATAGCGCAGAGAAGCGACGCAACAATACATGCGAGGTCCCTACGTAGGTTATGCGTAGGCAGGCGTACGGTGGCGTATGGTTACGTACCCTGTGCGTAGGCACCGCGTACATACGGCGTATGCAATTGGCGTAGGGTTACGTACGCTTACGTAGGCCTGGCGTAGGGTTGCTTACGGTTGCGTACGGGTTGCTTACTTTGTGCGAAAGCGCCGTGAAACATGCCCCTCAATCCACTGCTGCCTGCTGTCCAGAACACATCACTGCTGTTGGAATTACAGTTGGTTAGGCCCTCGGCCCTCATTTCAATCAATAAAATTATATTACAAACATAAAAACAGGACGACAAACGTACACATAAGCAAATAAACCCACACAAATACATACAGATTTCCACAAAACATAATAACATTTCGCATGATGCATCAGTTTTGTGAATCCAATCTCTTTTTTTAATTTTATTTCAACAGCCTGAGATGTCAAAATCACAAAATGAATAAACCATAACAAAACAAGAAATACCTTGTAATATTAAGTATACAAAAAAAAGCCATAGAAACACCTTTTTTCCTGAAAAGAATAAATGTGATAACGCACAGATGTAAAAAAAAATATAATGTTCCTTCAAAACAATTACAAATACTTGCCAACTTTACATCCAGGTATGTAAAAGAAAATACTGTATTTATGCCCTCTACATTTCTATCAAATTTTTCAGAGTTAAACATTCAAGTATTACAAAAAATTGATGCTGATTTTAAAACCGAAATACTAAAAGGGCGAGATTATTTGTGAACAGAAAAAGAAATTTTGATCAAAGAAAATTTCACCTAGATGTGGAAGAAATAAATATGACCGGTAATCTTGTAAATACTACAACTTTAATGCACAAATGTACATTTTTGTATAACAAGAAGTGTATCAAGCCCATCCTGCTAACACTCTGGATTTACACAAACTTTTGCATATTGTTACACCACTATAACTTTATCATGAGTTAATGAATACTTTAATAAATCAGTTTGAAAATTGTGACATTTGAAAGACGTTTACATGTTATTAGACATGAACATAACTACCGTATAATTTTATCATGAAGTTATAATTTCAGTAATAAAGACTGTCGGAAAAAAAATTGACATTTAAACCGTGAAGTTTAAATGAAAATAACTAACACAAATTACATTACTTTAACCGAATCACGAAGCAATGATTACCATAATGATAAAAACAGCCTAAAAACTGACAATAAACTCCTACTGACACTCTGAAAATTAAAATGTGTAATTAAACAAGACTTTGACATGGTATTACACATGGACATATAAATCACAAGATACATGTTATCATGAATTAAAAATCACTGCAACAATAACAGCCTTTCATCACCCTGAAACACTGATTAAAAAGTTCTTATGATTCACGGTTCATATAAACATTCACCATCAGCATCGTCTTGTGTGCTAAGGTCGGACTGGCGTAGGGTAGCGTACTATTGCGTAGGCATGGCGTACAGTAGCGTAGTGTTGCGTAGGGATGGCGTACAGTAGCCTAGTGTTGCGTAGACTTGCGTACTTTCTGCGTATAGTGTCTACGCCGAAGGTACGCGATGCGTCCATCTCGCGTACCCATTTGCGTTCCTCAGCGTACAGTTACGTAAGCTGGCGTAGGGTTGCGTACGTTCGGCGTAGTCGGTACGCAACACTACGCAACTCTATGCAAGGCCCGGTGTGAAAGCCCGTGTAGCCGTAAAAGGTTGTATGATGCATCGTGTGCTAAGAGCATTATAGCTTTTTCCTGTACCTTCAAAAGGCAGTTGGTGGCGTACTCCGCTTACAAGTTATACGCTAGATACGCCTCTGAAACCTACAACCATGTTGATGTCAAAACTACATCCCGTCAAAGTATGATTGAAAGGTGATATTTTGTGAAGGTTTGGAAATGCGTATCATATGCACAGAACGCCCAATATATTAGAATGTGTCGTGAATGCTTGCGGCATTTACTAAACTTCTTGAATTCTTATGGTGGCAGACTTCCGGCAGGTGGACGTTTCTTCGCTCGAATGGCGATCCAAGAAAATATAGCATTTCACTTCCAGCTGCCAAAAACCAATTATCAAGCTTAATTCGCGCTGATATTGTCGGGATTTGATCGATTTTTAGGACTAGAATGTTTGTTTAAGATTTGGCTAATTTTGAAGAGTGGCTTAGTAGCCCAAGGTATGATAATTTCGAGAAATGCAATGGACGTACAAACAAACACTGTGACATGCAAACCCCATGAACAGCCAGGGATCGAATTAACCCCAGCTCCACATTAAAATAACATTTTTTCTTTGAATAAACACAATACATTATACACATAATTATCATCAATTGACGTTTTATGTTTGATAAGAGTTCTTTTTTCATCTATCGATTCTTATAATTCCGAATCATTTTTGTTTTTTAATATTTTTTTATTGCCATCTCTTGTAGCTTTCAATTTAATTAATTAAAGGGACTTGCTATTGCTATTGCTATGGCCTATTATGGGTCCATACAAACAGACTTAATGCACCTTCCTCTCATTTTCTACTCACAATTAAACTAAAAATATAATGTTTTTCTATCGAGCAAAAAATCAATACATTATCATTTGCCACTAATAATCTAATCCGTTGTGTGTGTTTGAGTGTGGGTTCATAACGATGACTTCATACAATCATATCATATTTATAAAAGAAAAGAAACTAACATTAAAAAGTAAAAGAGATTTTGTGTGTGAGAGAGAGAGCGAGAGAAAGAGAGATATAAAGACTGTGTGTGAAACTGTGAATGTGTGTAAGAGAGAAAGAGAGAGAGAGAGAGAGAGAGTTAAAAAAATCCTCACATCTGGTACATAGTGTTATAATGAATAATCTTTTCTTTCCTGGTCATGATGTTGTGTTGGGAAAGTCAGATATTTGTGTGGTGTGGTGTGCGTGTGTGTTTGTGTTTGTGTGTTAGCGTGTTCCTGTATGTCTCTCCGTTTCTCTTTCTTTCTCTCTCTCCCTCTCTCTCTCATCCTCTCGCTCTCTCGTTATCGTTCTCTTTCCTCGATTAGGGTACTACTACTAGGTCTATGAAGTCAATATCTTGTCATTATCCTCGACTCTCAACCGTGTGCTGCTTTAGATTCATCTTTTTCTTTGTTCCTCTGGTGCTATCACGTCAATCACTTCTGTGGCGTGTTCACACAAACACGTGTCGCAAGCGAAACGCTTTAATACATTCAACACACGGGCCAAACGACCAAGCTAGTTACACAGCGTTTAAATCATCAATTCATGACAAGTATGTTGATGGGCTGCTGGAGTACGCGATGGAATGATACAAAAGGAGGAGTGATTGGACGACAGCCCCGTCCGATGCCAGTCCACTACTTTCAACAAGAATAATACTATACTATACGTCTGCGGATGCAAGTCACCCTATTCCAACTTTCTCTCTATCACTCTCTCTCTCTCTCTCCAAAGGGAGTTTTTTTTTTTAAAATAAATTATGACGGTTTGCTTCCTTTCGTGAGAAAATGGAACAAAACGCCGCCCAAGTGCATAAAGAGCGATTTACTTAGTGAAGTAAATAGATATAATGCCTCCCTCGCCCACCAAGGCTTGGATACGCCATTGTAAGGGTGTATCCTTCATCACATTGTCATAGGGCAGGAAACCCATGACTGAATGTCCTTTTGCCTACGATTACTTTAGCTATTTGTGTAATAGTTACCTGGAATATGAAGTGAGAAAATCTTATGCGCATTGGTGACATCACGTAATAATATTGATAGACGTTTGTTCATCTTTTGCAACCCAAAACAAACCATCCAGTGTTAAAAATTTGAAAAAAAAACAATAACATAAATTGGTAAGGCGTGGGATCATTATCACCTGTGATGAAAAAAAAATCATGATTTTGAACGTTTTATGGCAAAATATTACGTCACAAAGTGCCCTCTGCTGAATTGCTTTTGGTTTCCCATCATGTGTGCCTACGTAGATCTGGAGTTTGGTCAGGTATACTCTCTTATCCCTAAGACAACCAAAGGATTCCCATTTCATCATCTCAGAACCTTATGTTATTATCCTTTTTTAAAACAGTTATTGTAATCATGATAACTGAGTAATTAGATAAAATATGGAAAACCCTGGTGTGTTCATTAGAATGTGTTTCTTGTATTAAGGACGAAGAATCCATAACCGCAGAATCTCTTCAATTTCCTTAATTGTCCCCCTTGGGAAGACGATACCGAATCGATTCAATTAAGACATGACAGATTACGCCTTGTTTTATTAGAAGTGTTGTAGTCGAGTGGTTTGAGCACTTGACTTGAAATTCATAGGTCGTGGTTAGATCCCCGATACGGCACTAATATCCTTTGGCAAGGCATTAATCTTCATTTGCCACATTCGACCTAGGTGATGTAAATGAGTACCTGGCAGGAATCAATTCCTTGAAATGAAATGCATGGCAGCTAGGCTAAAGCCGGGGTAGTAATTAATGCGCCTCGGAATAGAATTTCTAGATAGACGGCGCTAAAGAAATGCCTATAATCATTATCATTATTATCATTTTTACAAATTTTCATAAAACTTGGGTATAATTGACAAGATGGGAAGAATTCATAGCTCTGTATATTATTAGCTCTGTATATTATTAGTCAAATTAATCAGGCTGTCCGTTATATTTGATGGCAGGGGAACCTAGGTTTACATCAAACCTGCTAAGTGAAAAGAGATAGCAAATATAAGGCAGAGTAATTTATCAAAGGATTAAGTTACAGACTGAATGTGGACACGTCTGCTTATAGCACAAGTTCATTGGTTCAAATCCCCATTGGGATTCATCTGTTGAACGGCGGTGAATAAATATAACATTCCTGGTAAGAGGAAATAATGTCTGAAGTAAAACCTTATACACATTCGCAACGACTTAACAAAAATAAGGTTCAGAAGCCTTTTGCGTCACCCATTGAAATGTGCAAGCATTACAATGACTAATAATGACATATTAATTAAAAGATGATTTCTGCAGGTAATACAATAAGGTATTGAAACTGACGTACCTTGATTTCTTGGAAGCCTTTGTGGTCGGGCTCTCAATACATCGAGTTGTTCTTGTTTAAAGATAAATGTGAGTTCCGGTCATCAGATTGCATTGTGAAAGAAAAAGTGTGGAATGGATCAAAAAAAGCTGATCATGTAGCATGTAAGTATTGGTGTGTACTGCACAGTTCTGGAGTCATCAAAATCATAATAAATTTGGCCCAGTCTTGTTAAAGTAACAAGCACTGTACACAGAAAGATGTATATGGAACAACACAAATGGTGTCGGGGCTACTTAGCTTGATTTCCTAATCTTGTTATGCTCATTACTCAGCCAATATACATTTTCTACCAAAATTGTTTGGCAAATGAAATTTATTTGTAATCTTGCAGGCGCGGATCTACGGGGGGTTTAGGGGGTTCAAACCCCCCCCCCCCTTGGGCGGCCCAAAAAAAAAAAAAAAAAGAAAAAAAGAAAGAAAGAAAAAAGAACGCACGCTGGAGAGAAACCCTTTCAAGTGCAAATATTGTGAGAAGATATTCAACTCATCTGGTAACTTAACCAAACACATGATAAAAAGGCTGGATATAACTGTGTATTAAGCTGTTACTTGATTTAAAAAGACGTTATCATGCACTGCTTTTTATGGTCTCCATTGTGTTAATAGATGCCAGGAAAACATCACTTACGGGGTTCAAATAAACACCCCAAAAAAAATCGGCTCGCCGCTACGCGGCTCGTGGACGATGCTCTGCATCGTCATTATTTTGGTCAAACCCCCCCCCTTAGCAAAAAGCTAGATCCGCCCCTGTCTTGAACATTAGTGTAAGTGTCGTTGATTCTGTGAGAATTCCCTTTTTTTTTGTTTTAAACCATAACTCACCTATATCTTTAACCTAGTCATTACGGAAGTCAAGAACGTTCAAACGCACTTAGGGTGCATGATACAAACAGGAAAATAAATCTAGTCTCAATCAGAATTTGAATGTGGGTGACGCCTAACAAGATCAACACGCTTTGACACTTTTGTTTAAGTGAAATGGGCTGAGGTGAGTAAAATATTTCGAAATTGAAGTCCCCGTTTAGTTCAACTGCACCTGTCGTATTTTGTTATTTATCAGTCTACATTGATACTAAATATATATTTTCGCCAAATGCAGCTATTTATCAGTGGTTACATATTCCGTGGACTGCGGCTGCATGCAGGTGTGCCTATACGAAAAACATGTCCTCACGTGTCGTGGCAATATGAAAAGTTATCTATCATTTTTTTTTTTAAATGTTATGAAATGCAATCGCTAGATTAGCCAAATATTTTGGAGATTGGGAGAGAGAGAAAATTTTCCTATCATTTTGATATTGATTGTAATAATCTTACGATCAAAATGCCAAATAAGAGTTAGGTCGATCAAAAGGGATTTTGTTCCATTACCACAACACGTGATGGCGCGTGGTGCGTATTCGCCCCCTACCAGCTGTGCTCGAACAATAGCGATAAAATGCTATTTTGCGGATAATAGACGATCGATATTGGTCCTGCATCACTCTTTCTCTCTCGCATATCACCTAAGTATCAGTTTCAAAACAGAATTTTCCCCCCATAAATATCAATAAAGAGTCGAAAAATCAGCAACAATCCAAATTAAAATGCCAAGTCTCGAACAGTCACGTAGGTCGCTGTTCGTTTTTATACAAATAAAACACAGCAGTGAGGGCATTAGGGTAATTTTTACTAATGCCCGAACAAAATGATCACGTGGCTCCTTGTTATTTGATAAATCGCCCTCATCTCAAAGTCCATACATTACTTTAGGTCGACATTTGTGTTCTAGATCTAATTTAGATCTAACATTTGTAGTTCTAACTTTAGTAGACTAGATCTAGATCTATCCCGAGATCTACTAATTGTTACTAGTTAGTGTTAGATCTAGTGTTATACCTACTATTAGCCCTATGCCTAGACTCTACTAGACTTCTAGACCTAGGCCTAGATCTAAGTTATTTCCAGTTTTTTTTTAATGTTTAGATCTAAGTCTCACCTTAATCAACAGGACCATCCACCATAGACTGATGTGCCAATGACCTGTCATAAGTATTTACTTATGACCGGTCATAAGTAAAATTGCGTGTTAGGGTAAACAAAATGCCTGGTCACGTGTTCGCTCTCAACCAATCATTTGATTAGGATCCGCTTCATCATCTTATAACAGTTCTTGGTGGGAACTTTTTCTGCACGGTAGGCGTGGTATGAAAGAATAATGCACGGTCACATGTGTTCATTTGACCAATTAGAATGCCTACATTCTAGAACCCGTTTTACAACAAGAGTTAGTGATATACATTTTGCCAAGGTTAGACATGCCACTCTGCCTCATTAATTCAGATTTGGTGCATTTACTTGGATTTATGACCTATCAGTTTTGACGTGATTAGTACTGAAATGTTTTCATTTATTCATTGAACTTTAAGTTTATAGGACAAACACATATTTGAAATGAGTTTGTGACAAGGGGAATACGTTTTCCAACGCTCAATCAGTATGAAGACCCGCCTTGATCATTTCGATTGGTGATAAAGCATATCTATTTGAAGTGACTGAACACTTGGCTTTATTTAATTTTACGTGCAAAACGTGTTCTCATCTCATCCATATGAACTGGGTATACAGGATTAAATAAAATTCTAAATTGAAATTATGTTATCATTTCGACATGTTGGTGAAATTATTTGGACATTTGGGAAAGGCATATTTCCCTGATACTTTTTGAGGAAAATGGATCAATACAACTTTGATATCAAAGCTGAATTCTTAAAATGTACACCTAAGTACGTAAAAATTATTTAAAAATGTAGATAACGCCATATCTTTTTAAAAAATAACAGTTTAAAAATGAAAACAATGACTCTCATGTTAAATCAATTACGTTATATTGTCCGATATATTCTTTTGTTAGATATGAAATTGGTGAAAAGCCTTCATGACAATACAATCTTATTCGCAATCACCAATTAATTATTTTTGTATAAATAGGATAAAAAGGACGAGCATAAAGGCTACACCTTTTGTTGAAGGTCTTGTTATAGATGAACACAATCAAATTGCTCGATAGCTAGTTCGTTTCGTTGAAACCTCCGGCAAAATATTGTACTCTAAAACGGGACAAAAGAACAAAAAACACTTTTAAACCTCAAGGTGAAATCGTAATTGTTAGCTAGCATCCCAAGAACAGATCTGATTCCAATCTCTAAAATCTGTCAATTGTCACGTAGTTTACCCAGAACATGCATAAAGAGGAGATCGTCTCCTCTTCCGACCTGTGCATGAAATGAATTTCATTGAAACTGCAATCTTGGCGTAGATAATCCTTGCTTCTCTGCAATCGCATAAAATGTATCTACACCAGAATTCTTCCCACGCGAACATATAATTTAATATTACTATATAAGATATCGAAATAAGGACAAAATATAGGCCTACGTGATTATTTCAAAATTCTTTTCGGGGAAAGTTAAGAAGCGGTTGAACATTTGGAATTCTTTCGTGATGCTCAAAAAAATACACTGCCACGGGACGTCAAGCATGGTTTCCTCAATAATATTTCCTCCAACTGATCATTGTCTAAAGGTTATTGTTTGGAGATTTGAAATAAACAAACTACGTAAATGTGTGAAAGAAACCCTAGGAACCATTATAATTCTCAACGACTATGTGTTTATAATAGAAGCACGTTTACATTTAAAAAACAAACTTTTTTATACCTACAAGATCCTCATAGGCGTATATATTACTGAGTGGTATGAAAATGTAAATTTTCATACCAACAAAATCAACAAAATAAATAGGGAGAAGCAAAGAGAAAGAGAGATAAAATTGACATGAATTATGATCCAGCGCGAGGAGGACACACTCAACCCTCCCACGTTATTCTGTCACTTAGTATCCCGTGTTCTGCCCTGAATGAACCCACGCAAATGGTCATCATCTATTTTTATTTTAATCATCTTGTGTTTAACCTGTTCTACTTTACCTCAACCTGTCAAATCATAAGTTTACAAACGAACGAATAGAGCGATATGACGTTTGAAGGACGTGTTGTTTGTTGATCGGTCATTACCTTACCCACCTGTGACCAATTAAGATGAACGAAGCGTAAAATAAGACGATTAACGTTCAGTGCCAAAATCGGCGCCAAAACGACATAGGGATGGTCACCAAAGTAAGACAGGGATGGTCACCAAAGTAAGACAAAGGGATGGTCACCAAAGTAAGACAAAGGGTCATTATGCATCTGTGGATGATATATTCGTCCCTATTTTCACGAAGTGACGGTAGTGAGGAAAATCGTAACGCAAAGTGAATGCAATTTTTTTTCACTACCGTCACTTCGTGAAAACAGCGACGATTGATGATTCTATTCTGTCATCGGCGGCAAAGTAAATTCTAATATTCCCTAAATACACACACACATGTCTTTAATACTAGGTGCAATTGAATGAAATACGAGAGAGGGATGCGAGAGCCATTCTTACAGTGCCTTTGTAACAGATTTATATCCATTTGATATGTTTAATTTCCCCCCTAATTTCTCTTTTTCTTTGTTTTCTTATATACATAGAATAAAATAAATCCTTGAAATGTCCATGCTTTTTAGTTCTAACAGTTTTTTTTTGACAAAGCTCACAAATTTCCGGAAGTAACTACTTGTTCATAATACATGTATATTTTGCTTTTAATAATTGTGTAGGCCTTTCTAAATACCTTTAAAGATAAAGTTGAGTTCTGGTCATGCGATTGTATTGTGAAAGAAACGTTGTGGAATCGATAAGAAAAGGTTCATCATCTAGCATATAAGTATCGGTGTGTACTGCAAGGTTCTGGAATCATGAAAATGATAAGAAATTTGGCCCAATCTTGGTAAAGTTACAAGCACTGTACACAGAAAGATGTATATGGGACTACACGAACATGTGGCATAAAAATCCGTCCCGATTTATATGATATTGATACATGCCATATTTTGAAGAGCCATGCTTTTCAAGGAACATTTTTTTATCTGTTGTTCTTCTGCACTCGCATAATAAAATGATAACGCTCACAAATTATTGTTCACCTATTCCCAGAACTCAACCTTCTCTTTAAGCACGAGGTGATCTATTCGTAGCCAATGTCAAGAGGTAAAGGCCCGGTCACACAGCCTTTCGCGTCTGTATCGCGGGTAAAATTTCGCGATTTTTTTTTTGCCCGCGGTTGCCCGTGGTGGAAAATGTGCAAAATTGGCTTACCCGCGGTTTACCCGTGGTATGCCCGCGGAACAGACGCCGGCGACTGTTCCGCGTCCTTATCGCGGGTGAAGCGCGGCGGTACCGCGGCCTACCACGCTTACACGCGGTACACACGCTAATGCACGTGATAACAACGCGGTACAGACGCGGAACAAACGTGCTATGACCGTGCTCCACCCGCGATTACCCGCTAAAATTTCGCGTCCAATTCCGCGTGTAACCACGTCTTAACCGCGGCCGTAGCACGTCCTAGCACGTTCGTTCCGCGTCTGTACCGCGTCTTTACCTCGTGTGTACCACGTGTACCGCCCGCGATTACCCGCGGTCTAAATTTTTGGGCAGCCCAAAACTTTTTCGCGCGGCCAACCGCGTGTGAATTTCTTACCGCGTGTAACGACGGGTAAAGTACGGCTGTATCGCGTCTTTATCGCGACTTCAAAGCGTCCAACAGCGTCTGCTTCACGGGCAGAAATTTTTGGCCGTGATTCGGCCGCGATACGCCCGTGGAGGGCTGTGTGACCGGGCCTTAAGTGGAAGGACGAATTCACACCCACACAATCATAAATTGTTGATTTAAAATAGTATTACCGTGTTGGACAAATTTTCCTCCTGAAATTACGATTACAAGATAAAAGATGAATGCTAGATCATTGGACTTATCTGAGACATCGGATCAATACGTATACACGTGATTAATAATTGCGTGTTATAAGCTGTATTATATTGTTCGAATTTGTAATCCTATCAGGTGTTCTCTAAATATGGATTTGTCACAGATTTTTGTCCAACTACCTTCAATCTTTGAGACAAATTATGTGGGGAGGTAACCACAAATATAAACTATACTATAATGAATTATAATATATTATATAAAAATGTTGTGAAACTTCTGCGGTTTTTTCTTTTCTTTCATCAACATGATCGCAAAACTAAGGGAAAAAATCAACGTAAGGCAGTGTTGATATGTTTGAACATCAGTTATTGAAATGTTGTTATATTTAAAGGACATGAATACATAGTCCCAACGCCATTTCTTTAGGCAATACAATAGGCGATTGGACTTCTCCCATTTCTTTACACTCATAATATTCGTTCATTTCATGCATATGGCTTAAATCTCAAGTCTTTTAATCTGAAATTTTATTCCCCCATATGCAATTACATTCATTACAAACCAAACTTTCACAATCTGGTTGTTCTCAACTTCATACATCTCTTTCGCAAGAAACCCAGAAATCATTGACCCTATATCTATGCATCAAGGAAGATTATACACCTGGAAATGTCAATTAGTAATTACTGTAACAAAAAATGATAATAAAATACATACAATTTACCATAATGGAGAAAAACTTATTCATGAAGCAAAGAGGAGAGACGAATCGATGCATACTAAACAAGGGATAATGGGAAAGTGTTCAGTGAGTTTAGCATACATGAACTCGTGTTAGCATATTCAGTTCGTTTTAGTACGCCATAACCGATTATTACAACCGGGATGCAAAACTTGGGCAATACTTCTTAGCATTTACATAAAAATAGGGCGGAAGATTAAGTCCCCCTTAAAACAGTGATGTGTATTTGTAAGTTTGAATTTCAGGGTTTTTGTTTTTGTTTTTTCGTGATGTCCTTTCTAATGTGCATTGCTTCTAGATACATGAATTAAACTAGTTAACGGTGTCCAGATGAATATCTCCATCCATTACTCACGATAACATGGCTGCTTTATTTTGCACTTCCCCCTTTATTTGACCTGAATACATCGGACAAGCTTCTTCTTTAAGGTTGTCTGTTTATGTTGAATTGAAAGAGATTTGTGAAAGTGGCATCTCGTTGAATGATTAACAAAAACATTTCAAATCTTGAGGTTTGTTGAACCATGGACCTGGTTGAACAAGGTTGAGTATGACGCGGTCTAACATCGTATATGAGCAGTGAACAAAAGAATCTTGGAATGTACTATAAAGAACAGCAATGACACACGGCAAAAAAAAAATGCGTCTGGAAATAAACTCTCCAAATTTCCAGCTAACTTCAGAGTTCCGGTAATGACAACGAATATAACAGATTTTCCCAGAATCAAACCAAACTCGAGCTAAACGGTTAAAATGTCAAATTAATGGTATTTGCTAAACGAAGGAAGTGTCCCTTCCCCCTCACCTCCCCCCTCCCTGACCAAACTATTAAAGGTGAACCTCCTCGTGAACTCCTCGTGCTACTTCCCATGAGTGACAAAATGAAAGACGAGATTGCATGCATTCTGCACGCTAATACAGCGACCCTTGTGTATAATTAATGACGTCTTCTCGAAATGTTATTATTCACCTCTATCAAAGACAATTGTTTTTATAATATTATGGTTTAATACCAAGTCAAGCTAAGTACTACGTGTTACAAAAAAAAACCGTGAAATCGCAGGAACATAGTTTGACGTTATCTGCTGCACGGAAATGAAGTGAACCGTATTATAATGAGCACTATGGTAATGGCAACTTCTCGAATATAGGGTCATTCACCTGAATGTTATCGAAGACTTATACATGTAGTTACTTAATCATCGTTGAATACAAAAAAAAACAAAGCTTCGTGAGTACATAATATGTAATACAGAAATGACGTTATTCCATAAACGTCACCTTTAAATCGCAGTGACATAAAACATGATTTTGTGAACACGCATTACATGGCTTCTACACGCAAATAAAGTGACCCGTTTTTTAGTGAGCACTAACGGTGTCATGTCGGGTTACGTCATGCAAGACAGATATTCATTTGATCATAGTTGAATAAAATGATCGTGTTGAATTTATGGAAAACCCTCAGTTCAGTGAGTGCTTGTGACATAAAAATTACGATGGAACGACCTGGAATCCATGACATATATAAAAAAAGCCTAAAGAGAGTTTAAATTATGTATGGCGTTAAAGGTATATTTTTTTTTAATTTAGCAGGTTTTTGTTTACGAATGAAAGAAATAAAGCGAAACCCTTAGAATTTTAAAGAAATGTCATCAACGTTTAGATTGTCATTCTCGATAATAACGATAAAATAACATTAGAGCTCGTCTCGAAAAGAGGTCGCATCTTTATTTTTTTAACGTGAATATAACGCATTTCCAATACTTACATGTATATACGCTCACACATGAAATTTTAAATTTGGTATGGGAAATTAAAATAAAAATAACAAAATAAGGCCATAATACACTTTAGTTTCAAACCATAAATCTCACCATGACAAGAGGGATTTAAACAACATATATTCCATACCGATGTCTGTACTCATTTCGCCATTAATTTTACCTCTATATCCACATAATTTTTCTTGTCTGAGGTTGAATTGGCCCTTAAGGCATAGCTACGTATCCCACAGTATTCTCAAGTCATTTTTAATGGAAAAATAAGATAAGAATCATGTCGCACGCGAAAACCACATTCTTTCCAAACCAATTAAGATGTATACATTCAAAATTTGAAGGCGAAAACCAAGATCGGTTTAGGCAAGATTGACGCCCATCTAGAAGTAGCATTAAAGGATAATTGAAAGTGGTAGAATGGTACTACTTAAGGGTGTTTGGGGGGGGGGGGGTGGGGTGGGCTAATTAAACGTCTGTGTTACCACTTGAATAGCGATATATGTTAATTAACAAAAAATGATCGGTAGATTCCAAATTAGCTGACACGAGTAACAACAAAGTCTTGGATTTGCAGAACAACAATCGTGGACAGAAATTTAAAGTAGGATGGATGAGGGGGGGGGGGTGCACAAACAATCCCCTCCCCGTTACTCCTAGTGGAAACACTCTGGATATTCTCGACTCACCTGTCAAGTTGCACGGCCTGGCAGATGGATCAGGGGTAAATCTAGGGGTGGATAATGGGAGGCAAAATGAAGGAGGACGTTATAGGAGCAAATGCATACCATTTTTTTTTCATTTACATAAGGAATGAGGCTGTGATTATAATAGTTGGGTGTACCACTCAAGAGTAAGGCAGTGTAATGATGTTAAGAAAGAAAGAAAATGGGCGATAGAGGGAGGAAGCGAGTTATAGAGAGAAGGAACGAATATAGAGAGGGAGAGGGAGAGGGGGGGGGGGTGAGTAGTAAATATGCATGCTGCAGGCTTATATTCCCTAGTCGTCAGTTGTTTCAAAAGTGATAACATTTGCAAAGCTTGATAATCAAGGCCATACATATTTTCTCCGATTTTTAAGATTTTTATGATATATATATCTTCTTGGCGGTTTGTGATATTCATTCAGCTAGCATTATCAGCGAAGGGTTCGTGTTCATACAAAATACAATTAAAAGACTCTTGACCTATTGGTTAATTAAACAGAGAATTTGCTACAGCAAGTGATAATGGATAAAACATACTACACACAGACAGTCGCCTATTAAAAGTACGTATGCATGGAGATATCCTAGAGTACATGAACTCATGACATTTATGTTGTCATCACTGGGGAGGATGAAACTACTAATTGCGTATTTTTATCGTGGAAGGACGGTTTGGGACCAGGATATAAAACAGTAGGTTAGTGATTTCACCATGCATAATCAACGCTTTTTCCATCCTCTTTGAAGATATGATACTTCAAGCACTAGGTGTAGATGGGCGTTGATCCACAAAAACTAAAGGGGTGGAACGTGGCATTATATCGAACGAATACACCGTATATCATACACACTTAATCCAGTTATATTTTTTGTTGCCGGGGAAGGATATTGCACTCCATGTCAAACCCTCCGCCCCCTCAAAGTTCAAATTTCAAGCTTATTTATTTTCTACTTTACCTAACAAATATTACATAGGAATTGGATATAAAATGATACATGACATGGTTGAGTCCTTTTTACTCAGTTATTACAACCACAATATTGCCATTTTTGCTGGTTCGACAACGCATCGACAATTCTGAGGTTATTTGCGAACAAACTTCCAAAAAGGTCTTTTACATAAGTGGCACTAACTCTGGTTCATCCCTTAATCTATGTTTACTCCATATTTCACTGAAATAATCACTTATCTTTAAGTTTCCCCGGGCAATTCAAATAAATATTACAATAGATCCTCTTTTTCTTAACTATAAGCCGGTTTTATAATTATCCAGGAATAAAGCCTACGCTGCATATAATTTCTCTGATCAGAAATTCAATATTGCATTTGACAGGATTGTCAATAATGTACCCACAATCCCTTCCCAGGTCTGTTTCTTTTTTTTTCTTTTTTTATATAATTTTTTTAATAATTTTTGAACTTTGGTGTACGTATGTGTTGTTGTTATTGTTGTTGTTGTTATTGTTACTTTTTGTACAGGCAAGCTGAAAAACTGCTTACTGTTTATGTATTTTCTATAACGTATTTATATATATAAAACAAACAGATGAAATCAAACCGTGGGTGTTCATAAATACCTACAATGTTAATATTTAAATTTTTCTACGATTATCTGGTGAACAAACGATTTTTTTTTAAAGGGGAAGTCCACCCTGATATTCAAATTGGTTTTAATAGGAGCAGAAAAAAAATGAGAGGATCAAGTGAATGAAAGTTAGAGCAAATTCTCATTAAAAATAAAAAGTTTCACTAACCTGTTCCTCACATTTTCTGCTTCTATTAAAACTGGCTTAATATCAGCCTTCCAAATACCAAGCTAAGCTTTTGGAAGTTCTAACTAATCTTTAAAGCAGCTCGTTTTTAAGTATCTTTGATGACTGCTAAATCATAATTCTATAATCCTTCCAAATTGAAAAATTACTTATTTCTAACTTAAGCTATCATTGCAATAATAAATATTCTTTCACTACTAATCCTAAACATATTTAACTTTGTGTTGTTATAATGTTAGTTGCCCATGGCTTTATAGCTAAAATCGTACTTTCCCTTGATTAATATCAATATTATGTTTTGCATTTTGCTTTAAATCGTTTTGAGAAACTGATTTAGTTTTAAATGTCATATGCGCTCTATAAAATATTGTATTATTGTTATTATCATTATGGTACTTAAGCATTATTTGAAGTATCATATCTTAAAAAATAATAAATAACATGCTGGATGTATCGTGGTATAATGGTACATTAACTTGAATCTCAATCCGAGGGTTGAGGATTCGAATCTCGACCCGGCACTAAGGTCGTTTAGCAAGACATTAATGCATATTTGCCATTGAAATAAATTATCCTTCACAAATTGATAATTTCATTTTTTTTTTTCATTGGCGGATCACGATGATTATGGAAGGGGGCATGTGCGTTTACGCATTTAAATACTTTGATTTGATCAAGCCCGAATAGCTATTGCAATGGCGCCCTCTCAAGTTTCTTCCCCCAAAATACTCCCTGAAAATTAGCAACCGAATTTACTACTACACACGAATTACATTCCAAATCATTTCCTATAATGGTAGAGAGTCATAGTCCACAAACATTTTCGACTAATTTTCCGTCAAAACTGAAATTCAAGACTAGAATGGATGAAGATGAGACAGGGGAACTATTTGCAGTAAGTGGTCGCAATGTATGTGGACAATAATGATTCATGAAGAATGGTGGGGGGGGGGGTGACACATCCACGGACTTAAGTCAAATGATTGCAATTATTTCACGGCACATGCCTCGAAGCTATCTTTGACAGAGTTGATAGAAAAATATTGATGTTTAGCTTTTTAGCTTCGCGAGAAAAGCAAGTTTTAGCCTGGAGTAAAATCGTTACTTACATGTTTCAGAATGCGACTACCGGACAGAATTATATACTAATGGAATGCCGTGGTGAATATCTTGAAGATTCATAATATATATATATATATATATATTGAATCGGTAGCGTAGCGCCATTTCAGTCGATGTGGGGAGGGGTAAATTGTTACTAACTAGGTATATAGAATATGAGGAAGGGGAAGGAGAATCATCTCATAGTTTCTCTTGTTCTTTTCCACCCCCCCCCCCCGATTCGTTTCATTTTCTCTCACTCTTTTGCCCCCCTTTTCTTTATGTTAATTCATTACCAAAATGAGGTCAAGTATACATAGCCGCGTCTACGTTGAGAGAAGGTACCAGAATGATTATACTTGTAACCTTATTTGTTCAGGTATATGAAGAATTATATGCCGCAAATCTGTTCTCTCCACGCATTAGGATATTGCACGGTGTATAATTTCAAGCGACGTGTAACAAAATCGGTGACTTTGAACTCAAAACAGTTAAACGTTTGTTTTTCTTTCTCTCTCTGTTTCTCCCTTTCTCTCTCTCTCTCTCTCTCTTTCTTTTATTCATTTATTTTATATATGAAATAGGCTTTGCAGTAACACATCCAAAGCAAGAAATCACGAATGTATTTTCAGCTTTAAGATTCTAGTATACAAATCTCCAACAAATCTACTATTATATTATGAGAGTCTACAAATGGGCAGTCAATGTTATTATTGTTTATAATATATCCATGATGCTGATTTTTGAAATTAATGATTTAGTCCCTAGGGATTTACGTAACAATGTTTCAACAAAATGTGATCTCCAGGGTATTGTTAAGATGTCACAGGATAAAGAGGAGAATCAACTTTGCTCGCTTTGGACTGATAATGTATTAGTCACGATTACAGCTCCAAATACTTTCTTCGTCTTTCGCCGTGATGTTATATCGTCTTGTTGGGTCTCCGATCCAATTTGACCGTATCTTCTTCCTTTCCATCATGACCTACATTGTCAATCTTGACCTGAGGGTCTAAAACACATTACCAAATTGCGATCATCCGATTTTTTTTTCTTGGCTACTCAATTCTCGAGATTGGATTGGTAGCGATTTGGTATCGGTATATTAATTGCAACCACCAAACGATACATGCCCCATCGTCTGTCTTTAAAAGAAAAACAGTAAACAACATAATATATGGTAGTGAGGGTTGCATTTATAACTTTACGACGGCAGGCGTAATTTTAGGCATTTTTTTTAATGATATGCCTATTTAATTTGAAAAGATATGCAATGCGCAAAAAGTAGTTTGATTGAATCATGTCGATCATAATTATAGTCCATAAATTACATGCATATTTGCTAAAAAGCACTCAGAGTTTTTTGATATTCTAAAACTCTGATCGAAACCGAAAACGGAAAGACATTAACGGTTTGTAGGGACATTCAGAATAATCTTGTCCCCTATGTAATGCGACGTTTTTAAAAATGCAGATAATCCAAATCTGAATTGCAGACGGCATGGTTATTAGATTACCAAAATTCATCTAATGTTAGACTCGTGAATAAATGTATTTTTACAGGTGCTCTTTGTAAACCGACAATACGCTATGCTTTTGAAGGAGACTGATCCTTTATTATCATTTTTAATGAATAAATGAATGTGAAGTGAACAAGATTGATTATCATCAATGCACAAACCTTATATTGGTGAGATTTCGTGAGTAGTAAACATATTTATTCCTCAAAATGAGCGATAGTTTCGAACAAAAAATGTGTAATGTATCGGGGGAAATGGATGGTGGAAGGGAGTTATCGATATACGGTACTTCATCCCCTTCCTGACTATTGTATTCGACATGAGAGAACACATGGCCATCTTTGCCCGTTCTCATACCGTTAGATTGTAAAGAAAGCTATATAGTTTGAAGGTAAAGTATCTGTATTCTCCCTTTCATCCCCGCTTTTGATCAAACAAAAACGCAATTTCTGGATCTCTTGTCATTAGATGAATCGGACATGAATTCGGAAGAACATGCAATCAGAGAGATCACGTGGTGAGGATTGATTCGCAAGTCATTTCAAGACTGCGATTAGAATGTGATACTAATGCTTCATGATATATAGAGGAGAGCGATAAAAATGATGAAAAAAGATTCTCACCAAAGCAGGATTTCTTGTTGCTTCTTCCTATGTTTCGTTCTCTTCCAACCCCTGTTCTCTGATATGATTTGTATAATTGTCATTGTATGTTTTTCAGCATGATTTTCATCTGTTGCCCTTTATTTTCTTTCTTCTTTCGATTCGTGTCTTCATTTTCCTCATTTCCATACTTCTCTTCTTCATTTACTCTTCTTCACCTCATTTTCTTCTTCATCCTCTGATTTTTTAAAATATATGTACATGTATATGTATTATTTTGATATGCATAAAATTTCTCCAATATGAGTTTTACTTAAAATGTTTTACACAATTATACAATTGTCCACACAACTGCGCCAGGAGTGTCATTTTTGACAGACATGGCGCATTATAAATGTTCACTATTATTATTATTATTATTATGATAAATTGCAATATAATTATTTCTTAATCGGCAAAAGTTTAATTTTGGGTAAAACTCATTTGACTTGCAACATCAATCTCAACATCAATCTGTGATTACACATCAGTCCATTTAATTATCTAGCCCCAATTATTGAAGTACAATTATTTAGGATGATATTTTTATTGTTCTGGTGAAAATGAATTCGCATCGCAGCCTAAATGGAATCAAAATTGCTTCCTTTATCTATCTTTGTTCTCTACTACTTGCCATGACGTAATGTCTACGGTTGATAATTAATGGAATTAGTTGTATGACGTAGTTAAGAAACATATTTTGTTTATCATTTTGAAGAGGGATGATCTTAGATGAATCCAAAAGGCACCAAATGTCCTCTTAATGTAAATCGCAATTATTATCCGTTTTTCTCGAAATTAGTGTAAATTCTTCGTTCGAGGCCTAATAGCTGAATTCTACTGATCATTATTATCATTATGACTACTATTAATACTTTCGTGTTTTCTTAACCCACCCACTCATTTACTTCTACGTCTCTTTTCCTTCTCTGTTTTGTTCAGGTTTCCAACTTTGAAAGCATCAATATTAGTAACGGCTCGAGCGGTCGTAGTCACGCCGGGCCTTGGGGAGAGTGGGCGCTATTGCAAACGGATTCGGGGTGAATTTCAGACGACTTTCCATCTTTCCTTGACTTGGCTTATCAAACATGTTTGCCTACAGAAGCGAAGAGAGCTGCCAAACAAGAATAGAGGAGGATATTGAAAATTTGTTATTCGTACTCAAAATATCGCGCCCGAAATTGCCCGCGGGTTCAGCCAATTTACAGGTACACGATGAAAGTAAACATGAAATCAAACAAGAGTTGTATTAACACTTCCACGAATCAAGGACATGAGGGGCAATAAGAGCTCTCCTAAAGATATTTTGAAATGATTATCTTTGAAATTATGACATTTTGGTTCAATCTCAGAAGATGCTCACAGCTCATTCCATTTTCTTTTTTAACATGTTTGCACATATTTCTTTTACAACATGTATGTCAATATTTTTCGATCGGAATAGTTTATTCGAGTTCAATGTGGGTTGTCGTAAAAATATGCTTTTCTCCGTAGTTTTGCGGATGTGATCAGACATTAGAAGAATATGAATCATATCTTTATCCTAAAAAATATGAAAACCAAATGAGTGCAAAGCCATGTATTGTCATAGATCACTATTTCTTGTTATACCGACATTCACTCTTGGGCCATGGTAAATGAGATCACGTTATAAGACAGCAAAGTAATAAATGCCATCGTATAAACTTGGTGGCATCTGTCATTTTTAATTAGTCTTACTGCAACCTGTTTCAATTGAAAGTGTTATGTAAACAAAATGCACAAATTTCACTGGGAACCTCTAATTGAAAATAGAAATATCTCATTGGCTTGCTTATAGAATCCCTTGTCTTTCAGGCTTCTTCTATAGTGAGGTTTTTTAACATGCCGTTGTTTTTCTTTTCTTTTTCAATTGTAAACGTTTGAAAAAAATAATTATGTTCTTTTCGGAAATGTCTTTGTTTAGTTCGTTTAAATCCATTATGCGGAATTTTGAAGATGAATCCTGATTTTCGTGAAATTATATACTTGAATTCATACCCTCTAGTCAAATGGTAAAATCATAATTGATGTTATTCTCTTTTTGTTTAGGGGGCAAGATCCAAAAGAATTATGATTCACACATAAAACAGAAATTTAGCGAAATTAATGAAGTACTGTATGCTATTGCCTACTTTCTCAGACAAATTGTCAGAGTAATAATTTCTTTATGTATAAATAAAGAAATTCTTGTGTTTTTTCTAAGTTGTTCGTCCCGAGCTGAGATGACCATTCAGAAGACCAGCTGAATCCTCCTCCTATGTTAATGTAACGATGGCAAATATGTACAAACTTTTTATCGAACAAAATATTTACAATTCATTCCTGCAAGACTTTCAGGCTCACCCGCAAATTAATAGTTAATGATACCGACGATTAATCGTAAATTGGTGTAAATAGGTATAGCTATCTGGCGCCAAAGCTACGTTTCGCTGGATACTTATTGACAAGCTAATTGAAAGCACAAGTGGTGGAATTGCACAGTGTATATAGGTTCTTTAATCAATCAAGATGACCTCTTATTTCAAATCGTTTTCCCATCGTGACTGAGCTAGATTTATCGTATCCATGTGGCGAGTCGAGATGTTCCGTGTTGAAGATATGTAGGGCAGTCAAACATTTCTACAATGAAAAGGTCACAGGAGAAAATAATTTCGAAACAGAGAACTTGTTAAAAAGTCATTGCATTTATGACGCCAAGTTAATGGAGTATGCAAACACGTACGCTATAACTCAAGAGAAATCAAATCCAGGAAAAATTCAATGCCATATTGTACATTCCTATTAACTCATGTTCGAATTATGAAATACCTTACTGTAATGTTCGCAACTTTCAAAAGGTAATACGAAATCTATTGAATTTTGTCTAAGGTTAATTTTATCGAAAGTCTTTGCGATTTTGTTTACAGATCGCTTATGTCTCTATTTTTGGCATGTTATAAAGCTCCATCTCTATTTACTGTAAAGGCACGATCGATTTGAAACTTAATACTACCTACCTTAATGAATATCATACGATTCGATAGTTTACTCATGTCGTTTTAATTATCTAGCCAACATTAATTAAAAAGTAATTATGGGGAGGCAACGATGTTTATATAAATACAAAAAAAATCTATTACCTATTTCTTCTCTTCTTCAGGATAATCTGCCTCCTTTAATGCTGAAGATTTTGCAAATGTGGAAGTGCATGTGTGTGGCGACTGGCAACATATGGATGCCCAGGTGTGCAGGTGCGAGGTGTCTACATAATAGTGCAAGTAAAAACGTTGCCGGAAGTAAACGCGATTAATACCTTACGTTTATAGCAAGTCCAGTTCGCCTGATATAAAGAATTATATACTTTGAAGGGTTCCAACAGCTTTATCTCAATTTTTTATTATCAACCAAATAATGTATTAAGAGCAGTTTTGCATTCTTTAAATATTGATATAGTATCCTTAAAGGGTGATAGAATACCCGGGTTTGATATTAAACACATAGGGCCATTCGTTAATTCGCCAGAGTATTTTTGTTGTTTTAGTCTCCCAAATCATTTCTAGTTCACTTTGAAATAAAGAATATCTTCGAACCCTAAATTTAGCCAAATGACATTGGTGAAAGTTGATATTTGGTATATTTGTAACACGATTTAATGGATATCTTTGAAATCACAAGGAGGGTCCGAGAAAGGCCAAATATATAAAATATTAGGCGACAAAGCTTTCATCTATCAACGTCCATACTCGCGATGTGCAATCATAACTGTACCAATTAAATTTTACTCAAGCTCATATTGTATACAATTGTTATGGTCATCTGTTTCAATATCTGCAGTTGACAGTGTGTTTGGCAATACATCTGCGTGTAAACGATTATGTGCGTTGCGTAAGATGATAATTGTGATTTTTCGAATGATGATGTTTACCTTCGAAATTCTAAACAGCCGAGTCAAATGAGATAATTCTACATCTACCGCGTGATATTTGGGGATTTCTGTGTTTGTTCTGGAGGTTTACTTGGCGACAGCTGTCTGACTTACCTGTATGGCCTTATCTCCACTCATGTAGCCAGACAAATAGGGAGGGGGCAGTGGAACCATGACGCCTTATGAGAGTTTTTGTCTGTAAATTGGAAATTTCGTTGATAAAAATCAACATGAAGAATGCAACCCACAATTTGTTTTCTTCATTCATTAATTTCGGTTTATTGAATCAAAATTCCTTGTTAAAACAGTCGGGAGACTGATACATGTACAAACAAAACTGACAAAATTACAAGTACATCGATATGGAAAAGAAACAAAAACTAGTTCAAGGAAAGAATAACAATGATAATAATGGAAACTTCAAAATAGTGCACATCATAAATAATAGAATTCGAATTTACAAACGTGGATGAGTGGGAAAAGCAAAACAAGAAAAAGAAAATGGACAAAGCGTTTCATTCCCTTTTCTCGTAACATTTAGATTTTGAGTGTTTACATTTAAACACAATTAACAGAAATGGATATATAACACACAAAGTGAGGATGATACAACCGAATATGCATGTATTACAAACGAACAGATCTACTATACTAGCATATATGAAGAAAGTTGGAAAGTAATAAACGAAATGGAAAGCTGAAGAAGATCTAAAGAAACATGCGTGTGTAAATAATGTGTAAAAATATAGTAAAAAATAACAAAATGTATGGTTTACCGTTAAGCTTAGTGAATGAAATACCATTTTCCTGTTACAAAAATGTGGACATTTTCTATACTCACTTACTGTCTGTCGGTAAGTTGGGTCAGTTGCCCCCCCCCCCCCCCCATGAAAAACTGGCTACGCCATCACTCGGTTAAGCATTCGAGTTTGTTTTACCTGTCTGCAGGATCGCAGGATGACAGGCTAAGAATGAACGTACTATATTGTTTGTGTTCAATTTAAAGCGACCGGTGGTTCAGTGCATGTCACTAAATAAACTCAATGGACTCATGGGTACTTACTTAATTATGAGCTTGAGTGGAACTTACCTGATATAAAAACAAATCAAACAGATATGGCTAGATGCCATCGGTCTACGACGTGCCCTAGTTCCTAAACCGCCCAACTGCATGCAAGGTTCTGTCAGAATAAAAAACACAACAAATATGTTTGTTTTCTCAGACTACACTTTAGCAAAACATATAATCTATTTTTTAAAATAAATTTATTGAAAAAGAAGGTCTGGTTTTAGTGATTTCGTTAAAACTCTTTGAAATAATATCCCCTGAGATTAAAAAAACAAAACTGCTCTTGCTCAATACTGATCTGGACTTACCTGTGGAATTAGAAGAGATTAAAGCGACTTCGGCAAAAGAGAGAAAGGGAAAGGAAGAAAACGAAAATACATTAAAGATGAGAAAACGGGGCAGGTGCGTTGGAGTAGTGTATTCAAAATGTTATAAAGGAAAGCTTGGTGTTTTCGGAGAACTATATATAACAACTGATGTCTCTTTTTCTCTTTCTTTGCTTGTCGGCGAATTATTCTGCTACCCCACACCTTAAATAATTAAATATGGTCTAGTGGCACCTCCGCAAAGGGTTAAAGGAAACACATGGTTCAAAATGATATACCACAATGAAAATGATATTTAGTATTTTGGTAAGGGTCTCCTCCGGAAAATAAAAATAATAAAGAGGGAGAGACACACACACAAAGAGATACAGAGACAAAGAGAGACAGAGAGACAACAGGGAGAGAGAGAGAGAGCGAGAGAGAGAGAGGGGGGGGTGGAGAATGATTTCAAATACGATCTACAACGTAGAGATGACAAAGTGACAAGGAGAAGGGAGGGAGGGGATAGCTAAGTATTTTTTTAATTATTATTCCCCTCAACCCTCTTAAATAGAGGGGAAAGGGCTATTGACGTTTAACATTTTTTTGGTATACCTCTATATATTTTTTGTAATAAACGAAATAGAAGTAGCAACCTGCTAAGCACGACTGAATAAAAGACTAGCATATTGCCGTTGTACTCCTATAGCTGTGTTATTACATCGAGTCAGTCCTTCAGAGTTGGTAGGTGAGCGAGATTTCCCTTCTCTCTCGCTTTCTATATCAGTCTTAAGTATTGGAACTCCCGCGCAAACAACTGAGATTTTTAATTTCGGATATCTCCTCGGAATAATATTCTCTCCTTTAAAAAAAGAAAAGCCTATGCTCGGAATACGCTAACCTGGTGACGGATATTGCAAGGTTTTTTCGTTATCCGCGATCGTGTTTCTCTGCTTTTTTTCTTTCTCTTTTATCTTCTTCTCTTATCTCAATTTTGTCTGGAAGGAAGTTTTTGGTGAGAAGAGTTACACATCTTTAGAAGATAATGGCGCACAGGATGTATCGACCGATCTTTATCTTCTCCTTTTTAGTGACGATCCTGGTTATGCATTGTCAAACGGGTAAGTGACTCTTTTAATACAAGAAATATATAATATAATTTGCTTGAAGAGCATAGCAAAGCATAATGAATATTCTACCACGCAGTCTGATACCATTAAGCATAATAGGGGCTACAAGATGGACAGATGTTTCGTTCGAAACCGTCGATTGTGTGGTAGATATATGTAATTGGCACTGGTACTAAAGCTCTTTTTACAATCCTTATTATTCACGGGTATTTCGAGAAAAGCTTAGTTAAATCCGATCAGATAGAAGAATGCCAATAGAATGGTTATGTTCGGGTATCATAGCAGCTAATTCTCTTTCTTTATTCATATCACTTTCGGGCAGCAGTTAATCTTTGGTTTACCAGAAGAGAAATCAGATTGCTATTGAGGCTACTTTAAGATGGATAAAAATGATTGCTGGAATTCGCAGATTTAAGACTTTTGAGAACCATTATTTAGAAAAGACGGTAATCTAATCACATTTTCGAGCTGAGCTATTATATGCGGTATCTGGATGATATCTTTCCTTCAGTCTCGCTCTGTCTCGTCTAGTTTATCATTTCGACTATCTTGGTTTTAAAATATATTCCTTTTCGAGTAGCTTTTCATGTGGCCTAACAGTTTAAAATTTGGGCGAGGGATTACCATGGTAATCCCCAATGAATGAAATGTTGCTTTGTTATTCTTTTTAAAACGATTTAAAAATGATAAAATGTAATAGAAGGCTAAGTGTATTAATACACGGTTTTTTTTAAATAAAATCTTAGATAATTATTCTAAAAACGAAAACACATTCCTAAGAAGATATTTCTGTTTTGTGTTTTGTTGTTGTTGGATGAATACGTTGTATTATGCAACAACATTAGAACAACATTAGAGATAAGTAATAGAATAAATAAATTGAAATTATAGGAACCCGACATATTTTAAAAAGAAATTGCGTTTTCAAAGTGTTCAAAATCAATGAAAAAAACATGGATCTTTTCCGGTCTTGTTATGAATTGGTAGATTTAATAATCAAGGAATCGGGACTGAAACCAAGTGTTTTAGACGGAGGTGAACCGAAGTGTACTACGGCCACGTTTTACTGCGGTCTTCATTTCGTAAAAAAGGTAGAAACTTAGGGCTAGAGTCGCGATTGGGTTGTAGGTTAGGGTTTGGGGTCATACATTTTAGGTATGTACTGTGTTGGGTTCAGAGATGAATTTAGGAAACTGATTAGTGTGAGAAAATGACCGGAAAGCATTGTCGCAGGAGCACATGTCGCGAAACCAAGGGGCAATTACAATTGAACAGGATCGCAAAGACTTTTGAGAAATCAACCTTGGACAATTTATATAGCCGTGTCCATCACCAAAATGGGCTCAAATTTCAATAACAGGTTTTTATATTAATCCAACATGATTTATATTTGCATTACAGTGAGGAATTGAAATTGCTCTTGATTTGATTTCTTTATAATATTGGCGATTGTGTTAAATGTGGTAATCGTAGAAGAAGCGGTCCTTCTTTACCCTAGTCTATTGAAAGTGAAACAAGGAGATAATGGACCACTAAACCATTTGGGAAATAATATTAATTTAATGGGGGCACATATTCATGCTTGCCATATGGGGAAATAACCCACATGCAACCCCCCCCCCCCCCCCCCCCAATTGAATTTACGGTATCAAGAACACCGTTTGGGCATCTCTCAGTATTCTGCGTATTTCCTTACTTGATCATTCGGAACACTAGTAAACCAATCATTGCTATTTTTAACTCATTCTCTCATTGCCTTTGTATTGCTGTTTTGTAAAACTTAAAACATTTCTTCCCTATAGTTTCTGTTTTACGCACGCACATATCTCTTCCATCGATTTAATTTTGTTTGTATTCACTAACATTTGTTTTTTAATAGAAAATATGGTACAGATGCTTCTATCACAAGACTCCATGCGCATTGTTAGCTTTTAGTATTACTTACTTTGCAACGCAGATGAATATAATTATAATGACGCCAAATACCATGATAACCGTTAAAACATACCAAAAAAGAATACCCTAATTATAATATTCAATTCGGCTGATTAACGCAGGTGTCCTTGCATGGCAACGTTATTATCTAGGTCAAAATCAAATTCACTTCTCCGTTATATCGGTCGGATCTCATATTAAAGAAGGAGGATTATTGGTTATCTGCGTCATGATGGCCCGGACAGCCTCTATATGAGCTTGGCTAATATAAGATGCAGAATGTCCATGCACTTTTTTCTTTCCACAAGGTCAACATTATCTCATCATGTGCCTGCATGTGGATGTAGAGCATATATTTATAGGTCTAGCAGGTGATCTTTGCTATTGTCTGGAATGTGGTAAGCGATAGTATTGTAACATTTTTCTTTTTTCATTTTCAATTTCTAGACGTATAAAGCATGACCGTCAGGGAACACCTCTTTACAACATTTACTCGACTAGATGCCGTTTCTAATGGAAACGCAAATAGGCCTCAAAATAATGATATAACTGAATTCTCAAAGCGTTCATAAATACGGTGATATATAGTAATGATTCAATTAACTTGTCTTAGAGTCATCAGCATTTAAAACCCTACGAGGAATGAATGTTTTTTTTTAACCTTGCGTATTTGAACATTTTCAGAAAACAAATTTGTAAAAAACATAAGAAACCTATAAATATGGTGAGCAAATTGATGCATTATTTTGACGTGAACTTAAAGCATGAACAAAATCCATTTGTTTGGCATAACCATGCATGTGACCTATCTCCAGGCGCGTAGCCACGGGGGGGGGGGGGGGGGGGCACGTGCCCCCTAAAATTTCCAAGATCGGTTGAACTTTTTTAGACCCCTTTTTTGACCTCGATCGATTACATATATCTGCCCCCCCCCCCCCCAAACGTCGAACTCTGGCTACGCGCTTGCCTATCTCAGATCAACGCAGTTTGTATATTGATATATTTAGACATTTTGAATGAGGCTTGACTGCATACGATTGTTGAACATAAACTTTAATGAATCTGTGTAGGAATAACGATGTAAATAGATAACGATTAATGTCGATCAATGCATATCCACTGTCGACTTAAGTTCGTGAAAGCCTTGAATTAACATTTAGATTACAATCGTGAATGTTTCTGCTGACGCCAGCCATATCTCCTATTTTTGCCATCTCTGTCTTATTGCAGGAGAAATATTCCTCATTATTAGAATCCGTGGCCATAATGACGCGTTGAACCGTTCTAGCCAGCACTTATGACTCGTAAAAAAAATATTTTGCAACTTATGGAACACTTAATCAATTTTTATCCCACTTAGATTATGGCAGTCGTCTGGTGATTAAGTGCAGTGGCTGTCTATGGTGGATTCGCAGACTCCTAACCATATTGATTGATTTGACCTAGTACTTAATTTGGGGGCGATCCTCTTGAAGGGGGATAATTTTAAAGGTATAAAATCTTCTTCAAGCTGCCCTTGCTGTTCTGGTATCAAACGGAAAAAGCATGCAACTTGTATAGTTCTTTTATCTATCTTGTTAAAATTTCCTTTGATATTTTTGATATTGTGAGATAAGAGGCCCGGGAAGAGAGATATTTTAGGCCAAACAGTAAATTATTTTTATTCGCGAAGTGCCATGGAAATACGTTGGGTAACCTTTCGTCCCAAAATGACGTTTCCCTTCTCATTTCATTTATTGAAAAATCTCTGTATTTTCTTACATTTTACCAGATATTATTCATTCTCTTCTAATTGTATCTAAGACGTGACAGAAGCAAACCATAGTCAATTAGATGGCACTGCTGCCTGCCAAACTTGATTAGGATATAGAGTGACAATACAGAGTGAAGTCTGCTAAAATGTTTCCCAAGTACACCATGATGTACTACCCAGCTGCTCTTCAGACTAAGGAGAAAGAAGTGACAGTTATACTTTCAGAGAAGCTTTACACGGATGTAATGCAATTATAAGTTAATTTATGTCCATGTATATAGATAGTTAGATGTTAGATTTGTCTAAGCAATGGATTGAAAGAATTTATAGCGAATATGATTCTGCTAAAATGCATGAAAACTAAAATAGAACCCTGAAATGATTATCAAATTCAGCTGTCAAATTTGTTACTCCACATTTTGTATATACAAAAGGCTGCTTTGGTTGCACTGATCCACGAGACATTTTTTTATTTTATACCTACAGTTGGCTAGCTGAAGACGATTGTAGTAAATAAAAACATAAATTGATTTTTGTTTTTGGTTTAAATGAAACTTGTGATGGTTAGACATTAATATTTTGAATACATTTTTTAATCAAAATACAAATACAAAAAGAGCGAGGGTTATAATGTTGTTGTGTATTTACAAATTTGAAAATCAGAAATATTGTATTATACTGTCGCAAAAGACGTGGTAGAATATGCCTTTTAACAAGAATTATGATAAGTTATGTTTTGGTTTCGAAGATTTTCAGGTCATTAAGTTCGTTTTGATTTCTCTGAAATTAATCATCTTACTATTTTCAGAAAAAATGCCCCTGCGCTTTGAATCATTTTGTTTGTCTGTCTGTGTTATCCTAGAACAAATTGTTTTGGCGTCTAGCAAGATAACGTCAATGACTTATATAAACATATTATACCCTCTGGTCTATGTTGCACGCAGTAATAGGTTAGAGTATATAGGGCACATTCAAATTATCTCTATCAATAAATGAATCATATATTATATCATGGTGGATATCATAGACGTCTTACTTGCACGCGGACTTTCTTTTTCCTGATATCTAAGGTCGAAGTCTCATCTATCATTGCTTAATGAGATAAAGTAAAACCATGGTGTTTTTTTAAACATCACGTTATGATACATACATGTACACAAATATTAACTTCGGTAGCATTTTCAAAATTCTTTGTTGTTCCTGTCTGTTCTTCCTTTCTAAAGCACATTTATCGAAAACTATGTTAACGCATTAGATCACTTTCGATATTTATTATTAGACTCTTCTATTTTTTAGGCTGTTTAATATCGACAAATACAAGTCTCTTTGATTGCACTAATCCCATCTTCAATCCCACTGTATGTTCCTTGTATTCATCTCCAGCGCACCTATTGTGTCCATCCTATTCTAATCATCCCATCATTTAATTCATTCGCGTGTCATTTTGTTTGCATGATACCTCTGACGTAACCCGCCTTGACCATGCCGCATCTATCACCTTCTACTCCTTCATTCCCACCCACCCACCTGCACTCTTTGTACTGCCCGACTTCCTTCACCACGCCGTGTAAAATTATATACTGTTTCTTCCTCCCTTTCCCCGTCTGAAGATCCCGACATATTCTCCTCCATTTCCGCATCTATATACGATCTTATCGATAAGACGGGGGAGAAAGATGGTTGGAGGTATAAAGAGATAGAGAGAGAGGGGGTAGATAAAACACAGCACAAGAAACAAATGTCAAAATGCATCCGAAAGCGGTACCATAGCAGTGCCCCTAAGGGAGGAACAATCTAACATTTCAGTTTTTTTTTATCGAATCTTTTGTAGTTCATATTGTAGAAATGTTCAAACCCGGTTCGTCCTAAAAGATTCCACATTGCTGCACAAGAATTTTGAAGTTCAAAATAGAACCTTTTTTGGAGTGCTTCTATCGAACCGTTGACGGTGCAAATTGGATCCTCTATTTTTCTGTGTGACAGAGAGCGAGTGAAGGGAGAAAGACGGGGTGAGGAAAGAGAGAGAGAGAGATAGAGAGTGAAGAAGAGAGAGAGAGAGAGAGAGAGAGACAGAGACAGAGACAGAGATACAGACAGAGCCAGAGACAGAGAATGAGAGAAAGGGGAGAGAGATAGGGGCAGAATGGAAGGCAATAGGGAACGGCAATAGCGAAAGAGAGAGAGACACACATAAACAAAACAAGAATGTTGGAGAAACTGGAGAGAGACAGGGGAAATAGAAAGAAAAAAGAAGGTCAGAGAAGTAACACAGGGAGGAGAGGAAAAAGAAAATGAAAGAAAGGAGGAAAGATAGAGGGAGAGAGGAGATGGATAAGGAGGTAGAAAGAAAATTGAAAAGAGAGAGAAAAAAACAAAAAAGAGAAAGATATAGAGAGAGGGGGGAAGAGATCTAGAGAGGAAAGGAGAGGTTAAGGACTTGGATGAGCCATAGAGATGGCGTAGGAAACGAGCGAAGAGAGAGAGAGAGAGAGAGAGAGAGAGAGAGAGAGAGAGAGAGAGAAGAAAAGGAGGAGGGACAAGGCTATAAGAATGGCAACCATGCGGTACTAGTCCTTTAATCCGCCGCTGCTTTACCTTTCTCACGCACCGGGTTACATGTAGCTGTTCCGTTGTTTGAAAGGCAGATTATCCGCTTGGTGGAGCAGACATCGTTGTGCTTCGCTTGACTCGGGTTAACGCAGGAGAAGTCGATTGTGTCTTCATCCCATCTCCCCCATTCATCTTTGAACTCCAGATTCTTACTTGACCTTGATAAAACTGTATGATTTGTTAACATATGGAATCATGAGAGTAAAATGCAGAATCGTGGATTCTTTCGGCTTATTCTTTGACATTAACAGGTCAAGATGGGGTGAATTGGTACAAAATGGCCCAAAGTATAATATGAACTACCTACATCAAGACAAATAAAGGTAGCCCTTTTAAAGGATACCCCCTCCCCCCGATGGATCTCAAAATTCTTACCCCGTAGGCCAAAAACAATATTTGAATCATTTTCAGTATGAATAGTTTCTAATTACGTCAGACGAAAGAAGTAATAGTTTCATATCTAAAGAAGACGACGCGTAATACTCATTCGACCTAGAGTTTTTGTAATACTAAAATGGGATTGGATAATCCCTCCATAGCTTAATATCAAATCAGAAACCGGATTGAACTCATTTGAATTCACACTACTGTGTAAGCAGTTTAAAGGTACATATTATGAAACAAGGTAAGTAGTTGCGTTTTGGCAGCCCTACTGCAACCGTTCTCTTCATTTCTTGGCTTTCAAAAGGGAGGGATGATTTTGTTTGCCGGTCCCAACCAATTCTGAGCATGCCCCCTGATAATAAATTCATAAATCATAAGTAGTTCCTGTTTTAAGTTAAGTCAATGTCGAGTGTAGAGGCTGAAGATGTAAGAATAAGAATAAGGTTGGGTTCGGGGGAAATGTCTTGCCTTGCCTTGCATGATTCAAAGCAGGGGTTCAATTTCGTCGATTGCACTTCGCGAGGACAGTGCACTGATTGGACGAAATTAATGGAAATCTCCGGCGTAAAATGTCCGTGTGACTGATGAGTGCATAGTCCTAAATCGGTCAAAATGGGCGCTGCTTTTTGTAGCCCAGAATGCTCATAATTTGTCATGGGTTTCCGACTGTAAAACAGCCCCAGATTGATAATCAAGCAATTGTGGTGGTGTATAGATTGCTTGGCCTTGTCGAAGGTTCCCAATAATGGGCACAATTTACCCATGGTTGTGCTCCTCGACGCCAGTGATATGCCTTGAACTTAGATTGACGGTCGGCTTCATAGAGGTTTCCAATACAAAAGCCGTCATCAAACATTACCATCTCAAAGAGAGTTCAATGTTACCAATACTCAAGGAGAAATATTTTAAGCGTTTTATTTGCAAGTTCAAGAGTTTATTATTATTCTTTGGTATTTAAAAACAATACGAAAACATTTGTTGTAATCATGATATTTTAAAAGATTATAAGGATTGTTACAGACACCCAAAAAAAGTCCTTTGGCGTTGACTCATCCATATAAATTTGGCATGAGAGAGAAAACAGATACAATTAGAAATCAGGCTTGTTCAGTTGTTAGTTTAGTTATATAATCTTAATTATATTGCTTTCGAGTATGCTAAAACAAATCTCTGTCGGGTGTTTTGAGCATCCCCTTGGATCGGTAATATGCAAATTAGTAGATTGTTGATATCATCATCGCCATCATTATGAAATTAATTAACAGAAGGTCATCGACTGCAAACAAAAGTTTGAAGGAAATTTCTAATGAGCGCTTCTGCTCAGTACGATTCAGGTTAGTACGATTCAAGAATGTAGCAGACTTATTATTCGAGAACTCTGATGATATCCTACATGATGCAACAACTAGAACAATGTAGGGAATGGTTCCAAAAATGGAAAATAAATCAGAGCCAGTATAGTTTGACCTCCCTTTAAGTCTCCTTTACATCTTTACATCGGCCCGCAATCTCGGACTCCATCTAGACGCAGAAACGGCACTTTGCCCGGACCAATGATACAGTCATAGATAAACTAGATGTGACGTAAAGGGCCGCTTGATGCAACCATTAAGCTATATTTCCAATGGATATGCCATCGCTCAACATCTTACAGATCTGTCATACAAGGCATTTTGTTTGTCCATCGAAGAAGTAAAGAAAATAGAACACTTAATGGTCAGATATGCATCGTCTGCCAAGGAATTGAAGTCCATTTATATGAACATTCATCAAGTTAGTAAGCATCATACTTCTTATACGTGTTAGGCATGCCTTCTAAGTTATATAGGCAACAATGATACATGTACATTGGGTGTCTCTGTATAGTGTTTGCTTTTAAGTAGTACTAGTTACCATAATTACGGCAGAGTCGAATAAGTGAAGTGTAATGATTAGAAGATAAATTATCAGAATGCAAGGATGAAATTACCAACTAGATTGTCAGCTGTTAAAGTACGCAAATACTATTCTTAAGGTCAAATGTGCAGCTAAATGCCCCCCAGTACTTTAGTCGAAAAAGAAACGGGGCAACTTTTTAAATGCTGCATATTTAATACATATTGCCACGACATGCCACTAATATATTCAACATGTACCCTTTCTTTTTCAGCAACGAAGAAATTTGAATATTGACTTTGTAATAATATAGTCTGTTTCTTCTCTTTTCTTTTGGTCAATAGTCCATAGTTATTCTGGTGGTAGAGGTGAGAAGACCTTGGTGAATAAACTAATGACTGAGTACGGCCACAAGGCTGCTAGACCTGTGCGTGATGCTGCCAGACCTGTCTGGGTGTACTTCAGGTTTCTACCATCACAGATTATCAAATTCGTAAGTATTCCTTTATTTCTTTCACCTTCATCATCGTTCCAATACTCCAGCCACACCAACTAGTTCGACCCGAGGCCGATAACAGACCGTAAACATGTGACTTTACCACGAATGAATAAGAATCGGTCTGTTTGGAGCTGATTTGGGGGTATATGAGACTGGGGTTATTAGCTATGAAGCTTACAAGGAAATAACTACTGGTCTTTGAAATTACAATACCCCAGTCAAACCGACAAGAGCGACACTAAACCGATAACAGGCCAAACAACACAATCATTACATCACAACGAATAGCCAATATTCTGTCGATACGCGGTAAGTTTTGAGTCGGTTCGACGGTGTGACTGGGACGTCGTTCATGTCGCATGGACAATCAGCCAGCGTTTCACTGTATCTACTATTCTTAATCATCTTTTTGCTGGTGTTTTCAATTCAGCTAAAAGTTGTTATCATCAATACCATGTATTCATATGGTTAATATATTACGTTGAACTATTTTTTTCATTGTAGGGCTCCCTTGTAGAGCAGGTCCTCTGGATTAGACTAGCCTGATTATGTTAAAGAAAATGTAATAAAATAAATAAATAAATGAATAAATAAATGAATGAATAATTAAATAAACACATTCATCTGTGAATTCGATTGGTGAATTTGTTTTGAAAAGAAGTTCAACTAAGGCTTTAATATAAATATTTCCTCAGTGTCAAGAAAGCATAACATCTTAAGATACTCATTGAGAGCTTGCTCTTCATTATCTCACCATCCCACTATCATATGAATTATCTAATACATTATCTGTGAAGAAAAGTGCATGATCAAGATCCAAATATGTATTACTTTCCATCATGGTTATGCATTTTTGTTTTGTTCTGTAGATACTTTAAGAAATGATTTCCATTTTGATTGGAATTGTTATCCACCTATGCATAAAAATACAATAAGAGAATTTATTGTCCTAACTTCTCCAAAGTTCATCCTAAAGGAAATTTGTGAATTTAGTAGTAATACGAGATAAACCCCTATCCCTCTGACAAAGCAGTCTAAGCCAAACATGATACTTAGACTATTTTTTTCAATTCTAATCCCAATTATAATTATCATCCTCACCATTATAAGCCCTAACGATAATAAAAGCGATACGAATAATTAGGATACTACTACTACTACTACTACTACTACTACTACTACTACTACTACTACTACTACTACTACTACTTCTACTACTACTAATAATAATACTAATACAAATAATAATGCTTTGATAATGATGGTGTGATACTACTACTACTCATTCTAAAAATAATGATTATAATAATAATTATCATACTAATAATAACAATAATAATACTTATGATGATGACAATTATATGTAAAGGCTATCAAAATCTATTCTACACAATTGATTCGAGAACTATTATGTAGCCTTCAAAGTATATATTTCTATATATGGGGCATATGTTCAATAATATGCTACCATGTACATGACTGATCGTGCCTAACTATCTGTACAAAACAGTCATCTTAAAGCTCAGCTCAAACAGACCACCCTCTTCAAGTAACGACGTGGGATGTACAAATATAAAAATATGGTAGACGCTAAAGCATTTTGAATGGACCGATTTAATAATAGAAATGCAAAATTTGCACCCTCGAACATAATAATGAATGATTAATACAACTAGAAGTTTGTTTTATGCCTACAAGCTTTATATTTTATTTGTTGCGCTTAGGAAAAAACCAAAAATAAATAAACGAGTGTTAGATACCCTGGCCCCCGTAGCGAAGTTTCTTGTCTACACGAAGAGAAATGACGATGTCTAAAGATGGGGGGCATCACAATCAGTGAATACATTGATGTTGTTTCAAGATTATGCACGTTAAGCATATTGAAATCGGTGCGTTTGTTTCAAGGTTATATCTTGTCAGTATTTATGCAGCATCAGTCGTGTGGAAAAGCCCAGAAGTACATCTAAATGTTCAAGGCGGAGTACTAGCAGGATGTTAAAATAATGTCAACGTTAATGTGACTGTCAGTGACGTCAGCAAGATCCACAAATGAAATGTGAAGCATGTGATTGATAGAGTCAATAAATATATAATAGGAACGAACATTAGTGTTTCTTTTTAGAACAAAATATCGATGGAATATTAAAGCAATAAGAATAATAATAAGCAAATGACACAGCAATATGAGTAAATTGCAGAGATGTGGTATAAATTGGTTTAAGAGTTGAAGATTAAAATGTGCGATTAGGAGCTACAAACTGACAAGTTTAAACAAAGTAAAAATAAGAAATTCGTTTAAGAAATTAGATTAAGGAAGCCGGTTTAAGGCAGATGGGGGAAATGAAGATGAACTGACAGATAGAAAGAAATACATACGTAATGGTTAAACCCATAATGACAAGAATGGCCTCACATATTTGTAGACACATCTACTTAAATACAAGAAGGATGATATATAAAGAGTAAGAAGGGTGATGTCTGGTGGAAAAAAAGCTGTGATGATATCTGTTTCCAAGCATAACCACATGTTAGCCCTGCGTCATCGCGATACAAGAGTGAGGTAGATCTGACTATTGACTACCTCATCCTTAGACTCACGCTTATCCACGCTCATGTTAGCATGTTCCCCCTTCAACCCCTCTCCCTCTCATTCTCTTTCTACATAATTATCTCATTCTTTCACATTATCTTTGTCTTTCGTATTCCCCCTCTTTCATGTTCTATGTCTTTCTCGGTATTTCTCCTTCTCTCCCGCTCGCATTCTCTCTCCCCCTCTCTCTATTTCTTTCTCTCATTTCTATCTATTGGTCTATCTATCTATCCATATCTCGATCCCCGATTTCTCTCTCTCTCGCAATATCCATCTCTTAATATTTCTTGATTGAGAAAATCATGTTTAATATAATGACTCATTTTATGTTATCTGATCATATCTATCTACTGGTTCACTGTTCAAAAAGCTTAACTTATTGGACAGTCCATGACAAAATGACTTCATATATCGCAGGCGTGAAATATTATATTCACACTATTTTTATTTTATCGTCTTGGATACCATTTGATCTTAAACAATAGGTTCTTTATCAGCAGCAGACATCAAATCTCTTACCAGTTTGTCTCTCTCTCTCTTTCTCTCTTCGGGGATTTCCGAAAAGAACTGAAGGACTATACCTACACCTACACGAACCATGTGAAGCGCAAAGCCTGTCCTGGTGAGCGGCGCAGTTGTAACAACAAGGTTGCGAGAAAAGTACATATTTGGACTGGTAGTACAATACTGAAGGATAACATAATCCAGAATCGATGTCGAACGCAAGATGTAGCCGATGCATTCTAAGATTAGCAGTCTAATGGCATATGTGGAGACACAGCTACGAGCATGCTGAATTGTATATGCAGCAAATATCTTTCTTTAAGAATTTTCCATCCTAATTTAAATATTTCCTTTCATTAATTTGTAAGGTCACTCTTGAAAAACCTCAGTCGCATCTTCGTTGGTCTTATCATCAGAACAAATCTAGAGTGGAGATTCTATTTGCACTTAACACCAAGCTTAAGACGATTCTAGTAGTGAATGACTTTAGAATAAATCCATTTCGAGTAACACTTAGTTTTATAAATCGTTATACTTTAAATTTGCTATGTCCTAGAACTACAGATTTAAGAGTTTCGACGTATCTCCAAAGCAATCTCTCCCTCTCTGTCTCTCTCTCTGGCGCTCTGCTTTTTCTGTCTTGAGCTCTTTCCTTTTGGTATATTTTGGTACGCATCCTTTCCTTTGATACCATCCAACGTCATAATTCTTTTCCTTCCCCACTGTCTTTTTTCTTCCAACCTTCCTTCGATTATATCTCTCAGGAGTCCATCATGCCACAGAATATGCCCAATCCATTTTTTTTTCTGAACCTCCCTAATGTTGTCACTCAAGCCACCCAACTTAATTTTACTCTCTTCCTCTACGGCCACATTTTAAAACTCTCCAACCTTTTCAAGTCTGCTGTTTTCAGAGTCCATGCTTCTGACCCATGAAGCAGCACTCTCCAAACCAAAGTTTTCATGATTCTTTTTCTTAGATACAGGCTGAGATTTTGTTGGTGATACTTACGCACACTAATTTCAGAATTACGCGGGAGCAGTCTATTGTTTAGGATTTGAATTTTATCTCTTGAATTGAATCGTCAATGTAGCAGATCGACTCCAATCAAGTCAATAGAAATCTCTTGTTGTTTTTCCATTTTTCCTCAACGATATATTTGATGTTACTCTTATGAATATACGAATAATTATTGTTTTTCGTAGGCAGATGTCCCCTTTTTTCTTACAAAGAGAAACGGGAAAGATACTTAAAAGAGATTATTCAAAAAAAAATTAGCCTGCAATTAAGTATCTTAACGGTTATTGCTTCCCAAGCGATGTATTTTATCTGATAATGATGCCATAGCCAACCTGATAGAAATGAAGTAAAGAAAAACAAAATAAATTTTCTTTCAAATCACTAAAAGTAGTGTAATTTTATTATATTTTACACTTTATATTGCCGATTTGACATTAAGGTGCTCAGAGAAGATTGATTAACCAATTATAATGGCTACATTGTAATGTCGTTTGTAATTGTAATTTTTATTTGTAACTTTATTTGTAATTTTAAATGGCATCCTGGTATCGCTCCATAGCAGATCAATCACAATAATATAAAGGGAGTAGGTGAGATTTAAGAGAAGTATTTCGGGAGCAGGGTAAAGAGATTGAATAAAAAAATTCCTAAGCAAAGTTTAGAGAATGGTTGTAAGGGGAAGCACGCATGCACTCAAAACTACGTGTGGACAAATGTGACCTTTTGTACGGAGTACGAGGAGGAAATTGCTTGCTGGCGGCGGCATATGTTCCCAAAAAGGTGGGAGGGAAGATTATGGCGATGAAATTGAATCAGAATAATCTAGAAAGAAGGATAAAAGCAAAGCTTGTATTAAGAGAGAAAATATAATCAGGTTTGCCCTCGATGTGCCGCTTGAATCATATTTTAGCCTAGTTTGAGGGTGTTGTGTTTCTTCCACGGGCTTGAAACCAATTGTAGAAATAAGGCATGATCAATTTGCAATCTAGTATCTTGTTCCGCATCCTTACATTTCTCTCTTTGTTTTGTTTTCTTCCTCCTTTGCAGGATGAGACGCAACAGCAATTGACCATCATGGCTTACATGAGGATGGTGAGTCTAATTTCACTTGAAATCTTGAAATGTCACTGGTATCTCAATTTATACCCAATTGTTACCCGTGTTCCAACATGGTTCTGCCGAAGTTTAAAAATAGTTTTAAGCAGTAGAAACGTTAAAATGGCGATGAATATTGATGAAAGATCTCCTTTCTTTGCCAATTTATGCACACTTCTTGAGATTGAGGTAAAAGCCGCATGAATTTTTGTAAACTGACATTGACTGAAAGGGTTCAGCAGATGGATTGTTGTTGCGAAAGTTGTGGTAGTTTTTATCTTGAAGCTTGAGGCGTCGTTGTCACTCAATATTATAGCCGAATGAAGCTAAACTCCAGAGCTCTTCACGTCTTTTGCTAAATGTCAGAAAAAGTGAGAGTAATTAAAAGTAAACCACTGTATTGAACTGTGTACGGCCTGTCTAAATTTCAGGCCATATAGTGAAGCCTGCGTTTGCCTCTGCCCTCCTAGACCCCGGAAAAAAACTAAGCGGGGGCTACGGAACGCGGGTTCTCAATATAGATTTATTTCTGCCGCCCCCCCCCCCCTGTTCGGCATTTTCTGGATACGCCGCTGGAAAGATCGGAAGATGAGCTTAGTCTGTTTTGTTTAAATCTGCCCTTATTGTATAATAACTTCCTTTTGTTTCAATCGGATAAAGCATAACTTAATAGAAAAATAATAAATCTTTATTACATTTCGGTAACGAACGTTGACAGCTAAAACTGTGATATAGACTTCAAAAGAGAAATCAGCTCAATATTTCTTTTCTAGAGTGAAACCCTCGATAGATTGCTTTAGTACACCTGATAGCATAGCATAGTAAATCTTGAAAGATATTTAGAACAGATTTGACGACCTTTACTTGCAGTTTGATAGGCACAATCAGTATATCATAATATTATTCTAGTAATTAGCAACCAAAACGAATATATTTCGTGTGTGTTTCTTTTTCATCCTTTGTTCTTTATTTTGTATGTCCATTGGCATTGCCTGTATAGATTATGAGCTTTAACCTAACTCAGCCTTCAAATCTGGGAACTCTGTATACAAATATATTACTGAAAAACAAATCTACTTCTCTGATTGTTTTTATTTGTCTGTATCAATAGGGCCTTAGGCCCAATATATACGAGAATATTTTGAAACTTCGACCGTCTTAAAAAAACGTCATAAAAACAGACCGCCATAACATGAGGTGCAAGACGTATATGTTTTGATCGCCAAGTTGGATTTCATGAAGGGTATTTTGAAGATAAATGAAAGACTAATAGAAATGCCCCTCGGAAAAGGGAGAGCGCGATGGTGAAAGAGAGAGAGAGAGAGGGGGAGGGGGAGTCTTTGGTTTGTATGCAAAAATAGCCCGGATGAAGCCTCCACTCTATCTCGAGCTTACATCAGAATGCACTTTTTTGTTAGATGGGTCCGGGGCGAAGGCAGGCACGATAAAGCTGATTAATGAAGCTTTCACTGTCCTGTCTGTTTTGTGACGAGGAACATATATTGAGGTGCGGCTCTTTTTTTTCTCGCAAGGAAAGCATGAGGGGGAAAAGTATATCAATAAGCCAGAAAAGTGCGCCAGGGTGAGGATATTTAATCAAATGAGAATGGCATTCACAAAATCTGGCTTTGCCAATTGCACTAACGTGCCCTTAAAAATAATGTACCTCACATTCCCTTTCTCTTTTTACATTTCCCCCTCCTTTCTCCTTCTCCCTTTTCTCTCTTTCTATTGACAAATGCATTTTCTTTCCTATTTCCTTTGCATGTCTATGTCTGTATCATCCACCCTCTAATTCTCTTTCTCTCTCTCTCTCTCTCTCTCTCTCTCACTCCCTCTCTCCCTGTCTCTCTATCCCTCCTCTCCCACTCTTTCGCTCTTTCTATAAGCAAGTATATCCATGTAATGCCCTTCCTTCCCCAATCTCTTTCTCTCTCCCAATCATATCTCTTTTACAACCATTGAATTATCAGTGTATTTTTAGATTATGCTAGTGTGGCGGTAATTTTGCGGATATTGGAGTCCATTAAAGGCAAAAACGACGATTACGTCTTGTGTTGTTGTCCAGCAACAGGCAATTGATAGGATGACGTCATCATCGTTTCCCTGATTGCCCTAGACTCCGATTCCAATCTAATGGAGATGGCTATTGAGTGGGAATGAAGCGCGAGAGGGAGTCGGAAAAGATAGATACAAAAATGTAGACTGGGCATTGTTGTCGTTATTGTTATTGTTGTAGCTTTTTGTTTCTGCTGTTTATTTTGAATGCCAAGTAAGGTTTTACAGAACTTTGTATAGGAATGCATATACCACCTTTTCAGGTCTAGATCTACGCATATTCTTAAAGCAGATTCATTCACTTAAAAAATGTTCAGTTGAATCTCTGTGCTCCATTATACATAGAAATACATGATGTTCCTGGAACGGTGGTCGGTGTGAGGGAAGCTGACTTATAGGGTATGCAAGTAGTCATAACATCTTGTCATCTTTACCCTCGATTGGCATTCCAGAAATCTATTGTAAATTTCACTAAATTCTATTCCTGCTCTGACATTTTTAAACGCGTGATCCTGCGTTGATCGACAACTAATGTAGCACGACGCAACGCCGAGCCTATGTTGTTATCTTCGGCAGTCAATGTCGGTCACGTGATGAAGCGTTCGCTGATACCCAGCAGGGGATGGAATTTAATGGCGTATTGAGATTGAGTCAGGTGACAGTGAAGTGTCTCACACACACCAACTCTGCACATATGCACGAGGCGCGTTATTTATTTGCGTTATTAGATGCGCTAATGAAGCCCGTGACAGCATAAAGGACATACGCCATGAATTCAATGTAATAATTGCGCAGTTCACTTTGCTTTCATATTGTGTACGATGTCCCTCTCAACTGGTGCGTCAGAGACCGAGCAAGTCACTGTCATATTCGCGCGTCAACAAAATGACTCCTAGAACACAAGCGGGCATAGGTTAACCTGGTTATAGACTTAAAAGCGTGTCAGCTTGCGTTGAATGCCAATCACCGGCAACCACCGACGCGATGCCGAACCGACGTTGTTATCTCTGGCAGTAAATGTCGGTCACGTGATGAAGCATTCGCTTATTCCCAAAAGGACTCGAGTTGTTCACCTTATGGTTTGGTGAATATTCAGGTGGAGTTGGATGGCAATGAAGTGACATCTCAACTTTGTTAAGAGTCCCATCGCACCGAATTATAGCTTGATAAGTCCCCACGTCAGAAAGGCCTATCGAACCGAGAAAAATTATTGTTTTTTTATCGGCTTTCAGACAGGAAAGTAAGTCCAATTTCATTAAAGCAATATATGGAACGTACAGCATTTTGCTTTATTTAGATAGAAAAAGAATAATTCAGTCGTGCCGCTGATTAGAACAATTACAAAATTTCTTCAACACATATCCTAACAATTTCGCGTTTTCGTAAGAGGGTTGATATATAGCTATCGAACTACTCATTACTTTGTGATGCTTTTTCACGGTGTACAATTCAAAGACAGTAATAAAGTATATACTATTGATAATGATTGTACAATACACTAGGGATTAAAAATGTAATGAATAGTCTTTATCTTTAAATTTGTCATCGCACATAAGCATAATTCTATTTTTGTTTAAACTAAGTATTCAAAATATGTACACTGAAGAACTTGGAATCACATTATCAGACGTTGACACTCAATACAATATAATTCCTGAGATATTCCTTCCACGGCAACATGATATTATCCAAATATGTGATTGACGTTTATTGTCTATTTGCGATGGGTTTTGTCTGTCTGTTTATTCAAAGTTCTTCTGGTAGAGTATCATTGTGACATTTCAAGCTGTTTGATTAGGAAACGAGAATAAAGCCTTGACTTTTCCTATACACATGTGTGAATCATGAGTGGCATACTATCCATAGCAACAAGTCTTTGTGTGATTCCATTCGATTTATTGGTTTCAGTAATTAAGTTGAACTCCTACGCATTACATGCTTTTCGCTTGTTATATCCGAGTTTCACTGGCGTATATTGGAAACCGGTGGCGTGTACCCTTCAGCGGTTTAGTGTAGGGGAAAATCGGAACTCGGCACCCCTTTGTACCCGCCTTTTCACATTTCTCTTTATCTTAAGCCACCATCACACCGAACTAGTTCTCAATACGTTCTGGAAAATATTGCCAAACGGGCTCAAACTGTGTGCGAACGGAGTTGAACGTAGTAGCAACTGTTTACGATATGTTTAAGAACTTCATGGCCGGGCTCAGACTGGCTATACGGGAGACTGCTCTAGAACTTTGAGCCTGTTCAAAACTGTCCCGTCCTGCAATTAGACGAAGTGACAACGTACTTAAAACGAGGAGGACGTACTACAAACGGACTGATTGCCGTACTATGAACGGAATTGCCGTAATTCGATCCTACTTGGACGTGTTACACTCCTAGAAAATCGTTCAAAAACGGGTAATGGTCGGGTTAGAATATGTAAATAATGTCTATAATACGATCCTAGATCGTTCATTAACAGTCCTCAATACGTCCATCTCGTCTGTACCCCGTTCACATTCAGTTCACATCAAGTTCAGATCGGGTAAATTTGCCATTTCCAAGCAGTCCAAGCCCGTCCGTAATCAATTTAAACCAGTTCTTAACTCATTCTACCTCGTTCGTAACACGTTCCTAGTAGGACCGAAGTACGGTAATTCCGTTCGTAGTACGTCCATCTCGTTTTAGTACGTTGTCAGTCCGTCTTATTGCGGGACGGGGACAATTTTGAACAGGCTCAAAGTTTTAGAGCACCCTTCCAGTGCAACCCAGTCCGAGCCCGTCCATAGAGTTCTTAATCAGATCGTAAACAGTTGCTTCTACGTTTACTCCGTTCGCGCACAGTTTGAGCACGTTTGGCAACACTTTACAGAACGTAGTGAGAACTAGTTTGGTGTGATGGGGGCTTCACTTGAATGTCTTGATTTGCACAGCTTGAATCGTTGAAGTTGAACGGGAATAAGAAATAACAAGAACGCGCTCGGGTTGTATAACCCTTGAGCCAGGACGTGCTTCCACACGCTTTAGGAGCGCGTTCGAACGCACTACGAACGAGATGAGGACGAGCTGAACTGTCTCTGAACTTGTTATAGTGGGTTTGGTCGTATTCTTAACGAGTTAGAACTAGTAGATGACGGGTACAAACTGACTACGGACTGGCTTGAACTGCCTGGAAATGGCAAATTTACCCGATCGGAACTTGATATGAACTGACTGTGCACGGGGTATAGACGAGATGGACGTATTGAGGATTGTTTATGAACGAACCAGGGTCGTATTATAGACATTATTTACAAATTCTACTCCGACAGCAACCCGTTTTATGATTTTCTAGGATGGTTCCAAAACGTAGTGAGAACTAGTTTGGTGTGATGGGGGCTTAATATTTCAAGTATCGTCTTTCATCGTTTGAATGATCTGTTTCTTTGAGCGATGTGCAGAGCCAGTGGAACAGGGTGCTCAGGGGGCTCAAGGGGCCAACTTTGAGATAGTACGCTGATTGTCACCCATAACATTAAATGGTTCTACGTCGTTAAACATTTCTGAGATCATTTAATAAATAGCGAGTGATCTCCACTTTCATCTATCACATTTTTATACTTTTTGTTCGTGGTCATGGGGCATTTACTTTCGCTTTTCGATTAAGAAAATTATAGAAAGTTTGCATAAGGAGATTTATGGGGTCATTTTTTCACATTTTTCTACTTTTGGTTCGTGGTCATGAGGCATTAACTTTCGCTTTTCAATCAAGAAAATCATCGAAAGTTTACATATTAAGCAGATTGATGGGGTCATTTTTTCTAAAGAAAGTCGAGTCTCTCAAAACGTAGATTGCATGGAAAAAATGAAAAAGAAAATAACGTCCCTCTATTCTATATTACTTCCCAAGCACACTAACTAGACAGATGACAAACCAAACCAACATTTACATTATCCCAAATACCCAAAAATCGGACGGTTTTGGAGTCGGTTCGGAATAGATTTTGCGAAATGACTGAGGTACTATCCGACAGCCCCTTTCTAAAGCGTGATTTAAAACCTTTATTAACCTCGATTGCTCTTCCGCAGGAAAGATGAAAGGGTTTCATCTTCAATAAGATATTCATAGGATATGAGTTTAAAGAATTGTGTGTTTTGAACAAATAAACGCATTCATCTTTCATGTTCTGACATGAGCTTTTCAAACGTATTTTATCGCATTGTTCTCCTTTCCGTTACCAATGCAAGAGCAGATGTCATCTCTAGCAAGATAGATTGCGATACACGTTCCTCGACAGAAGAAAAAATAAATGACACTACAAGCACAACCAAACAAACTAAACTCTCCCCTCTTTGCTCGTTCAAATAAGAAGTGCTCTTTCAAATCAATGAGTCCTGTGCATTTAGTCAACTAAAAAAACAACCTCACCTCCTAAGCCCCTATCTACATTTCGTTATTCAGGAAATTTAACGGTTGAACGGAACTACTCGTCACCCATCTGTATCGGGTTTACCTTTTAAATATTCTAAGTGATTCACTGGTTCTCCGATCAATTCTTTTAAGACCACTTAGATTTTACTTTTTGAGTGGCTGATGTTGGTCAGTCGATTGATTTCCACAGCTCGTCCAACGCGGTACAATGCAGTAGAACCCATGAACTTGATGTTTGTAATAAAGGCTTGTGAATAATAGGAGTAATAAGCATGTTCTTTCTTTGGTATTAGGGACTTTTCGATTTGCACGTTTATAAGTGGACTGCGACGTACGCGGTCATTTTTAAGCAGGGTTGACGAGGCACGCTGACTGTTGTTCGTTACCTTTTCGATTTTACACAACTACGACGCTCGCTTGGTGAGCGCGAAATTCGATCGAATAGCTAAAGATCCAACTCCAAATTCGTTGCATGAGACTGTTCTCAAATATTATGCTGCAACAGATTAGCGATGCATAAATAAAATGTGCTCATTTTATGAATTATTCTGCTTATTGAGCGCGAAATTCAATCGAGAAGCTAAAGATACAACACACCAAATTCGACGCATGGGACTGATCTCGAAAAATATGCTGCAACAAATTGGCGATGCATAAATAAAAGTGTTCATTTTATGAATTATTCTGCAACAATTTTGATTTAAGGGCAATTACAGACACGAAAATGTGTTAATTTAAGAGAATGCACGCTTCCACCACTCTCCGGTTCTAGAATTAGGTCAATTGGGTCCATTTTGTGACTTCAATGTGATGTTTCGTGCCTACAAAAGATTGCTTACGAACATGTATCGTCACAGTTTGCGAACGACGGCAAAACAAGGGCGTACGCGTTCGAGAATTCTGCTACGAACGATGAGCTCGTCGATGCGCATGCGCACTGCTTCAAAAGTGACCGCATACGTCGCAGTCCACTAGTGAACGGGCAAATCGAAAAGTCCCTATTGATTCAGCTCTGTCGTGTAGGCTCGAACCTTACCCATGGCATGTCAACCACACCGGTTTATTTTAAGGGAATGTCTGTTTGTACCCGGCAAAGAGTGGTATCAATAAGGTATACAATTCCATGTTCTTTCGTTGTTGTAGGTTGCAGTGGATAACGCCCTGGGGGGGGGGGGCGTCCTTGCGGATGAAACGTTTTAGGATTCATTATTTAAACAAGAAGAAGAAGAAGAAAAAGAAGAAGGAGATGGAGAAGAAAAAGAAGAAGAAGAAGAAGAAGAAGAAGAAGAAGAAGAAGAGGAAGACAAAGACGGACAAGAAGAAATAGAAAAGAAGAAAAAAAAGTAGAATAAGAAGAAGAAGAAGAAAAAGGAGAAGAAGAGGAAGAAGAAGAAGAAGAAGAAGAAGAAGAAGAAGAAGAAGAAGAAGAAGAAGAAAAAGAAAAAGAAGAAGAAGAAGAAGAAAAGAAGAAAGAGAAGTAGTAGTAGTAGTAGTAGTAGAAGAAGAAGAAGAGGAAGTCGTTGATAGCTCTTTTCTGCTGATAATAGGAATTCATTATCACAGTCTGTGTAAAGAGCAATTGAGACAGGATATGGTTAAACAATAGGGGACAAAAGAACTACTCGTCTTTTATATTCGTTTGTGTACATATCTTTTTATAAATGTGACTTTTTGAGGGCGTCTATAAGGCCGTGTTTTTTCCAAGGGCAGCTCAATTATAATGATGAATGAAAAACAAAATAGATGAAAACGATGAAAAACAGGAAACAAAATTTACCCATTAAACAGAGTGATCGATAATTCTTTTTCTTAAGCCCCCATCACACCAAACTAGTTCTCACTACGTTCTGGAAAAAGTTGCAAAACGGGCTCCAACTGTGTGCGAACGGACTGAACGTAGTAGCAACTGTTTACGATATGTTTAAGAACGTCTTGGACGAACTCGGACTGGCTTGGACGGGATGGGTACTCTAGAACTTTGAGCCTGTTCAAAATTGTCCCCGTCCTGCAATTAGAGTGAGTGACAACGTACTTAAAACGAGATGGACGTTCTACGAACAGAATTGCCGCACTTCGATCCTTCTAGGAACGTGTTAAAACGTGACGTGGTCAAGCATCAATAAGCAGTACGACCGGTTCCGTTTGCGTGTTCATCCCGTTGGCAAACAGACCCAATTCGAATGTCGTGAGCTTCACAGCATAAAGCGTTGAACGGGGATAAGCAATGGCAAGAATGCGCTGGGTTTGTATAGCCCTCGAGCCACGACGGGGTTGCACGCGTTCGAACGCACTAAGAACGAGATGAGGACGAGTTGAACTGTCTCTAAACGGGGTGGTCGGGTTACAAACTAGTTAGAACAAATTAGAATGGGTTTGGACGTATTGGAAACGAGGTAGAACTAGTCAAGAACGGGTTTAAACTGACTACGGACGGGCTTGGACTGTTTGGAAATGGCTAATTTACCCGATCTGAAGTGGATATGAACTGACTGTGGACAGGGTACAGACGAGATGGACGTTTGAGGACAGTTTATGAACGAAGTAGAATCGTAGTGTGGACATTATATACACATTCTACCCCGACCACAACCCGTTTTACGATTTTCTAGGACGGTTTGGCGAGCATGTTCAGGAAGCTTTATGCAAATTCAAGTACTCTAATTCTAACCCCTACCCTCCAAAACAGCTAAAATGTATTCGGTATTTTAGTACTTTTCATAAACTTTAAAAATATCTTTTGAGATCTACTGCCCTTATTGCGTCTAGGGCCTTTCAGATGAAGGAAAGCCTTGTATGCCAAAAAGTCTTTCAAATATCCTTTTATTTCCATTTCTAATTGCATCTACTTGGTCTAGTTACCATCAACAAACACTGCAATATATGACATCCAATACTCCGTTAAAAGACAGGAAGCGAAAGGGCAGTAATAGACATTGTACGCCTCACGAATTCGTAATGGGTAGCATGAGGTGTGGAAGTGATTGATAAACCCTGGACCCTTACCTTTACGAGGTGAAAACGTGAAAAGTGGGGTTTAAAGTTGCATCGGTTGCTTGAGGATGGAATGAAAAGAAATAAAGTATGATGCTTCTTAGACAAACATTACTTCGTCATGGCACGATACCTTGATAAAAAATATGATAAATAAATGAAATAATACCAGGTGATAATGTGTTGCTGGCATGGGAAAAGGTTTTCTAAAATCTGTACAACTGTTATGATGTAATCAATTAGATTCGATAGACTCAACACATGCGTCTTGCTTTCTAGCGGGTTTTCATGCATTCTTCCCGAACTTTTAAATTATAATTGTAATATATTTTTGATAAATGATGTCATTGCTTTTAGTTTTAAAATGTAAGAAAAATGTCTGGAAAGACAATTACTGCTTTGACTTCACTTATATCGGAACCCAATCTGAACCATGAATGGCACTTCACATACTTTGGTCTCACACAATATTCCCATTAGCATAAATGTTTGAAGAGAATTATTATTTCCATAATGTTCTCATTTCAAAAGGCAAGTTTACATAACACCATTCCCCCTAAACCAAACGAGTGAAGAAATCTATCAAATAGTATCTGCTATTCCAGTCTCGCATGAATATTTAAAGAGATTATTACATCCCTGGGGGCTGACATGTGCAGGATTGAATTGAATTTAATTGAATTTTTTTATTGTCATGCACACAATAAAATGAAGGCAATCAAATTTAATGCACGTTGACGATGGTCTAGTCTCTGGTGCTTAATTTATACTGGGAATCTCGCTCAACAAGTCTAGCTTTTCCGAGATTCCCTTTTCCCCCTCTCAGTTAAATCATAAAATAGTTTGCCTTATTCTCCAACTTAAATGTACTCTGTAAACTTATCTTATTATGTATACATACTTATTAGTATTTCGTTACTTGTATAATTCATTTGTTTTATTATATATTGTAATACTGTGTGGTTTATATATGTCATTTTAATTTTTGGATATTTGAGTGGGAAAATGTATAGAATTAAATTAAACAAATTCCTAATGTTCTTATTTCAAAATGCAAGGTTACATAATACCTTGCCCCTGAAGCAAACGAGTTAACAAATCTATCGAATAGCATTTGCTCTTCTGGTCTTTATCCTCTCCACGTTGTAATACAATTCAATCAAATCAAAGGCGGATTTTCTCTTTAAATTCTCTCATGCAAACAGATCAATCGGACGACTGCACTCATCATGGTGTGGGTTTAGAAGCCGGTCGAAAATGCATCTCCCTTTTACTGTTCGAATTGTTTGCCAGCACTGTATATAAACACATTACTTTGTCGACAGCAGTCGGGTCATTTCTTTACTTCTCTTCCACACGTACTTATGTATGTATTCTAATTAACATTCGAATATTACATAATTAAACATAAAAGACAAGGTGAATTGTGTTTGTTGGGTGTTCAATAATTAGTTTGTAATACAGTTTCAAATTCTTTACCGCACAGCGCAAGCAAAACGTTTTACACAAATAACACAAAGTTCTGATGCGGCTGTTGTTTGTTTGTATTGAACAGGCCTGGTGGTGTGGAATTTTGCAGAACACCTCTGATATTTATTTATTCTGTAAAAAGCTAGGCCTCCACTCATTTAAAACATATTGTAACTTGAGACAGCTGTAATAAATGTAACTACATAAACAATACTTCTAGTCAGTGCTAATGGCTATAGTTTAATAATTTGTATTGTTTTAGTTGTCTTTACTTTAGTTAAGAAAGTGATATGGTCTTGATTGTAATATTGTACAGCGCCATGAGCGTCAGAGCCTGGCGGATATCGGCGCTATAACCATATTATCATTAAATTAATGATATTACTCAATTTAAAAAAGAGAAATATCAAGTAATGCATATGATGCTATATCTATCTAAAACAGTTGATAAGAAACATTTTAATATCTCAATAGCAATCACATAATTCGAACTTAAAAAGGAGAACAAAATCACTGTAGCGAAAGTTAATGCTTGGAAAATATTTGCCCTGTTGGGCATGGACAATTCATGATCAAAATTGAAACAAAATATCGATATGTAAGATTCATGTTTTTTTCTAGAATATCTGGAACGCGATGTGACAGAACGAATGAAGAATACTCTTTTTTCAATAATTATCGACTATTTTTTTTTTAATGAGGGCGACACATCATATCTAAATCGTTAAGACTATGTTGCACACATGAACTCATTCACCTAGGATATCTTCATCTCTTCTTTCTTCTCGCTGATCCTAGGGTGTCTTATTCTGGCAGCTGCCGTTGATTCCTGAAAAGCGCTTGACATGTTTCCAATACTCAGCTCAACATGTCTTTCAGACCGAAATTCTGTTCGTTTGGTTTGCACGTCGCATCTTTCATCCCTCGGCCAATCCCCCCTTATAATTCCTCTCGCCTCATCCCCCCTCTCCTCCCTTTATCGGAATCGCATTTAGCCCGAACGGTATTTTCATTACGTCACGTCACAGGAGCTTCCTTCCTTGGTCACGCATAAATAGTCGCCGTTTCCACGATCATGGCTTTCAGGACTTTATACCAGTAGCTTCACTGACGGCTGCTTATCCCCTACTTCCCTCTCCTAAAAATATCTAACCTTCTATTGGTCCATGTTCGTTTTCAATTTCCTCTCTATTCATTTTTTATTAAAAATCATATTTACATTAGCCCTGATAAGCTGACAAAATACAGAACCAGTCTTCATTGTCTGTTTTGTTTTTTTAGGAATTGAGGGGAGGGGGGTAATCAGTCCCCGATATCAGTTATTAACTGGTCTTCAATTTTTCTTCCCCCTTTTCAAACAAAACAATCATCCTGATAATAACAGGAACTTCCTTTTACATCCGTGCATCTAATTATCTAGAGTTGTGATATTATAAATACCAGGGCTTTCGATTCTTTTTTCGTGTGTTATCATTTGTACATTCAACTCTTTTCTTCGTTAGCTCTCTACCTCGTTCTGTTTAATATGCCTCTCTACAATCTTCTATAATTTCCTTTTGCTTCTATCATTATTCTCTCTCTCTCTCTTCGCCGTCACTCATCATTTCTCTTTTTTGAAGTTGATGGCATATAGGATCTTTCACTGCTACGCACTTTATCTTACCCTAAGTGGCATCACATTCAAGTGGCAAGGGACCTAACCATAGTCCTAACTTTTATTTGGTCAGAATTACACTCTTTCCATATATGGTTTCTACCCTCACCCTCATCAAACAAAAAGGAAAGTTATAGCTGACACGTCATATCAGAGGCAGAGACGTGGATGGAAATCGTTTTAATTTCAAGCATTTCTGTGGCGTGTAACGATTACCCGCCATCCGTCGTGTAAAAGATTTCAATCTGTCTTGGAAAACCATATTTTGTCTGATCTAGATCAGGATGACACATCCGATCTTAGTCAGCAGACAGTGGCGCAGAGGGTTGCATGCCATAGAGGGGCACAGGTGCCATGGGGTAATAGTGCTACGTGTGACGTGGGGCCATAGGCCACGTGCCCATAGCAAAGATAAATACTGTTGGACACAGGGGAAAGGAAGAAATGAACATGAGAAGAAACTCTACTGCCTATTCACTCACACTCCTCCCAAGTATAAGCCCGGTAAATTGTATATCAACCATGGATAAGATCAACACCCCACGATGCCTGTGCAAGCCCCACAATGTCTGGGCCCTTGCTGCGCCACTGTTTAAGGGGCCAGGCTAAATTGCTAGTGAGCGATGCCACTGATCGGAGGGAGGGGTAAGTATGGAAGGGGTTGCATCAGCTTCTTTCGAGTTCCTTTGATTATCCTTTTCTTTCTCTTTCTGTCTCTGTCTCTGTATCTCCCTCCCCCCTCTCTCTCTCTCTCTCTCTCTCTAATGCTAGTGATCGATGCCACCGATCGGAGTTGGTATGTGAGTGGTCGTATCAGCTTCTTTCGTGAGCCCTTTTCACTCTTGCTCTCTCTCTCTCTCTCTCTCTCTCTCTCTCTCTATCTCCTCCATCTATTTTTCGACATTCGACGGGGGCCCATGCCCTTAGTGTTCCCGTAGCTACGGCATTGTTTGCACCAAGTCATATCACGTCTCTAGGATACAACATGACACGAACCCCCACATGCCTTGTCAACACGACTATGTCATTGTTGCAATTCATGTCTTAGATATTTTTTTTCTTTTCTTCTTCTCCGCAATACAATGTACCTCCCAAGGTTATCTTCTCCGCCCCCAATATCCTCATCCGGTGTCATGTACTATGATCGTAAACATTCTATGGAGGATGGATTTGATTAAGATGGTATGAAGGTCGGATGAGGAAGATATGATATTGATCTTGAATATGATAATCAAGTTAGGATACGTCATAAGATATGTCATAGTCTTAACACAAAGGGTGAGGGAATCGATGCCAGTGTATGGATGTCCGTGTAATTGTAGGAGGAAACTGCGAATGAGATTAATATTCACGATAATTAATTCTCATTTTGAAGAAAAGGAGAAGAGATTAAAGGTGATACTTAATGTTTGGATGAACATCCTTCATTGCAGCGATGGGTTGGATATTTAGCAGGAACAAAAAGGAAGAGAAAGTGTACGGGGACATAAGAAAGGGATAAACAAATGAATGTAAATGTACAAGAAATAGTCGTTTCCATTCATCTTGTAAAAAGAATAATATTCAACATAATTAATTGTCCTCCAGAGATGGAGAAAATGTGCATGACGCACTAAAATAATATTTACATCTTTATTGCTATCAACGTGGAATTCCAGTCACATACAAACTTGTCAACATCTGTTTTCAACGGCAAACAAGATTTTTATTCTCGCCAACACGCTTTCTGAATAAGAGTGAACATGGAAGCAATGGAAGCAAGGTTGGTGTCAGTCAATTTTTGAGTTAACTCCATACGTTTCATTCCTTTCAAACAAATTCCATATAAAACATAACCATATTCCTGCCTTTAACGTGTTGTCATGAAAACGAGACATTTCCTGTAGAAGAACGTCATAAGTCTGCATTTCTTATTTTACTTCTATTGCATGTTCCTACACCAGTGAACGTATCAGTTTCATAGTTTCGACGTAATTCGGTATTTGCTTGCTTTGCGGAGACATTATAAATGTCATAGTCAGACGTAACAGACATGATTCCGAGTCTATGTGCTCCCAAATTCCAAGTGTTTTTCCAACAAATTAAATTTGAACAGATGAACTTTTCCTACACATTATCACGATTATAGGCATTTCTATTGATCAGTAGCAGAAAATATAAGAAAAAGAAGATTAGAAATCATAACAAAACATTAGGCTAGGGCCTTTCAGGGGCGGCCGAGCGACTTCCAAAGTGGGGGGGGGGCACCAACAAAAAAGGGCACTTTCTGGAAAAAAGGGCACCTACAGTGGGAAATCTCAAAGCGAAAATATACAATTTTTTAGACATTGGTATATACCCCTACATTGTGATTACATTATCAGGGATGATTTCAATATTTGTTTCTCTTCATACATCATACAAGATATCGCTTAAGCATCATACTTTACAGTTGGGTGTGATGTCTGAATATGCATTTACGAGCGAGCGAAGCGAGCGAGAAATTTTTTAAACATCTGTGAGGTCGCAGTGCGAAAAATTACATCTTATAAAGAGGAAAAAAAGCCAATCGTGATGGGGTTATAAGCACATTCTCATAATGGAAGACTGAAAAGACCTTTGATAAGTAACATAATTATATCATCTTTAAATGCGAGCGAGCGCAGCGAGCGAACTTTGGGGGAAATTGCTCTTAGTCGCCTTAAATAAGGGGCACGTTAAATGATTACATGAAAAGGGGACAATTATCGAAAGGAATGAGACACTTTTAGAAAAGAAAAGGAGCACCTTTCAGTTTTGAATAGGGCAATTATCAGAGGTGAAGGGGCACTTCTCGTACCTGAAAAGAGGCACTTACTAGAGATTAAAAAGGGCACTTATTCAAGATAATTTCAAGATTTATGAGAATGGAAAATGGACACTTATTGCAAAGGAAAATGGAAACATGTCGAAGGAAAAGGGGCACGTGTCAAAAATAAAAAAGGGCACTCGTCAGAGGTGAAAAGGGGGAAGGAGCACTTTTACTAAGTAATAAGGGCACTTGTCAAAGTAAAAGGGGCAGCTTTCCTATATAAAAGGGGCACTTCTTACAAAATAAAAGGGGCACTTTTGGGGTATCTGAAAAAGTGGGGGGGGGGCACTGTGCCCCCTCTGCCCCCCCCCCCCCCGGAGGGCCGCCTCTGGGGCCTTTCATGGTAAATGTCAATGAATATGCTCTAAGTATCTTTTTACTGTAATTCACTGTCTTTATTGTATTGTTATAAGGTGTATCGAACAAAATCATACATGCCTCTAAGAAGTACGCCGTTTTCATGTTGCTATGTTAAATTGCTTATGTCAGTATGTATGAATAAATGTATAACTTTGTAGAGGTGTCGTGGTTTACCGGATACGTCACCTGACTGTGGATCACGTGATTCGCGGTTCGAGTCCAGCCGCCACACTAATGTCCTTTGGTAAAACATTAATCTTAGTGTATCACTCTCCACCCAGGTTAAGTAAATGGATACCGGGTAGGAAGACATTTCCTGAATGCTTTAGCGCCTTATTATGGCAGATCAGCTACTGCCGGGGTAAAAATATGCTACCTTATATTACGTGCAGTGGAGTTTATATTTTTGATTAATGAAATCCTGTTCAGTGATTGGTCAACATAGCATCATGTGACCAAACATAACAATGCTATGATTTTACTGTGACGTCATTCATGGTATAGTGCACTATACCATGGCACTATACCATGGATGACGTCATATATATGCGATCGATCAAGATCAATGTGATATCGGTGTCGGCCCGGTCGCGGTTGCGGTATCGTCGTCTGCGCTACTCTCACTGCACTCTACACTACTTCAGTGACAGTAAACGTTATTATTATTAATATCTTTATTTTTTATGAAGGTTGGTTTGAAAACATAAAACAAATATATCATGCACTATTTCAAGCCCCTAGTGAAATTATAGATTCCTCGGCGACAGAAAATAGTGCTATTCCTGCCACCTCGATCCATAATTTTAACTAGAGCCTCTCAGTGCATGGTATATTTGTTTAATATTCATATAGTAGCTGCGCTTTATAAATGGAACTTTGGAAAAAGAAATGGAAGAAATTAATGTTAATTTGTAATTGAATTGAATACTTTACATCATACAGCAACTTCAACTCACTCACCTAGAGAAACAGAACGGGCAAGATATCAGAATTTCTAAATGAGAATACTATTAGGGCCATCAGCGAGAAAAAGATCAATGTTACATCAAATCGCAATTTTAGATTCCTCGTCACATACAGCCAGTCGACATGACTTGTGGTTATAGCGCCACTATAAGCCAAAGTCGCACGCAAGTGCATCTATGCAAATAAGAAAGTAAAGTCTTGCCTTGGGGTGCGTTAACACTACCGTGACTAATAAATGCGATTGGTTAGATGGATTCTTCATATCCAGAAATTGATTCGTTGGATATTACCTTGTGATTATTGCAATCGAATTTTAGGGTAATGACCTGGCATATTGAATGCAAAAATGAATTCATTTATGATCATGCATCGTTGACGTACTTTTATCGCAGCAGTGTGAAACAAGCCTTAAGCCAACTGACATCTCGGAGCCGAGGTGCACGAGAAGGGTAAGATGTAAGTTAAAAGGGGGAGGGGTCGTGGTGGTGGGGGATGTTGGGGGTATTAACTCCGAGAGCCGCCGGTATTTGTTCTGCGGCGCACACCTCCACCTACTCCCGAATAATTTATTGATGTCACATGCTGAAAAATTAGGAGAAGGTGAGTGGGGCAGGCCGCCGAACGTCACGGACGGTAGGACGAGGAAATTGTGTCGAATAATCGGGAAGGAATCGACAAATATTGATATAGAATCGAGTTAATATTGGCCAGGACCAGCTGGGCCGGGGAAACATCTGGGATACATCCTCTGGTATGGCAGTCAGAGATCGAACAGAAAAAGATGGTTCGGCCGTAGATTCTAACGATCACAACACAATGACTTAAAATTTCTCTGGAACTTTGAAGAATGTTCTGCTTGTTTGTGGTATTTGATTAAAAGAAATGATTTGTATATGTCATATAAATATGCTTCATACTTTGTTTTCCATTTAATGGATTTAATTTATTCATATCATTTGACATTCATTTAATTGGATAAATTTTGGTGGGCAAATCTAATGCTAGCCTAGAATTTAAGAACAAACTATTTTTTTTTAAAATAAATAGTTAGAAATATTGTAAAATATTAGAAGACTTTTATCATTAGATTTTATCAACTCGTTCAATACAACTCTTAAATTCTAGGAATTTTTCTAAATTGAATTATCAATTTGTTTGATCCCATAAAACAGTTCGCTGAGACAAAATTATTACTTTTTGTGATTTTACTCTTACGTTATTTGAGTTTGACTCTCGTATAACGCTTGGCATTTTAAAGGTTGAGAAAATCATTCACACATTGGAAGACCTTGCCATGGCGACTGCTCAAGTCAAAGTATAATTGGATCGCACTCTAGTACTGCTCTCGTTGTGTTTTATGTACAGCATTGGACTCAGGCCTCGAGCATTTGTGTTCTCACCATTGCACCATTCCATTTGATTTACAGCAACATGATTTATGCGATGTGACGTTTATGCTTTTATGCCTATGTTTTATAACTGTTCTTGCTTTAAATGTGTGACTTGGTGTGCTTTTAGTGTGTAAGTATGATACCACCCTCTTTCTCTCTCTTTCTCTCTCTCTCTCTCTCTCTCTTGCCCTCCCTTTCTCTCTCTCCTCTCTTCTCCTTCACTCTCTCTCAGTGGCGGATCCAGGGGGGCCTGGCCCGGACCCCCCCCTAGGCAAAAAAAGGTGTATTTTTACATTTTGTAACGTTATTTTACCCTTTTTTGGAGATGCCCCCCCCCCCTGCCGCTCAAGGAGGGGGGGGGGGTATCCGCGCCTGCTCTCTCTTACCCCATCTCCCTCTCTCCTCTCGGTCTTGGTCTTTCTCAACTCTTCCCTACACCCTCTATCCTCCCCTCTCTCTTGTCTTGCATCCCCTCAACCCCCAATTCCTTCGCTCTGATTTGTTATCTCACTTCTATTTACATTCAATCCATCTATATGCAATGCATATTCGAATCGGATGTAAACAAAAAAAATCGTGCAGTAACAAAGCGCCCTAGAATAATACACCAGGCCAGACAATAATAGCCTATTGTACACAACATTGAGATGATATTCATATTTCTTTGAACCTACTTTTGCTTCATGATTGCATCCCCTTGACCCTTTTGCACCCGTCAGATAGGAATTTTAACCCATCATAATCTTTAACAAGCCATCTTTAGGGCATTCAGTTACAGACCTCCGAGTATAACAACCGATCTACATTGCCTTTGATTAAAGTCACGATAAAAGAAATTTGAGTGGTGAGCCAGTAGCCAATATGAATCAGTTTCATGCCGACATCGAAAAAGGATAGAGAAGGAAATCTTGGGCGGGATTAAAGCACAACATTGGTGGTGACTACGGTGGTGACTACGGCCCTTATTACGACAGCTGAAGAGTAATTGAATTTCACGCGACCATGTCTCCGTCCCACAGTCTCGTTAAAGTAATTGAAAAAGACGATGTACCGGATTAAGAGGTACATTAACCCCAGCGATCTAGTTTCAACAAGCCAGTTATAATTAAAGTCCACCACTACGGACGCAGAGGTGCGAGGACTTTACTCTGGACTGACTTCAGATCCTGGATACGACCCGCATCTCCTCTGCTTTCAACTTCGCTCTTGGTATTCCAAATCCCCTGCCCTACACCATCATCCGCATGATTACATTCATTCATTTCTGAATGTATTCTCGCTATATTGTGCCTATATCATGAATGTATCACAAATACATTCAATTATGATCATCGTCGTTTGTAGAACCATAAGTAGGACTAGCTTTCATCTAGCTAATGCTGCTCTACTAATTCTTACTACCACTTCGGTCAATACTTTTGGTCGTCTTTTTTATACTTTAGCATTTCGTTCAGTTCAAAGTAGTGTTTCTTTTATCCATATATTTAAGTTCCCCCCAGTCGCTGCACCACCGGAAATGCTTGCCAACATGTAGGCTCGAATAATTTAATGACGTTAATGATCAAGTCATGAAAGGCAAGGTCATTAAAAACAAGAATTAACACATCGCAAGAGGATGCTTGCACCCCTTCTTTTAATAGTGGAAACTTTTAAGAGGAAGAAAGTAGGATTATCATACAGTATTCCATACAGAAAGAAGATGTTTTTGGAATAAATAATTTACATTATATTGATGCTCAGCATCTTCCTCAAATGCTTTAACTGTTTTATCTTTTGTACAAATCATTGATAACATTTCTCCCTGCATTGCCGAATATCAACGATTCAGATCGATGTGTCTGATTACGTCATTCTGGGCTAAACAAAACATCTTGCTCCCTCTACCCTCCCCTTCTAAACACCACTTGACCTGGAGCCCCCGGGCTTGAACCAGCCTCGAATACCCCCCTCAAGTTAAGCACCCGTTGCATGTCAATCCGATTATGATGTTAGAATCATCTACGAACATGAGCTAGAAGTGAAAGCTTACCTTGGATGCCTCCTAAAACCTGACGGGTTTCTTGACCTAGTTATCAAGGGGTTTAACGATACTTGTCTTGTTGACGATGTGACTTATACTTTTGGTCTGGGTTGAAAAGGAACAATGGTGTTGATACATTTCGTTAAACTATCTTGTACTTCTCATTTTTCCGAAGTATTTTATTTTTAAAAGGAAGGCGATAATTTTCATTCGTCTAGCGACATTATTTCCTTTCGCAGTTTCTTCCCCGGGGTATGTTCCAATAGCAGTTCTTATAAGAGGGAAGAGTAAAAACTTGTTCTTACTAAACATCTACAGTAGATATGAAACTGTTTGTTGTGTGTGATGGATCATGTTTAATCTCTTTTCACTTCTATGCCCCTGATCACGACATCAGAGTTGATAGCTTAGAGTTTAGAAGCTTAGAAGGTGCCCCCAAATTAAAGTGATGACGTTTTAATGTCAAATGTGAAATAAAGTATGGGTTTTAATGTTTGTTTACGCATGGAATGCACTACGGTCACAAATGCGGATGTTGCCCTTATGTTACATGTGCTATGTACCTTTTTTGGGGAAGGAAAGAGGAGGACTAAGGTATGCTTCTCGGTTATTCTCCCATGCATCTCTATGTATCTCTTTCCCACCCACCCCCTCTCACCCTCTATCTCTTCTCTTTCGCTGGCTCTCTCTTTCCTTACTTGCCCTTGATTATCCCTCCCTCTACATCCAAGAGTATTTTTCTCTCCTTTTTTTTTTCTCTCTTTTTTTTTCTCTCTCTCTCCCCCTTTTTCTGATCCTATACCACTAGTACTTTCTTTGGCTCACCCTCTCTTTCTACTTCTCCCGCGTTCATTCCCTCTCTATAATCTCCCTGCCTGTTTGCGTCTTACATCCTCTCTCTTGCTATCCACTCCCACCCCCTTATCTCTGTATCATATCACTCTGGCCTTTCGCCACTTTAATCTGTGTTGAAAGTGTACATTTCAAACTCGACACCTCTCAGAACACCCTCAGGGCCTAGAGTGTTGCGATGTAGTGACCGACCACTTACGTCCGATCATTCGGCGGAAAAACGCAAACGATACCTTTACTCAAGATGTAAACATACGTCGGAACTTTTTAGAAGTTGCAAATATGATCGCCATTGAATGTGACACTGTCAAAGTTGCGTGACCATCCCGTATCATAGAACGATGTTGTTATTGTTTTTACCCAAGAGAGAGGATGTAGCGAGATAGGGATTACAAAAAAGGGGAGGGGGTGTATTCTTTTTCCTACTCGATACAACTCCTGAGTAATTGGTTCATTTGAGGCGAACGTTAACCCCCCGGTTTGTGACGATATCGAATGTCGGTATCTTCGTCTCGGATCGATACTGTGCAGGGTATATTTCGTTGGCAATCTCTCATTTCACCTGCTACATATCGCTCGAGGCTCGATACTCATCGATCCCGGGTTCGTTTGCGACCCTTCGCGTGCTTCGTCGTGCGTCTTGTTATCGCAATCATCGTATTCAGATCTGAGACGCATTCGGCGTCTTTATCAAACAGATGAGCAACAGAGCAAGGCGATGATGATGACGACGATGATGACGATGGATATGATTGCAATTATTTCGCAAACATCGACCAATTCGAATATGAAATAATGTCAGGTTTTCAATGAAGATTGAAAGCAGAAATAGATGCACGGTCGTATTCATCGACCTGCGATTAATATGTTCATTGCATGGGAATCGTAGAAATAATGGGATAATGATTAATGAAATAAAAGAAAATCATGGGTTCATTATAAGGGTTATTCAAAGAAACATTCATGTATCATATAGTACAATTAAAAACGATGATGGCATGTTTAATAGTTCCATGAATTTAAAGAATTGAATGATATTAAGAACAAAATATCAACTCATGAGGAAACAAAAGTGAAAATAGACAAAAGGGGCAAAAACAACACCATCCCAACTACTTTCGAATCTTATATCAACATAACGTAGTTTAGCAGGTATATTTATGAAAATGATCATGGAATAAGTTTCTCTTTGTCACAAGGGTTATGGTCTTCCCAAATATAATGAACAAGCATAGAACATGGCTGTAGTACTAGTAGAAGCCTATGGCAGACCAAAATACAATACAAAGCAGTCCCAAGGAGCAAAATCCTGTTCCTCTTCTAGAAACTCGAATGCCCTCAGCTTTCTCTATCAACATCATGATCGAACCTGGTTACTGCACTTTGTCGCCATGAATAGAAAGGTTAAACCAGGTGGGTTGGGTCTTTCATCCTACCTGCATACTTGCAGATGGGACTGAGAGACCGATCTGAGGTATACAATGCATTCGGTGTAGAATTCTTTCCACAATGGGGTATGGGTCAGGGTATGGGAGGGGGTAGGTTACCCCCTCCAATCTCAGGGTTCGGAGTCCATGCAGGTGCATAATTGAGAAATGGCAATGAGAGGATGATAGTTTGTCTGATGTGAAGCTAAATATAATTAATCAGATCTTTTTAGACTATAAGATTGTGACAATTTTGCTCACAATATTTGGTTTTATTGATTGAAAATGAATTAAGTCGTATTGACTCAATATTTTGGATACTCAATACAAAGATGGTTGATTGAAAAAGGTTACTATGCCTGCTCCTACTGCGGCATAAACCTGGGGTGGCTCCAGAAATTTCATAAAGGAGAGGGACGATCTTTTTCCTTAACATTCTTATTTTTTTCCATTGAATGTTGTTACTTTTCTTCAGGGAATTCCTAATATCCATGCATAGGCTCTCTCAGTGGAGAAGGGGGGGGGGGGGGGGTGTAGGCAGGTACTCCCAATGTCTGAAAAGGAGGTCTGAACCTGCCTATTTGTATGACTAAGATCGAAACGGAATGTTTTCAATGCTCTGTATAACTTAATTTGAAATGGATAGAATGAATATTTTCATTCCAAACGTTGTGATACATTAACAAATTAACCTGCCTATCTGTATCTCAAAGGTTGAAACAGAATGTTCTCCTTGCTCTGTATCATTCAATCTGGATAGAATGAATATTTTCATTCCAAATGTTATGATATATTATCAAACTTGGCTGTAAATGTCATCCAGTTTCAATCAGCTGATGTGCCATCTTCAAGAAATCAGGGCAACTCGGGCATTCTTTTCTCCTCATCAAAAATTTCCCATTACATGCATTGTCTCAAGCGAGAAAAAAAAAATCATCTCTACTGGCCAGAATGATTGAGCGGAACTCATCAGATATCGCTCTTAATAATTTAAGTTACAATACTCGAGATCGTCAAAAAATCACGACGCGGCGATTTCTCAAATTGGCTTTCATTTGGATGGATGGGATAAATAATTGAAGTGGATTGGTGTAAGTTAGCATTCGACTGCTGTCACCATTACTGACAGTGGAGCTGTCACTACGGCCCGTCTTTATCCTACATTAGCGTTTACATTCTTTTAATTCATCTTAAACATGAACCACGGCGTTATGCAGTTTGTCGAGATTATTAACTGGTTAACTCATAACAAAGGTTAATTCCACATGATTGCGAAGACCAGAGCGATATAATTGACCTTGAATGTGTCAAGGATATCGACTTTTAAAGGGAAAGTTGGTTGCAAATATTCTTTAATCCATTTTTTCATTTTATTCTTACAAAGAAAAAAAATCATTGTGTCACTGTAGAGTGGCAGTGACTGCATTCTAAGTGTAAACTAAAAAATACAATTTATAGGGGGAAAAAGATCTTAGTCAAAATTTGTATGCCATTGCATGTCTACATGTGTAATAAATTGATTGTGATATTCGACAAGATTTTTTTCCCTTCGGGAGTGGGGGGGGGGGGGGGGGGAGGGGTAGTTAGGGTGCCGGCTCCGAAGCCTCATTATACACAATTACTTTGTATTTCCAACACAATAATCAATAATCAATTTATATTTTTGCTTTTTTTTGCTACTGGAAGTCAACCAGGAGTTTTCAGTAAGACCTTTGTGACATTGAAGAGGAAGGCATAGCAGATCATAGATTGTGTCTTACTGTTTGTTCAATGAATATCTCTATATTTGTAATACAGGGCACTGCTTTAATACAGAAGTAATTACTTTCATGTTAATACATGATACATCCTTCATTCAATCAGCATGGGCTAATTGACTGACTATTTAACTGAAATTTAACACAATTTGGAGCATTCAATATTCGTCTAAATCTTGTTCTTAAACGTAGTGACTGTCATGAGTTCCCTCCTCAATGATACAGTCTAGAAAAATGTCTTATCTGTATAAAAATATTAACAAGAGGTCAACAGTGGAGACCCCCCCCCCCTCCCCCCCCCCCGGTTCCCCCCCCCCCTCTCTCTCTCTCTCTCTCTCTCTCTCTCTCTTGGCACAACACGTTATCCCTTTTTTTTTAATGTTATGGCAAATAAGTGAATTTCTCACTGAGACTATAAATGACAATTTTCCGTTGTATCAATGTTTCTCAAAATTATCACCGCAAGGCGAAATTAATTTGCCAAGGTAATTTACAATCAAAATCTTTTTTCTTCTTCACCTTTTGGGCGTTTCTGCCGCATTATATAGCTGAGCAACAATCAATCGTACTAGTTGATTTATCACTGTTATTATCAACTCTTGTCGTTGATTTAGAAAACGAATTCCGCTAGGAACCAAACATTGTCCAACGACGATATAAAACTTCCAACATCATTATTATATGTTATGTGGAATAAGGTGATTTATTTCACTGAGTTTGAAAAAGAATACGAAGAGGGCGCTGCCCGAACTTGATGAGAAACAGGTGTTCGTGGTGCGAGAGATGTATTACCAAACCTTTAATGAAGATTACAATAGAAGTAACACATGTCATGTTAGAGCTGGTAAACTATAAGTTCCGGCAAATGTGTCTGGCATTCAGTATGACAACATAATCGGCAAATAGCTCGAAGCGTTGTCGTACAGGTTTCTTAAAGATCGTATTCGAAAGATGTATCATCAGGATTCAGTCATTTCCCATAATATACATTTATGGCAACATTCAAGCGGTGCTGAGTTTCTCTATCTGTTTAATTGTGAGAGGTGCTGTTATCGTTATTGAAAATGTTACTTATATATGAGATATGCAGCTGTAAGAGCTCAACGATCTGTAAGATATGTCATACATGTTTCCGCATGTAGTGCTTTATTTCATCTTCATCATCATCATCATCATCATCATCATCATCATCATTAACATCATGAAGAAAATGACACATTTCTTAAATGTTATTCGTGTGATTTGGAAGATATAATACCCACACTGCACACCTAAATGTGCCCATGCTTCGAATTCTCATCAGCATAACACATGGCCTTCATAGGATTTGCGATGGGTGTAATAAATGAGTTATTTTTTAGTTTCTCTTTCCAGAACAAACATGGATGCCAATTACGCTCGTTAGCAAGCTGTGAGTTACACAAACAAACCTACTGAAAGAAAACCCATATATTTGTCGTTTTAATAAAGAGTGCGAAGAATACATGTTTGCCGCGAAATGCTGAAAAACTGTTGGGCATAAACATTGAAAATGGACTTTAAAATTAACAGTAAAAGCAGGTTTAATTAAAGAAATTTCGTGGAGAAATGAACATCCAGTTTTTCTAGATTCATAATTCCACAAGATTGGTCAATTGCCCTTTCTTTTTATAACCATGATAATTGGGACAATTATTATCAGATTTCTAAATCTGAAATAAACTATAATAATTGTTATATGCAGAACGAAAGTAACCTTTATATATAGAGACAATCTTGGAACGCACGGCGTGGGAGTCTGATTGCATAAGGGCACATACCCTATAGAGCACAAACATCGTGTCTTAACTCCTTGTACATTACCGGGAATGATATTAAAAAGTCACTTGCTTTTAACGAATTATACTGGATACTTCCTAGGCCCGCAATATTCGTCGCTGTTTTCACGAAGTGACGGTAGTGAAAAAAATTGCATTCACTTTGCGTGACGATTTTCCTCACTACCGTCACTTCGTGAAAACAAGGACGATTATATGCAATGAATTGAAGAAATAAACCCTCTTTTAATCGAAAGCATGCCCCCAAATAATTGCTAATAAGTGGATCATCGAATCAATTTGTAGTGATTAACTGGTTTAAGGTGTGCTTCTATACGTCATCAATTTCCATAATCATAATGATGGCACCTGAATTTCAATGACACCCTCCAAATGTACACACCAGCTCGTAAACTTCGCTCAAAAACTAACAAATATGTACTCATTATTCCCAAATCTACCGGAAAAGTTTTACAGAGGCTGCTTCGAAAACATGGAGCAGTATCTCACTTACCATTCGAGAATTAACCATTTCTACGCATGCTTTAGATATGTATAAATAAGTGGTGAATTAGCAAAATCACAATATAGGTATCACTTGATATCGCTGGAACTAAAGCTAATTCAGTATAAGGCGGATTGGGCTACACCCAAACAGCATGCGATTTTGCCTATGACAAGTCAGTTAGAGACCGATCCCACCCCCCCCCCCCCCCCCGCGTTCATCAATTTATGGATACGCCAACGCCCCTGGACTGAGAGATACGTGATATAGGTGCATTGCGAGAATTTGGTTACCACTTGTTTTCTTCAACCATCGTGCGTTGATCTCCCCCTTAGTAACCCGCTGTTGAAGACAAGACAGAAAATCGATCCACTCTCCACCAAAAAACAACAGTATTAAAACATTGCGTGAAAGAGCACTCTTATTATCGTCGTGGGTCGAAGATCTACCACATGAATTGAATAAGCCTGGGGGCGAGGAGGGTATCGGCTCCGTGTCGCCACGGAGTAAAAAAACACACGTTAGTGAACATTAGTTAATACATTCCAGACCATAAACACACTTTATTTGTTATAATTACGAAGGGGATGGTAGAACTGGTCCATTGGACTGTTAGACAGTACACTCGAAGAGAACAATTGTAATAATGTCCCCATTTTAAAACAAAACAAAAATAAATAAATATTAATTTATTGAAAAAAATCAACTATTATCGCAACGATCCTATATCATCAAATATCATGTGGAATATTAGTTTTAATTTAAAAAAAAAATCATATTTAGCTCAGGATTAAAGTTAAATTTCAGTTATCTTCTTACAATAATACTTTTGCCATTTCGGCTTTTCTGGATGTCTTCTATAGGCCAATAGAACGAAATACTACAAATGGAGAAAGATTCATATACAAATATACACCCCGCCCAAAACCCCCTCCCACCCAGCAACGATCACAAACGTTGATTCAGTGTTTAAATCTATTCGTCCAAAAATCTTAGTATCATACATGTTGGGCTAAGAAGACACAAGCTTGTATGTGCTCTAAATGGTGTACCCTGACATAATTTAACATCAAATCCTGTCCCAAAATGTAAAATCTCCTAGCTTGACCGGTGTCTTACCATTTGGTGTAGCCTATAACAAACTATGGAGACCGTTTTGTTTATTCTGCCGAATTATTAGAATATTTCCGGATACAAGCGTAATGCATTGTCCGACCACAATCAGTTTTTCATATTTTCAAAGTCTTGTCTAAATATTCGAGTGTAAGGTTTATCAATCAGTTCTCGATCTTATTCTCAGGATGGGAAACAAGAAAGGCTTTAGACCACAGTCACACCGCCAAACCAACTCTATCCAGATTCTAAAAAGATCGACTCTTGGCCACTCGGTGTAATGCAATGGATTTTTGTTTGTTGGGGCCGTTGTCGGTCTGGTATCGGTCTCGTTGGTGTGACTGGGTCATTGGTATGAAGATAAGATTCATCTTTACAATGTATACATGACGACCGATCGCTCTTTGAGATGACGTCACTCGAAGTGCCTAGTCATAAGCCACAGTCACACCGCCAAACCGACACCACCCAGATTCTAAAAAGATCTACTCTTTGCCACTCGATGCAATGAGTTTTGTTTGTTGGGGCCGTTTTCGGTCTGGTATCGGTCTCGTTGGTGTGACTGGGCCATTAGACAAGCAGGTATGAAGATAAGTTTCATCTTTACAAGGTATACATGGCGACCGATCGGTCTTTGCGATGACGTCAGCGAAGTGCCTAGTCATAACAGAGATAATTATGCAGCTGCTTCTGGTCCCGACCAGTCTCTGCGACCCAAGTCTCTTGCCTCCCCCCATCCCGTTCTCCTTGTATCTGCCTCTGTCTGTCTGTCTGTCTCTGTCCCTCTCTAACTCTCTCTCTCTCTCTCTCTCTCTCTCTCTCTCTCTCCTTCTCTCTCTCTCTTTCGCTATTTCTCTCTCTCTCTCTCTCTCTCTCTCTCTCTCTCTCTCTCTCTCTCGCCCCCATGTGTTTCTCTCTTTCTGTCTGTCTGTTTGTCTGTCTTTCTGTATCTCTATTTATCTATTTCTTTAACTATTTTTCTCTCTTTCGTCCACCTCTTTTCTCTCCCTAGATTTCTTTCTCTATGTTTATCTTTCTTCCTATCTCTATCTCTGTATTTCTCTCTCTCCATCTCTCAAGTAATATCCCCTCTCTCTCTCTCCTTTCTTTATCTCATTTAGTCCTTTTATCTTCAAATTCATCTTTCTTCATCTCCTTATCCATCATATTTTACTTCACCCTCTCATTTTGGTGCTAACGTACCTATTCAAACATTTAAATTGCCTACAAATTTCTCAGGAGGATTCGTCAGCATTTCGTTTTATGTGAATATATCCGCTATTGTTCAAGTACTAAGGAAATGAACCAAATCAGAAAGATTTTCAAAAGACATAGACGTGTACTATGGCACCCCTCTCATTTTCTTTATAACTGCATCACTTCGCATCATGATTGCTTATCTATTATTTCTTATCCAAGCAACATTAATGCCTCCTTTCGATCACTTTCGCACCTCTAAACTAAAAATGAGCAAAACCGTTTCATAAATGAAGCAAGCGTCGCCACATACCTGAATACCTGCATGCACCGAGCACTCAACGCTTTTATGTGGTGACACTGGGGACATTGAAGCCACTAACTTCCGTAAGCCTCGTAAGTCTTGTATTTCAATCTGAGCTTAGATTATGATCACTCATAGATATACTTCCATCATCATCTAAATCTCAGTTTCTGTTTGAGAAAGATATATACAAATCCGATGAAAACAAACAACGATTTCTAAGACACACGGATACTATCACGTGCGTAATGAGTGAAAAGAGATTCGTTTCGAGGTGGAAATATTATGCCAAGACAGAGAGAAAGTTTAAGTTTTAGTGTGTAAAATAAACAGCGATCACATGAATTGTAAACAAAGAAATCTTAGAGAGTTTCATTCATAAAGATTGTATAAAAACAATCGTGATCATCACAGAGTCGATTTAGAAGACATGGTAGTGATAACAAAAAAGATGAAGATTTTTGACATATTGGGAGAAAGTTTGATGTTGGATAGCTGGAATACATAACATAACTTGCAGGAGCTGCATTTTGAGACATATGTTTATATTCAGACGAATATTTATTTTCCAATCCGTCAATTCTATGCCTAGATTATTGAAGTTCGGATATCTGTTCATATAAATAGAATCTTTCAAGACGGAATTGAATGTGATGTCGGCATTCTGTCATGAAGAAGGGTTTCTTAGGAAAATTTCCTTCGTTATTGTTGATTGGAATGGAATATGTAGGCCAAACATATTGTCTTTTGTTTTGATTTGGTCTCATTAAAAGCTTTGAAGATAAAAACAACCTACAATGGAGCAGAAAAATTATGGAAAATTGAAAGGATTAAAAACAAGATCTAGAATAAGATGCCCAGGCGTTATTACATGAGTATTTCAATGTATTTTTAAAGAATCTTGTGTAAAAAGAAAATACACAATCCCTATGAATACCCTGAATACATCAACCGACAATACGACCATTATTACAAATATAGTTCTCTTTTCACTGCATAACACACTTCCACAATACTGGGGGATTCTGGGTAAGTAGATGTACCACTTTGCGCTGTCTAATAATGGTCCCACGCGTAGCGATTAACGTAAGGTAAAGACAGGCTCGTCCAAGTTCAATCCAGGTATGTCACGTAATGACTGTATGCATTGAGCCCGCAAGGAACACAATTGCAAACACTTTTAGCCCACTCGATGGCAGATTAGATGTAGGGTGCGAGTTGATTTTAGGCTCTGCCTATACGGTTTTAGCAGGAATACAGTCACAGGGGATCCAGGATGACCAGAACACGGTAGGGTTTACACATCATCGGCCTTTGTCAATAACAAATGGGGGCGTACCAAGAATGAGATCTTCTGAGGGGTATGTCAAAGTGTTGCATAAGAACTGATTAACGTTCTTAAATTTACCTTTTTAACGTTCTGAAATTTACCTTTTTAACGATCTTAAATTTACCGTTTGGAGGAGGAGAGACAGAGAGAGACAGAGGGAGAGACAGAGGGAGAGAGAGAGAGAGAGAGACAGAGAGAGAGAGAGAGAGAGAGAGAGAGAGAGAGAGAGAGAGAGAGAGAGAGAGAGAGAGAGGAAAGAGAGATATTGGGTTGGGTGGATAGATTGGATAGACAATCTTTTTTAATATCCCTGTCCTTGGGCTAATTGCATCCTGTCAAAATAAAAACATTCATAGGATTTCCAGGAACCCATGCTCATCATGAAACTATAAAGCAGAAGTTTGATTGACTCAATTGAATTTTCAATATTTTCTTCGTTTTGTTTATCAACATAGCTTTTGTCTTATTGTGAATTCGGGATTATGGTTGATGCCTTATAAACGTGATTAAGAAGCCTAAACATTTTTGTAATGAGATTTAAACTATTCGGCTGCAGCAATTTTATTATTTAGATCTTATTTAGACTATTACACCGGATATCTATACCCCTCTATTGTCATCGAAGAAGTTTTGTAGGTGTCTTTTTGTGAATATTTTAGAGGATAAGTGTCCGGGATCGTTGTCTGGGGGAAAATTGTCCTAGGGTTTCTCGTCCCTGAGGTCCTCTTCCAAGGGGTATTTTGTCCACCTGTTCTTTGATCAAGGGTTTTGTCCAGCTTTCGCCTTGCATGCCAGTATGCCAGTTTTTATTTATACTGCATTTATGTACTTTCTCCCACCATGTGTAGATGCCTTGCCAGGGGAGTCCGGAGTATGGATTACAAATAAGAGTTATCTCACTATCGGAATACGGCAATTGAACTTTCCTTTTGAGTTTTACTCCAGGGATGTACTTATCACCACCGCGTTTGCAGGGGCGCATCGGATATGTCGCATATGAAACATATTATGACTGTTGCGAGTGTCTTAAGTAACATATTTTAAAGGTAGCACGGTAATTTTTCAGTATCAATATTACTCCAGGGATGTACTTACCACTGCGTCTGCAGGGGAGAAGCGGATAATGACTGTTGCGAGTAACATTGTCTCAAGTAACATATTTTTGAAATTAGCACGGTAAAGTTCTTAGTATCAATGTCCTACATGATTTCGATCATGATACAAATGAGTATCCATTACATGTGTATCTAAAGCCGGTTTCTGATCATCACGATGGAACCCCTTTTTTTACCCTTAAGATCTTATTTAGATGTGAAGTTTGCTGCGTTAAAAGAAAACCATGTCCTGGTGCTCTCATCGCTTTCTAAAACAAAAACTAAACAAAAACTTGCATTGTGGTCTACATGTATCGCATCATGTCTCCTGAAATGTTTATGTGATTAAATCAACGCGGTATCTTTGGTAACTGAACTTCCAGTTTGAGATATACTTTGATTTGTCGCAGTGTGTTCTTTTCTAAGTCTGTTGTGGTGTAGTTGAGTCTATAAATATAAGTACAACCGCTTAGAGTATCATTAGTAGAACTCAGAACTTTGTTGATTATCAATGTCCTGTGTGGATAAAAGTCAAATGAAATTTGATAAATGGTTTAATTTCTGCAGTTCTGTTGGTTGTGTAGGTTCATATGAATCTATATTTACATTCATCGTGTAGATTGATTTATTGGCAATTACGTTGTCATTAAAGAAATTGATCAGTGCATGTCTCTAAAAATACATTTCATTACGCCATGTAAATATGCACTGAGTTGTAAACATGGATTGCACCAGCAACCTCTAGCGACATTCATTCTTTCATGGTAACCTTTCATGTATTTCTCATGTTGAACTTTTCCCGTGTTTGCAATGGGACATTCGTGCGTCAGTAAAGTACATCTGCAAATTCTGAGAAGTCTGCCATATGAAATGTAGATCACATGAACATAATGTAATATCTGGTATCTTAGAGTGGTTTAGAAATCGTTAGTACTGTTGTTTCAGGGGTAGCTAATCTATAATGGTTTTCGTTTCTTTCTTTTTTTGTGTTCAAATCATTTTCTTTATTTTGCATAGGATTACATTTTAGTTTTATGCTTTCCATAGCCTAATGGCTTCATAGCTTGCCATTATTTAAATATTTTTCCTCCGCTTTTCTTATAAATTGTATTTGTACATTGTATTTGTACCCCTCTATGGTATGTACTTCACGCTCGACTGCCTTCATGTACCACTGTTGGTCTCTGGCACATTTTCTTCTTTCTGTCTCCTTGCTTCCTACCCCCCTCCCTAAACCTATGTTTAACGCAAGCACCTTATATTTTCTTTCATCCTCCTCCGTGTCTACAATCCTTCTCAAGACCCTCTCTTCCTAAATATCGTTTCAGGCAACATCTTAATTTGTGTGTATATATATATATATATATATATATATATATATATATATATATTCATCTCTCATTTTGTTCTCTCAATCCATCCTCATCCTTTATAGAGCTGGAGAGACGAGTTTATCACCTGGAATCCGGATGACTATGATGGTATAGAGCTTCTCGCTCTCCGCCCATCAGATCTGTGGTTACCCGACATTGCACTTTACCAAAGGTAAGCTCTTGCTCTTGGCACCCTCACACTTGTGCTGTTTTCACGGGGGAATATTTCTTCACCATCTATGATTATTGTCTTCTTGCATTGCATCTTACCTAACTGGAACTTAGTTCATGGGTTTCCCTGCTCACTTTGCTATTTGTATCTTGAAATTGCATGTCTCTAAACTAAAAACAGAAATAATTCAAGAAAAACAAATATTACGATTATCACAAAAGCGATGCACCAACGTGCCATTTTCTTTACTCTGTAGTTGTGTTATGATATTAATATCAACTGATATATGCCATGATTTTAGTAACATCATGTAAATTTAAACAATTGATTACACATCTCTAGTATAAACATTGATGTCAGGCCACTAAATATCTTGAAAGAATGATTAATTTATATAATAAAGTAAAAATATAGTTGTACAATTTTTTTCGTAACAGAAATTTAATTGCAAAAGTAATTTAGCATATAGGAGAAAAAGAATAACTATCCAATGCATTCGTGCTTTTCGTTCTCAATCAGAATTATGCATGTTTGGATAGGGTTCAACGAGCCAATGCTGGTAATGAAGATTATGTATTCAAAGTATGTTTTCTAGGAAAGCCGCAGGGGTTTTGAGCAAGTCAATGTAGAGAACAGATGTTGACAGAATGTGATTGCAAGATGGGGCTCTAAATAATTTCATGATTAGAAAAAGAAAAAACCCATTCTTTTAAACAGTTATTCAAGAACCAGTGAAAATTGCGGAACGTGAAAATGTTGCTTTAAACAAATACCTTGTGAATATAATATATATTCACACAAAGCTCGTTCCATTACTGAGTTAATCGAAAACCGAAGATACAAAGTAGATTTAATCTCATATTCAGGAAGAAGGGGTAACAGATACACCCCTCCAAATTTAATCATTTGAAAACAGTACAAACAGGAATTTATTTTTAAGTTTCGAGGAGAAGGGGATGTACCAAAAATAAGCGCGTGTACAAACCATGCGTGATGATACGTCGACCTTCCTAAACCACAAGTAGTACGACCACATCTTCTTCTACCGAATCATGATGGGCTAGCAGATCTTCATCATGTGAAATGCGTTTGCTCGGGTATATACCAATATCAGTCTACCCTTTTATGGGGTTAACCTTTGGCATTATCAGTGACGAGGAGTAGCGCCCTGGGCACAATGACAGAAGCTTGTGAATAGGATTAAAACATATTTCGTTTCGATTGACATTGCTTTGAGGATTATACGAATGCGGTGTGTCGTACAGGGTGTCCTAGAAAAAAAGTGTGTCAGATGTAGATATTAGGTTGAAACGAATAGATATTAGATGCATCCTACGTCGCTCAAGTTAGAGATGAATCTTACACCCATGTTTAGGTGTTGCGCCAGGATTAAATTTCCAGGCGATTTAATATGCCTCTACCACTCTGTGACCTTCTTTTCTGCCTTCGTGCTCTATATAAGCTCACATATCTCTGAATGTAGTAACGTAGGGTATATAAGCACAGTTTGTTTTAAAGTTATAAAAGACGCCTATAATCACTAAACATCAATCGGTTAAACTAAACTTACCAAACATGATCCATAATAATTGTAAATCCTTGTTCCATGCTTCACCGCCCATCGCTATTCATTACACACTGTATAGCATCGGGTGAGAGTTAGCTAGGGGCTACACATTGAATCCAATCATTTAAACAGATTGCTTATATCGCGTCCAGGTAGGAGGCATAATCATGTCTTGTGTGGAAGTAAAAAGGACAATTCCAAGTTTATTGAGGTCAACATTCAACAAAGATATAATGTAGAGGTGACCTTTTTTTCCTTGGCCTTGCGTACTTTCTTTCTTCAATATGTGTCGTATGCATTTTTCCTGGTTCCGGTTTTGAATTGTCAAATTTAAAGATGTTTATTAGTATGTTTTTACAACATGAAGATATATATTTAACATTTCATATGAATTTCACAATAATTACCCGACCGCCTTTAAAACCATAATAGGTTCCGATCAATTGATTCATCTTCCTCCAAATCATAGACGGACTAAAGAACGATCGAGAAAATGATAAGGATATCAAGGATTACAGACACAAGGCTTATACTTTATCTACTTTCTACATATTCCAGTCATTAAAGGGAAAAATCCCACTGTAACAATCATACGCGACCAAATTTTAAAATCACAGGCGTATATCCCGGTGATGGGGATTAGGCCAACACCCGCTCACTTTTATATCAGTTAAAACAGTTGTTAATTTTTTTGGACTAAATCAATATACATGTAAGTGACCCTTATAATAGCAAAATTTTATCTTTAAAATGCTTTCAAAATACCCCCAAAAATGCTTTAGAGCATGCAAAAATAGCTGTATTTAAACTGCAAGCAAAAATTCGTTGATTTTTCTCACAATCAGATGTTTCGTTGTTGCATAGCAACTACCGGCAAACATGACGCAAAACCAAAATCGAAAAATCCACCTCCGTGGTGTTATTAAAGCCCCCATCACATCAAACTAGTTCTCACTACGTTCTGGAAGCGTCCTAGAAAATCATAAAACGAGTTGTGGTCGGGGTAGAATGTGTACAAAAATGTCTGTAATACGATCCTAGTTCGATCTAATACGTTCATCTCGTCTGTACCCCGTCCACAGTCAGTTCATATCAAGTTCAGATCAGGTAAATTTGCCATTTCCAGGCAGTCCAAGCCAGTCCGTAGTCAGTTTAAACCCTTTATTAACTAGTTGTACCTCGTTACCAATACGTCCAAACCCATTCTTACTAGTTCGCCACTAGTTTTTAACCCCGCTCAGAGACAGTACAACTAATCCTCATCTAGTTTTTAGTGCGTTCGAACGTGCTCCCAGAGCGTGTGCAATCCCGTCCTCGCTCGGGAGCTAAAAAACCCAGCACGTTCTCACCATTCCTCATTCCCGTTCCACTTCAACGCTTCACGCTTTGCAGATCAGGACATTCAAGTCAAGCCCCCATCACACCAAACTAGTTCTCACTACGTTCTAGAAAATGTTGCCAAACGGGCTCAAACTGTGTGCAAACGGAGTGAACGTATTAGCAACTATCTTTTTAAGAACTTCATGGACGGGCTCGGACTGGCTTGGAAGGAATGGGTGCTTTAGAACTTTGAGCCTGTTCAAAATTTCCCCCGTCCTGCAATTAGACGGAGTGACAATGTACTTAAAACAAGATGGATGTACTACGAACGGAATTGCCGTAGTATGAACGAAATTGCCGTACTTCGATCTTACTAGGAACGTGTGACAACGTGATGTGGTCGAGCATCAATTAGGAAGAACGCGCTGGGTTTTTATAGCACTCGAACCAGGACGAGATTGCACAGCACCTGCCGAAATTTCACCGATTCTTGCAGTGTAAATCGAATCTTCGGTACAATGACTGTTTTTTCGTCACCTGATTCTTCTCCTCGCTTCTGTGCGATCGCACGCAGAGTAGCGACATGTCGTACTCGTACATGCACGCTACTCACCCAATCGGTATGAGCAAACATTTTATTGGAGTTTCTAATCTATTTAAATGGCAGCCAAAAAAAAAAAAAAAAACGATTTTACAAAATGGTATTTCGGATGTGTGGGCCTAATGAGTCCATTTGGTTTCCTTCAAAATCGGCACCTGGTGGATACTCCTCTTTCCCCTCTCCTCGGAACGGATAGGAAGATATCGCAATTCTAGTTGCACTCTCTCACTGACCTCTCTATCCCCATCACCACCACCACCTACACCACCACGACCCCATCGCCATCCCTCGCCTGCATCAACATCACCTTGTTTCAACATCTACCTGGAGTACAACATCCATCTCGAGGTAGGTCCAAATCCTGTTGATTGATCAAACGAGACCCCGAGATAAAAAGAAGAAGAATTTGAGAATTCGTTTATCCCATGTATAGACAGAAAACAACGGCATTCCCCAGGTGACAGTTGTTACACACCAACTCTGGGGTCTTGATATTCAATATCATGTGATAAATCTAGCCCCGTGCATCACAGGAAGATAGTGTAAAAAGAAAAAGTACGGATGTGCAGTTTGGAAATGGTAGAAAGCCGGTCTCGATATTCGGGAGTCTTGCGGAAATGCGACGTTTTTACAGATTACCATCTTCTGTCTTCATCTTTCTTTCTCCTCAGTCCGTTCTCCTTGACTCTCTGAAACGATTCTACGCTCGCTTTCTTTTCCATTTTCTTTCTCCCATTCCCTCTTTCCGTCGACAAAGGCAATCTAGTTTATCTGTGTGTTTTTACTTTATCTATATCCTCATAATATGCTGGGTCTTTTCTTTGTTTTGCCTTTAACAGATAGTCCGTGTCGCCTCTTCGATAAATTAATTCCTTTTTCCCTTTTCGACCGACTCTCTCTCTCTCTCCCTCTCTCTCTCTCCCTCTCTCTCCCTCTCTCTCTCTCTCTCCCTCTCTTTCTCTTTCTCTCTCTCTCTTTTCCCCCACCCCTCTCTCCCTCCCTCTCCTCTTCCTCATTCTCTCTGAACCTTAGTAGACTTTTGATTAGATACTATGTCATCAATCAAAATGGACCGTGCAGAATACCATAACATAATAATATTTTATTAAACTTCTCATTCCCCTCGTACATGTCATGATATAATTACGGATAAAGAGCGAAAAAGAAACATAAATGTAAATCAAGAAGTCTTCAATGGCACCTATATTGGATTGATGTAAATCATGCGACTTTTTATGGCTTCTACAGTGACTCGTAATTTTTCTGAAGACGTGTACTAATTATATAAGGCACACACGCACAAACACACGCATATTTACAATTGCCTATGGAAATTTACCATTAAAGTGATAATATCAATCATTATACATGTATATAAACTAATGAACATTAGAATTCCTGTGAAATAGCAATCCATCAAACAGATTTATACACGAGGCCGGAAAACTTGGAATGCTTTGCGCTTATAATGTATAACTTATTGGGTCGTCTTAAGTTAGTTTTCATTTTTCACTCGCGATGTATGAAACACAAGTCATGATTATTTCGAATGCTCATTCGATTCAGACACATACCCCTCGGGATAGGTTTCCAAAAGACTGAGGAGAGCTGTATTACGTGAACAATTATGTGACAGAATGGCATTGAATTACATCTATTTCTGGCAGAGTCACCTGAAACCCTGCGTGAGAAAAAAGATCATTGCCTCATAGCAACACAAAGCCGACTATCTCACTTGATCCCCTTATCCTGCGGTGGAACATTCCCTATCCCATGATAACATGTGTCATTGAACCTATATTGTTGCAGCATCCCTGCCGTGCCTATCCAGAGAATAGTATTACTTCGTCCTTTACATGATCATTTGATAAATTATATAAAACATGGCCCAATTCTAGTGACATTTCAAGCCGTGCTCAGCTTCATACTTTTATTTAATGCAACCGAACGCTTGCAGCACTTCTTGTTAAAAAGCGATTCACCCAAGCGCTGTTAAACGTCGCTACAAAAGATACGCATTTATGACAGCTCGCATGCAAGAATGACCGGTTACTAGGCTCCACTTTAGATTGTCTGTCAACAGAATATACCCACGAACGTGTTAAGCTACAAGAAAACCTCAAATCATGTCGCTACCCTCCTCTTATGCTGACAAAAAACAAATCTTCGACATTTTAAATTGCCTGTCGAGAAATGCAACACCTTATTGTGTTTGCTTTCTAAACAGGGGATGGAAATTGTCGATGACATCATTTCTTTGTTTCTATCTTGGACAGAAATTGGCTCAATTCATAAAGATTTGTTGCTCTCTTTTCTCTCTCCGAGTGCTGACTTGAGTGGTCTTAACCTAGATTTGAATAAAGTGGGTTGAAAAACTTATTCCTCAACCATAAATCACTTGGTAAACAATTTTTGATCTCCTTCACTTCAATATGGCAGAGATTGACAGACTGATTGGAATTACAGTCTACTTTAAGACGATATAGAAAGTAAAATTGAATATTGATGGACTTTATACTCTACCATAACATCGATGTAAACAGGATTATCATATAAAATACGTGCAGGTCAAAAGGGGCGGATCCAGTATGTTATAAAGGGTAGGGCTTACAGTGTACTCAAGGTATTTTAAATGGATTTCAAATCATCGACTGTGTATCATCCTTATCACGCAAGGGATTTGAAAGCGAACATTATTGAAATGTTTGATTCCCCCTTTTCTACTAACGTGACTTTCTTTCTGTAATGACGAAATTTCTCTTTCCATTATAAAGAATTTCATTCAACTGGGGCTCAAACTAATGTATCTTATATATATATATATATATATATATATATATATATATTATCAAAAATACGTTTTCTATTTCATGGATGTTTTGTGTGCAAGTGTTAGCTAACAAAGGACCCTTATAGTATTCTTTTGTTATTTCTGCCCCCCCTTGCTATTAGAGAAATTTATTAAAAAAGTGAAATACATACACTGATTATTCATACTAGTGACCATTATTATACAGTTTTAATGAAACTATATACTATTGTATCGATTAATTTTGCAAGATTTCCTGGAAAAAAACAATGTACATTTTGTTCTGTTCAGTTTAAAATACGGTAAAAAATTGTGAAATGTTTTTGTTTGTTCTTTTATCTTGTTATTCTCATAGTTGTAGCAAGGAGTTCATCAGCTACCAAGAGACGTATGTCCTCTGTCTGTACAATGGAACTTGTGACTGGCATTTTCCCGCAATCTTGACGAGCACCTGTAAAGTGGACGTTCGCTATTTTCCCTTCGACATACAGCTTTGTGATCTCACATTTGGAGCATGGAGTGCTGACGTCACGATGGTAAGATATTCGTTTTATCATACTTAAGTGCCCTTTTGCAATCTACAAAGTCTTTATATCCTGCTGAACGAAGGGACAGGGCAATTTCACTTGATACCAAGGTGATCTGAATCAAATCAGAAGGGGAAAAATGAGCGAAACACCTTGGGATAGTTTGGTAAAATGCGGCAAAGATATTATTATTATTAAATTTTCAAAATGTTAAATATCATAACACAAATTGGCAACTCAATTATATTCTTTTTGTGTTTTACGAAATGTGTAAGCAGCATTTTCCTTCCCGAAATTGAAAAACATAACACGTTCGCAAGGGGTCTACTTCGACACAGGTATGATGATGTTTTATAGCGGGAACATTTTGAATTTCAGACACTATCCGTACAAAATCATTAGAAAGTAGCTGGAAAGGAAATCATCAGCTTAAGAATTTGTGATCTTCACCTGTGTTGCTTATTTTTCTTCGTTGAGGGAAAACTAAAAAAAAGTGTCATTTTGTTCCATAACGAAATCTTATCTCCACCAAAAATGTTGTCCTGAAACTTAAACAAAATTTAGCACGTCCGTCCTGGAGAAAAATGAAGACAGGTTCCAAGCATCGTTTTGCATCTTTACGAAACTCTACCTCCATCAGAAATGTTATCCTGAAGCCTACCCGTTGATAACATTTTGCTATTAACCCTATCGTCTCAGGACCCCCTCGGAAGATGTAAGATATCCTTATTTGGCATAAAAAGGACCTAAATGAAGGGTTTCTTTAGAGTGATACCATATCAAAGGCTCAAGACCTAGACCCAAAATGTACATACCGGTTGGCCCTGACAAGAGGGTGCTAAGATATAGAGTTAAGATTGGGTTAAGAGTGCCCCCATATGAATGATTCAAATGTTGGAAGCGTGAGGTAATCTGAAGCTCAGTTCAAGTGCTATAGCCGGAAAGAATCGCGTCTGAGCATAACTTGAGAGCATTAATGTAATGGGTTGGGTATTGGGGGAGCCAAGAAGTGAGGTCATGAGACTCCTAACCCGGATGCATTAATGTCTCCTTTAAGGCTCTACTGACCATGGTTTGACTAGGGGAGATGGATGACGACCTGTCTGTCTGTCTGGAGAAGGGGAGTGAAGGGCAAGGGGTTTAAGCCCCTCTCATTCGACAAGTACATGTCTGATTCAATACGGACTTTATCGACCATCCACAACGAGCGTCGATAGTACGGACAGAGAGAGAGAGAGAGAGAAGAGGGGAGAAAAAGAAAGAGTTGACATTAGAAAGAGAAAGAAAGAAGGGGAAAGAAAGAGAGTCCTAGACATACGCATAGACAGAGGAGACATAAATGGGTTCAGGAGGAAGAACGGGCACGGATGTGTAGTTCGTGTGTCTCTCCCCGTAGTTTCCTCAGCGGTATTATGCATCCGTGACAAATCTGATTTATAAATTTTGCAATGTTTTTTCCCGATATTTAAGGGGCTTATAACGCCAATATATTTTGTTTTTGTTTCTTAAGGATTTAATTTTTCATCCATTGGTGGACATGTTAAGATAAGAACGGAGGACATGTTAAGATAGGATAAGGACTATAATGTACTTACTAGAAATCGTCATCTGAATGCCTGAGATCCTGAATGAGGGAATTCATTCGTCAAAAAGCATGATTATCGTTTTGTAAGCTGGAATACAGTCCAGCTTATAAAATGCCATAAAACAGCAATCAATTTGCATAAAACTTATATCATACTGGTATTTAAGGGGAATTTCAGAATACTATAGCAGATGTAAACACATGTCTGAACACTGATACAATTCTAACGCTTTCCGTGAACCCTCTTTTTATAAAAGTTTCTCTCTTTCTCGCTCTCTTTTGCTCTTATATTCGTTATATATGTCTTTAACTCAGTCCTAACCTCGTTTTTTTTCCCTCCCTTTTTTTTCACTTTTTGTGATTACTGGTTTATGGTTACCGTAGACACGATGACCTTTTTTAAAACTTCATATATCTATTTGAAGAAAAGAAAATACCAATTCTATTTCATCAATCTCAACAAGAGCTTTTCAAAAGCCAACAATTCTCAACAACTCTCTCAGAAACTCCTCAAGAGTACAGTATACTCATGGTGTAAGTTAGATGGATTACATTCGTTGCCAAATAATTCCGAATCCGTATGCGATTCATAAAAAACTCTTCTCACTTACATCTTGGATTTCTTTTCCTGTTTTATTTGCAAAATGTTCACGGTGAAATCTTTCTCCCCCCCCCTCTCAAATTCAATTGACTCTTCTCTACTGTTGTCGTACAGGTTGAATTACACACCTTTGAAGTCCCCGATGACACCTCAGACGATATATTGCCAAAAACGGAGTTTGGACGCTCGAATCGTTTACCGCCATAAACCTTCGCCCGTTCTACGTCTGCTGCCCGCACAACTTTACGGAAATTAAATACACGCTCCGACTCCGAAGTAAGTCGTCAAGAAAAATATGCAAACAAGAGGTTTCAAGAATGTTATTCCTGTTATTCCCGTCCTTACCTTAAAGGCCAAGCAGGCGCGTACGCAGGATTTTTTCAAGGGGGGGGTTTTAACATTTATAAATCGGTCCGAAAATTTCGCAACGACTCAGCCAGCCGCTGAATAAGCGGGGGGGGGGGGGGGGGGGGGGGGGTTAAGAGGACACATTTTTTTTTTTTTTGGTCCCAAAAAAATCGCAACGACTCAGCCGACCGCTGAATAAGGGGGGGGGGGGGGGGGGGGGGGGGGGGGGGGGGGGGGGGGGGGGGGGGGGGGGGGGGGGGGGGGGGGGGGTAAGAGGACACTTTTTTTTTTTTTTTTGGTCTCGAAATTTGGAAATTTGACATTTTGCTCCGTTGGGGGGGGGTAAGGTCACCTTTTTTAGGTCGGCCATGGGAATAATTTTTTTTTTTTTTTTTTTTTAATAATTAAAAAAAAAAAAAAAAAAAAAAAAAAAAAAAAATTCAAAAGGGGGGGGGGGTTTAGGTTATTTTTAGGGGGGTTTACACACAAAAAATTTCCAAAGGGGGGGGTTTAACCCCCCAAACCCCCCCCCTGCGTACGCGCCTGAGGCCAAGTATGGTTATTGCATCCGTCACTAATATGAGGAAATACAGTGTAATCATGTTCATCTTTCGTATAGAGAAATGTAAAAAGTATTGTACCTGAAAATCTCTCTTCAGATTATAATGAAGTAAAAAGTGTTTAGATGACGCCAATGAAATGTATGTTCTTTTTACTTCTTCATCTAACATGAAATAAATATATCACATTGATTTTGACGAATGTTAATATATCGTAGATAATTAAAGAACAACCCTCGCGAGATCATCATTCTGACATAGTCTGAAAAGGACTAATTTTTGTACTAACTTGTCTTATTATACAAAACTAATTTATGAACACATTAAATGGTAAAATTTAATAATCATTGTTAATCAGCATGATATGAACTTAATTCGAAACGTAGAGTGAGTAACCATAAAGTTATCCGATAAGTAATATGTATTTTGGTGATGTAATTTTAAGAGAATGTTTTAACACAGTCACCACTCATATCCTGTGGTTCCAATAACTACTATATATACCCGGAATATACATAGATAAAGAAATATGAGGGGAAATGCGTGATTTTCCTGTTTGTTGAGACGTCATTGCCCTCTGTGCAAACTGCCCATTGTTGCTTGCTATCTAAGCAAGATATGGACATATTATTTCCAGACACGCCTATTGCTTACTCAAGGGGCATTTTCTTCCTGTGTTGATATTTATCTGAACTTTAGTACTTGAGTTTAAATCCCTGTAGGATCACGGGAAGACGCCATACAACGATCGACGACCTTGCGACTTCGTGGTCGTGCAAATACATTTTGTAAAAATACTGTGCCAAATTTCATGTAATAAAAAAATATCGTCTCTACTTTATAAGATAGTTTAAGTTCATTCATTTTGAGTTCTAAAGATGCATAATAGTAAAATAGGATACAGAACTGATTTCTTTATATATATTTTTTTTAATTCTTATTATTTTTATATATTTCGTTCGACATGTACATGGATTTATTTACTGGTTTGAGATTAATCCTCTCTGGCTCTCTGTTGTGTTGCTCTTTTGGAGATATTTCTTTCGGTCTAACCAGAAAAGCAGCTTTGACTGGAAATTAAATCATATGGTAATCTCTCTAATCTTTATCTCTACCAATTAGGGGAAATGTGGAAAATCGTGTAATTACATTACAATAGTGTCAGCTTTTGAGAACTTTTTCTTCCGTATCTAATTATAATTTTCCTGGAGTGGATAGACAGTGTCAAAAGCGCCGCTTTGACGAGTTATGATATTATTCGGAACGGGAAAGTACATAACAAAGTCTAAAGACACTTCTCATAAGAGAAACAATCGATACTATTAATGCTTATCATTATTTCAAATCTAAACCTAAGTAAACATTCTTGCGTTTCACAGGAGAGTCGGCTTTCTTCACCAAGGTGGTCGTCGTCCCGTCCGTTCTCCTCACCATGTTGATGGCTCTCACATTCTGGTCTCATCCAGACTCGGGTGAGAAGGTGACCTTAGCAATTAGCAACCTCCTCGCCATGATACTCTTCCAGCAACTCGTCGCCGATAGCATGCCGCCCATAGGGGACACCACGTCCGTGCTCGGTGAGTATGCATGGAGCGCGATGTGCGCGATCGCGTGTCTGTCACGGGCGGGGTTTAGCAGACGACAGGTCATTGCCATGATAAATTCTTTTTCTATTTGTCTAAGGGGCGGACTGGGACTGATGTTCGTCGGCCAGGGATATTCGTGTGACCAGCACACGTTGTTTGATCACCCGGTCCTCTAATAAAAAACTGACCCCCCCCTTAACTAAAGAAGAAAATACTGACCGGCTTTTCGGCGGAACTCCCAATTCTCAGTCCGCTTCTGCATGTAAACCTGTGTTGTATAGATTATGCAATTAGATCAACCGTTCGATTAAGTGCATACTGTTCAAGTTTGATTTGCATTGCCTTTTTGTGTGTACACATTCATATTCTATATCTGTTTAATACCATTTGATGTAATTTTCTTGCCCTTTATGGCCAGAATATACATTAACAATAACTACCTTGATTTCATACACTTTTTGTATCCATCTGTTTACCTTTTCCGGTCATTTTCTTGCCCTATATGAAAAAGCATTCTTTTTTTTAAAAGTGTGCCAGCCAGTCTATATACGTGCAAGAAAGTGCGATTTCATTGATTCAAACGTTCTCGTCGGATGATTTCTTGTTTTGCAAAAAAAGTTTGGATTGATTTTTCGCAACCACGCATACTCGTCTATAATTTACCGTCATATAGAGGAACTTCTTCAAACCATTACATGTTCCAGCACTCATTATGCTAGCTATTGATTATTGTCAATCTACCAAGCATTCTGTCCTCTCCATACTTCTCTTTTATCGTCAATTCATTTCTATTCGCAATCAGTGTCTCTCTACACCACTTTCTCTCTCTCTCTCTCTCTCTCTCTCTCTCTCTGTCACCACCTAATTTTCTCTCCATCACCCCTCTCTCTTTCTCTCTCTCTCTCTCTTCTTCTTCTTCTTCTTTCATGTGTCTGTCTTCATCTTTCTCTCCAAAGTTGAGGCGTACCATAACATCACGCACAATGCGTCTTATTTCCACAATATTCAATTTTTGTTTTGTTCTTCATTTTCCCCTTTATACATACTTTTCCCCCTCTCTTTCTAATTTGCACCCGTCTTCATTCTATTTCTTTCATCTAAATTCCCTCCTTTCCTTCCGTGTCTTCATCTAGATGGATCTCCTTTTATTTGCTTATGTTTTTCAGTTTTCTCCTCATGACAGAGCATTTTTATTTAAGTGCACTAAAATATGTCTTGAGAGTTAGCCATCAGCTTAAAGTTTCACTTATTCTGACAACCAATTACAAAACAAGCAACAATTATCAAGCCCCCCCCCCATCCCTCGACCGAGAAAACAATATCAACTATCATGTATTTGCAATCCAAGATAGATTGAGAGTTATCTATTCATTTAAGATTTCTCTTATTTCAACAATCAATTACCTTACGAATAACATTAAACATAATTACTAAACTATTCCCCTTCCCACATTTAACCACTCGGGAAACGATACCAGGCTAATATACATTGCGGGTAATCGATGGAATTATGGTATTTTAAATTGATAAATATTGAAAGCTAACCATTCGTTTTAATTTCCTCTTATTCTGACAACCCATTACATTACGAACACAAAAATAGCCCCCCCCCCCCACCCTTACCGTACGACCTAGAAAATAATACCATGTACCCATCTAACCGATTAAGCTCGTATAATATCAACTACCAGGCATTTGTAATCCGAGATACACACTGATATACAATTAAAGCTGAGGGGCACACCTGTCATACTATACGAGAAACGAAAACTAATATGGGAATTGCAAAAGAAAGAGAGAAAGAAAGAAAAAAAGGAAGAAAGTAAAAAAAGGGATGTGGACGCAGGTCATCGATACGTTGAATGAAATGCAATATGGCGCCGATTACGAACGAACCAATTCCAAATCTTAAAAACCTGTCGGATATGCGTTCGCGGTATTAATTGAGGAGGGATGAGGGCAACGACTTCTTAACCTTTCCTACCCTTCCTTTTCCCCAGATATTAGGAAAGGAGAAGAGAAAAAGATTTGTGTAGTCTTCTTATTTCTCATTTATTTCCTTTTGTCTCTCTCCTCCTGAAATACTCCATTTCAGATACCAGTGTATTGATGCATCATATGTCTTTTGTTTTCGTCCAAGCTTTTGTTTGAAAGATTGTTTAAAGATTGTGATGGTGAGTAATGTTGTATTGGGTACCAAATATAGCGTGAAGGAATGTACTGCACTGAGCGAATTAAAATATAAAGCATTCTTTTGTAAAAAGCCATCTCATCTGCTGAGAGCCAAAAAGGCATTAATTTCTGGTGACGGGTATATGTTAACACCTTTCTAGCTCTACATGTCGACACATGATTGTCTTTAGCTCGGCATTCGTAAGATATATATTATGACCATCGGCATACCACCGATCAATCAATGTACACAACTAAATGCCTGTACGAATAAACAAAGCCCCGTTCGCTTTTGGAATGACCATGCCTAAATACCATGCCTAAAGAATGATAGCTTTGTCAGACCATGAACTGCTTTATATAGTTAAGCCTTCATTGGCGAGTAGAATATTGGCGAGGGAATAATGGCACTAAAACCTATTTCACAATACCCATTGTTCTTGATTCAATTCATTAAGATTCATCTCTAATGTAAGTCGAAATAAGGACCAAAAAGTGTTCCAAATATTCAAATAAATGGATAATCTCCATAACAAAAAATCTCACATAGCTAGAAGAAAAAAAACTTAACAAATTGGTATGACATAATTATTATTCTACATAACCATTTTTTTCTTTAAAGTTCTTTTGTAAAAAATGAAAAATGTTTAAAAAAATGATATGCTAAAGATTTCTCATCCAGCTATGCCTGTCTGTTGATTGAGTGAGCATCATTATCTTATAGACATATATACAAAGATATACAAACATGAAATGAAATGAGAATAATTGCCATGTCATTTCTTTACAAGGAACATTAATTTCATCATTCAAGACAATTCATATTCTAAAGATCATTTCATAGGTCAGGTGAACGTAATATAGATGAGTTGATTATTAGTTTTCTAGTAGAAGAGACTCAAGAAACAAGTACTTTATACTACAATCCGTTCAAAAAAATAAAATCGCATTGTACACAGCTAAAAAACAAACACAATGAAATCGCAAACTATTGAGCTGAAAAGAAAACGAATGCTTTCTAACAGTTTACGTACGTCGATATTTCATGTCATAGAATTTTCTGGTGAAATTAATATTGAAAATAGAGAGTAAAGAGATTCGTAAAAAAAAAATGATGTTGATGTTGTTGTTTTCCGATATCCTGTGTTCAAGCACAGTACTTCGCCAATTCAATAGTAATAACAATAATAATAATAATAATATGTAAATAACTTTGTATCAATAATAAACATATACCTTCACATTGGCATTCTAAAACGAGACGTATACAAAATGCCACACAGTCGTGTTTTTCTTCTTCAATGTATTAGGTGAAAATAATGAAAAAGTAATCTGATTAGTTGGCGGAAAGGTTATATACCTGAAAATTATTTGTCATATATAAAAATTCATTTGAAGTAACCTAAATATATTGACGTAGAAATGTTGGTGGGTCTTGGGTTTCGATGGCGGAATTCGTTTTGAGATGGTCTGTAGGAGAAAAGTAATCACCCGGTAATAACTGCAGACAAATTGGATGTAACAGGCCATATTGGCGCACTTTTAAGCTCACTGGGTTTCACAAATGAACGTGATATTTCAGTTCGAATGTATCCTTTATTCGTCTGGCTTCTCAGTGTCTCGCATACAAATCATTTGGTCTAGATCCCATAAAACGACATATGCGTCAAGCGCTGACATGCTTAAATCCTTTTGTTGTAAACATGCTTCTTTCCTACATTTACCAGTTTTGATCATAGAGTTATTTTGAAGGAAAATGTAGTGGTATAAACAGGTTAATATATATTGGCATTAACGTGTAAACTGGTAAAGAAGTGAAAAACTGCGCATGTTTTAAACTGTGCAAAACTGAAGGAAAAAGCATTAAAAGAAGAAAAAAAGGGGATCGTAGGTTTTCGGTAAACTAAGAGGTCCGCTGTCGTAAATTTTTACGGAACTATTAGATGAGGAACAAATCTAAAATATGAAATTAAACTTATGCTAAATTACACACCATTAGTAAAGGACATTTTGTTGATTTTTACACAAAGTTGATAAATTAGTTACGATTTTTTTTCTTCAAAACCTTTCAGATATTTTACACGACCGAGAATGGCTGAAGTGGAAATCTTCATTAGATTTCCATTTGGATAACACGGGCAAGGGGCCTGTGCGTGTCAGTGTACGGAGAAAATCGATAAAGAGCAAAGTGAATAGCTAATAATGACAACTAATTGCAATACACTTCCAAATCCGTTCGGTATGTCTCATACATGTAATGGCGGTGGCGCATCCAGGAGTTGATAACTTAGGGGTTAAAAACTTATCCATTCAAATTGGGTATGCAAAATGTATGGCGTGCGGAAGACCCTTTTACAAACTGTTTCCACCCCCCCCCCCCCCCCCACTACCCGCCCCCTCCTTGGCCTTTAAACGGGGGAGGGGGCGTACACCGGCTTCTTATTATGATGGATACGCTACTGATTCGACTTGTTTTTCAAAAAGGGAAAGGAAGACGAGGGTAGAATTTATGGATGTGGAAAAGCATGATATGATTGTACATGTAAATTGCAAAAGTTGGGAATGGCGTTGGTCGAGGAACATACATGACGTGTAGCAAGTCAGATGAATGCGAACAGTAGAGTTGAGTATGTAATTGTAGACATGGAAAGATTCAATTTTTCTATGACATGTATGGGGTCTGCAGTGTGTCATCCTTCCCTTTCTCTGAAACACACGCACGGACTTAATCTTGCATCAAACTGCAATCGAAGTGTATCGATAATTTCGGATTTTAGGAATACATTTACCGCCAAAAATTCAATCAAAACGGATCGACTCCTTGTCCCTTCAAGGGACTTTTTAGCCTCGAGGACTGCCTCGACACGAGAGCAAAGATTTTAATGGAATATTTTTCTCGTCTTCTCCGATGACAAGTTCTCCTTGCAGAGGTACGTAATGACAAAAATATCAGAGTACCCCCTGGAAAGACAAGTATTGATTAGAAGAAGTAGATCCGATTCATTTCATATCATGAGGCATGTTTGAGCACTTGAGGCGATATCGGAAGCATTAATCACACCGCGGCAAAGGGGATCTTCGCTTGTATTTTCTTTTATTCCTCTTGGCTTGGAATAATCTAAATTGTTTTGAAAGCTAGGTATATATGGATCAAATTGTAATTACGCGATCTTCTATATAAGGAAAACACGTATTCGGTGTATAGCATGTTCAGGAATGTTTCGTGTTATCAATAGGTCTAATAGAAAGTATAGCAATGAAATAAAAGAATCAGAAATAACCTTCTTAATGTCAAATGAATCCAGTACGACAATTTTCGACTCCTCATGAATAAGAACCCCTCTATCATCCTAAAAAAATATCCAAATGAATAGTAAGTGGTAAATAGAATTAGCATCTTATTTTGTCAGTTAGTGTGTCGTCTTAAAAACATCATGTTCCCGCCAAACAAAAGGTGATAGGCCTACATCTCTCATTATTTTGATTATACTCTTCATAATGATCATTCACAACCTAAATCAGGAGGCAAGGAAAAAAAAAGCATTGATATATTTATAATATGTTCACCTTGTAGCTCACGTTCAGAGTGACGATTTCTTTCAACATAATTTTGTTTTAGTCATCATAGTCAGACCGCTTTAACAGGTTCTTTTATTTTCATGTTTCCCTTTTCGTACACCCATAATTTGTCTTCTCTGACTCTACACTCTCAGGCTACACTCTTTCATTAAACCAATTTCATGAATCGTTCATTTTCACCATGACCTACATACCCTATCACATTCTCCCTTCCCCGTATCTCTCTCTCTCTCTCTCTCTCTCTCTCTCTCTCTCTCTCTCTCTCTCTCTCTCTCCCTCTTGATATCTCATTTTCTTTCACTCTTCTCTTATTCCCTCGCTCCCACCCGCCCGCCCGCCCATCGTTCATTTATTCCTCTCCTGTCCTGCCATCCGTAGTAAACGTCTTCGAGTTGTCCCAACCTGGCGGCGTTTGAAAACACGGTGAAAATGTCACAGGAGTTTAAACCTTCAGCCGCTCCTTGCCTGACGTCGAAAGGGATTATTTATCCAGCTCGAGGAGTTGTAAGTCTTCCATTCCCCCTCTGATCTTCCCCTAAACGATATTTACAGTCGGAGATATTCAATCTGCATGGAATAAATTCCAGGCTCCCGCTCTAAACACTCTAGGACACAGTTTCCAATTAAGAACAGCGTTTAGCAAACTCATGTTTAGCACGGTCACGCGATACATGTACTCTCGTTTATTTCTTTTCTAAATAATGTAACGAAGTGCCATGTAACTGTGATGAGAAATGCCTTACAATTTTCAGTTCTCCTACAATCCCTTAATTTAATTTTCGCTTTTGCTGTGCGGAAGGATTTACTGCACTCCGTTATTCTGTTCAATTACATGTATCAGTAATGGATTCCAGCATCCTCTTCCTAAATTAGAAATGATGGATAAAATCCTTTTTGTCTGTCAATTACCAAGTTAAGGGTGCACCAAAATTATGTATTTCACCCAGAGCGAAATGAAGAGAAATCTTCTCGATATTATTTTGATAACATGAATCATTACTTTCATTTCTTGAAGTAATTTTCCATAAAGGGATCGGGAGCTCGGAGGACAATAGACGGAGGCGCGCGTATCGTAGTTATCGGCAATATACATAGAACATTGCCGTGGTCTGAGAAATATGAAATATCATATTACAAGAAATGTTTTCAGGACCACGGGGCCCTTCTCGAAGACCTGAAATGATCCTGTCAGTTCACAGCCATGACAATATTTACCCCAGGGAGATATTTAGAATGAAGACATAATCAAGAATGATGCAGCGCCAACAGACAGAAGTTCACTCCCCTGAGCCTAAAGTGTCATCTCAATTTGCACTGGCAGCTTGGATGGAAATAGGAAGTTGATCCTATTTATTTAAAAGTAATACATTCAGCCTAATCAGTCTGATAACACGATATCTTCATTTCATCAGACAGATCAAGAGCTGAAGCCGACATCTGTATTTATGTTTGAAATGATTTGACGGGCGTAATTTATTTCTTTGGAACATTCAATTTCCAGATTCAACTAACGTGTCATCGTAAATGTCATAGACCCTAATTCTTATCCTGACCATGCTCTTTGCTTCAGTACATACGGACAACCCAGAGGATGTTAGCATGTGTGTTTGTTCGTCGATATCAGATTCTTTTGTGGGGGGGGGGGGGTTGGGAAAGTCTCTAAACAAATATGTTGATGTTCACATTGTACTGGGAAAGTACAGACCATCTTAAATCGGATTTGTTGCTCAAGAATCGCGATGAAATTATGCCACACCAAGAAACGATCAGCATCTTCGAAGTCCAGAGCACTGAGGCGGAGGGGATCTTGCATTAAGAATAATAATCAAACGCAACTTGACTCATTTAGAATCACTTATTTACAGAACTTGGGTTTGACTTGTGGATTTGAGTGTAATCACAACTTTCTATGCAATAACAATGCTCTTATTACCAACGTGACATTTGTAAATTAATTTTGTCAGTCTTCGTTGGAGTGCATTTACATTTTTTTGTCAAGAGATGAATGAATTATATAAATGTGTTTCCATTTTGTTTTGGTAATTTTGTTTTGTTTTAGTGCTAGAATGATCCAGAGCTATTCAGTGTAGTAACTTGAATCCAGAATAATCGTTTACTTTTGCTTTGCTCGCCTGATCCAAAGAATCAATCCCCTTATGTCCTGATAGATATCAAGGAAATTGTTTCAGTTTTTAAAGAGGGAGGAGTACTTTAATGTGCCTGGCAAATCAGTTTAGCCGCACGAATTACTTTTTCATTTGCAAGCGACCCCATCACGACTGAGTATTCGTGTTGCGTTGCATTCGCGGCCGATTTATTTTCTTGAGAATACTGAACAAATAACACGATTAAATTCCATCATTAGATGTAATCTGTGCCGTGAAATTGGGTTAAAAAATGCATGGAGTGTATTGTGGAAAGAGGGTACAGTTTGTCTTCCTTATAATGGCAAAACCTAATACTGCGTCATACCGAACCCCTGCAAGTACAGGAGTAAGATACGGTATAAGTAGGTGGATAAAGCAGAATGCAAGTGAATAATTGCAGTACCGCAATGCGGGTTGCAACACGAAGTGCGGCCGACGGGCCAGAGTTGTAAATATTGGAGATGCCGCCAGCAACAGACATAAGAAATATTCCGAGGATTATTGTCAGTGAAAACATCCAGTGTTTTCATCTCGTCAGTGGACTGTGTCTTTTAAAAACGCGAAGAGAGACGGAAGGAGAAGATGATAGAGTGGGGGGCGGTGGAGGAGAAAGGGGTGTTAAGAGGAGGGGATCAGGAGGGAGAGATAAAGAGATGGGAGATAGAGGGAGCTGGTTCTTTTAGAAAGGGAAGGTGGAGTGACGGATGGAGAAGATGATAGAGTAGGGCTGAGATGGAGAAATGGATAATAAGAGGAGAGGGTCAGAAGTGGGGGAGAAGGGGGAGTTTAGAGGGTGTTGTGTCTGCCAAATACGGGGAGGGAGGTGGAAGCAGAAAGGGATAGACTGGGACAGGAGGCGGGGAAAGGTGTATTAATAATGGGTAGATTTGAGGGGGTCAGGAGGGAGGGACAAAGAGATGGGAGATAGAGAGGTGAGAGGAGGGGTATCTCTTGTAAACGGGAAGAGAAAGGGGAGAAGATGATATAGTGGGGGCGGTGTTGGAGACAGGGGTGGTTACGGGAGGGGTCAGTAGGGAGGGATAGTGAGATGGCAAAAAACATCACGAGAAAGAGAGAAATAGGAGAGACTGGTGGATAAAAGATATAAAAGCGATAAGAACGATAATAAGGGGTATGGTTGAGTAACAGGACTATGTCTTTTATTAAACCAGAAAACATAGGAGATTGTACAGTGCTGAAATTTAATTGGATAAGCATGATTGAATATAGAATAAGAACACAGCAATAGTGATGTTGAACTAAGGTGAGCGGAAAGAGGGACGGGAAGAGTGGGAGGAGAAAAAAGGAACAAGAAAGAGGGAGGATGAGAGATGGAAACTGGAAAGAGACAGATTAACAAATACACCATCATTTCTAAATACAGTCGCGTATAAATTAGAAAGACAGAATCAGAGATGGAAAGATAAAGAAGATGGTAAGGGAGGGATGAGGATGGGGCAAAATGGAGCTGTGTAGATCCTGCCTGATAGCTGATAGACATGAAGGGGCAGACAATCAATGTGAAGAGAGTAGAAAACCGATTACAAGTGGCATGGTTACTCGAGGAAAAACAAAAGACGGTAAAAATAGAATTCCAATATTCAAATGCCGGGCGCCAATCTAGATGATACCAGCCAAGAGCCCCCGATAGACCTTTAGGTATTGTGTACTCAAGATCTCGAACATTCGTTTTATTCCGCCAAACACATGTTTAATGTCTAGTCGCTGAATACAAGCTAGTTAGGCGTGCTTTGGTTAACTAAACAGAATTAAAATGCAGTGATCTACATATATTATGCCTAATCCACCCCCCGCCGATTAAAACAAAAAAGATGCGCACTGGTATTAAACAGCGTTATGAAAATACCCTACTGACCCTCGCATAGTACCGTTAAAAAGAGTAAGTACGCTGTCGTCCATAACGCTGGGGTTTTCCTTACTTCTTTTCATGAAATTATTGTGACATAATGGTTCATTCTTGATAGAAAGGGTTTTATATCATTTCAGAACTTTCTTGATCAATATAAAGAATCCTAGATATTGATCAGTAAAGATCTTAGAAGATATGAACTTTATCTTTCGATAATAAATAATATTGTCACAGTCGTTGCATGAAAATGGTGAAGAAAAAGAATTCCAACCTCACGTACGGCAGTGTACTAAAACATCAATATGCCACGTCGCCCCTCCCCTAGGTAAAAATTTCTATTTAAAAAAAAAAAAAAAAGAAAAGAAAAGACTACATAGGAAATACGATTTCCAAGGCTGATTCTATTGCAAGTCCGACTGTGACATCCATTATGGTTTCAACTAATTCCCCTTTTTGACCAATAGTAAGCTAAACTTATATTTTTATGTGTGTGATGGGTGTTGGTTGTATAGAAGCAGGGTTATACTTACACTCTCCCAGTACTGGTTATACGATGTCATGTAGCTTTCTTATTAACTGACACACAGAATCAGGACGGGGAGATGTGACAGGAAATGCCACATTTTTTAAAGGAAAACAAAATGTGGTTACAAAGAAAAGCTACATAAACATGCTAAAGGAAAAGACAGAAACAAAACACAGACATTAACACAAAAAAAAACCAAAAATACAATTAAAAAAAAAAAAAAACTCAAAAGTAAAACAAAGAAAATCTCCTGATGCAAAACAAAACTATGAAAGGAAGCTAAATTCTACTGAATAATGATCATGATATGAAAACGAGACTTATTTCAAATTTGATTTAACTAAAGAGACTTTGAGACTGATGAATGACCTAGTGATAACTATGGTATTAGTTCAAGAATGCCCCAATCATTAGGATAGGGCAGGGTGGATTAAGGCATAACGAAGGAGAAGGATGCGAGATAATGACGGTGGGTGGATTGACATTCAAAGAGAGGTAGACCCTTGTCGTTATTTTACGTGCGCTTGCATCTTTCTTGAGCGCTTCAAATATGTTTAATATGCAGAGGATCGTCTTTAATTAAATCAAAATACCCACTCAAGGCGGCTTGTCAATGGCCACACTGTTACGGTCACATTATCGTGACGTTAGGGGCAGTATAGAAGGGTATTTTCTTACACATCAGCGCTAACAGGCGCCATTGATGAAGACGTATAGTGTTTGGTGAGCGGTTGTTGCGTTTGATTGGAGGAATTAATATGGCATTTAAAACTACACTGTCGCCACATCGGGAACACACTGCTTTTCCCTACCAGAGCTTATATACGCTTTGTGTAGAATTTGTCAGATATGGCTTTTGTTGAGTTTCAAATTAAATTAAAAGGCAAGAATTATGAAGAAAAACATTTCAGTGTTCCCCCAGAAATTTGAGAATCAAATCCGATGAACATACATGACCCATTTAGATGCCTTTTTCTAACAAGAAATTATTAATTGAAGTTCACATTAATTAATGATACAACGATACAGACGTTAAAACCCGATTTGATTCGAAGTGAATCACGGCTCAGATAGTTAAGTGTGAGCGCCCTCGTGTTGCAAAATCGAACAGTTTGTTCTCTATGTATGAGATTTAATGTCGGCGGAAATTGAGATTTTTTTTTCCTCCAAATATTTTTTGCCCGAATCTGGGCCTTGTTTCAGAATTTTGTTATCAATAAACAAATGGTTAATTTCTCTGACGATTACACTCTCGGTCAATGAAATGCCACGATTTTAGTAGCTTGTCACAGTTATTGGAACTTGTTATTGATATCAAACTTTATGAAACAGGGCCCAGAACTGAAATGCCATCTTCAGAAGTGCAAACATTTCTGCTATACATTCGAATTACGAAGCTTTTATGCAACGAGTCGAACGGATACGGAATATTAATAATTTAATATGGAATTAATTAATAATCTTATCATAATACGCCGGAACCTATTAAAAGTCCTATATCATTTCAAATCACCCTTGGTATTTACATGACGGTCTCCACAACAGAATGTATACTCCACATTCTTCTTATCTATATATCTATAAAGGCTGTGTAGATAATTCCATCCTCCGACAAAATGTCTTCAACATGTTGGATGGATGGAGCGCTGTACTTTCCTGAGATTTTCCAATATTATATCCTTGGGTATATGTGATGGGATTGAGAATGTCACAATGCCTTCTTGATGGATTTGATTCAGCTTCTTCTTCTATTCCATGCGGGATGAAATTTACGTGTTTACGTGGGCGGAGCAAATGGAAGACCTTTTATTCTACTCTTTTTCATATCTACCATAGATCATAGAGACATTTGTGAACATTAATTTTTGCAATGTCTTTTAAGTGGAATGTTAGTTTTGTTACGATATTTTCATGGGGCTACCTCTTTCATTTGGAAAAGTCCGTCGTTTTCGGCCGTTATTTCCTATCTCTCTTTTTTAAAGGTTATTCCCATGTTTACATGCGTTGCTCTTCTTCGTCTTTGTGATCACGTAAAAGAGAGAGTGGGTATGAATATGTTTGTTAAAGATATTGATCCTTATTTGTATTTCGTCCAGTTTTCTGTCATTTAATCAATGTTATTCGTCATCATGACAACACTTGGCTGTGGAATTGTCTGTGCAGCCACATGCTCTATATACGCATATAATAACAGTTCACAGTTCATATCGCGGTCATTGTTTCAAGAAACCTACACTGTACCACAGTATTGACAACATCAGATGCTGTATAAAAAAATATTAATACTGATTTTAAATAAATATTCTAATGTCATTGCCTTCTATTTTCCACTCTTACTTTCTCACAGTTACTTTGTTCTTCATGATGATTGCATTGGACTGTTGAACTGTGGTATGTGTAGTCACCATAATACTACGCGTTTACCACATACTGTAACCACGGTGAAGGTGAACGTAAATTTGTAATACAACGAACATGGAATAACCTTACTGTGTTCTATATCTTACTTTTGCTTTCTCACAGTAATTCTCTTCTTTATCATGACTGCACTAGGCTGTAGAGCTGTGGTGTGCGCAATCAATTACTACGTATCTACCACAGTGGGAATAAACGTCACATGCCATATAACTAATATCGACTTTAATGTCTTCTATTTCTCATTTTTACTTTCTTGCAGTTACTTTCTTTTTTTATCATGACTGCACTGTGCTTTGGAGCTGTGGTATGCACAGTCATCATACTACGCAGTTACCACAGTAAAATAAACGTCACATGCCATTATAACGAAGATAAACATCGACTTTATTGTCTTTTATTTCTCATTTTTACTTTCTTGCAGTTACTTTCTTCTTCATCATGATTGCATTGGGCTGTGGAGCTGTGGTATGTGCAGTCATCGTACTACGGATCTACCATAGTGGCGGTGAACGCCACATGCCAACGTGGCTCAAATTTATCATCATAAAACGGTTACAGCGCATGCGCAAGAGAAGACATAGTCTACCAGAAGTCGTCACTGCCGCAGAAAAACAACCCAGGGACACAAAGTAAGATTTGACTTGATCTACTAAACTTACGTTCTTCTTCAAAGTTATTACACTTAAAGGGATAGTTGAGTTCTGTTGCAGAGGGCGCTATAATAGTAAAGTTTTTTTTTTGCAAGATAATGAAAAACTGAGTGTCAAATTTGAAAGAACATAATATTTAAATGACAAAACCATCTTTGTTTTTATCAAAGTCGGTTCAGAGACGGCTGAAATATAACGATTTTTAATACTTGTGTACCACCACAAATATAAGGTATTTTGAAAAAATTGGAAAAAACCATTGAAAAAACGAAATAACGCCTTTTACGTTGTATTTCAGCCAATGCCGATGTTGGCTTTTTTGTTGGCATTTTCGTGTCGCTTATATTACGCACAACCAGCCGGTCCATGCATGTATTGTTAGATTTGATTAACAAATTAATTAACGGTCACCAGGTTTTTTTGAAAGTGGAGCTGAATTGGTATGCTCGTATTGGCTAAATGACACATTTTGGGGTAAAAAAAAATTTACCTTCATAGCAATTTCATGTTCTAAAAGGGCACTAGAAATGTCATAGATAAGAATAAGAGCAATATCCATGCACTTTGAAAGCATTTGCGGTCTGAAAACATAATTCAACTATCCCTTTAACAAATTATCGAGGTATGATAATGTCCACTCAGTTAAACGTGCTCTATTCTACATGTATTAACAATCAATTATAACAATATTGAAAGTAAATTGATCACAAATGTATGGCAATCAAATGAAATGACGTATTATTGACGTAACTATTTTCACCCTAACATTTTTACACAGATCTGCTTACAGCACGATTAACGTGGAAGGTCCAAATGGCAAAGGACCCCACATGATGCGCCAGACCAACTCTCATTCTAACTCTCATTCTAACTCTAACTCACATGGTCACAACCATGGTCAGGGCCACAATCACGGCCACAACCATGGCAGCGATAGCGGTGGCGAGGAGGTACACGACAACGAGAACAGCCAGCTGTACGAGCCCAAGCTCATTGACCACAAGCTTAAGATGAAGTCGCGCTTCCATCAACGCGACAACAAGAACAAGGAACTTAACGCCCTGCTCTGGAGGGAGTTCGCGCTCGCCCTCGACAAGGGACTGGGAATCTTCGTGGCGATGATCATCGTCGGTGAATGTCTCTATGTCATGATCATCTTCATCGCCATGCCCAATTGGGACATCATTAACATGAACACCTAGGACTACATCGGCATCGAGTCTGTACGACGATGATGACGACAACGACGTCACTTGAGTATTACCATTTGAGAGACGATAAACGCGCCAATAACTCTAGGAAGAATAGTCTTTGCATGATTGTCGAACACTGGATACATGGAATCATCAATGTGTTGACCGACAGGAGAGGCTAAATTCTACGAGAGAACAATAATTGTCTCAGATAATTATGATCCATTCAAGATCTCATTGCAACTAATAAGAATTGAACTTTTGTAGCGATAGATGGCGCTTTTCCAAGTTGTGCGGTAGTGGTTCGTCAGTCACATGTGCCGTAGGGGTATACAAACAGGCAACCATTCGCACTGTGAAGGAAGTGCATATATACACTGTTGGTCATAATGGTGGAATAATTATTTTTACCCCAATTTATTGAATAATTTTTACAATGATTTATGCCTAACAGATCTAGATAATAGTACACATTCTCAGATTTTATTGAATGACAATTGGGGAGTGTTTGTTTTGCGTGACTGCTACTATGCTAATCAACTAGGGGACCTACGTCCTTAAGTCATAACTGACAGTAATGGGGATTAATGCCTCATAAAAGGGCACTAAGATAGCACATCGACACGGTTTTGATCCTGGGGACTCACAGTAACGAGGCCATTGCTTAGTCAATACATCATGACTGTACGCAGCGGGCGCTAGGGTACGTCGACGCCCCCACAAAAAAAACAAAAAACAAAACAAAGAAAACGCAATAAATTTTCAATAATTCATTGCATTTTTTCCCGACCCCCAACATAAAAAAATCTTCTATGTGGGCATGCCTTGAACCATAATGCATGGCCCTACAGAGGAATTTTTCATGTTGGGGACTGGGGGAAAATGCAATGAATTATTTAAAACTTATTGCATTTTCTTTGTGGGGGCGTCGACGTACCCTAGTGCCCGCTCCGTACAGTCATGATTCATTGGCTAAGCAATGGCCTCATTACTGTGAGCCCCCAGGATCAAAACCGTGTCGATGTGCTATCTTAGTGCCCTTTTATGAGGCATTAATCCCCTTACTGTCAGTTATGATTTAAGGACGTAGGTCCCTAGTTGATTAGCATAGTAGCACACACATGCTTTAGCAGTAACGCAAAACAAACATTCCCCAATTGTCATTCAATAAAATCTGGATCTAGATCTGTTAGGAATAAATCATTGTCAAAATCATTCAATAAATTGGGGTAAAAATAATTATTCCACCATTATGACCAACAGTGTAGATTTATGAAGGGCAATCGCCACAGAGGCGTCACTCCATGGGTAGGGGTTATGGGATGTGGTGGTGACCATCTTTTCCAAATTCTCGTTGCTGAACTAAAAACAAAATTGTTAACCCCCTCCCTCATTCTGGACAAGTGACGCTCTGATTGGCCGCATTGCTTTTTACATGGTATCAATTACATGTATGTTAATCATAAATCAGAATGTCAACAATATTTATAATCCGATTTTGGAGTATAATATAGTCAAACTACGATTCTTCCATGCAATATATAACGCTTGAAAAAATGTGAGCTTTGAAATGATGTAGGCTATTTTTTTTATTGAGATATTTTTTTCTCTCGAATTGTTTGTTTCAAGCGAGTATGCGCTGGACGCAGCGGGAATAGTCTCTTTTTCAAGGGATGGGGGAGGTAGGGTGTGGGTTCATCTCTATTAATTTTCATAGTTTTTCTGGTGGGTAGATCGGAGGGGCGGATGTAGGATGTTGGTGAAAATCATCATAAATTTCTTGCATTTGTCTTTAACACTAATTTTCTTTGAACCAGACAAAGGATCAAATAGATACAATTAGCGATTTTGCATTATGTATCGCTACGCTTCAACTCATATCTTCACATACAATCATGCGACGGGGCACGCAAAAGATCAGAACTACAAAAAATATCACTATACAGGCTTTTTGTTTTATGTTATATTCAGTCTTATGTTTATATCTCGCGTTAAAGTTAGTCTTCACAGAGCATTGGAGGAGATAAAATAATCAATAAAGATAAAGAAGGATGAAGATTAATGTATATTTTAGCTACGTTATAATGCTTTTCAAGTCTACACATTCAAACATAAATAATTAAAGTCTGTGCGAGCCTCACCTCGAAGTAGCGTCAATTTTAGACAAGATCCAATATCAATATCTCGTCAAATACGGGTAAAATCGGGTCCACTAAAATAATGATTGAATACTTAAAAAAAAAAAAATATTATTAGTTGTGTGTGATATGTCAATTTTCTTGTTTATCTGTACGTAATGATATAATTTCATGTCTATTGGTGTTTTAAGAATTATCAAACGTAAAATGAAAGATGTTAAAAAAATTCTGTGCACAGTACTTTTGCTGAATGTCAATGAACGGGGCCAATTAATCGGTACTGCACAGTGAATGTTTTTATATAATTTGTTGTTATTTTTTAAACTCTGATGTATAGGATTTGATAACCAGAGCTTCTAGTCATAAACGGCGTTGAATTCAGCATATTCAATAACATCGTTGCAATAACATTACTATCGCTATGTTTACTCCTAGTAGATTGATCATTCACAAACGAAGTCAAATTTAGGGAAATCTTACATTTGAGGTGACATACCCCGTGTCATGGGGGGGGGGGGAGGGGGAGATGTATTGTTTTAATAGTTATATTTTGACGATCGGAAAAGCAATCAATAAAAAACAAGGGTGCAGTACTATATAATGTACAGGGGTGGGATTTATCATAGTATCTTCTTTGTTTACCCTTCTTGTTCTCTTCATTTCTTCCTCTCTCTCTCTCTCTCTCTCTCTCTCTCTCTCTCTCTCTCCCTCTCTCTCTCTCTCTCTATTTCTCTTCCTCTCCCACTTCCCATATTTATTGAGGGTCATGATAAAGGAACAGAGCATTGTTGACCTAAATGTATACTCTAAAACGGAACAATCATGTGCAACCGTGATCTCCGTTTCTTTCACCAAGTAGAGCCAAAGACGCCTCCTCATTTTGTCTGAGGTTTACCTGCCATGGCAGTTTCAGTTTTCATTTTGTACTCAAATAATGATTACTTATGAATTTGAATTCGTTCGTGAACATGTCTTTTACATACATTATTGCGATGTATATCGATAATTTTTTCATAATGTGGACAAATTTTCTATGCATGTAAATACATGAAAATTATTTCCTTCCTCCTGACTATGAAAGCTTATCTTGCGAAAACTCGGATAAAAAAATGAAGTTCCCCTCCATTGGCAACCAGCAAGTTACAAAGTGCGATGTTAAAAGGAGAGCTGATTTATTACACATAAGCAGTGTTCCAAAATGCCTACTTGAACGTACGAGGTCAGCTTGAGGTGCAATAAAGAAAAAAAGGTGGAATATTTTACCTCTTTTCAATAAGTACATGTTATTATCAGTGCTATACAAGGATTGAATCTGGTTTGATTATCTTTGGTTAAGATTGTACCACGTGTTTAAGAACTCCAGAAGAATATACACGTAGGTATATATAGAGGGATTTTAAAGAAACAAAAACAACTTATTATTTTCATCTTAGTTCCACTCAAAGCGACACATCGAAGAGTTGCTTTTCAAATCATCACATTTATAGCTTCCACATTTTACCACCGATCCATATCTATTACATACTTGCGAGTGAATAAATAGTCATTTGAATGCAGTCTCATGTAAAATATATCGCCTCTTAAAAACTTATCTATTTCAGGTGTATGTAATTTATCATAAAGCATCATAATATTGTAGAACTGTGATAATTTACCAAAGTGTATGTTGGAATCGTATTAGCGATTTGCAAATAAGATATGACTTGTATAGTATGTATATTAAAGAAACAAAATATTGTACATAGTTTTGTAATGGACAGAATATGCTTAATATTTCAATGTTGTCAATATTTTCCCTTTCATTATTTTGTTTTCTGTTACCGCTTTTATATGTTGACTTTCTTCTCTATATCCAAATCCATCCTAATTCACACAAAGTTATTTCATAGGAACTATAATAACATGAATGAAGATAGAGACTGAACATGCGTGACCACCAAAACAATGCGTTCAGGATAGGGAATGTTTAGTAGTTTTCTATAAAAAAATATCCTAGTTTTTATGCACGAATAGCCCCACAATCTAGGTCTACTCTTTGAAATGTTATTGATTATAAATCCCAAAATGCATCAGATATGAAGGTATTCAGCTTTGTTTTCTTCTTATTTCAGTGTGGAATGCATTCGTGTTATTTAATGGCGTAAACTTGTGGAGTAATCAAGTACCCGTTGGCTCGTCAACTTTATATTAAATCATCAATCAGGGTCCCGCAGCATAAAAATTACCATTGATGTAACTTTCATGGAAATCTTGATTCGATTGACTGTTGATGTTGGTTGCCATGGTAGTTTGTTGATACTGATGTCAAAGTTACCATCAATGGTAAGCTTTATGCAAAAGGGCTCGGGAATGTATGAAAATGTATATGTTGCAAAGGTGTTTGCTTTTTTCATTTTCGATTTAGCCATCAATGGATGGCTTGAATAAGACAATCATTTTAGCAATTCACACAACTGAATACCACAAGGATGGAATAACATGTTATCTAATAACTATTTGAAATATTTCTAAACTGATTATACATGGCACTGCATGAATTGCATTGACAAGTTTGTGATACCTAGTTTCAGATAATATAATAGCATCAAACTTATTTGCATCACACTTTTGTCCCATGTATACATGAATGTTTACTAAGCAGTATTTCAGTATTTCTTTAAAAGTAGTATGTTTACCAACTCGTTTTACATACTAAAAGTACACATATTGATAATTGTATTAGGGCAACATATAATAACTTAGCTTAAAAAAATCTATATAGGCTTGTTTTTCGCGTTTTTATCTCTAAATTTATTTATTTAAATTTATAGTATATTTTAGACCGTTCTTTCATTCCCCTCCTAAGGTGAGATGTTCAGTTAAGATAATTGATATTACAATGTTTACTATCTATTTTAATTTCGTCTATATCGATTGCTGATTTTTGTATTAGCATGTCGGTGATGTTTCAAATAAATCAGGATGTTATGCTATGTCATCTACTTGGATCAAATGTCAATAATATTAGTCTGATTTTATGATTATCAATTGATTGTTTTTCTTTGCGTTGACGAAAAAAAATCAACATATACAATACAGTGCAAGAATGAGAATATAGAATCCCAACATATTATGTTGAATTCATTGCAAATACACTCGTTTCCATATGAAATGCCTATTTTTTTCTAATTAAAGAGCAACAAGTACCAATCTTACTTTTGTATCCTGTTCGAAGAAGGTATATTCAGTTCGAAAAATCTCTAACAAGCAAACAAGCAAACAAAAGAAAAATAGAAACGAATAAAGGTTAGAATAGTAATGGGCATGGTTATCACAGTTTGAGTGTATTTAGGAATTGATTAACGGATGGGTACTCAGCTCAGATATGCCATATTAGGTGTGACGGGGGGGGGGGGGGGTGGAGGGCACGCAGCCCCGTGCCCCTGGATCCGCTAGGGGGCAAGAAAGTATAGATTTACTAGATGTATCGAAGAAGACAGTACTCAATGCTATGGGCCTGTCACTACTGAATATCAAAGAAAGATCAGTTTATTTTTTATCCTAAAATAGGCCTCTATAAGAATTCATAGCATTCATAAAAGCTGACCTTATTTATTCATATAAAAGACATTAAAGAACAGAACATTGAACTATCATGATTACGTGTAGAGAGAGAGAAAGAGAAAGAAAGAAAGAGAGAGAGGGTGGGAGAGAGCACATAATTATAAACCATTACACTGTATAATCATAAAATTTGATAAAGATCAAATTAGGTCATTCAAACTTCATGTATCAGCATTATTTTCTATCGTCTCTTAAAGAAAGGGGGCGTGGGAGAGGTGATTACGTGCAGCAGAATCCGTACCGTACCCATAAAGCAACAACCCTCCAAATGTTATTATTTACAAACACGATAATCGGATCAGCGGTCCAATACCAAAGTCCATATTTTGACATACAAATATATATGACCGGCATGCGTAGATCTTATGAGTGCATGGGTATCAAGATCATCGTATATAAAAATCGGTTTATTCGCTTTGTCGTTGTCACTTTGATTTGTTTGTGCGGCTTCTGTGACGGCCTCATCATACTCTTCTAACACTGATTTAAAGGGACTTTTGAAAATCAAGATGGCAGATATCCAGGATTCAAACCCAGATATATACCTGACCGTCCCTCCACAGAAAGGGGAAAGGAAGCCCGGCCAACTAACTAATGCACAACTCAAACAGTATTTTGAAGAGGTTGGTATTTAGTATTTAGTTAGTGACGACCTCAACTGTTGTCCACTTGGTTGTTGAGTGTGTTCTTTTCTCGTTACTTGGGAGCTATTGTCTGCAGGCGCGGATCCAGGGGGGGGGCCGAACGGGCCTTGGCCCCCCCCCCCCCGCAAAAAAAAAAAAAAAAAAAAAAAAAAAGAGAAGAAAGGAAAAGAAGGGAGAAAGGGAAAAAGGAGAAAAAGGGAAAGAAAGAAGAGGATGAAGAAAAGAAAAGGGGGAAGAAGGAGATCGGGGGGCCGAAAGGGCCTTGCCTCCCAGGCTGTTAACTGTTAATAGTGACTTGCCAGTGTCACAAAATAATAAGGTATACACAAAAATATGCTCATCTGACCTTAATTAAACGCCTAAAACCCCTGAGCTTCCGGGGCCGGCTCCGCCGCCTCGACCCCACCAGGGGCCCTAAGGCGGGCCCCTGAATGCTTATCTGACCGTAATTTATCGCCTTAAACCCCTGAGCTTGCGGGGTCGGACAAGGTATCAAGATGTGTTTATCTGACCGCAGGCGCGTAGCCAGGGGGGGGGGGGGGCGGTCCCCCCAATAGGAAGAGGACGTAGGAAGAAAAAGGAGCAGACAAAGAACATATTTGATATTCAGACAAGGATTAAGAGTATAGAGAACGGTACAACGCTTCGTTTTCTTTCTCTAATAATACTACGTCAAAGCCTCGCGCAGGAGGGGAGGTGGGTGGGGGGGGGGGCTGAATTCAGACGAGCATTCAGAGGCGAGAACGGTAATACGAATCTTTAATGATTTAATGAAACGTAAAAGCTTCTGCGCTTCGCGAGGAAAAGGGGGGAACTGAAATCAGACGAGGATAAAGAGTCGAGAACGGTACAACGAATCGTCTTCTTTCTCTAATGATTTAATGAAACGTAAAAGCTTCCGCGCTTCGCGCGGAAAGGGGGAGGGGGGAACTAAAATCAGACGAGGATAAAGAGTCGAGGACGGTAAAACGAATTGTCTTCTTTCTTTAATAGTTTAATAAAACGTCAAAGTTTCCGCGCTTCGCGCAGGAGGGGAGGGGGGGGGACTGAATTTAGACAAGGATTAAAAGTCGAGAACAGTACAACGAATCGTCTTCTTTATCTAATGATTTAATAAAAGTCAAAGCTTCCGCGCTTCGCGCAGGAGGGGGAGGAACTGAATTTAGACAAGGATTAAGAGTCGAGAACTGTACAACGAATCGTTTTCTTTCTCTTATGATTTAATGAAACGTAAAAGCTTTCGCGCTTTGCGCGGAAGGGGGGGAACTGAAATCAGAAGAAGATAAAGGGTCGAGAACGTTACAACGAATCGTCTTCTTTCTTTAATAGTTTAATAAAACGTCAAAGCTTCTGCGCTTCGCGCAGGAGGGGGGAGGGGGGACTGAATTTAGACAAGGATTAATAGTCGAGAACTCTACAACGAATCGTCTTCTTTCTCTAATAATTTAATAAATCGTAAAATTTTTCGCGCTTTGCGCGGGAGGGGAAAAACTAAATTCACACGAGAAATATTTTCGAGAACGGTACAACGAATCGTCTTCTTTCTCTAATAATATAATGAAACGTCAAAGCCTGGGAGGGGGAAACTCGCCCCCCCCCCCACCGCATTACGTCACTGTTGGTCACCATAACGTACCCATATTTGGCTCGCATAATTTCAAATTTGGGCCCCCCCCCCTAAAAAATCCTGGATCCGCGCCTGATTGTCTGATATACGTAAGGTGCTCTGTTTACTGTCCTATTTAGTGAAAGTAGTAATATATAGTAATAGTAGTAGTAGTAGTAGTAATATATAGTAATAGTAGTAGTAGTAGTAGTAGTAGGAGGAGGAGCAGTAGCAGTAGTAGTAATAGTGAAGTAATAGTCCTAGTAATAGCAGTTGTGTATGAATACACAGTAGTATACTATATTCGTTGAAATATTATACTTCGACAAGATAGCCCACGGAAGCCTATTACCCATAGGGTCCTCATACTATTCCATTGTAAAAGTTGAAGGAAACCTCACCCCAAAGTATAAGTATAGGTATTCTGAAAAAAAAGAAATATTCCTGTCCTTTGATGTACAATATTCCTTTCGAAAATATATAAGAGATATTTAAATGAAGATATTCTTGGCATGATGTGATGCCTTTTAGCAAGGCATGGGCGCAGCCATTTTCTTGAAAATATGACGTACCAGGTGAAGTTGTACCTGTATCATGCACCAATTTTAGTTAGAAAGACTTTTAAAATCAATAACAAAACCCTTACTTTTCAATGAGGAAAATCATAGCTGAGGAGAAATTATATTTTGTGAAAAATATATAACAGGGGAACAATTGCAACTAATCCATTGAAAGATACTAAAATATAGCAGTTGACAAATGTTTTAATTTTGTAGAAACCTTCACATCCAGAAGAGTACAACTTATTATTCAATTTGCGTTCTAGCAATTGTAATGCAAAGGATAATAGCAGGTGAATTAAATGCTTCATCATCACACGCACCTGGGAAAGAAGCATCCATAAATTCGAATACATTTACTTGATAAACGACTTCAGTACCTCACGTTATCGAGAAACTGTTGATGCCCATGTCGTGGTGAGAAATTGTACATTATTCTTGCTTCATGCCTCTCTCACTTATGTGAAGAATCTTGTAGAATCAATGGGCAAGAACATAATACATCTCTCAGAATAAATAAAGTTATTTTGGGGTGTGGTTTCCTTTAATCATCTACGAAGTGAAATCCATCACATGAGCGGAAACATTATAAAAGGTTCAATTGATAATAATCATTACTTCGAATGTTTCCAAGCATTGGATTTTGATAAACTTGTCCAATCAAAGTTTGACCTTTGCAATAATGACAATAAAGTTAGTTTTTAAAAGCAATGAACATTCTCTTTAAAGCAATGTATAATTGTATTCAATGAACATCCATCTATTTTCTCCTTCCCTCAGGGTTGCCTCTTGGTACCAGATTTCTTCAAACCCGAAGAGCTTGACCCAGTCCGTGAAGGAGTAAAATCCAGTGTAGATGACATTGTAAACAAACTCTACGATGCAGGCAAAATCAAAGGTAACATTGTATTCTTATGCAAGATTCAAGAGACTAAGAGAGAGAGAGAGAGAGAGAGAGAGAGAGAGAGAGAGAGAGAGAGAGGTTAGGGGTAGCTACTGCTTAGTATCTGCATTAAATTATAATTACTAATGTTTGTTTTTATTTTTCTTCCGGAATGACTGCTCACATGACTGCGTATTAATTGAGCAGCTCAATCATAATCCATATGGTAACCCCGTCAGTCATGAACAGCCTGATATTAAGGGCAAATGACAGATTCTACCTTCCTTATTATTGTGTGTATCATTGTATTCAGATTCCATGAAAGTGATCCGGACGAATCATAATAAATTATGCTGAAGAAAACAAATAGCCATAAATGCCTGACCGAAGTCTAGAGAAAATGTTATGTTTACCGTGTAATAGTTCGGGGGCGTATCCATAATGACCCCGCGACTCCGGCAAAAATGATAAAAAGGGGGCGATGAACCAACTTGATATATCTTAGTGGTTCTGTTTAGATTGTTTTTGATGTTTTAACATTTACAGATTTAAAGTGAACACAATGTGTATCAATGTGCTTTCATTCTGAACCGAATACAATGATACAAAATTAAGTGAAATTGATAATTTTCAGACTTGCATAACATCAAAGTAAAGCAAACATTTTGTAATTGTATTTATTATAATTTATTTCCTTCTCAACAGTACAATGTGAAACACAATGTATATATACATGATATGTGTAACAATTATTTCAATATAGAGTATACAGTAAATAATTCAGATACGGAACATGATGTAAAAGCCAGGTAAAAGACAACCCTTTCTCCTGGCAATAATTAATTGGTAGAACACTTAGCTTCATATCCGTCTCCGTTTTCCAAATATACTTTTATGCTAGACTTTTGACTTAATCGAAGTATTTTAACTTATTTCCTCTCTTTTCACCTCTATCTGATATTCGCTTTTATGCCATGTCTTAGACAAGTACGAGAATGTCGACCTGTTTCAGCGGATGACGTGTGTTGAGAAAGAGTTCCCTGGTGCGGCCGTACTTCTACACAAAACTGGGAGCCTTCCGCGGGTTAGTTAGAAAGGAAATCCTCTCCCCTTTTAAATTGTTTTCCTTCTAAAAAGCTCCTAAATGGCAACTCAAGATATCTCAACCGGGAGATGGCACATGACTGTGTCTGAAATTTCATGACAATTAAAAAACAAAAAACAAAAAACAAACAAACTTTTTCTAAATTTTTCCGGAAAGTGTTGCTGGTAGTGGGGGGTAGGGTAGTTACGTTCACCCTCCTTAAGCGTGATGCATTTTATTATATTTTACATTAATGATATGACAGATGTGGTTTGGCCAGGGGTGGGGGAAAGTAAATCCATGTCTTCTAACAAGCAGTCAGAATTTGGGTCTGTGAAAATGTACATCAGAAACTTGATAGAATCACGGTCTTCTTACTTTCAACATCGAGATTGATTGAGCTTTATATTCTATCATTCCTAACTATGGCAGAGTTTCAAAGATCTGTGGTCAGATGCGAGGTTGCTCAATGTGATGGAACAGCTGATTGGACCGAACATTGCTGGACATCCCGTCTGGAATCTACGCGTCAAGGTGAGAAAAAAATTAATAAAGTTATATTAAGACATAGAATTATTGCTGTGAAATGTTCATCAGAGTATATTCATATGCAATCATCAACATTGAAATTCAATTATGCATACAACAACTTTAAGAAGGAGTTTGTCGATCAGTTGCTTGCATGGACCTGTTATAAGGCATAGTCTTTTTAGCTAATGAAATTGCCGACACCTTAAATTTCAGTATGGTCCAAGCATATTTCTTATTATCATTCAGGACTAAAGGCCGAGGTTGTGACATCTATCTTTAATTTGTTTTCTTTAATTCTGCAAAAAAAATTCTTGTTATAGACACCCCAGAATGAAGAAGCAGTCGTCCCTTGGCACCAAGGTAAGTTTCAATAATAATGATTAAATGGTTCTAGGACACTTACCCCTTGGATAACCACCCTGAGACTAGCCACTCCTATGATAACCACCCTCTAGGACGACTATCCCTCTAGGAAAACTACCCCCAGACAACTACCTCTAGGACAACCACCCTCCAGGACAACTATCCCCGGGCAACTTCCCCTAGACAACTACCCCCTACGATAATCACCTTCTGCGACAACTAGCCCCGGGGATAGTTGTCCGGGGTTAGTTGTCCTAGAGGATGGTTGCCCTAGGGGGTGGTTGCCCAAAGGGGGTAGTTGTCTGGGGATAGATGTCCGGGAGGTAGTTGTCCTGGAGGATGGTTATCTGGGGGTGGTTATCTGGGGGTGGTTGTCCAGGGGGTATGTGCGCGAATAGCGCGTCCGGATACGGATTTAAATGCATATAATGTAATTTCCGACTTTTGGCAAACGTAATAATGCAACGATGTTTGTATGCAGAATTTTGTGCTCCACTTGAAGTACTTATATTTATTTTTTTTATTTTAAAAATCTTTTGTTATATATATTTTTTAAATTAATTATTCAGTCATTCGTTAATCTATCTATCCTCTGATTCTAGCTATCTATCCATCCAGCTATTGTCTATGCAGTATGCACATATAATGATGTCTCTTCGCCCCCTCGCTTAATGTTTGCAACTTGTTATAAACAAATTACTCTCAATACGCACAATACAAATACAAGTTATAAACATATTCCTGACACTTTGGATGTATCCATTAGTGTTCTCCTCTATGGTATAGCCCCTATATAATATTTATTTATATTTTTATTACCAGATAACGCGTACCTTGACCCTAGCGCCCTCAACGTACTTCAAGTGACAGCCTGGATACCTCTCCTTGATGTCACTGCTAAGAATGGTTGCATGCAGGTATAAGTGACTACGCCCCTTTGTATTTAATTGCCTCAAAATAAGGTAGCAACAGCCAATCAAATGCACCGATTTCGGTATCTTTTATCAATTACTGTTGCTTGATAGATCGTTTAAGGTAACGGGTTTTAGGAAACGGGGCACGAATACATTGTTATCTATAACATTAAAAAAATTTAAAAAGTCAATTTGAGCATGCAGCATTTTATCATCATTGGCTATGTGATTGGAAAATATAAATGAATCGTATCATATGGCCAATACTGACCTTGAAGTAACATATGTTTTCCTCTGTTATTATTGGTGTCAAAGAACAAGATAGAAGCCTCACCTTAATTTTGATATAAAACTTTACAATAAATTCAGGTTGCTCGTAAGGGTCATAGGAAAGGGGTGACGGCCAAGCACCGCTGCTGTGTGGGAGGCACGTGGTACGTCGAGGTCGAGGTCGAGGACATGGTAGAAACACTCGGCGTCGATATGGACAAAGACCTGGTCACATGCGATATGTCGTATGGCGGCGTCCTCTTCATGAACAATTGCGTTCCGCATCGCAGGTATATGATTATTCAAGAAGAAAAAAATGTGCCCCCCTCCCCCCCGAGTCAAGTTTTCGAGTTTTCGACCCCGAAGTCACCTGATAAAAGTTTTCTAATTTGTTGTTTTATTTTTGATTTTGCTTGTTTACTTGCCAGAGATTTTTTGTGTAAATATTCACTTCAAAATCTAAGAAAATACCTCGAAAAAAAGAAGAAGAAATGTGTACCCCACCTTGTCAATGCCCGACTAAAAGAGCACCTGAAGAAGACTATTTCGGTCTAGGATAAGACATTGGTAGTACAGAAACAATTATCCGACGCCCCTTCTCAAAAATATGAAAATAAAATCTATACATATATATCCAGACATGCATGTTGTCTTGGGTACTCAAAAATAATGATCGTAAACCTGAAATAAGAGTAAAATTGTGAGTTTCATATATTTATAACTTTTTGTGTGTCACGGTGTGTGTGCGTGTGTGTGTTAGGGGGGGGGGGGTTGGGTTGGTTACTTGCATTTCTTTCCCCCTCTCTATATTTGTCTCTATATGTCTTTTTTGTTATAGAACGTAGGGGGGGGGGGTCAGAAAAATTTAATCCGTCAATCTAATTTGTTTTCTTTTTATAATTGCATCAGTCTAACCAACTTGTCCAACAATATCCGGTGGAGCCTCGATCTGCGCTGGCAGCGACCCGATAAACCAAACGGTTTCTACGGGATCAAGGATAGTGTTTTGATGAGGACAGAAGGCGATCCGAACTACAAACCAAATTGGGATGAGTTTGAAAGTACCGATCACCATTCTGTCGCTAAGGTAAGTTTCGAGGCAAAGAAATATAATCTAGAAAAAATATGATCATGGTATTTAATAGAGATTAATATATAAAAATTAATGAATTTCAAATCACATTTGAGTTCCGTTGATGATTAAAGCAGAACGAGATGAACTGAAAATTTTTAAAATTCAAATTCAAAATTTAAATCACGAAAATGGGACTATCGACATTTTTGTATACCAGAATCACATTATCTCAAAAGTCTTGTAAGGTGAGAATCACCGTCTAAGTCGTTAACTCTTTTCTCTTGCAGGAAGCCTTCAGTGAAGTAAAAGATCCCAATGTGGAGATTAAAAGCGATGACGTCGATTTCGATACCACGATTACGGGACCATGGATGCAGCGATGGGAACTAGTCTTCCACAACAGACACACCCAAAACTTTAAACCAGATGACGAGTTTAATTGGGTGAAGGCTTAGGGGTCCTACAAAATAAATAGTCTGTCCGATATTCCTTTCTTTTCCATATACATCATAATTTGCACAGACCTGAAGTATGACTACAAAATATGCCCCCCCCCCCTCTTTGGACAAGACCCATAAAATGAGAGCTAGGATTTGAAACACAAGTTGGGGCTAGATATAGATATCAGCAATAAGGCTTATATACTGCATAATCCTTGAAGTTCTCTTGGAAATTGTGTGACTTTAAGGACATAACTGACATAGGAAGGGTACCTAAATAATTCATAAATATCCAACCCTGTCATAAATCCATCTTTTAAACTTGAAGCTTGCAACAATAGCAGACTACAATCATCCTGGTATATCGGGAAACGGTGGTATTCCCCGGGTGGTATATAAACCATCAAACCCATCATTAGGTAGATATTCATTTATAAGGTCGTTCCCCTCTCTCGTTCATCGTTCGATATCACCCTTTAACTATTTGAATATGCGAGTAGCCTTTATCTCTATTCTCAATCTCCTCATCTTAACTTTTCGTCTTAACATCAACGTTAATTTAAGCAACTCTCTTTATATATATATATAGGTAGAATTGTGATATTGAAACAACGTGGGTTGAGAGTCGAAAGAATATTGAAAACAAACCGAAGAAAAAGTTAGGAGGAACGGAAATAGTTGCTAGAAAAAAATCGTTTAAGTCAATAAGTGCAATAAGTCAGTTTGATTGGATATTGCAACTGTGTTCTATATGAGAAGAATATATTTTCTTATTTTTGTATTACATATAGTCAGAATTATCATAATGAATATTTACAAATGTGTTTGATGTGCGAACGGAGTTTCGAAAAATGAAGAGTAAATTTAAGTTCGATAGCCAGGGAAACGCCAAGCGTTGTCTCGTTTGCATCTCGTAAAGCGAGTGAAAACGCATTACACATTTACATGACTTGTATGAAAATGATGCAATTTCAAGCCTTCGTTCAGGATGTGAATTTTAGTTCTGGCAGTTTACACTGAGAACTAATGGTACATATATGTTATGGTTGTAAAATGAGAGAAAAACATTGATTAAGAATGCTGTTAATACTATCTCAAACTTCAGTGTATCATCTCTTAGATGTTGACCCAAGATGGTCTTGAACCTCTGATATCGCGTGTGCTTTTCACTGAAAGTTCATTGACCTGTTGACCTTTCATCCTAGTCAAACTTGACCTGTGGTTTGAAATTGGTGATCCTACCTCAAAGCTATAGAAATTGATGACGAGTACAGCATTATTTTTGGACAACTACAACGACGACGACGATGTTATCTCATAGCAAAACACAAAATCTTTGGGCGATCCAACTTCACAGGTTTTCGCACCTTCAAAGTCCCGCATATAATCTTTGTAAATATAGTTATAATCTACTCTTACCTTTTTATATTTTTATATTGCGAAATAAATTGAATTGAATTAAAAATGGAATACGAACCAATGTCATAACTTGTTGAAATACAAAAGTACGACAGTGTGCTTGTTTCACATTCATAAACACATTCGAGAATGTAGTGACGTGAAAAATGTCATTTTCTGCTCTTTAATCCACAAATGAATTCGAGAGAAGGGAAGCACACAAAATATTGACATAATACAGGAATTTCTGTCAAAATTCTAATCTAATATTTCTATCAATAATAGTTCTGTTGATCAAAAAATGCATTGAATAAAAAACTTTTATTCCGTACACAGATAAATAACTATATGATAAAATTATAATCACTTGAGTTGTTCTTATTTGTCAAGCATCGTAACTTTGTACAGACATGTAATCTCTCTATTAATAGGCTCTCTAATAATTAATTTGCAATTGTATTGTATATATCTTTGTGAAATGGATCGCAATTCAGCCATTGGCTGCGATGATCTTTTTAATAAAAACCATTTCTATCTATTCTATCTATCACCACTGGAGACTATAGCATATAATCTCAGTGTATAATAATGGAATTCTATTCACTGGTAACATCTATTTCTATTTCACCATGATTCGACTGTAACATTATATTACTAGTATTATATTTAGCATTGATGCACACCAATCTCAAACTCCTAATATTCTTGATATTTCAAATGATTAGAAGCAACCTTTGTTATCATATTATTTCATTCACATGTCATTATTAGATTGATTTTCATATATGAAACTAAATCATTACTTTTACATATTATTAGTGAATGTGAAAATTATAATGTGAAACAGAATATACCATTGTGAGATTCTCCTCATTATTCTCTCTCTTTCTCTTCTCTCTCTCTCTCTCTCTCTCTCTCTCTCTCTCTCTCTTTCTCTCACTCTCTTTTTCTCTCTCCCTCTCCTACCCTAGAAGTATTTGGGCCATTTGAATGTAAACCCCCTCCCCCTGCGACTACGCCTAGGATCTCATAAGAAGTAGACATACGTCGGTTCTGGTTTACTGCTGAATCTCTATATATCCAGTACCCATTTTTCATTTGAGACAAAGTTTCTTATTTATTATAAAATGAGAAATATTATTTAATGTTTACAATATCCTGAGAATCTCTCCCCCCTATATTTATTTATCAATTATTATTGTCATCATTATTATTATTTTTTTTTTGGGGGGGGGGGGGGGAGGGGCGTGTTAATGAGGTGCCCCCTCAGCCCCAAGCATAGCCACACCTCTGATCTCATCAGTAGTAAACATGCGTAGATTCTGGTTTACCGCATTGTTTAGCAAGGTTATCCGCAGACAGAATCTCTATCCAGTAGCCGTCTGGATCCTGAATGAAAGCCATCCCCTTCATCGGGCCTGAAAAGAAAAGAAGCAGTAAAGAAAAAAAGATGAGTGATAGAATAAAGGGAATAAAAGAAATGAGACGAGAGACATAGAAGACAGCGTTGAGGGAGAAAGATGAAGTAATAACAGGGATTATTGAAAACATGAGAAGGATAGGCATACAATTGGGTTTGTAAAACATACGAGTCCCACAGTAGGATTATAAATAGATGAAGATGCCTAGCGGGAAAAAAGAATGCAATCAACGATTTAGCGTCTGACAAAATTCAATCGATGAAAAGCGTTTACAATTATGAGTAATTGAATTTGTTCAACATCATAAAGAAGGAATGAACACCAAAACAGATATAAAAATAGACCAGGATGCGTAACGAATGGTGATTTAATAATGTCCACGACTTAATCTTGTTTTTGATTTACTTAAAATGGTAGGAAATTACCTTCATCAGGCTTCATGACAAACTTTACTCCTTGCGTTCGGAATCTTTCACATGCAGCATACACATCTGGTACAGACAATCCTATATGACCTGGAGATAGGAAAAGAAAGAGATGTTATTGTATCCATTCGCGTTGATCAAATCATTCAGTACTACTGTTATTTTCCAGTATACAAAATGGTACACATAATTATATCCGAATCCGATATCCATATTTCTTTACATTCTCAAGTCAAGCATTTATTATAAAATCTAGATTATATATTCAATTTGATTTTCAGAAGAGAACTTGAGAATAGTCATTGAAATCTTTACTTACCGAATCCCTGGGGTTCTGTATTTCCATTATGGTAACCTGTAAACGTCTCGTCTGTATCAGTGCCATAGATACTACAGGGGGAAACGGAGAGAAAAATACTGCCCATTTTTCGGAAAACGAGATGGTTTATGCTGGCATACTGGGTACACACTGAAATTACCGTCGTAATTTTTTGATCATCAATTTGTTTATTCCTTTCCAATTCGATTTCGATTTATATATCGGCATGAGGTACGAAGCACTTTCTTTCCGACACGAAAAAATGACCTAGTTACCCATGCACCCATTTCTTCTTTTCAAAACAAACAATCACTCTTACTATCTGAGCTCGATGGTGGCGGGTTGCATAAAGGTCCATCTTATTCTCTTCGTCTCATCTTTTGGGATAGCTGACTCCTCGGCGTAACCAAGGAAGAATAAAGAAAACTTCCTCTCAGGGAAGTCCAGTCTCGTGAATAATCTGAAGATAAACAATGAATCGAAGTTCATGTATTTAGATTGATTATGATAACACCAATGCCAAAATAATACAGACAGCCTAAGCAACAATAGCGGATCAAACATTGTCTGACTGGGTGGGGAGGTGAGGGGGGGGGGGTGGTACGATGCAGGCACGTAGCCAGAGTTTGATGTTGTTTTTTTTTTTTTTTTTTGGGGGGGGGGGCACATACAATCATGTAATCGATCGAGGTAAAAAAAAAAAGGGGTCTAAAAAAGTGAAAACGATCTTGGAAATTTAGGGGGGCACGTGCCCCCCCCCCCCCGTAGCTACGTGCCTGGTACTATGTTAAAAAAATCTGTTACGATACCATTATAGCAGACGAAGAAACAAATATAATATTATTAAACAAACAAAAATCAGATTTTGCCCTTTTTAATCACGTATAACTGAAGTTATATATACATGTATGTATATTTTGCCCCGATTATGCACTAAAAGGTTAATGCTATATATAACATGTAGTTTACTACCAACCTCATACCCAGCACACGAGTGTAGAAATCGAGAGATTTGCGAGGGTCCTGAATGCGGAACATTGTTTGCTGCATGATGAAACCCTGTTTGTGGTAAAAAAAAAAGGGTAATGCAAAGTATTCAAATTAGACAGTGTTTAAACAAATGTCCCGCGACTATTTATATGTTCAATTTATTCACATTCATTGTTTACATTCAATATGTAAAAATATGTAAGAGAGAGAAGAGAAGATATTGAGAGTGTGCGAGACAAAGCTAGAAAATAATAAGAGAGAGAGAGAGGGGGGGGGGGGGGGGGGGGGAGAGAGAGAGAGAGATATTTCGCATTTTGTCTGACCAGTATATAGGCCTATGACCGCCCCGCCCCCCCCCCCCCCCCCCCCCCCCCCCCCCCCACCCCTCCCAACGACGCAAGTTACCCTTCGATAACTGGAATCATGCTAAGTCATTGGTGTAAAGGTTATATTTGTTCTTATAAGTGATTTCTTTCGAGGTTTAGCGGCAATGAACTCTTTGACAAATATTTGATCATGAATCATAATAATGACGAATGATTATGATGAATTCTATGAAGGCTACATGTACATGTATATACGATCTCACTTTATCTAGATCTACAAAAAGGCAATTACAAAAGTATACTAGGTCTAGGCCTACCTTCCCAAATAATATTGAAGAATTACAAAGTGTGATTTTTTTCTCACGAAATTTGGACAAAGCGAATTATGTTAAATCTGAAAGTAATACTATAAGAGTACTTGAAGAAATATATTCAATACATGATCTAAAAGTAGTACATTGTGAGACTTTTACTCCCATAAAATCGCTGGTAATATCGCAATGTATGGTCAACACGGGCGAGACAAACCGTCTAAGATCCGTTGTTGACCATACATTGCGAGACAAACGAATATGACCAGCGATATTATTTTCGATACTACATCCGCAATGAGTCATATATTTAGCATTATAAACATAACGCATGTAATTACCTTTGTAGATGGGTCAGGGGTTGCACAGTACTGACTGACCTGCTCCGCTTGCAAGGAATTCACTTGCTCTGCCATTTTAAGACTCTGAAGATGATATCATATAGTTGATTTCTGATATGAAACTTTTGTAACAGCGCAAAATATACTGTATCACAACACTTTTAGAGCTATATTGGTTATACACCTTTTGATTCGGGCGAGTCGCGTACTCAGTATTGGGGTATAACAATACTCACAGATAGTATGCATCTCGGTTACATCCGTATAGTTCCACTGTTTGCATTAGTTTAATTTTTCATGGCTGAGTAAATATGAATGAATTCCGGAAAATGCACAAGGCCGTTTCGGGCCTTATCTTTTTTAGACCTCCAATGCCATTTCCACATTGTGACGTAGATCCTTTTATGGGGAAGTGCAAGATATTTGGTAATTTGGTTTTGTAGAATTCGAAACATATATTGACATCAAATGTTCCTTTTCATTTCATATTTAATCTGATAAAAGCTCTAGTAGGACCATCAATCATTGGATATGAACTGAAATCATAGATGTGGTTTATGACATACAGGACGATAGCTTGGGCTTGCACTTATTACCTTGCCCTTAAAAATGAGACATATTTAATTTGTCATGTTCACTTATTTGTAGCCCTTTTTAAGAAAAAGATGAATAACTACTGAACAGTAGCGTATCTAAACGTCTGGGGGGGGGGGGGTCATCTGAGCCAATAGTGAATAAACAAACTGTAAAAAAGGGAAGAAAATATCGAGACCGAAAGAAAGAAAAAGAGAAAAGCTGGAAAAGAGAAAACATTAAAGAGACGAGGAAGGAGAGAGAGAGAGAGAGAGAGAGAGAGAGAGAGAGAGAGAGAGACAGAGACAGAGAGAGGCGCACATGAGTGGGAGTGGGTGCAGGGGGTACATAAAAGTGTAGTATGAAATTAAGTGTGTGACAAACTAACTTCAATAGAAGGGCAACTCTTCTCTTTACTCCCCTCTCGCCCCCCCCCCCCTTTTCCTCTCTCTCTTACTCTTTCTCTCTCTCTCTCTCTCTCTGTCAATCTATTATTATTCTTGGTACTTTATCTCTTTCCCACCTTCTTCTTTATTTTTTTTCTCACGAGAACAATAATACTTGTAGATTTATCCTTTTATTTCAGAATAGTAATCAATTTTTTTATTTCATATCAAAATGCAAGAAACAAATGATCTCCCTTCATGACAGTTTATACATTTGTACAAATAAATTTCAGGTTGTACTTCTAATGAAAAAAAAATGATCATAAACTGCAAAAATAATTATATTTTAATACATAATTCACCTCTGCCCTAATGCCCAATTGGTATAATGTTTAAATCAACAACTCCTAGAAACAAAGTATTCACTCAATTATACATGGGTTGTTCATGTTTTTAAATATAAATATCTGTTTATTTCATATTTAAAGAGACAATGAAAAGACAAAGGAAATAAAATCTTTTAAAACATAACATTTTTAGATGCTTTTCACCAAGGTATGATTGTTCACATAACATGATAAAAATTGAGATGTCACTTACAGCACTTAAAAAATATCTATATCACCTTTCAAATGCAACAGAATAGCCGAGTTCAACTTGAACTCTGCAAACAGCGGAGTGACGGAGAACATCAAATTTTGCGATCGATAAATTATGTTTAATAATTTTCACATTCATAAGGTACAGTCCCATCAAAGCTTGATATTTTTTGAGTACGCAAAGCAAAAATTGATAGTGTCTGAGATTGCAATCAATATTTCTTGAAAATGTTGTGATCGTTTGGATTCAGGAGCGATGAAATGTCCCCAAGGAGGCGGAGCCAAATACTGAATGGTGACGCTGCAGCTCATAAGCAAATGAGGCAACCTGCGCATCTATACTACTTTATTTGTCTATGGTCCAACCCTGAATCCAATAATGCTCTTATGTGTCGATTACAGCGAGGCTTTGTGATTGTAGCAATAGCACTTCAATTATCTTGCGTTATTCCAGCCACTGTTAGACAAAGTCTGGCAGTACAGGAGGGTGTGCATACATGTATTTGTACACCCAGCAGTGAAACAAAATAACTGGTTTCTATCATTCTGTCTTGGCCAGGTTGTTGGCACTAAGGATCTCAATCCAGTATCCATCGGGATCTTGAATGAAAGCGAGTCCCTTCATTTTACCTGAAAGATAAGAAAAAGAAAGAAAAAGAAATAAATCATCGGTTAAATTGAAAGAAAAAAACATTGTGAAAAAGCAGAGAAATAAATTTTGATAAATTCACGTCAAAAGGAGACACATCCATTCACGCAACCATATTATAAACAACTGCTGATAGAACAAGTGGTACATCATTGAAATGACATTCTGAAGAAGAAAAAAATTGTTTAATAGGATATTTTAATTCACCTGGGATGGTTTTGAAAATGATGTTATGTTTATTTTTAGTGAAAATATTTTTTGTCATAATATATTTTAAAAACTGCAACTGAATTATCTTGTTCCCATGGGCTTAATTGGCTCCTAAGAGGCTAGAGAAAAGGCTTTGATTTAAATCAAGCGCAATGGTCTTAGTTTACTGAATACTCAAGTATCCTGACTGAATTAGAATAACAATTTATTTTTGTAATGAATATAATTGCCACTGTTCTTCTATAATAATCTTAAATTATATATACAAAATTATATCCAGTAGCACTTTTCCAGACTCTAAACCTCGCTTCCCTCAAAAAAGAAAAGCATACAGGAATTTGTTTAAAGCTCCTTTAATAAATCAACATGAGAGAAAATAAAAGTTTATAAAACAATGAAGCAATTCATACAGAGAACATTAATTTGCTGCAACATTCTCCAATACAATGTCTTCTTTAAAGCTAAATAATAATATTACCATTGTATTTCTTGAAGTTTGAACATTATCAAAATGTCAGTATTCAAGTTTTTAATACCAAATAAAGAAAATACAAATCAACCTCGCTAAATAACTAACAAAGTTCAGATGCACAAACAATTCCTCAGTTTAAGTACATAGTGTTATGATATGCAATATCCGGTATCAGTCGTAATTGAATAAATAACATGTACATGTATGCTATAACAAACCAGTCTGCCGACTCTCTATTATCCTGAGTTATCTACCATTACTAAGATCCTCAAACTCATCATGGTGGCAGCAGTGGGATTTGAACAAACGCCATTGAAATGACTGGTACAAGTACAAGTATTGTCAGTTGAAAAGACTTTTCCCACCTGCATCAGGCTTCTTGATGAAGTTCACTCCTAGCTTTTCAAACCTCTCACAGGCAGCATACACATCAGGTACAGATAAACCAATGTGACCTGTCATTGGGAATTAATAGGAATAACATCAATGGAAATGTTTTTTGCTAGAATTATAATATATCTAGGGTTTAATTTTGGAGCTTATTTTTAATAAGTCTTTTATTTCTAAGTTGAAATCGCTCATTTAAAGGCCATCAGTACTAGTGTAAAGGATGGATTAGACCACCCTGCAAGGTCACTGGACAGTTGTTAATCTCATCAACCCAGCTTTCAAATAATATAAGAAAAAGAGGATCATTGGGGACCAATGGTCAACGAATAGGCATTGTTTGTTATATAGAGGGCACAAGTAGCTACAAGAAGTGCAGTGGGGCTTTAATATGTTTTACAATGTTCCAATTTGTACGCTGTACGCTTGTGTATTATTTCAAGCAATTGCTCGATGTCCAGTGCAGATGCAAAATGTCTCTGTCAATCAGAGGTTTGCTGATTGCATCTTGTTCATGAAGGCTTATTTTGTTTTTCTTACTTTTTCAAACTTAACTCTAAGGTTCCTTCCTGAATTCATATCAGTAAATATGACATTTAATGAAAGCTACTCACCAAATCCTTTAGGCTCCTTGTTACCATTATGGTAGCCTTCAAATTTATCATCCGAGTCTGTACCATAGTTACTAAGAGATGATTAAATTTAGACAAAAAGAAATAGATGAATATTTGACAGGGTGATATATAGTAAAGCACCTAAAAACATATGAAAAAATATTGAGAAATTTCCCCATATTAAATTTGTGATTAAAAAAAATAATGATGTATACAACTAAAATTAGTCTAGATTACTAATTCATGTGTTAAGGTGTACTGCCATCAACAGTACGGTTCAGTCCAATTTTCTATATTTTCCTTGATGTTCATGACATGTACAATGCAGCAATGTCACACAGAATGGTGAATGTCTATCACCTATCATCTTTTCCAACAGTTTGTATATGCCATCTCATTCTTTTTTTGATAGCATATTTTTAAAATAAATGTATAAATTAATCAGAGGGCTTTACAAATTTTCTTGCCAAATATTGCATATTTTTAGATGACACACAAATCCTAAATGTAATATCTCAGATACTAATAAATTTGCTCTATCAGCAGAGCTCACCTGGAAATGTAAATGGTAACAAAATGCCAGTGGGATATAGGAAAACAAAAAGATAAGTGATTAGTCACTTTTCTATTGGCAATTTTTCTCTGAGAGAGGGCAAGTGGATTTTTAGCACCATTGCTTCTACAAATCATAATGCTAGTTCTTACTATGTGAGCTCTATTGTTCCAGGCTGCATGAATGTCCATTTAATTCTCTCCTTCTCATCCTTGGGGATATCAGCTTCATTGGCAAAGCCCATGAAGAACAGGGTGAACTCCATGGAGGGGAAGTCAAGCCTTGTCAGTAACCTGAGAAAAACAACATAGAATCGTAGAGGTAAAGATAGCATAAATAGTAACTGAACTAAGAATTCAAGTCAGTATTAGAAATACAAATAGTGGTGTTCATTGGTGTTCATTCCCTCTTCTTTGACAAATAGAGGATCACGATTTGGGATAATAATAATAATACTAACATTTATAATGCGCACATATCCACCCCAAGAGATGCTCAAGGCGCCTAACAAGGTAAATACATTAAACATAAGAAAGTACATGAGAAGTTACAGGGAACGAAAATACTTTAACATAATATAATATAATTAAACAACGTTAATTACGTCAGATTGTGAAATACACTACGTCTTAACTAAGGAATTCAGACATTAGATAGGTTTTCAAGTTCTTTTGGAACAAATTTTGATTGAATGGGGTAAGGAGTTCCATAACCGGGGTGCAGCAGCTATAAAAGCTCTGTTACCCCAACTCCTCTTTGTTCTTAATTGTATTAGCTTTGTTGAATTGGAGGAACGAAGACCTGCACGAGAACTTGAAGAAACATTAAGAAAAAAGAGAGAAAGAAATACATTACGAAATGAAGACGGATCACAGATACAAAGTGATTGTGAGCCACGTCATATCTGGCTTGAATACCAACAAATATTAAATTCTGCATAATCAAAGAATGATCAATTATAATATCTTGACTCTTAAGGTGTTAGAGTTTTCAAGGGCTCCTGCTTCATTGTCAATTTACAATACAGACAATATTAGCCTATTTGAAGAAAAAGAGAAGAAGAAGGAAAAAAACTAGATGGAACTTCGACTGCGCGCAGTCGAAATGATGCCTCCGTCATAGAGCAATTTACAAACCAAAAGAGAAGAAATTTTTCAAATTCAAGTTCAATTGTAATCCATTAACAGGTTCTCAGAATATTGTGATTACAAGCGATTTCTCATATACATATATGACCCTTTGATCTTTGACCATCAATCTGTTCTAATGATAATGCGATCACAAGCTATTTTTGCATACATAATGAGCCACATGACCTTTGACCTTGACCTCATGACCCCAAAATCTAATCAGTTCATCGGCTTCGCAAGTAACATACATGACCTAAGTTTGGCAGGAATCCTTCAATCGGTTCTTGAGATAACGCGATCAAGAGCAGTTTTTGCATACATAATGAGCCCTGTGACCTTTGACCTCGTGACCCCAAAATCTATTCACTTCATCGGCTCTGCAAGATACATACATGACCAAAATTTGGCAGGAATCCACCAATCGGTTCTTCGGATAACGCAATCACGAGCTGTTTTTGCATACATAATGAGCCCTGTGACCTTTGACCTTTGACCTCGTGACCCCAAAATCTAATCAGTTCATAGGCTCTGCAAGATACATACATGACCAAAGTTTGGCAGGAATCCATCAATCGGTTCTTTGGATAACGCGATCACGAGCTGTTTTTGCATACATAATGAGCCCTGTGACCTTTGACCTTTGACCTCGTGACCCCAAAATCTAATCAGTTCATCGGCTCTGCAAGATACATACATGACCAAAGTTTGGCAGAAATCCATCAATCGGTTCTTCAGATAACGCGATCACGAGAACGGGACGTACGGACGGACGGACGGACAACCAGAAAACATAATGCCTCCGGCTACTTCGTAACGGAGGCATAAAAACATCTAATACTTTGAAAACAACAAATTCCATACCAACCTTTACTTTGTTTCACATTTCAATTTATGTAATAACAGTAATCAATTACATGTATTTCATTACATTAGAATGTTCTTATGACACCATACACCTAGCCAAAATCTAAATTTGCAAACAGAATAATGGGCATGTTTTTTTTGTTCAACATCTCAAATAGGTTTCCACACTTTTACAAGAACAGGGCCCTTTCATAAGTACCACCTCTTTTTAAGTCTTTAAATTTTACTTGGCATTTCTTCACAAAAAATGAATTTAAATGGGTCCAATCCCAATTTATATGGACTTTTTATTTGATAATTAAATAAAAACAAACTATACAGTACCTCATTCCCAGCACCCTGGTGTAGAAATCAAGGGACTTGCGTGGATCTCGAATTCTGTACATCGTCTGCTGCATAATAAAACCCTGAAGAGGAGGAGAAAAAAATGAAGAAGAGAGAAAATCTTTAAACATTATAACTGGATGCTTCTGTATGATTATACATCCAATCGTACTAAGTACTTCAAGGCCTATTCAAGCCAAGAAAGAAGGATCATACATCGTTTCTGCGGATCGCAAATATAAAGATAAAGTTGAGTTCTGGTCATGCGATTGCCTTGTGAAAGAAACGGTGTGGAATCGATCAGAAAAGGTTGATCATAAAGTATTGGTGTGTACTGCAAGATTTTGAAGTTATCAAAATGATAAGAAATTTGGCCCAGTCTTGGTAAAGTTACAAGCATTGTACACACAAAGATTTATATGGGGCTACACAAACATGTGGCATAAAAATCAGTCCCGATTTGTATGCTGTTAGATGCCATATTAATATTAATGTGTTTAATGAAGAGCCATGTTTTTCAGGAAACTTTTTTAACTGATGTTCTCTCACACATTCCACACTTGCATAACAACAATGATAACGCTCACAAATTATTTTTCACCCCTTACCAGAACTCAACCTTCTCTTTAACTTCATGCGAACAGATATTTATATGACAATCATTTGCAATATTCATAGAAATTGAAGATTTGATTTTGCCCTTATTTCAGTGCTGAAGATGCCTTGCACACACTTATTGAGGTCTTGTCCAACAAGAATAAACAGATTTAAAGTTCCATTTTCTGGAATTTTGAGTGTAAGAAATAAATACATATTACATGTAACAACTAACATGTAGGGAACTAGGCCAGGGTCTAGGGATGACAAAATGAGGTCTAAATGCATGTTAGTCTCACATATTAGCATAGTCCAGGCATAGTCATGGAACAGTCAATAATGTAATGACCAAAATGATTTAAAACTAGAGTCTAAATCTAATGTCCTTTCCTAGTCTTAGTTAGATTAGGGACGTGATAGAGAAGGACTGGAATCAAGCCGCTCTCCTTTGACCCCATGCTCCAAGCCGCATTATCCTAAAATATTAAGTTTTGACTTTTTGTCAGGATGTAATTTTACTTTTACCAACTCTGGCACATAAATTATAGGAAGGACAGAGTACTAAATTTGAAAATGTGTTTGATGCACTATTCCCAAAACAATCCCCATATCATTTTTTGTTATTTACACTAAAAAAAAATTTGCCAGTAATTTAATATTTTGTAATAAATGTAAAACTGGTGCCTGGCTTCCGAAAGTCCCGCAGTACTAGAAGAGCGGTTCGGAGCATGGAACTTCAAAGGTTAAGCCAAGTAGAATGTAGACCAAAAGCTTCAGTCTCTCTATAGACCTATATCGTTGTTTGTTCCACTGAGACTACGTCTGGCTCCACTAGACCTCCGATTTGGGGAATGTCAACAAATGTCAGTTTTATTAAGAAATGACCCATATCAGACAGTTATTTCTGTGTTTAAGTGCAATGTTACACATCACATTTAATGTACGCTTTAGAACTCACGAATGTGTTTGAATAAATTACAAGAGTTTCGCCTCCTTTCTTTCACCTCCCTGGCTAGATCTAACTTTAGTTAAAATAAAAGTTTTATTAGATTAAAGTTAAATGCAAAACTAAAACAAAGTAAAATTAAATATTTCTAAAAACGATAACCAAGAATTTGTACCTGAGTTGATGCATCAGGTGCAGAGCAGCATGCTTCTACCTTCTCAGCCGGGAGAGCATTCTTTGATTCGGCCATCGCTGGTTCGTCTCTTTCATAAATCAAAATAGAAATCGAAATATAAATTTATCAAATAGAGTCAGTCAAGCGGGCAGTCAAGTTCTACGATGTACTGTTACGTCATGACACAGCATTTACCATTGCTAGTAGTTGCACGCTGTGCATTGCCGATAGAAAGTCACGTGACCAACCTTCGCCTATGTCAGGTGACACCTATCCCCCCCCCCCCTCCCCATCCACTCAACAGAACAAGCGATTCTGAAGTGCTGTTTTGTTCCGATTATAGACCTATGGCATTTAAATTGATTTAATGCACACCGGGTAGCATCATTTGCTTGCATGCAAGTAGGGTAAGCTAAATTTATTTAAAGCAGTCATTTTTAAATGTGAAAGGTACCTGGTAGTGGCTATAGATCTAGCTCTTGTGATTGTGGCTGTGGTTACCCGCCCTGGTCTCTGGAAGAGGAAATGATACACCGGTAGTCGGTACGCTCTCTGTGATACGACAGCCGTACGGAAGCTACGTGCAGCGAGAAGGCGACTTATTGAACTCGTCATGCTCATGGCCATGGCGCATTGGTGCCTCGACCGGTTAAGTTCACACAGACAGTGTCTCAATTAAATGGCACCCATACTCCTGCGTAAAGAGAGGGGGTACATAAAATCTAAAATGTGTTTGTAGTCTACCTTCGGTTATCCTTTGCTTTAGTATGTTTTATTATTTCTGGTTCCTAACTCCAGTCAACACCAGCAGTAACATAACCTGTACTCCTGTATTACTACTACTATAATATTATGTTGTGTAGTTGTCATTCGGCTGTGCACAGGGCGCGCACGCGCGGGTTATAATGTTGTCATAAATAAAGGACTAAAGTAGGCTACAGACTTTGAACTTCTTGTTTCGAAAGTAGCATTCTTTGGAACTTCAATTGACATTATATGTTTAATTGGGTTAGGAACTTCCAAATGTGATGATTTATTTTACATTTTAAAGCTGAGAATCAGACAAATACATGTACTAAAAAATAATATATCTAGCGAATTTGTTGGTGGTTTTGTAGCACTTTATCTGACCTGAATTTCATCTGGGAAAAGTCTTCGTCGATATGTACCGTAACTGTCTGGTATTGGAAATCTTTAATAAAACTGACATTTGCCAACCTTCCCCTTACCCAGATACTTGAACCACAGGGGAATTAACAGACACCTTTCCTCACAATCTGGGTTATACCCAGTTTTCTGATCTAAACTTACCAGGGCTGCAGTGTCAACCCTCCCGCATTTGGAGTCTCATGCCACCACGCTCATTCTCCTGTCATCCCAATAGCTCGTAGCGGGAGACTCCCACCAGCACGTCTTTTCTCCAGCTCTTCTGCTTCCAAGTTCCATGTAAAATTTCCCGGTTAATGATAAAACCTCCCATCCAAAAAAAAACAAAAATGTGCTGCCTTCTCATAACGAGAGCTACTGAAATGATATTTGCTTATTGTTGCATAGAGCAGTTAGCACCAATTTATCAAGAATATTTCATGAATGGCCCAGAGGTCTACATTACACCTGTTCTAATAAGTTTGTATTGTCTCTACAGGTGTCATTGACTGACTGAGCTGTTGCCAAGCACCATAGGGTTTGAAGATGGCAGATTATGGTGCAGGCAAACAACAAGGGCAGGTAATTAAATTCTTAATGATCAAGAGAAAAGCAGCTCTAGAAGAAACAGAGCCAAACTATATTTTATTTAAGAGCCCTCATGAAGTAATTATAATAATATTCTGTTTTTTTTTTATAGTGCTTAATACATCTATGATGTCTCCAAGCGCTTTACAGATATATTATTACCCTGGTCATTGGATTCAATACTTGCCCGCACACACTGTGCCTATTCTCCACTCCCTGGGGAGCACTCCAGCCAGGCGTTACGTTGCTCAAAACTGTTTGACCAACAATGATGGTCGCTTCCTACCGGGTACCCATTTAACACTTGGGTGGAGAGTAGCAAGTGCAGGTTAATATCTCAATTGCCAAAGGATATTAGTGCCATGTCGGGATTCAACCCTCAACCTTCGCATCTCTAGTCAAGCGCCTTAAGCCACTCGACCCAACACTCCTATGAAACTTTTTCAAATTTATTGGTCAACTGTGTACCGGTAACTGTAACAGATGACTTAGGAATTATTGATTTTTAACTTAAATGATTGTAAATATAGCTGTATGTACTTTAACAAAAAAAAAGGATTTCTGAATGAACATGTAATTGCTTGTGAAAGTTTGTTTGCCTTAAATTTCTGCAAAAAAAACATATTACATAGAGGTTAAAAAGTCACAAAGTCTTACATGTAAGTCACAACGCCTTGAAAATCATGAAGGACTTTGATTGCACTTATTGTGTTTAAAACAAAAATCTTTGTACTTTTTCTACAGGACAAAATATTTGAATGCTCTGAATGCAAGTTGAGATACAGCTTTCGAACGAATCTCTGTCGCCATAGACGAACTATCCACAAGAAGGAGACGAAGAGAGAGAGGACCACCTGCACCTTTCCTGGATGCTCGGTGAAGTTCTATCATCGAACCAAACTTTTGTCTCATCTTCAACTGGCTCATGGTCAAAACACAGAGAAGACAGATCTAACTTTCCCCTCAATAGACAAGTTTCTATCGTGGAAAGAGCGAGAGGAAGCGGAGAACTTTCTATGTTTCACAAAGCAGGGAGGGGGTCTCAATTATCATTCTGTCATTCATCAGCACTACATCTGCCAGAGAGATGGAAAGTCCAGGAGACACATCTCAAAAAGTTATCCAGGCCCGAAGACGAATAGGACACTTCGGAGGGGTGTCGTAAAAACAGACTTGGTGTGCCCAGCCAGAATGTTAGTAAGACAGTATAAGAAGGATGGGAGAGTGAATGTTTCATATTACAAGTCACATTCTCACCCTATCTCACCCGATGATGTGGTACATCATCCTCTCCCAGATTCTGTGCGGAAGGACATCAAGAACAAGCTCGCCTCTGGCATGACAGCCAATCAGATCTACCAGCAATTTCAGGACCAAAGCTGTGGTCGTCTGCCCTCATCCACCATGCATGACATCAGATTAAAGCATATAAACAAACCCCAGATTCGTGCCATTCATCAACGTCTTCAGAGGAACCCAAAGGAAGTCGTCCAATCTCAATCAGACCCTGCATACAACGTTGTGGTAGAGGTACTCCACATTGCTGATACTTGTAATACCAGTAATGGTGGAGAAAGTCCTGACATAAATGTACAAGCTTCGGAGCAACAGAACATCCCATTAGATGTAAATACAAAGAGTGGTAACATTAAACAAGAACTACTGCTTTCAAAACCTGTGGCAAATCCTTTATGTGAAGCTACTGTGCCTTTGGACTATGGACCCAGGCTTCATGGCATACTAAGTGAGATCTTGGTGTTGATGGAGAATGAGAATGTTAGGAAGACTATGTTGCCCTGTGTGATTGAAGATCTTGAAGGAATGCTCTCTCTATGTCACCAAGAAGCAAACTCCCACAATGTGAGGCATGGTGAGGTGAGGTGAGGTGAGGAAGTGCTTTCCTTGGAGAAACAAAGTTAGCAATGTGAAAACGTCCTCTTATTAAAGAGAAGGATGAGTTCTGGGAAGAGGTGAAAAATAATTTGTGAGCGTTATCATTGTTATTATGCAAGTGTGGAAGAACATCAGATAAAACATGTTCCCTGAAAAGCATGGCTCTACAAATGCCTTCATATTCTAAATATGGCATGTAACATCGTAAAAATGCAATACACAGAAATACTTATATGCTAAATGATCAACCTTTTCTGATCGACTCCACAACGTTTCTTTCACAATGCAATCGCATGACCAGAACTCAACTTTATCTTTAAATCTTAGTATGTTATTAGTGTAAAATGTGAATTCTATTGCATCTTCATTTTTAAAAAAATAATCTTCCTGTGAGGACTGATTCAGCCTTGTTTATCTGTAATGCAGTATACAGTTTTAAATTTAAAAAAAAAGAGTGTTAATGTAACAACTCTCTTGCTATCACATGCAAATTTCAACAATTTATATATATATTTCATATATCCCTCATTTGTTCTTAACTCGTCAAGTTCAATTGACTTCCCTCTATTGAGCTATCATTTCAGATTCTATTCTTGCCACAGGCTTGTTTGCTTTATTATTAGTAGAAATATTATTAGTATTATCCTAATATTTCATTTAAATTTGTATGGCATTGGAATTTCATTTTAGTTAACTATACATGCATGCTACTTTCAAGGCATACATTGTATGTCTTCCCTGCTTGATTTGTACATACTGCCATCTTGTGTCCAATTTGATTTAAATATAGAAGTCTAAGGCATAAATTTGTCACTCTAGTCTTCAAGATTTATATCACATCCTTTTGCACAAGTTCTGATCAACATGTAGATATTTGTTTTATTTCATACCATGACCTAAGGAACTTATTACGTGTTACTTTGTTTTAGCCCCACCACCCCTTTCCCTCTTTTCCCCTTAGACCACTTTTTTTTAAAAGTTTCAAGGGGATCATCTGAACTGTTTTTAGATTTAACTATAGGATTAATGAGTCCACAATGTATGCAGATTTTAGTTATGTCTTTGGTGTTGACATTGGCAGTAAACATGGCAAATGTATAACTTATTTTTTTCTCTGTTTTACATTTTATGTTATTAGATATAAATATTGTGTATAGTTGGTATAGAGACATTTTGTGTGTGTAAGCATGTGTGTGTGTGTGATTTGTTTTGTAATGTTTTGTTTTGTTCTGTGTTGGGTACTTTCATTCCTTTCCATGTTTTTAAATAAGGTTATGGATAGTTTTGTTTGTTCATTCACTTTAGTAGTACACTGTAGATCAGTTGCTACTAAAGCCTACTATGCAGATATATTGTATGATGCACTTTTTCTTAGATATACATGTATATGTTTTCATATGCTGCCTAACCTGTACTTTGTGTTGTGATAAAGTTTTTCCTATTGAATAAAAACACTTTATCAAAAATGAAAAAGCTGTTTTTAGATTTATATTTTTGTAATTATTTTTGTTGGCAACTTACATTTACATAGTTATGTAAATTTATATCTTTTTCTGAGGTCCCTTCTGTTAAGTTTTTATTTGGTGACAGATAAAGAAAGCTAGAAAAATGTGTATTTATAGAATATTAAACTTACAAGATCAGATTCATTTTGAGTTTGTTGGTCATCATGGGATAGAGAGAGGTAGACGAGAGAGAGAGAGAGAGAGAGAGAGAGAGAGAGAGGGAGAGAGAGGGAATGGGATAGATAGAGGTAGACGAGAGAGAGAGGGAGGGAGGGAGAGAGAGAGAGAGAGAGAGAGAGAGGGGATACATGATACAGAGATGAAGCAATAGAAAGTATGATGTATAATATTGATCTGTAACAGACTCAATGGCATGCGTTTCTTCAAAATGTGACTTATCATTTTAAGAAGGTGACGACATGCAGTTTTTTTCTGGAGCCTGGTCTTTTCTCTACTCCAGATTCCAAACCTGTAATCTATTATTGTTCCATCACATTACAATTTTTTGATTAATATGCCTCTTTCTTTGCCTCTCCTATTTTGGCAATATCCTCTCACATTCTGCCTCTCACACTCCCCCTTGTCTCTGATCCTCTTTCTGTCTGTCTCTTTCCCTGTACATGTATGTCTACTCTCTTTCTCTCTGTCTCACCTATATATCTCTCTCCCTACCACCCTCCCCTTTCTCTCTCTCTCTCTCTCTCTCTCTCTCTCTCTCTCCCTACCCTATATATATCTCTCTCTCCCTACCACCCTCTCCCCCCCTCTCTCTCTCTCCCTACCACCCTGTTTCCCTCCCTCCCTCTCCCACTCATCTCTCTCTCTCTCATCTCTCTCACTCCCTACCACCCCCTCTCTCTCTCTTTCACTCCCCCTCTCTCTCTCTCTCCTCCCTCTCTCTATTCTCTCTTCCTGTATCTGTTATCAGGCAGAACTACATTGATATTCACATATCACTATGATAGTTGTAAGTTTTAGTGCATCATGTACTTTTATTGACAAATTGCAACAAGATAAAGCAATGGCAATTTCAATGAGAGCTGTAGATAAGAAATGATCAGTAAATAGAAAAATAAATAAAAACACAGAAATTGCACAAATATATGTGCACTGACAAGCTGAAAATAAAAACACCATAAACCATAATAATGATGTGATTTTTCACATGACATGAGTTGCTCCAAGTTCCAGAAGATAAGTGATTTAGCCTAGAATTTGACAAATTTTAAAATGATAAATGAAAAAGAACAAAAAAGTGATTACCCGTTAAGAGCAACAAACCTTGAAGACCTTGTTATTTTCCAACATACTTATTTTCTGTGTACATGTCTGACAGAAAATCCTTTGTATACTACAGAAGACCATATAGAATTATGAATGTTTGTCTTTTACTTGATTGAAGACATTATAAATGATTCTTTGCACATATTTCCTCGAAGTACATTTATTTATCTGTTTTCTTTTTCACATAAATGCATGAGATAGAACAAGTAGTACAAAAATGCAAATGTAATATTTGCATGCTTCGAAAAGATGTTGTTGAAATATAAAAAGTTCACCATTGCAAGAATAAATACACCTCTATTTTACAAATTTGAGCATATAAAAACAGACTATCAAAAATATTGATGTACACATTGTCATCTTACCTTAAAAAAAAAAAAAAATCATATTCCAAGCAAAAGAAGTATCATTCTTATGTCAACAACTACATGTACACTGTATATGTAAAAATACAAGTGAGAGAAGAAAAGAAGTGTATTTCAATTTCGAAATAAATAAATAACATGTAGTAGTCCTGCATAAAAAGCCATATTAGTATATGATTTTTTTCAGAAAATTTGCTGTCAATATCCTTTAACATGATAACAGCTTTTGCACTCTGAATTCTCTGATGATATTCTTATTGAACACTGTCCTCTTTTTGTTCAATGATGGCAAAGATCGGCAATACCCTTCCCCCCTTCTAATTGAAAACGTATAAATTGCACATTTCATATTTCCTTGATGTACTCAATGTACATACCGGTAATACTTTTCTTTCTCTTTGTGATGCTTTCATTTCTATTCCATCACTTACTGTCACTACAAATACTAACCTTGCGATTCAAAAAGATTTGTTGGTACACGTATCTTAACAAGATAGTACATGACATCAAATCATAGAATGAATGAATGAAGATACATGTGTAACCAACTATAAATCAATTTTCCCTAGCAAAAATGGACATGATCTCTTTGGTACAAACATTTGAAAAACAAGATTGCACATGACAATTTTTTTTTGCTACAAAAATACAACCTCCATGATGTCATGAGAAGAATAAAATCACAAAAATTCTAGTTTCAGAACATAAAGAATGGTAACCCCTAAGTTAGCACCGTGTCACAAGACCTGCAATGTACATATATATCAACCTCAATCAGCTGTTCAATAACCCTCTGACCAAATAAATTTCCTGCTAAACCTTAAATAAAGCATTCATACAAAAGCAAGGTGCCTTTAAAACCCACACTCACAATCCTTCATACCATTCAAAGTAATAGTCAGGTTTTAATTGTCATTTACTTGTTTTTTCAAAACTTTCTTATGCAACACTTTATGCAACACCTCGCAGAAGATCTTATTCTTGGTTCATCCCCATTTGTTAATTGACAGTGGCCGATCATATGAAAATCCTACCAAGTCCCTTCAAAGAAATAGTCAGGTTTCAATTGTCATTTTCTTTTCTCCCATTTAATCGGCCCTTGTGATTAACCATATCTAACTTACAATTATAATGTAACCAAGTCTGCAATTCTTTTCTAGATATCAACAGATTTTTAAAAAAATATATAAATTGCATGTTGGATATCTTTTTATAAGTTCAAATATTACCGGTACTTCACCTCACTCTAAAATTCAAGAACGTCTAAATTTTTCCAAAAAAATCCCTTATCAAGTGTAGGTTATTCTGCTCTTAATCTCTCATATCTGGAACTACAAAAATTGTACTTTAGGCTATGATTTCTGTCAGTACCTTAAAGTTTTTGAAATTCACTTATGGAACAAAGTCTTACTTTCAAAATGTCTAAAATGCACACCAAGTACTGTACTTGTAAGATTAGTTTACAAAAAAACTCTTTTCCTCTGGACAGTTGCACTTCCTGTATTCTTCTTGCGATGATCTGAAAGATAATACAAAACACTTTTGAATCAATCACATCTGATAACTAAAGTTCAAACTTCCTCAACTTGGATAGGTTCTGTGATGGGAACTTGTGGTTCCTTCTCCTCTTCAATCTGAACAGAGGCCTTACTGTTTCCAAGGGAAGTTTGTCTCGTTTCCACTTCACCATCTTTAAAGTTTGTCTGATTGTTGTTTTTGAGAGCCATCTCTTGTTCATAGAGCATTTGAAGTGTCTGAAGATTTCCACAGAGACTATTTGTCCTGCTCAAGGCAACAGACATGCGTGAGTTCCTTCGCTCATGTACTGCATTGGAGTTGGACCGTACCGATCCCTTTTTGCACGGCCTCCGAAAGCACCTTAAAATTCGCCTGAATGCTGCTCGGAAGTCCTGATTGCGAAACGCATAGATCCATGGATTGAGGCAACTATTCAGCAAAAGCAATAGTCCTGTATAGTTGTGCATTGTCAGGAATTGAGAAAACGCTTTACAGAAGACTTCAACCACCACCGTCGTGATGAACGTACCCCAGGTTAAAGTAAACACACCCAGAATAAGAGCAAGTGTCTTCCAGTACTTGTTTCCTTTAAATGTGTTATAGTTTTTGACGGCACCAGGGAACAGGGAGAACTGGACAGCTGAAATAGCTCTGGTGTGGTGTCTGGCAACTAGCATCACACGGCAGTAGCAGAAGAACATACACACCAAGGCAGGTAGGAAGATGGCTATGACCTGGGCAAGGGATGTGTAATTGTGGTAGAAGTTGAGCGAACACAGCATCTCCATACTGGTACCTGGGAGAGGAATGAACCATCCTATCATAGGGATGACGGATATGACGGTAACGTAGATCCACACCAGTAAGCAAATAACGGCAATGTGGACCGATGTGATGCGTGCAGAGTACTTCAGAGGCTCCACAAGTGCGGAGTAGCGGTCATAGGCGATGATGCTGAGACTAAGCACGGAGACACCGCTGAAGAGCGACATCAGGCAGTATGGCAACAAGCACAGTACCCCTCCCGTCTCACTCAAGAAGTTGAATGCAAAGAGGATAAGGGTCATGATGGCCACACCTAGGTCAGCCACTGCAAGGTTCATCAAGATGTAGTTGGGCGGTATCTGCAGCCTCTTGAACTTGGCAACCGAGACGATGATGAGGATGTTGCCAATGAAGGTAATGGTCATGAGGATAAAGATGATGCCCAGGGCAATGTAAGACTGGAAACCCCACTCAGAATCAGCACCTTCTGGAAAGAGCGTGGTCGCGATGTCCTGGCCGCTGCCATTACTGCGGAGGAGATGGGAAATGGGTGTGACTGTTGTTTCTTGCATGATGATGATGATGGCCTGATCCTCACTGAGGTTGGTCTGTGATGAGGATAGATGTAACTGCTTCATTTCTAGTCATTCCTCACTCTCTCATCCCATCAGCAGTCTTCCGAAAAGAAGTGGGTTAACTGAGTTCAGTTGGTCCTGGTTCAGTGATTAAGGGATCTGAAAGACAAAATAGGCAAAGTTTGATTAAATTTCAGAGAATTTTTGATTTTTTTCCCCACATTCTATCTAAAAATAAATGTTTCATTGATGCACACTTTATCATTGTCTAAAAAAAAACGGAGTAGAAAAAAAGAAACGCATACATGTATCAATAATCAACTGATCTCGGTGAGTATCTCTGAGTTATCATGACTCATGTCTTAGCTAATCATAGTTGAACAATGCTCATTCAGCTACTCTTCCTCACACATTTCCTACTTAGTCTCCATTCTAGACTCGATACTCGGTATTTCTCGTTCCATACGACACAATGAATTGTAGATATCTTTCATCGAATCAAATTAGCTGAGGCAGGGAAGTAACCGTGGACAGAAATCTTGCAGGGACAGGCCTTGGGTTACAATAGGGGGATGAAAATAACATCAGGGGTCACGGCCTTTGGGTGTCATGTCTGAGTGCTAGACTGGTTTTACATGGGGCATGCATGGGGCTCTATGGGAGGATGCAGTCGAGGGTCTCCAGTATTAGGGAACATTATATGTATTTCCGAAATTGGCACTGAGCCCTGCCCACGCCTCACATTCCCTAAATAGAAATGCCCTGACGCAACCAACGTAAGAAATAATTGTTCTCTGATGATTCTAGAATGTGGCGAAATTAACAATGATCTGACTCAAATTCTATTTTGAGAAAGTAAAACTTCCGTCATAGTAACAACTTTTTTTACATGTATCAAAAATGTATGCAGTAGAGAAATTGATTCCCATTTATAGTTTCAAATTGGATCCTGGTACAATCTTTATTCATACAGTTTTATATTACACTTCATTCCCCCATGTACATTGTATACTGAAAGCGACAAACTAGCAATTGTTAATCCCTAGAATCTCCTGTATTTACAGATGCATCCCCCTGCCCCACCCCTTTTTGTTCTTCTTTTAGTTTGTACAAGTGAAGCTGAACAAGACAATTGTTCTTAAGGGCAAGTACAAAGGACAAAGAGAGGACATATTTTATTAAAAACTTTCAATACATTGAAAAACAAATCACTTAGGAAAGTTAAGAACAGCTATCAACACAACACAATCCTGGCTGTGAAAATGGAAAGAGAAAGGCTTAGCAGCTGTTCAACCGATATCTAAAACGGGCCAAAGCTAAATGGATTCAAACGTATTTTTAGAGAAAATCTGCTTGACATGAAATAGTAATGGACAGATATGGAAATGAACTAAAATAGAGCTGAGTCAAAAGGAAGGTGTGGATTTTTGTCAGCTATTTGTGGACTCTTTCCATCAATCTTCGCTGAATGCTGTGGGCAGTTCATAGTCTCGATTGTTCAGCCTTCGATAAAGCTGATCAATCTTCACCATCCCTACTACGTCATGAATGATGCACACCACTCCACTGTTTTTCAGCTTCTGTTGAACAGTTTGTGAGAACTGCCTATAACAACTGAAAGGTCATTATGCAAGTAAAGAGAGAATTCAATTGCAGATTTAATAACACTTGATGGTTATCTACTTTGATTACAATTAAAAGAGTGGGCATATTGTATTACCACTCAAGGAAGCCTCGGTGCTGGATCATTTGAATTTCAACCACGCCTAGCTTTTGTGGTTTCAAACAAGCTTGTTATGACAACAACACGGTCAAATGAAAACATATACTTTGAAACTCACACTATCAAACATTAATATTTAATGCCTTTTTCTCGTGACTTCACTCATAATCTAAGGGTATGAGATTCTAGACTAGCAAAATCCTTGTCCTGAATGACCTCAGATGGTGTCTATTTATAGACTGACCTTGCCCAAGGGTGGACAAGAAGAGGTCATGCGAGGGTCATCACTTATTCCAATGACCCTGGAGAGTACAACCATGGTCCTAACAAGAGAGACTGAGGAATGCATGCGAACTTTCTAGTCCATTCTATTCTGCCAATCCTGTTCAATACTTGCTTACATTTCTGCTTCCTTTTTCATCAAAAGCCCAAATAAATTTCAAAAATAGAAGTCAGCTTAAAAGCCACTTTTGGAGACTTTGTGGTATGCTTCATATGGTAATTATAAGTCATAATCATGACCTGTAAAAGTATAAATGCAGAATTATAATCATTCCTGGAATTCTCAACATAACAATGTATTGCCAAAAAAAGCCTCTTGTGGATTAATCTGCAGCTATAAAGAGCATTGAGGAGAGAGTACTAAGGGTACAGGGACATGTAGGAGAGGGATTTAGGGGGAAATAGTATCAGAAGATGACCGTTAAAATTTGCTCATTGCAATCCTGCATACATAGATATATGGTGCTGTGTTTCTTTTTCCATGTTAATGAATACTTAATGTCAAAGTAAATTTTCTTTATAAAAAAAACACTTTTAATAACAATAAAACAAAAAGAGTCAAACTAGCCTTGACATAACACCTGTTACTAAGGCAAAAAGTAGAAAGAAATACTGAAAACAAAACCCAAAGAAAGAAATACTGAAAACAAAACCCAAAGAAAGAAAAGAATAATAGAAAGAAAAATATGAAAACATATAAACAACATATTTTTAGGACATTGTATTTAAACAGTGACAGGGAAGAGAAGACAAGGTCCCAGAAAAGGAATAGAAGAGATTTCTTTTTTAACACACAAAATTAGAAAATATAGTTGGGAACAGAAAAATTGAGAGGAAGAGAGAGAGAGAGAGAGAGAGAGAAGGAGCTAGAGAGAAGAGAAACAAAGACAGAGTGCATGGTTAAGTTAAAATATTATGGGTATGAAGTCATGCATTTTACAAACATATTAGTTACATGTTTTTTCCCAGGAAATATAATCCACCCAAAAAGTTTCAAGGCATTTTCTTTGCTACATGTACACTCCAAATATACCAGTTTCCTCATTAGATCAGAGCATCGCTTGAATACCAGTTAGCTCTGATTACGAATGCCACATTCTACAAGTTCCCTATCTCACCACCAGACAAAAGATACATCATTCAATTACTTTCCAAGGTATAATTAGAATGTATCGGATCTATTTATAGCAATTTCAGTTGTGATCATTTTAGATATATTGACAAGGACGGTTACAATGACAACAAAACAAACCCTGGGTAATATCTTTAGGGTAGGAAGTATGTGTGTACGTGTGAGTGTGTGTGTGTTGTTGTACTAGATGTATCTAGGTTTTTACACTTAATAGATGTTAATTACTTGTCACTTCTTTGTAGCTCCATTCAAAGAAGGTAGCACTAATTGATGCAATGAATGCCAAGCGTGCCAAGATGGCAAGCTATCAAACTCCCCAATCTATTCTTTATGCATTATTTATTGACTCCTGCAGTACAATCATTCACACAGACTGCCTGTCCGGAGTAGATGTAACAAAAACACACTTTGGATCACTAATTTATTTTGATTCACTCAAATGGATTGGACGGAAATAAACAGACAATGGCATCTAAACATCTACATAAAACATGTCCCAACGTAACCTTTTAGACTCCCTGAAAGATAATGCTTCTATCTGTAAACTTGTTTCTCTTACTGCCTGTTTAAAAGCTACTCAAGGTTTTGATCTGACTGATATTGACATTTTAAGCTCACGTCTGATCTATATTTTATCACCTGCTTATCATTGTATGCCGACCTATTTCACTTCTCTGCACTTTCTGGAGCATGATGACATGAATAACCAAAACAAACTGTTGCTTTTAGTGAGTAAAATGAATAAACGAAATGCGTAAAATTACTGCCCAGTGTATTTTCCTGATTAAATATTCAATCCTAATTGAATTATCCCGTGTTGTAACAGTAAAATGTCTAAACTTTATGTACGATTTGCAAGGAAGAAAATAGATCTCTTTCAGCCCTATGATCAATTGAGTAAAATATTTCCGAAATATTTACAAAAATCTTGGCAAAAAAAATTCCTTAAAAAAAATTACATAAACAAAAATATTAAAGGGAACGAGTTTTAGACTATGGCCAACGTTTGTGTAAAATAACCAGGTAATGAAATTGTACTACTCCATATTGTAGTGTAAGGTCATCCCTGATACAGTTTGGTTTGCATGTCCATATCAACTGTCAAATCACCATGAGATGTGACCTGAATAGTGTGGTGGGGGATAATTGAAAAAGCACTGATTGTTTACATGATACCCTACTTGCAATATGCATAAGGCTAATAGTTATTGGCATTGCTGCAACGCCTGCTCTGGCAGGCATCCATGGAGTTTTATTTGATTCGAGATTTTTGGGGTGGAAAGGGGGATGATCAAAATGCGAAATATCTAGGCCAGTTTACGTGAACTGCATGCGAAGGTCATTTAAAAAACACTTTTGTTTTAATCATTTTAAAGGAAATTTAATAGCAGTAATACATTTCTCATGTGAGGATACAAGAACTTCATTAAAAGCATCTATCCACTGAATATGACTTATATTTCTTTCAGAATTTAATTGAATTTGTTAAAACATCAGTCAAGCAAAATGGGTCAGAAGATCTAATTAGAATATGTACCGTGTCAATGTTGATAAATTCAATTATTTGTTAATAGAGTCATTGTCTGATGCCTTGGAAAATGTTACGTAATAACGTGTGTCTGGGGGTACCAGCACAGGTGCAAATTAGTTCGCATCTTGTGTTAAAAGTGTCAAGTGAAAAGTGTCAAGTGAGAAGAATGGAGGGAGGCCCAGGAGAAAGTGAGAGAAAGTCAAATAATATACTATACACTTAGCAATACATGTATCTAAAATGTACTGTGGACTTGGTTAAACAAATGTACGATAGTCCCTACTTGGTTTTCTTGTAAGTAAAGATGTTACAATGTTTATTTCAAATAAACAAAGAAAAAAAGAAAGACATAAACATTGCTGGATGTAACATCTATATGTCATATGACTTTATTCACGTTTTAATGTTCATAAGTGACTCTAAGAAAATGACCAGATCATGATGATCAGTAGAAGACAGATCATCACAGCTGCAGCTAAAGCTAGTTAATACAGGAACAGTATGTTCAGGCTAAAGTGGCACATTTCTCTTTAGATTGAAGCTCTACAATAATCTTTGGAGGCCATGTGTTTGCCTCCACAACTTAATATGAGATAGAAAAGAGAGTGTCTACTTACAGCACAAAGGGAGTTCAACAATGTTATGAAGTAATATAACACACACACAAATAAATATATGTACTAGTCATCTCAAAACTAGACTTGGGTTGCAAGCAACCTCTAAAAAAGGGTGTACATGAGATAGAAATGTATAGATATAAATTCCACACTTAAAGTGAACAAGAATGATAATAAAGCAATACATTTCACATTTATGATCTATAAAATATCATAATAAATGAAAGTATAACTTACCAGAATCATATATATGATTAAACCTCAAGAAAGTATTCCATCAAGTCTTCAGTATAATCCACTTAAGATTATCAAAGTACCCCAAAAGAAAGTCCACTGAGAAATATATTTCTCCGCAGGAAATATGATAGTGAATTACTCCACGATAGTTGGCAAGTAACAGAATAAGTATCCAGGGCACGGTATAAATAATGTCTTTTGGTTTGAAAATCACGAAGCTATGTATGATACTAACACTCTCCAATACCAGCTAAGCATCTGATCTGACATAGCCCTCGACTTACTTTCACTTGCCAATACACTCTCATACAAGCACACACACATGCAGATAGTCGCTATAGAGAGGAAGCCTGATTCCTGATTGGCTAATGGCTGGCTGCCTGCCCAGACTTAGGCTCCACCCACTAGTTTCCTGTTATAGAAGAGGAGCTATTTTTAGAAGCGGTTTTGCAGCAGCCAACATTAGCATCAGCATTTCGATCAACAGCACGCTATGGTGGATGTGACAGAAACCAATCAAATCTTAACCGCTAGCATTGTTTGCACAGAAATGGAGAGCCTCTGCAGAGTAGTAATTTCATAGGAGGTCCGTAATACAGCTATATTCGATTATGAAAAATATTTTCATGTTTACTTGCAAGCTTTGACTTTAAAAACAACAAGCTTTGATTAATCTATTTTTAGCCAGAGGGTTGTAACTCATATTACATGTATATGTACATGTTCATCTATACAGGATTGGCCAGGATAAATGCTTGTTTTCTTTTTCTTTTCGTAATAAACATGTTTACAAGGCTATATTTAGTCTCAAGTAAAGTAAAAAGTAATCAAACCAAATATTAATATCAAACATATAAGCTAAGAAAGATAACAAACAGTCCTTACCAAGACTCCTCAACCCTCTCTCTCTCTCTCTCACACGGTGCACCCGCAAGCCTACTGTATAATATCAAACATGTACAAATTAAGCCTGTTTAAAAAAAATACACACATTTTATACTGAAGTATGCCGTACCCCCCAAAAAATTCTTGCGAGGACAATTATATAAAACTTGGATGCATTAAATAATAGATGCAATTCACCTTTCACTTCATATATCAACTGACTGAACTAACACCTAAAATAAATAATTGAGTATATACAAATCAAATTCAGTGGAAACTGAATTTACTCTGAATAAGTCATGTTTACACAAGCCTTCCCAATATTAAAGGATGAATAACTCCAATTAATGGTGAAGAAAAGTAGTTCTACTTTGTACGTGTCTGAACAATAGCTAAATGTAAGGGGGGACAATAACTTCTTGTACAAATGTCAGGGACTAAAATATACCAGTATGTTTACATTTCGTGACTTTTCAGTGAAGGCTTCCATATGCTGTTACCACAAGCCTCGGTTTGTGGATATCTCAGATTGGAAGTAATAAAAGGAAAAAAAGAGTTTATATAGAGGTATCAAATGCAGCCACAAATGTTTTGTGTGAACCTGTCTAGAACAACCCCATGCATCTCTAGAGTGGCCATCTAAATGTACATTGCCTACCTCTTGGGACACACACATCATTGAGCCTGTCTAAAGTGGTTGATTTTACTTGTTTTTGGTCTTTATAAACAGGTCTGCTGTACAGATTTACCTGTCTCTACTTAAAGGGGTAGTTGAGTTCTGTTGCAGAGGGCGCTACACAAAATATTTTTTTGTGAGATAATGAAAAACTGAGTGTCAAATTTGAAAGAAAACAATATTTAAATGACAAAATCATCTTTGTTTGATTAAAATCGGTTCAGAGACGGCTGAAATATAATGATTTCTGATACTTGTGTACCACCACAAATATTAGATATTTTGAAAAATTTGAAAAAAACGTTGAAAAAAAAATAAAATAACGCCTTTTACATCGTATTTCAGCCGATGCCAATGTTAGCTTTTTTGGTGGCGTTTTCGTGTTGCTTATATTACACACAATTAGCCGGCTCATGTATTGTCATTTTTAATTAAATAATTAATTAACGGTCACCGTGTTTTTTTTAAAGTGGAGCTGAATTGTATGATCGTATTGGCTAAATTTCACATATTTTGGGGTCTAAAATTACCTTCATAGCAAGTTTAGGTTCTAAAAGGGCACTATAAATGTCATAGATAAGAATAAGAGCAATAACAATGCACTTAAAGGCATTTGCGGTCTAAAAACAGAACTTAACTATCCCTTTAACGCATGGCCTACAGGTATAAGATGGTTCCTGCATGAAGCCTAGGCAAACAAGAGAATGCAGTAGTCAAAGGGTTAAAATTAGGCTCTCAGAGATTTAATTTCATGAAATTTACAATTGTAATTCTTGAAAAAATGTAGTATCAATTCTATAATACCTGTTGATCAAAATTTATTGAATTTTAGAATAAGCTTCTTTAGACTAATACATGCTCAAGGTGCTTGCAACGTTTCAATTTCTTGTTGGAGCGATGATATAACCTGAAGTCTATGACGAAGGAAGGGAATAACCTAATATAAATTGATTTGGATTATACATGATGTATACTTCTTGGAAGACAGGATACCTATATTTGTTAAGGTCAGGTTACAAGGTAACTTAGGGTTACAGATCACCATCAGTTGGATAGTCTACAACCTACAATTACTAAGCATTAAAATCACAAGGTTAACAAGCATACATGCATGTGCATTTTTTCCTAGTATTTTAGTTTTTAAAAAAACCTATTACCACTGAACTTCATTTAAAAAAAAATTTATTTGATGGACCGTATTAACACCATTTCCTCTAGGAATAAAAATGAAATGAAATGAAAAACTTATACCTACAACGTAAAATATACTCTAAAATAAACAAATTTCTGCATATTGGCTTGTTTTGTTTTAAATTTAAGTACATATATATATATATATATATATTTATATGAATACAATGTATGTTACATTATGTCTATTTCACTTTGGCCAAGAATTATACCCCCCTTCTCCACAATGCTCTTTATGTTATATTTTTTTTTAGATTCACAGTACCGTTCTACAACTGATTATTAACAAGTATGAACACACACACATGAATGACAATCAAAAACATTTTCACATTTTATGTACTATGTGTACAAAACAGTTTCAGCCTAACTTTTTTCACAAATTCTCCAAAATATTCATCAAAGTCTGGTATTTGAGACTACCTACAGGACTCTGTCACCAGGCCTGCCAGTCATAACAGATACACTAATCATTCTAATATAACTTCCTGGAATATTATTTACCCCCCATCTTTTTCACTCTGGAAGAGATCGGATACAGATCTGGAGAGGGGCACAGTCGCAGAGATTATTATCAAACTAAAGTATCACATTTAGGTGATGATGTCATGGGGAAATTGGTAGCCTATACGGACACTGACTGCTGATGTAAACGAAGCTCTGTTTATAACTGTATTAATTACAAAAACTAGTTCTACAAAGCTTGTACTGGAAGTGCAGCAACAACAGAACTTTCCTGGAATTAATCTCGCAAAATGTCAAGCAAAAGTTGCTACACCAGAGGTGCTGACTTCTTGTTGAGCAAGTGCAAGTACAAATGCTCCCCCGAGGTGATTGCAATGGAGGTGATATTGCAACGGAGAAGATTCCTGGAATATGCCCCAGAAAAAGATATCACCCATGTGAGATGTCCTCAGTCCTGGTCAAAGTCAAAGATTCACCTCCGCCAAGTGCATCGATGACACCTCTCTGGCATCATAATGATTTCTTCTCTTGCAAATGAACCATTATTAAAATCTTCTGTTTCCTTTTTTGTTTTTTTGTTGTTTGTTTAAAAAAAATCTTAGTACATAATACACACACGATGAACACAATATGTACTTTTTACTTAAAGAATTTCTCAAGCTAATGCTCGGACCAGGGTGAGGGGAGTTAGAATTACATGTTGTCTGCTGAGAGGCTGAATGACATACTTTCTAAATGTATACTCTAGCTACGTAACAGGATAGGCCCTTCCTTTGACACTTTCCTGGGTTCTCAGTAGACATCTTTCCAAAATAAAATCAAAGCACAGATAAACAGAGCTAGGGGTTGCGCCCACTCCTCTGTGTCCTGAGCACATCACAGCAATCAAAACAAGCGGGCTCAGAGTTAACAAGTCTTGATGAGTAAGAATGACACAGATTCTAGGATTACATAGAGCGTAGGTTGTCTCCGCCGTTACAGGAACTTCCTAGAATCAGCATGTATATTCATCAGAAATCTACACTGATTTAATGTTCCTCTTAAATAATTAAATTGACAGTTTGACGGCTCTGGTGGCTGGTCTGGCCGAGGGCCTCTAATGCAAGTGTCAAGCCTCAATTTACGCTAATACTCGTTCTGAGAAATCAACAAATCAGTGTAAAAACAATTGAATCATATCAGTCGTTGAATACAGAATGGATGTGTTTTGAAGGCCCACATCATAGAGCACAAGAGAAAAACTAGCAAGGTTTGGAAAACAGCTCAATTACATATCAAAGCCATTTAATTTCTTTCTTTTAAAAGCAATGAAATATACAATAGTAAAAATATCAGCTTCCACCAATATTAAGAAAATATTGACGCATTATTCTTGATTCTGAAATAAATTAGCATCTTTAAAATTTGTATGATAACAGTTAATTCTCCACATTATCATGAAAAAGTTTCGTTTACCGTATTATATTTGAAATCTATTAGCAAACAAACATTTTACAAATTATCTTGTTATTTCAAAGTATTTTCTATTTTTACTAAATTTCAGAATATGTCCATATAAATGTGAAAACAAAAAAGTATGCCTCTGTATAGCACAGGCTTATGATAAACTAACTACATATCTCAATCATGCAATCCAACACACAGGTGTGTCTTCTGCTGAAAGCCAGAAGGTTTTTCATAACTAATTATACAGTGTTATAAGATGATGACGTGGATCCTAATCAAATGATTGGTTGAGAGCGAGCACGTGACCAGGCATTTATTTTGCCTAACACGTAATTTTGATAATGACCGGTCATTATCAAATGCTAATGACAGGTCATTAGTAAAATCATGTTATAAAACATCATTTTATAAAACAAATAAAAAATATTCTTATAAATCAAACAATGCACATCATTTTTTTCGGGCATTAGTAAAATTACACACACTTGGTACCTTTAAAGTTGATACTCTAAGCAAATAAATGTCCCTTAATTTGTTACCTACGGCAAGTATATGTTATTTTTAAGTTTTTCAATTACTTAGTATATCACAAAAAAATTCTGTCTACTCGAAATCCTCAATTGAAATGTCTAAAATATCCGCCTCTCTTTGCATAGAAAATCAGTCACGACGCTGGTCTACTATTTATGACCTCACGTCCGGGAGAGAGTATATTCACGTACCCGGATGTTCCATAGCGAACATGTGCAGAGTGATACGATTTTCTGCATATTTTTGTTTCAAAGGCTGAAAAGTCTAATAAATCATAATTCTATGTACAATTCTTTACCTTCCCCTCGTACTTCATAGTATTAATATCAATTCCCCTTTTAAAAATTATGACATATACATGCCAACGATGTGCTATTAGTCGATATTTTCACCATGTAATTTTTGTTTTGGTGTTGAAATCGGCCCAGGCACGGAGTGAACAGTAGCTGTCTACCCATGCACAGTTCATTACCATACACTACAGCGATCTCCCGATGGTTTCTTCTTCCTTTTTCCCATGTCTTTCGCCTTCCTTGGCCCTGAAGATCCTTCATCTACCAATTCTGACACCGGTAGTCAGGAGCAAGTCTTTGTTAGTTGTTTTTCTTAGCTGGCAACGTCGCTTTCATTCTCTTGCAATTAATTGCCGATAAACATATAACTAGCGCACGTACGTTCCATCACAAGCAAGCAGCGCATAGAGCAGCGGCTTGGTCTTACCTCCCGATTCTGCTCGCTCCACGAACGTTCATGCAAGAGCCGCATCACTCGCCAAAAATATTATAGAGGAAGCGCGCTTGCATGATCTCGTTCAAGTTTGATATTTTACAACATAAAATGTTTAACTGGTACTGTATCCTTTTTGGAGGCAGTCACACACATCTATGATAAGTACTATCATAGTTCTAGACCTATTCGTTTTACAAAACTGCTCATGTTCATCTGATGACAATATATTGCATCCGCCTATTCATAAGTGCAAGATTTAACTTTAATTCCTAAGCAGTAAACTCGTCTTAAATCTCTACCAAATAGGTAAATATGAGGATATAAAAAGAAATCAGCGACTGGAAAATGTTGCTTCGTTATTCTTCATTCAAATGAAAACAGAAAATCCATCAAATACTCCTTAACAACAACAAATCTAAGCTCTGACAGGATAGCATTTACGTAGGGATATCACTGCCATTCACTCTCACTGAGCCAATGACTCCCGTTCGTGACGTCACGGATAGAGGCCCGACTCTACGTGCACTTCCGGGTTTCAGACTTAGATATTTTGGTAGAGTTTACTCGAATAAATTCATTATTCTAAACTTGTTTTGTCGGGTGGACACCATTTGGTGTTATTATGGGGGTTAAAAGCTTTCTATTTATGTAATTATCTCAGTATTTGGGATTGTCTTAGAGTATCAACTTTAAAACAGTCCAAACACCCTCACCTATTAAGGACTTTTAGATTCACACGAAGACAATGGGGATTGCTACAGTCAACGTCCTTTTAATGCACTGCCTTGAATGGACGTCACACGTATCAGTCCACGCAAATCTAAAAGTCCCTATTGCATCGGTGTGTAAGACTGTTCCAAAGGTACCTTGTGTGGGGAATTCTTATTAATGCCCTCACTGCTGTGTATTATTTGTATATGCCCTTCTGCTCTCACTCCTGTCAGCATAAAATATGATACATACCCATTTTCAGTAAATTGATATCCATGGTATGCTGCATATACTTACTCTGCATGGTCAGAATAATAACATACATGGAAACAAACTGTACACATATAAATGTTGAACATTCCTATATGAAAATAACTCACCAAGAGAAGACTGCATTCAAAACATCTACAGGATTACTTCATAGAAAATAAAGCTATGCTATAGACCATCAATGTGTCTTATACTGTGATTAATACAATAGGGTATTTTCGTAATGATGTAACCAGGTTTAATGCCTACGTCTTGGGAGGTACAACCTTGGCTTTGGTACAGCTATACATGCATACCTGCACACTTAAGCTCACAATGGGAGCTTCTAATCCGACCAACGACCATCATCCTATCATCCTGCAAGACAAAGGAATGATGGCAGCTTTATTTTTTAGCATGATAAAGGATCTCTTAAGCCTCTGGATTCATCCTCTCAACTCATCTTCTTTCTCTACATGCTTCAATCTCCCTCCTCATAAAAACCATCAACTCAACTATCTCCTTTCTCTGTGGTATTTTCTAATTATTGAGTGGGATGTTGTGATACCAGCTTTTATAAGCCTTTTATACACCTGATGCTTACTAGACCGCACCACCTATATTTAGCTGCACCATACATACCTAAAATAACTGTTACAGGCATGTCTTGCATAACAATCTGTTCCTACGTGTACTCAAATAGAACATGGAGTTTAAGAAATATCTTTAAATAGAAAAAGTAGTTATAAATACACCTTTAAGTAAATGTTAATCTGTGTATAATGATTATGCACCAAAAAGAGATGGTAAATTTTCAGAATAAAATAGATATGAATGTATAATGAAGAAACCATGCAGTATATTTGTGTACGTGTGGGCATCTATGCTGTAGATGTAATTTGATAAGTTGTCCCTTTTATTTGTGATCAGACTGTCTTGCTAAATGTGACTGGTAAGAGTGGCTACAGAACCAACCTGATTGCGTCGGTACATACTGTGTTAAATTTTTTCGCAGTAAATCAGCTGAGTTCTGTCACAGATTTAAAGAGATTTGTTGTGTGAATTGTAAATTTGTAAAAATTGTGCTAACACTAAATCTGTTCAGTTCTTGTGTGGCTATAATTGTATTTTTTATTTGTAACACTTCATTATAATAATAGCAAACACACCAGGGATAGTCAAAATTCTATAATGGTGGCCATCTTGAAAAAGAAAAAGAAAAAGAAAAAGCCCTGCTTCTTCCTTTTTTTCAAAAACCCGGACCTGAAAGAAGTTTTTTTTTTACTCGGCCTAACAAAAGATTTCAAGATTTAATATAACTTTCAAGATGATGGTGATTTTAAATGTACATATCTTGAACATTTTAAAAATTGGAACAGACAGGTTATCAAAGTTAATCTTATATAGCTCTCACAAACATGGCCAGGATTGTGCTTATCTCTTTCCAAGAATAAACACGACGCCGAGATTCAGCAGTCGATTAACAGCTCTGCTTACCGTTCACTCCTTCTGGAGGCCTTTTTCAGCAAGCTTCAAGATATTCAGGGGCATGACTACAACCACAGGGTACCATTGCAAGCAAGGGGCTGCTGTAATTAAGATAGAGCTTCACCATCGTCAACAATTCCAGCTCTTTCTACCATTTACTGGAGCCAAACAGTTCATTTTCTCTGAGTATAAGGTGTAGTGATTTATGCTCTAGGTTCCCAGAAATCAAGAGACATCTGATATTTTCACCTCCCTATTTTTAAACCAAAGTCTTTCTCTTTCAGACTTTTTTCTTTCAGGCATATAGTCAACTACAACACTTAATGAAACGAAAAAAGAAAAGAAATACAAGGGACATTTTAGCATTAATGATGTACCCTGCTGAGAGCAAGAAGAACGTTTCATGTAAAGTGGTGTCAGTAGATGCTTGCCTGACTTTTAGCAGATAACAGTAGAGTTCTTTTTCACCATATAAAACACCTATGAGGCAAGTTATCACTTGTTATTGCTATCCAATGTCCTACATGATATAATGTATGTATTTCCTTGTAATAAATCCTATTAACTGCTTACTTACTATGGAAATCTTTAAAAAAAAGATTATAGCAAATAGTAAGTTGATATCTTCATCAGATAGCATTATATGACAGAAAAAAGTATGGATTCATTATCATAATATGTGTACACAATGTTCTGAACAAAATTTTATTTGTAATAATTTGTGTGGCCACCTACAAAAGTATGAAGTTGAAGCTGATCAATAGTGCAACAACATCCTCTCAAGATTGATGATGAACATAACAAAGCAGTAATTCATGGAAAATCATGTTATGATGTTTCCGGCATCTTTTCATCTTTATGAAAATACTAGAATATTTTCACAAACAGGAAGAGATACTGAAAATGCTGTCTCAGTGGGTTCATATAAAATTGTGTTTTGATAATAGCATTCTTTTTCATGATAACAAACTTCACTGGATTTTTCCTGTTGTTGAAAACATGAATGAATGAGTCTTCTTATCATTCATTTTGACGCTAAACTGTGATCTTGGGGCAAAACACCACCTGAGTTCAAAATCTTTCCTGGTCCCTATGTAAAGAATATTCATGTACGCTCATCAACTTTAATGAGCCATATGTATTTTTATGACTTCTTCAGTTGTATTTTCGGAGAATAGCTCATTACTCATGTGACTATAAAGTAAACATAATCGCAATGCTGACACCACCTGGAGACCTCATTCACAAAAATCATGATAATTAGATCCGGCTCATTCTAGATGGACTGAACATTTCCTTTTCGATAAAGACGGCATGTACTGATCAAGATCTTCAAACAACAACAATGAGTCTGTCCATTCATGACCCATGAAACAAATCTCTGGAGTTAAATACTTCTAATAGTGAGTTTAACTCTGAATTCATTCATTACCATATGCTTCATACAGGGGGGCCACCCCGTTCCAGTAGGCAATGGGGTAACTAAACCATAGTCAGGGTCTATGATCATATTCAACAAAAGGAGAACTTAGACCTAAGACTTACTTCCTTTGTTGAACCTAATTTTGGACAAATGTTTAAACCCAGCATCAGATTTTTGTTTGTTATAGACTACAGGCCTACTGGTAAGTGTAATCAAAGACCCAATTCACATAATTGAGCAATTTTCCTTGGCAATCAATTTATATGGCAATATTGCATGGTATTCCCCCATTTAGAGACCTATATAATATTGATATATCTGCTTTGCTTTGTATGCTCTTCAACAGAACGTCAATTGTTGCAACTTCAATGTCAATTCCATACAATCTGGTTCACCACACAAGCCACAATTTCTAAAATTGTAGAATGCACTTCTGCCTCTGAGCAGATGGTGTATATTTGCGGATAACGTTTGTGCCGGCCACATATCCGCACTTGAGGTGTTCCACCAATCCTCATTTATACTCACCGCAAAGAAAGCCTCTGAAAAATGCATAAAACATTGCATTATTGAGCAGCTTCTGTTTATACCTGCCTCTACCCAAAGCGGGGAACGGGGCTGCATAAAAATTGGTTGTACCTCATGTTCAAGGCAATTCATGTCTAGGGGGTGTTTCACAAAGACTAAGATTGACTTTAAATTGGACTTAACTATGACAGGCAATTCATGCCACTAGTTTCTCAAACCATTCATAGCATTGGGTTCTCAAGGGAGGTACAAAACGTCGGTCACAAATCTACAGAATTTACCTTTTTTGATAGTTCATTATTGAAGGAAAAATATTATCTAAAGAACGTAATTGAGAGACCAATGGTGACAGCAACCAGTCGCATGAACGGCCTGTCATAGTTAAGTCCAACTTAAAGTCGATCTTAGTCTTTGTGAAACACTCCCCTGCACATATATGACACCTTCACCCTATGGATTAACCAGGAAATTATTCGCTACACCTGTACAGATCATAATGAAATATTACAGAGTACTAGCAGGACCCGCGGAAATCCGCGGGATTTTAGAGGGGGCGGGGGGTGTAAATAGATATATAGAGAGTGTTTAAATTAAAACCACCAAGAACTTTATTTGCCATTCAGGCCATTTAAAAAATATACATGTTTAGCGTCCCCGCCCGCTTCCTTTTTGGGGGCCGCCTCCTATTTATTTATTTTTTGAATTTTTTTTTGATTTTTTTTTTTTTGAAAGAAAATAAAACAGCGTCCTGTCCGCTTCCTTTCTGGGGGCCGCCTTCTATATTTTTTTTTTTTTTTTGAATTTTTTTTGAATTTTTTTTTTGTTGAATTTTTTTTATTTCTTGAAAGAAAAAAAACATGAAAAAAAAAAAATTGTCGGCCGCCATCTTGAAAAATAGCCCGAATGTCATGGGAAAATGTACGGAGCGGCCATTTCGAAAGGAAAAAAGGAAAAAAAAAAAAGGGCCTCCTCCTTCCCATTTTTCGAAAAAAACAGGATGCTAAACATGTTTTTTTTTTAATTTGGCCTTATATAAAAATTTAAAAAACGATCCAACTGTACCGGTAGTTATTCTTTAAGCTTTAAGTTCCGTAGTGTGGCGTACCGAATACGCAGAAATTAGGCTGCGTATTAATGGGAAAATAGTCCCTGCGTAGGTTATGCGTAGGCTGGCGTACAGGTTTGCTTATGGTTGCTTACTGTGTGGAAAGCTTTTACTGCTTTGTCAATCTGGCGTAGGGTAGCGTACTGCTGCGTATTTAGCGTAGTGTTGCGTAAAAAGGCGTACTTTCTACGTCAAGTTTCTACGCCAAAAGTACGCGAAAAAAATTAAACATGTTGAATTGTTTTCGTTCATCTTGCGTACCCCTTTCCGTCCCTCAGCATATAGTAACGTAGGCCAGCGTAGTTGGTACGCAACACTACGCAACTCTACGTATTGACCCCACGCCAATTGGTGACCCGCAAGTGTCACAAATAAAGTATGAAAAATATGCTCATCTGACCCTAATTAAACGCCTAAAACCCCCGAGCTTTCGGGGGTTTATGGCCCCTTGAAACCCGTGGACCCCACGCCTATATTATATATACACTCAACTCGCTGCGATCTGATCTCTCTCCCCCCCCCCCCCCACTCTTAACTTTGAAGAACGTAACCCCTGAGCTTTTGGGGGTTTATGCTGGCCCCTTGAAACTCGTGGACCCCACGCCTATATTATATATACACGCAACTCAGGACCCGCGGAAATCCACAGGATTCTAGAGGGGGGGCGCAGGCAAAAAATTAAGTTTTTCATTTCGGGGGCTCCATTTCAAATTTTTGGGAAATTTTCGGGGGCTACTTTTTCAACTTTCGGGGTTCTTTTTTCTGGGGCTACTTTTTCATTAATTCATAAAAGGATAGGCCTACACTTTGTTGAGATTTGTTTAGTAGGCTATAAGGTTTCAGGCTTCCTACTTCATAATTGCCTATTTAAAAAAAAAAAACAACATTTTTCTAGTTCAATAACTAAGTTTTCATGCATTGATTTGATGCAAGAACTGTAACATAATAGACCCTAGATTGTGATTATTTCCGACCATGAATTTCGATAATCATTTTTCAAAGTAAAATTTTCACAAGAAAATCAGACAGTCGTTTAAAAACGTAGACATTAGTAATACTTTTACTATTTCTAAGATCAGGTTTCGTAAATCTATTCACAAAACTATATTGAAATCGCGGCAATAATGATGCAAACCAACAGATAACAATTTCAAAGTGTCAAATCAGCTCAGCTGAACTCACACACACTACAGCGTACGTAACTCCAGAAAGCTCGAACACCGGCGCTGCAGGCGTCGGACGCCTGCGGTGCGCGGTGCTGGTGTTGAAGCTTCCTGCAAGCTCATGTCAACTCACACACACTGCACAGCAGCATTGCACTGTGTGTTGACTGAAGGCAGCTTGCGACTCAACTGTCAGTCCAATGGTTTTCTTGTAATAACTTTCCTTTAGAAAATGATGATCAAAATTTAGTATACATGTCCGTAATAATCACAAAATAAGCTTTGATTTCATACCTCCATTCACAAAAACTATATCAAAATCGTGGCAATCATGATGGAAATAGGTCTCTAAGTTTGGACGTCGACGGGATTGCTCGTCGTCTGTCGTGTGTATCTTTGATACGGATGTAATGTTGAATATGCATGAGGTATCTCTGTCGTCACGCATATCCTGCATTATGCATGTCGCGTCTGTTTTCGCCCTGGACGTCGACACGGAGGAAGACCTCGGGCGGAGTATAGCCAATTCCACAGAGTAGACTCTCCCGCGGACGATGGCACCGGGCACGGGTACCCCGAGGGGAGGGTTCAGCAGGAGATAGCCGCACCAACTTCGGTCGGCGATCTCATTAAAAAACAATAGAATACAAAGGCTCGCGGAGACGTCGCGCCCCCCGCGGAGCCTTAGCGTATTACTTATATAGATGTCACACAAGGGTTTAAGCTCTGCTTAGATTAGTTAATCCATGTGTTCAGACTTCATTGACCTACAGTAATTGTTTGTTTTTTTTAAATTGCAAATTGTGCAACTGGCTGATATTCATGAAAGTTTCATGCTGCCAAATGATCAAATTGTTTGTTCAGAGCCAGAAGGAAATTAGCTGTGTTCAAGTACCATTGTATGAATCAACAGCCTTCTGGCCCAAAATAGATACAATCTGTAAATTTGTATAAATTCATACCACAAATATGGTTGAAATTTTCATGTTGTAGAAGTCTCTGGTTTGACAGTACACTGTTCCTATCACACAAATCGTCTGCTGAGAGTCAAAAGGGCTTTAACTTTTTTTCTAAAAAAATATAGAGGTTAATGCCCTTCTGGCTTTCAGGACACTAAATAAGGTATTGGCGAACAGTAATATGAAGAAGCTTGAATCCCTTGTTTCAGGTAGATTACCTCACAGAGGGCACAACTTAGGCAGAGAGAGTGTTTTTGTGCCTCAAAAGATCTGTCAATGACTTCTCCATTAGGGAACCTATTTCAACAGCCTATTTTTAGTGCCAGCTTACAGCTTTCTCCCGGTTTCCTTTCCACTTAGCCCCTTGGAGTTTGGCATCTTCAGCAAGGTGTCCAGCACTTTATCAGTTAAAAGGAGTGGGGGCAGGGGAAGGGTTAGCACACAATGTGAATAATAATTGTTTAATTTTTTTTAAAAACACACTTTATTATAGTATTTTAGGGGCAGACCAGGAGGGGGGGCTACAGGCATGGGCAGATCCAGCCAGCGACAAGGGCGGGGGCCCAAAGGGGGGGGGGGGGGCGGGGCTCAATTTGTGAGAAAATATTTAGCGGTAAATAAGCCGGCGAATAAAGAAGGGGGGGGGGGGTAATGAGCACTAAATATTTTTTTTGCTCAACGGGATTGGGTGAGTGAGCACTTTTTTTTTTTAAACAACACCTCCCCTCCCTTGAGCAATTTAAAAACAAAAAAATAAAACTTTTTTTTCCAGGGGTGGGGGCCCATGCCCCCTGGATCCCCCACTGACTACAGGAGGCAATTTTTTGTTTATGATGCACACACAATCTGTGGAGGCCAATGGCTGAGCTGCCTCTTACAATGTTACTTCTGACAGATATCACTGAAAAATGTAACGTGTGCATCATTTAAAAATGAACATGAAAGAGAAACTCGGCTAATGACAAAAAGCTATTTTTAAATGCCTTAATGTGCTTCTGATGATCATGAGTTCTATGGTTTTTACAATTATGTTGAACTTCTTTATCATATGATTAAAGTAAAATGTAATTGCGCTATTCGTCAATCTAACCACAGATCTTTCACTTTTAATGTGCACCAGGCACTTTTGTATCACCATATCGGCAGATGTCATTTAAGATGCTTTTTGGGAGGCGAGAGGGAAATCCCCTTTTCCCCATACCGACAGAGAGCAAAACTTGGCCGGGTATTGATTACAGGTTGTTCAGTCAGGCAGCAACCCTTGCAATTTCAGCTTTGAGAAGATTCAAATGAAGTGAGCCAGCATGGAATACATTGTGTAATGAGAGATGGTATTAAGCTTCAACAAAGAATTAGAATCAGAGTCTGATAGATGAAAGAGAAAGTTAGAGCTTCAAGAATTGTACCTCCCAGTCTTAAGTTAAATTTAAAGAACATACAAAAAAGATCATTAATGAATTTGTTTAATTACAAATTAGAATGCAATGTCTTGTTCATATCATCCTCTTTTATAGTATTGTTTTAAAAAAATCAACGAGATGACTCTAATTCCTCCATTGACTTAATACAGGGTCCCTCTGGTAACTGTAAGTAATTGGTTAAGAACACCCCATCCTAAATTCTGTATCTCCTACATTACTATATTTTTGCTGGCTTTCATTAATGTTATTGTTACTTTTCCATTTTTGTGAAATCTATCTGCAACACAAGTATAATTATTTAGGATTACAATGATTTTTTAAAATAGCAATTACTCCCTCCGTTTAACATCATTATTGTTAATGTGAACATTGGTCCCTCTATCATTGCTATCAATGACAATATTCAAAACCTTCATCACAAAGAATTATATAATAGCAATTATTAAAAACGAATTATGTTTTACAAAGAGTTTGCATATGGGTGATTTCTGAGAAAAACCTTGGATGAAAATAACATAGCATGAGTGTTTATATCTATAAATAAACATCTTTGCTACACCCTGCTTTGTTTAAGTATGTTTTATTTCTATAAATGGAAACTAGAAGATGGAAGGAGAAACAGCATTTTATACCAGATAGGAGACTACTCTATTTCCATGGGCTCTCCATGTAATTAAGATCGCTGAGTAACCTTTAACATTTGAAACACGAGAATGACAAACCCAAGATTCATGGTGTTGTTATTGTTTACCAGTAAATGGTTTCATTTATAATCCCTTGATAAATTCTGAAAAAAATCATTAAGTGTTTATTGTTACAACAGGAATCTGCAATATTAAATTGAGAAATGATCTATATGTGATATGCTTTCTCATGTTATTTTCTTGTTTTCCCTTCAGGCTTTACCCCTCCCATATTCCAGGTAATTTTTATCCAACCAAAACATGTTTCAAAGTACATGTACATGTATATAATCAATTTAATTTTTTTTTTAGTTTGTTGCAAAATAGAGGAGCTGAAGGATTTGATTAAAAATACAATTTAGTAGTAGGAAGATAAAAGACAAGTATCAAACTACTGATCTTTCGTTTTCTACTAAACTCCTCAAAATAGACATGAAAAGTGAAATAATTATATTTTCAGAGACACTAGTCATTAAAAATATCTTATTTCGATTTTGCCTGAGGCAATGCTTAAAGTAAGGATCTGGCCTTCAGATCTGTGACGTTCAGCAGAGGGGAAAATTAGCATTGCTTGAGGCATAGACAATCAAGTAAACATGATGAGTAAATATATTTTTAATTAGAACGAATTTTGGACACATTGATGTATTAGTTATACACTGTACCTGTACTTAGGTCAACTGCCAATAATCACTTTTAAGCAAGGCAGCCATGCTATGTGAGGGTATCCAGTTAGAAAGAATATCCAATACTGCAATCTCATGCAATACGGTTGTTAATAGGGAAATGGTATAAGGCTTATGGTTATTGTAAAATAGTATAGGTGCGCCATTGGCAAAAACTGCATGTACTTATAAACAATTACTTTGGTTCAATCTGCGAAGATCAAATTACCAAAAAACTGAGACCGGACAGCTCAAAAAGGCTGAACCGGAAAATGATATGTCAGTGCATACAGGGAAATCAAGGAAAACAAATAAATTCCAATGAAATATCTGCAGGGTAGCTTAGAAAATCTAAACAATAAAAATAAAATGAAATGAAAAAAAAAAGCAGCAGAAAAACAATATCCACAGAGAGAGGGTGAAGTTTCTAGGTTGTTGTTATTTTTAATCCGCCACATTCTTTGAGACAAAAGTAATTTAATTGCTTCTGTATTCTTCTCCCTCCTTGTCTGAAACGAAAACAAATGGATCTCTGGAGAAGGTGAAAGGATAGTACCTTTTTAGAGTAATTAAATAAAGTATGCCTTGAATTTCTTAACGGTAGACAGACTTAACTGCTGCTGAAGCAGGTGCACTTTGTCTCTTCCTAGGGGAGGTTGTGAGATAAAAATATCTGAGAATACAGGGGCATGGGCACCGCTTCCATCTCTTTGAAATGTCAACATTGGCTAAATAAACTGTTCATCGTAAAAGCTGCAACCTTGTTCAGAAAATAGCTTTAATAGATGTACGTTGTTAGATAACGATCAGAAACGCTTTATTGTACTTGCTTCCAAAATTGTCAAATATTAATCTTATCAGTAAAGCAAAATAAAATAGAAAGCCATGCTGTCACTTGGAGATAACATGCAAAGATGTCGTCACTGGAAGAAATCATACAATGCATGGCTTCAGAGAGAGTTGGCCCAATTTTTCACAATTGCGTATAAAATGAAATTATAGGGAATCCCTAAAATGAAGGTACATCAGATAGCATCGTCCAAGACAACCTTTGATGATATTGCATGATTTCTGGTAGTTCAAGGGTAAACAAAATGGCGGATTCAAGTAGTGTAGGTGTGAAAGTAGATTTAATAAAGCCATAACTTAGGTAATCTTCCAATGAGTTTTTGTCTGGAATACACAAGTGAAAGACAGGGTAATATGACTCTTTCGTCACTTAACCTGTTAACTGCTTAATTCTCTAATTCCCAAAGGCTTAATACAGGGGCCACTCGATTCAGGCGTTGTGGCGTGCGCCTGTAATCCAGCTAAAAAGTGGAAGTTACAAACTGATTCAGCCGAGGACGCAGGTTCGAAACTGAGTCACGTCTTTCGGATGGTGACGTTTAAAGGTCGGTCCCAGACGTAAATAATCATATCTGATTGATACACGTCTGTAAAAACCCAATACACACACACACACACACTCATGTAGACAATGGGTTAAGTAACAGGGACATTCTTACAGTAATATAAAAGGTTAACACATTGCATTGTGGCATGCGCCTGTAATCCAGCTAACAATGGAAGTTACAAACTGATTCAGCCGAGGACGCAGGTTCGAAACCGAGTCACGTCTTTCGGATGGTGACGTTTAAATTCGGTCTCCAGACGTAAATAATCATATCTGATTGATACACGTCTGTAAAAACACAGCACACGCTTACAGGAACTGGGTAGTACCGGCATTTTAAAGGTAAAGACCAGTTATGGTCATGCGATTGCATTGTGAAAGAAACGTTGTGGAATCGATCAGAAAAGGTTGATCATCTAGCATCTAGCATCTGCAAGGTTCTGGAATCATCAAAATGATAAGAAATTTGGCCCATTCTTCGTAAAGTTACAAGCACTATACACAGAAAGATGTATATGGGACTACCCTATATCTCTCACAGACCATGAGAGAAACAAATTTACCAAATATATGAATTAGTAGGCGGTTTCCCGGCAAATTTTTTATCATCATATATTAGTCAAAACATATTCTTTCACATGATTGGTAATGAGAGCTTCCATTTCATTTTTTGAAATTGGGGCGTTTCCAATACTGGTCTTTGCCTTTAAAGCCTATGTGAACGAAAGAACTCAGCAGTCGATGGGTTGGCAAAAATTCAATTACAATGAGGGTTTGTCTTCTGATAGATTTGGCAAGGAGCTCAACTGATGTAATTGGCTAGATTAATTCTCTAGGTTGAACACATTCACATTTCTCGGAATTCCTGTACCCTGGGGACAAGCCGTCATAATTCCTGGTCCCACCTGGATAGTACCTGCAAAGAGTTGTCATTCTGTTGTGGTTTTCATCTTAAACCCTATTTTATAGTTAAATAGCACCTAAAAGGTTCTACAAAAAGGACACAAATTTTCACTCTTAGAATTTTCAGCAGGTTTGTTCTCATGAAGGTAGATCTTTTGAGTGCAGTAAGTTGAAAACTATGAAGAAGAAAAATCATAGTCAGACCAAGGAGATACTAGCCCTTTAAAACTCCTTGCACTGACCTAGCAAATTCTAAAATGCATTCGATGCAGCTCCAGAACTGCAAACTCAAACATGGTTCAGCAAAGACTGTATCAATCCTACAACTAATTACCGGATCCATTGACAGTCACCGGATCCATTGACAGTCACCAGTATATACCATCCCTAGACGAAAGACAGTATTTCCAGATCAAGGCATTGTGTAGGTTGTCCCAATGGGACATATCACTAATAAGTATCCAAGAATCCCTGCTTTTTGGAAGCTCAATGATTTACTGGCTAAAAAAAAATACTGTTTTCATCCATATCCCAAGAGATACAAACCTTTTACCTGAGAGAAATTGAGAAACTCTCTGCTTACTGTGACAGAGGCATAAAGCCTGGCAGTGAAATAGCATTTGTGACATCCCTGTCAGTACTGCACGACTTGGTACGATAATATAAGGAATTCATATTACCTATTGTAATTTTCCTACTCCTCTTACATTTAGCTGTCAGTCTCTTTTTGTTAATAATGTACAGATTGTAATATATATTCACCACTCTAGTTTCTATATCTAACCATTTCTGAGGTTTCCTGTACCTTTATCTCTTTTCTGAATAACCTTTTCTCTCCTTCTCCTCATCCCAACCCTTACATTAATTTTGTAAAAGCAATTTTTTTTTGCATTACCTTTAATGCCAAACTCCTTTCTTGATAGCGTTTGGAAATATGAATACATCATAATGATAAATAAATGAATAAAACATCAAATGATTTGGACCATTATAATGAAAAAGCAAACATGCATGATGAACTAAACCAAGTCCAAACATGCCAATCCAATTTAATCACTGAATATAATTATTACTCACTCATTGAAAAGCTACAACATTTTGGAAGACATCCAAAGGGACTTGAGCAATGACCTTTACTCAGAGTTACGGTTAAGGGCAAATAATAATCTTAATTGTGTAATGCCTCAATGTGAGAATACCAAGGATTAATTCATTACATCCGGAATAACACCGATACTCAACCGATACTTCCGTTATGCAGGGTAATTCAGAGAAGTGCTAGTCGAACCCCTCTATCCAGCTTTGTATCATTATTGGGCACTGCATAAACAGGGACCTTGATTAGTTTTGTTAGTAACCACTTCAATACACACAATGCAAAGCCCTTTTACTCTCGCCTTTGATTTGGACAGAAATAAGTCATGCGATTTTGAATGTCTATTTTTGGATATTTCATCTGAATCAAATTCAAACAATTCCCTAGGCAAATTACATTAGGAGTGTCTCCATCAATAAAACATACAATTTGAAACAAGTCACAATCATTACTAACGAAAAAAAAAAACCCTTCAATATCCATTATTCAGAAACAAGTCATTTTCTGAGAACTGAAATATTGAGCTACATAATGCAGAATAATGTTTTATTTCATACACTACAGCTGGAATAGCCCACTACAATGGTATTCCCTTAGCTGAGCTACATAATGAAAGCAAAGACATTTACCTTGGTAAAAGGTATGAAGTTATTTTATTGAATATATATATATCCCACTATTGTGGTATTCCTTTACTTGAGCAACATAATCAAAAACAAGACATTTGTCTTTTTATTTTATTTTAGCTTTGGAAGTTTAATATTTTGATATCTACTGAAGATAAAAAAAAAAGCCTCTGCATTTGCTATTTAAAAAGTGAAAAGCATCAATTATTTCTGGAATAGAATTCTATTCTGAGATGACTACTGTTTATAAATAGAACATACTGACAAAGGGATATCTGTCTTCTTGCAAGCCAGAGGGTACGTAATTATATATCCTTTCAATGAGTTAAGGCCCTTCTAGCTTTCAGAACATGATGTATTGTACATCTGAAAACTGAAAGTCTAAAAATACTTGATGAATATGTCTTTGGTGAATACGACAGCCACAAGAAAGTAAAAGAGAGTGGTAAAAAAAAAGAAAGAAAAGGGTAATAAGAAGAGAGAATGTCAAGTATAGAGAAAATGGACAGAGAAACAGAAGAATGCATGAGAGAGAAAAGGGGATAGAAGAGAATAAAGAAATTGAGGGAGAGAGAGTGACCAAATTATACGAGGAGGGGGAGAGGAAGGAAGGAGGGGGGATGAGGTAAGGAGGAGGAGAGGAGGGAAGAGGGGGAGAGGAAAGGAGGGGGAAGGAGGGGGAAGGAGGGGGAGAAGGGAAGGGGGGGGGGGAGAGGAGGGAAGGAATGAGAAAGAGACAGAAAGAGATATAGATAGAGAGAGGGAGAGCTAGTGTGAGAGAGAAAGTGAGCTAATGCAATAACAAGATAATAAAGGAAAGAACATATAAGGTGAAAGAAAGTAACAAAGATGACACATAATCGAAATGGGGAGGGAGTTTGAGAGAGAGAGAGAGAGAGAGAAGGAGTAATGTAGGGCTATCATCCTTACACTAACTGAAGCTGCGGTTGACAAACCTAACACCACATCCCTGGTAAAAGAACACTCTGGAGGAGAAAATTTCATTTGACCAGGAGAACCCCACCAATCAGGTCTGCCTGCTGCTTCTAAATTTAGCCTCCGTCTACACCTATCTCTGTTTAATCAGAGTAATTCGAGTTCTTAGGTTGAGATGGAATAGACATGAGTCATAACACGCTTTATGTAGGACTGGTGAAGGGAAAATGAGTTCACACTTGGCTAAATTCTTGTACCTTGGCGTTTTTTTACACGAACAGAGAGTGACTGGCAGTGATCCAGATACTACACGGTAGATTAATGCAAAAGAAGCATATAAAGGTTACCATTCAGTTTGTATTACAAGGATAATGAAAACATTGATTGCAAAAAGATAATTTCGTTTAAATCTCATTTCCTTTCATTTATCTTGACATTGTATTTCAAACATGATCTAAAGGTTGTTTTTTTCTTGCAATACACCATGCATTGATGCTTTTTTGAAATATTAATGCTTAAATGCCTCCAATTACCTCTTGCAGTAAAAAATGTGATGAGTAGCAAGATGGATACAATGTTCTCAATGAGAGAATGGAGCCATTTAACCAAAGGTACTTAATTCTTTTGGATATTTCAATCGTTTTGTGAATGGAAACGAGCCCGACAAACATCCTCCATTGGGTATTTGCATAGCTGAAACCTGATTGCTTTTCCCGCTGACAGGGGAGCCAGTCGAAGGAGAAAGATGCCTATCTGGAAAGCTACTCTCCTGCAAGAACTGGTGTTAATACAGGACAATAGATTGATCTGACAAAGTGAAACAAGGACCAGAGGATGAAAAGAAGGGTCCATAGGAACTGACGTCTGAACTCTGTCTCACCCCCATGTACTTTTCCTCCCTTGTCTTTCGCCATCTCATCTGGTTTTCTCTTTCAGTATAAATAGGGTCTAATTTTAGATCCTTTCCTGCCCATGCTTGCTTGATTTCTAAGTGATGTAAATATAGTTTTGATATCTATTCTAGGTGTCTACTGTGTTTCTTTTATTCCCACATGAATTATTCCAGGCAGGCTGTAATTATGTTACTACCCACTCTGCTTTCCTATCACTTGAGACAATAAAATACAAAGGAATATACAAGTATACTAGCATCATAATTACTACCTCTATTTTAAGAGGCAATACAAGAGGTAGAGCATCACCAATGATTTCCAAGACCACAGCTCTAGGTAAAAACATTTTTCATTCATTTTTCTTTGCTAAACCTCAATCTCCTAACCTGTCAAATTTGTCAGTGATCAATCAATCACAATTATTTGTTTCTTACTCTCTAAAAAAAATTGAGTGATCACGGACGTCACTCCTCTGGAGAGTGAAAATGTAGTGAAAATAGAGTGAACATTCACTCTTTTCTTCTTAGAGAGCACTCTAAAATCAATCGATTTTCACTCCTAAACAAGTGATCACGGACGTCACTCCCAAGAAAGTGAAACTGAAAATTCACTCTTTTTTTTAAAGAGAGTATACAGTTATAATTCAAGAAAAAAAATCTCAATGGTACTCTGAACCTAACACAGGTTCTGGTAATATAGTCAATCCTTAATTTCAGGAATTCCATTTCTATTGTTTTCTTTTATAGTTTAAAATGTATGAATGTCAATGTGATAAATATATAAACAAGGCTCATACAGAAAATGATGATTGGCTTGCACCATTCAGCTGATTGAGCAAGTATCAATACACTTAGGGCGCGTTCATGCTTGATTTTGACGGCCAGAATCAGGCATCTGTTACGCGTTTAGTTTAAAACACGCTTGCGTTCATGCTCACTTTTGTAGAATCACCGAAAAACGGCGATCACGATCGCCGATCGTAAACTCACAAAAAGATGCGTTTACAATTTGTAAACGCGTTTAAATGGGGTCAACGCACTGACCACTAGTGGGTCTACGTAGCATGCGCACACAGGTTTTGCGAATCCAGCTGAAGGCCACCCAAGGAGAATTGCCTGGAGAAGTAAGCATGAACACTACATCGTGGAACTGCGATCACGATGAGCGTTTACGATGAGCGTTTCAGATCGCTCATTCTGCCTTCAAAATTTAAGCATGAACGCAGCCTTTGATACACTGATCAGTGTCTTAGGGTGTCAATTAAAACTGTGTTAGGCCTCTCTGCAACATGAACACACAGAATATATTGAAAAACTTGAGAAATCATTAAAATTTGATACATTCAATTTAATTATAAAGGTAAATTATTAAAGTGCTTTTTTCAAAATTGTATTCCTCATGAAGGCTTATCTATGTAAATTACCATTCGATTGCAGTGCGCTATTCATTCTCGACCGGTAGATCACACTTGTGTACTACCTCCAGACCGGAGATAAAATATATACATTTACGATTTTACGTATTTATACCCATTAACATCTATGTCCCAAATAGATGAAGCCATATAAGATAACACATAAACAAATTTGTTAATCTTTTACCTACTTTCTTCTGGTTCATATAGATAACTTTTAAAATATTGAGGATTATATAGTGAGAAAGGGTTATGCGTGTGTGATGTGCATGTAGATCATCATGATCTAGGTACGCACATTCAGCTTACTTACAGGACTTGCTAATAAATCTACATGGTGTACTTTGAGGTTTCTAAGCAGTTTCACTCTCAAGGGATATACATCACACCATATTCTTAATCTTTATTTGGGTTATATCCTTAATTGCTACCATGTTGCCATAACATTCATTGTGGTTTGCTTTCAGAAATTAGCATGTGATTAATCTATTAATAACCACTGTTTCACTTTCACAACCAAACTCTAACACAACTCTTTGAAAGTAAAATGGGGGATGGTACTACCATTGGTAGTCAAAACAAAGAAGACAAATTAATAGATGGCAATGCCTGGGTGACTGATTTGGTATTTCACAATAATCTATCAATATCTGAAGCACATCATAACGCAGTAATAGGTATTTAAAAAAAAAATTTAATCAAGGGCCGACTAGCCAAATCGCACAATTTTGTACATAGTAAACAAATATATACCCCGGTGGTAAATTATAACGTTCACATATAAAAACTGAATAGTAATAACATTCAGAAGAGTAATAACATTGAATAAATTGATGGGATTGAGTTCAAATGAAATAACATACAAAAAAGTGAATTGCACAATCTATGGAAAATATAAGAAAAGATTAACACATAAAGGAATCATATTGTACTTTTGACATACTATCTAAGATCAATTTCAGAAGAGAGAAAGATAACTTACAGCGTGTCCACACACAAAAAAAAATAATCCCGAAACTCTATAACGAAACGTCGTATAAAGAATCATCGTAGAAATTTCAGAGTGTCCACACACAAGAAACGTCGTATAAATAATCATCGTATAAATTCCAGGATGTCCACACATATAAGAAAGTAATCCTGAAACTCTACAGCGAAATGTCGTTTAGGTGCGCAGTTTGCTACTGCGGTCATGAAATGGAAGTGGAAATGAGAGGTCTGGTCTCCTTTCGCTCGAGGTCACGTTAAGCCCCGCCCAGTTAGTTACACTAGTTACACTCCCCCTGTCCACACACAACATTTTCCGTGATTAGGCGTGATTCTTTATTGAGTTTCAGTTCGAAACGAAGCCCAAACTTGCGTTTCGTTAGACTAGTTTCGTTATACGACGTATCGTAAGTGAGCGTCCACACACACAAATTCATCGTAAAACTATCGCGAAACGGTATCACTATCGCGAAACGGTATAGCTAATCACGGAAAATGTTGTGTGTGGACAGGGGTTAGAGGACAGAGAAAAGGAGGCAGGTGGAAGGAGGGGATAAGACAGATGGGGAAGAGTAGAGGTGGAGAGGAGAGAGATTGTGTGAGGAAATAAGGCAAATGGTAGGTTGACAGAGCATGACAGATCGAAAGCCGAGATGACAGTAATTGAATAAAATGTCTATTCTGAGTTAATACTTATGAAAGCAATATCCTGAAAGTTCTTTATAATTTTGATTGTATTATTAAACATTGTCTTCATTATGGTACTCTGCCTTATCTATGATCTTTTGTGCAGTTTGTTACTTGTTCCCCTTGTCCGCGATTCTTAGGAGTATACTATATTTTGCGAGTTCAATAAGTTAGGGTGGTGACAGACAATGAGCATTGGTATGTTAGGTGGCAAGAGAGAAAGGATAAAAGAGATAAGGGATGAGTTTTATGGAACTTTCTGTCAAACTTTGATATGCTAATGATGGCACTAACAGCCTTCTTTCAATCAACATACTATGATTCTTTTTATTATTATTAATGATATGAGGTCTTAAGAGAACATTATAAAGGTGTTTGTAGTAATGTTTGGATAAATAAATTCAACTGCATTTATCTAGCTCACATCTAAAAACAATTGCAAAGCATAAGTCCAGCTTGGGGGGGGGGGGGGGCACCAATCTTATAAGATGAATGAAATTCAAAGAGAATAAGGCAGTGGTTGGGGGGGGGGTAACAAGGAGTTGAATCATCTTCCATCTTCTTTACATGTTGCCTTCAAACTCTTCATTTGTTTTTTCTCTCTTTATGTTTTATTGCCATTCAAATGGGTGAGAGGGAGGGGGAGGGGAGGCGGGCACATGCCCAAAGGGTACGCTATGGGCTACGCCATTGCATTGCCTCAGAACTTGTTTGTACATGTGACCATCCATTCACATGGCAAGTGCAATAAGAAGAAAAAAACCAATGATTCTCATATTAAGAATTCTTATTCATATATTCTCAAGGTGGCACAAAAGCCTGATTCTTTTGACTGCACTTCCCACTCTACACGTGAAATGGACTCACATGGTAAACAATCACTGTCGTCGGCACTTCACACAATCCTTCACACAATCCCTCTTGACACCCAATTAAAGTGAGTGAACAGACAAATTCCTAGACACTAAATGATAAAAAGTCTAATTTTAGACTGAAGGTGCGAAAATCGACATCAGAAAAAAGATATTGATCTGTTATTGTTATGGCATCTATATTTAGCTGTCTCATTTATTTGCTAATCTTCAAACATCTTCTTATATGTTGAAACAGAAAATGCGGTTTACAGGAAAAACAGTTTAATACAAGTGGGTGGTAGTTATTTTTGGTACAGGAAATAACTTCTGTTTTTGTGTTGAAACCATATCGTGACAGCAGCATCCAAAATTTGTTTTAATATTAATGAAATTTTGATATCATATCATAATAGAAAATTTCTATAATGGGAAGCCATATTTAATCTTCAGAATAACATTAACACTGTATATACTACAAAGTTGTACTCTGCTCCATATCAATTCCATGTAGGTCTCGCAAGTAAAATAAAGATTGGTTGGCAATTACTAGAAGCAAACTACTGTGAGGTCAACATAAACCCCTACCCTATACTTATCCCCCCCCCCCCCAAAAAAAAAAAAAAAAAATTATAATAATACATTTAGTGTCACCAAGTTTTCAGACCCTGACTAGTGTACAGTGCTGTTTCATTGTTCAAATGAGTATGAAATATTTATCACGGAAATAAATTCAACAATGAATGTACATGTAACTATTTATTTTTTGTAAAGAAAACTGTAGCCATTGTGTCGTCAAAACACATTGACGAATGCTACCATTCTTGGGCGGGATTTGCCATGGGTTGCATTGAAGGGGTTAAACATATATACCTTGATTGTGTTCAGGCATCTTGCTGTAATGTTTGCGGACTCGGTCAAGAAAATCTTCAGTGAGTTTGGCGCTTTCATCCCACTTGTTTTTATCCATGCTGGTCAAGGTTGTTAGGTTCTCAGCATACTGTAAAAATACCTTCAGGAACCTAAATTTTAAAAAATAAAAATAAATAAATAATTGAAAAATAAAATGACTGGATAGGCCTGCTAAAATATAAATGGCAATACATATTTACATATGTACCAGAAACTAATTTAAAACACAAACATGGTTGAGGTTTCTAAGCAGTTTCACTCTCAACGGATATACATCACACCATATTCTTAATCTTTATTTGGGTTATATCCTTAATTGCTACCATGTTGCCATAACATGTATTAACACAATTACAAACACTTCCAAGAAAAAGAAACAATTACACACAGTTCTTGCAAAAGTGAATAAAAAACATCTAGAAGTACATGTTCAAAAAGGTCAACAGCAAAATTGCAAACTCACAATTTAAACATAAATTTGCTAATACTTAAAAGTAATCAATTCTTCATGAAGGCAATTGTATTGCCAATACAAATTATGTTCGGCTGAGGTAAGAAGCTTTTGTATAAAAAGGTCACATATCTTAATGGATTGCCTACAGGAATCTAACGGGTCCTGTATATATATGGGAGCAAGATAAGTCAATAATTAAGGGATAAGAGCACTGGGCCTATTTTGAAGTTCCAAAAAAGTAATTTTTTAAGATGCATACTTGAAATCTATCTTAGAGAAGCCATACAAAGTCTAATGAAGGTGACTGTTGGTAAACAAAGAGAAACAATCTGGCCTTGTATAACAGAAAAATACTCACATATAGAAATTAACCTACAAACTAAAAAAACAATATCATTTACTAGTTACGCCTATTTCGCATAATTATATTTTGTTGTATGATTCACTCAGTTTCATCAAAACATTGTCAAGGAAAGTTGGATACTAGGGAGAAGGCCATGATAAGTGATTTTGCTTTGTATGGCTTCATTGTAAAAGAAAACAACACGAATCAGGTCACAGATGTTTACAAACAAAGTTTATATCTGCAGAAAAAATCAATTTAACCTTCCCCAAGAGACTTCTAAAATCTTGGAGTGTACGAGACAGACAGCCAACAATTACTACGGATCATGAGACCAACAAGTCCAATTTTACAGCCTAGCCTCTTGACAAACGACATTGTTGGTCACGTGGACCGTCGGTCTCCTTGAATGTCCCCAGAAGTGGTATGGTTTGTATGGCTTCTTCATCCACATCATTAAAAGTAAACAAGTCATACTTATTTACTAACAAATCTCATATCCCATAAAATGAAAACAAAAACATTATAACCTTGCAAATATTCAATCCATACCGGTAAGTTGAAAGAGCTCTAGATACAATATACAATGATTAAAAAACTAAACAATTTGGAGGACAAGTGAATATACTTTGTACGGCTTCCTTGTCCCAATAACAAAACTGATATCTGCAGAAAGAAAAAAAAAAGGTCCATTGATACAGCCCAAACACCATTTTGAAAAATAGTCATGAATTGAAATGCCATCTACACTACTGGAGAAAATGTTGGTGTTTGCTCATTTACTACGCTGCTATGCATGCGATTGCAGAGAAGCAAAGAGAGCCACATGACCAAAAACCGGAATTATTCATCGATGTTTCGAGAGCGAGCATTTACACTGCAAAAAATCAGTGAAATTTCTGAAGGGCATTTCAAAAACTGCACTCCAGAGGTGGATTTTTCAATTTTGTTTTTGTTGTCGTGTTTGCCCGTAGTTGCTTAGCAACTTGCAACGAAACACCAAAATGTGAGAAAGATCATTGATTTTGTTTGCAGTGTAAATGCAGCTTTTGTAACCTTTTTTCCTTCCCTTTTTTATTTGTCCAAAAAGTGTTTATACTTTGCATGGCTTCTTTGTCCCAATAAATGCTGACATATAAAGGGCATACTTCTTTACTGACAAAGTTCATTTCCATGGAAAGTAAACAATGTAACCTTCCTGTAAATGCCAGTAGTTGCTTCATTTGTGAAACAGCAAAAAGAGTTAGACTTACTATCACTCATTGCTACAGCCAAAATCATTAATTTGTTGGCAGATTAATATATGACATATCTTTTAAGAGAGAGAAAAGCAAGAGAGGGGTCAAAACAGATCTATAGATAGATAGAGAGAAAGATGGAGAGGGAGATAATAAAATAAAGAATCTTGGTTTGACTGAAATATTGAAGGTCTAAAGTATGAGACAAGCTTACACTAATGACCCAACTCAGCTGTGGACATCACTATCATTTTTAAAAAACAGCTATTTGAAAGTTACCATTCATTTTGACCTTGTTTGTGACTAATGAGGGCAACTGATAACTCATTAAAGGTATAGACCAGTTTTGGAAATGCCCCACTCTCAAAAAATGAAATGGAAGCTCTTATTACCAATCATGTGAAAGAATATGTTTTGACTAATACGTGATTATACAAATTTTGCCGGAAAATTACCTACTAATTGATATATTTGGTAAATTATCATATCGATTCTGCCTGGATAGATATCACAAATGACTTTAACATTGAACATTTGGGCATATATTTCTGCTTTTTTTTTGCGAATTTAGGTTGAAGTATTGCCATCTAAACCTCTGAAGGCAATATTTAAAATATATTGAATGGATATTTTGCACCCAAAACGCTTGAACCGCAATTTTACCAAGTCTAGTCTATATCTTTAAGGTACCGGTAAGCAATGAGCTTCTTTTCACAGGATTTACAAAAACCATTACTTTCTGGGCGTATCCATTTCTTTCCAGGTGGACGTTTTAGTTGAATAGCCTTTACAGATAATGGGCAGTTCTTTGATTGTATAACAGATGCTCAGCTGAGAGCATGATATCTTTAAAAACAGCTATTTGAATGTAACTGTCTTGACCGTGTTTGTAACAATGTGAAGGACTGATATCTCGCAAAAACTCGTTAAGGCAAATAATGAGCATTTTTCCACATGATATAAAAATACCATTACTTTCTGAGTGTGTCTATTTCTTTCCATGTGCGTGTTTCCAATTAGTCAAGGTGGGAACTATATTTATTTCAAATAACAGAATACGCTCTCAATTTTGACAATGGAAAAAGGTGGTAAGAAGCTTTGAAGTCTATATTCAAGTGACAAATACATCCCTTACAGCTCATCTGTACTGTAACAAGTATCCAGTAAACAACATACTGTATGTCACATCCTGAAATTTACATATTATGACTACTGCAATACCAATGCACTTCCTGAAAACATAGCAGCACGTCATAAACTACACTGCAATACAAGTAAACACCCTGTAAACAAAATGTATGACATCTTCATTTTTATAAACAATTGTAAACAGAACTATCAACAAATAATCTGTAAACAGCCACCCCCCCCCCCCCCGAAAATAAATAAATCAGGTTTGCATTTGCTTTGAAATATTAGTACTACACACAAAATCTATTCGATTACTTCAAGATCAACTCATTTATTTTTTGTTTTACTTCCCTTAGATTATGTTTCCATTCTACCTAGCAGGCAAAGTTATTTCATTATAACAAAAGAGATGACATTGACAGAAACAAGTACAAAAATAGAAGGAAAAAAAAAGATCATTAACAACAAAATTTATCTTGCAAAATATTGATAGGAACCATTAATGACAACGTGACATTTACATACCTTTTTGTTGATGGACAACATGCACTATAAAATATGCCAATGTACGATGTGAACCCCAAAACCGAACAGAGTGATGTTGAAGAAAGGGCTGTCCTATTAAATAAAAAAATACTGAATTCTATGTGTCTCCCTAACCTTAATACTGAAGAGTCAGTTTACGAGACCATAAACCAAAACCAAGGTACCCAACTACCCATGAATAACTCATTAGATACAGCAAACACTGTTTACTGTTTACCTCTTACTAATTAATGGTCTTAATGACCCAACAAAGGTTGACCATCTGTAGACTATTAACCTGCTATTACATCTCCATTAAAGTCATTCAACAACATTACCCATTTATGGACCGGAAGACTTGAAGGGTCTTGGTCAGTTTTGAGAAGGAAATGGGGTACTTCCAGATTCCGGTCAAGAATGACATCCCCTGTCCAGTTTGAAAATGGCAGGAAGGCTAGCTGCCCCTCTTTTTTTGATGACAAGTCTAGAGTACAACATACACAGCTATTTTTGATAGCTGGTTTGAAGATCCTCTTAAGAACGACTTCATTAAGCTTAGACAACATAATAATTCAATTGCAATATACTATTAGTATTACCACAGAGTTCCACGATAAATCTTTAAAAATCAAATACTCTGTGAATTGTATAATCTTCTTTTAAACACATACAACTATGCTAGTCAATTAAGGATGAATGTGATTTTGATGTGTAAGTCAATTAAGGATGAATAATTTCCAAGCAAAACAACTCCAGTTCTATTAACAAACAAAACAGGATTTTGTTAATTATTTTTTAAAGATTTTTTTTAAAATTTAATGTAGGCATGAATATAAATGAATCATTAACCTCAGACCTTTCGAAATAACATTGAATATAGAAAGAAAGCAAGATGTATGAAAAACAAAACAAATCAATTTGCCTGTCAACTTATACAGTTAACAACTCAATTATACATACCCTTACCACGTTTTGTGATTTTTAAAGTATGTAACAAATGAAATTGACTTGTTTCCATTTATCTTTCTTGAGAGTGTGACATATTTCAGCTTTCATCTAAAAGTATTCAGCAAAGGCCATAATCAACCTGTACACCTTTCATTCTTGAGTTTAAAAAAATGGATAATTTAGTTGTTAACTGAAGCTATTAAATGTCAGCAATTAAATGTAACAGCCACAATTCTTTGTCCTCTGACAATTAACAAATGTGCATGGTATTCCCCAGAACAGAAAACAATGCCAGTCCTTATGTATGCTGAATGTGTGCGAGCTACTGGCAATGCAAAGAGCTCGTTAAGTGCTGTTAATTAACCTACGGAACATCCTGCAGTCCTTTTATCAACAAAACATAATGAGAAAATGTTGTCCACTTGACACGGACAGACAGACATGTTTGTTGCATGGGGGTTCTAATGATTTGCATCATCACAATCTGCATTCTGTCTGGCAATTGTATCTCTACACATCTGAATTTGGCCTGTCTTTACTTTTTTGATTCTCATAAAATGAAAATCCATCTCAAACAATGCATCATGGATGCATAAAATGCTGCTAGTGAAATATAACATATGCAGCAGTATGGTTAGCATGCAAACTACATGCATGCTTTCCATTGCATCTTCTTCAAACATTGATACTTTTGAGTTTTAATCTTTAACCCTTACAGACACATAGGTGGTATCAACTACCCAAATGTTACTGAATTTGCAATTGATTTAGTAAATAGTAAGTATAGCTTCTTCTTTTTTAATGGTAAAATCCACAATATTCTGGGTTCATTAATTAAAGAGTTTAATATATCTTGGACTACCATTTTTATCAACATCAACAACAAAAACATGTCTTTACTGATATCTGTTTAATTGAACAAACTTAGTGCCACAATAAGGGGCCTACTAGATAGACTAATACTTCCACCATTTGTCTAGAAGCTACCGGTAGGTGAAAAATACAACAGTGCCCTGTTTTATAAGACTTGGTATCGATAACAACCGCCACGATTATATAACAAATGTGGTTGCAACCAATGCAATTCAATTAATTGGTAGCTCCTATAAATAACTGCCTCTGCCTCTCATGAAGCTGTTTAAGAGTGCATATAAGGGTATCATACCAGCTAAAAGTATAAAGGAATGAAATGTACACCACCATGACAATTGTGTAATTGCAATATGGTACAACAAAACAGTGTAAAAGGGGGTGTCCCTTCAACCAATATAGGAGGGAAGGAGAGAAAGAGAAAGAGAGAGAGGAAGAGAGAGAGAGAGAGCGAGAGAGAGAGAGAGAGAGAGAGAGAGAGAGAGAGAGAGGAGGGGGGGGGGTGCACAAGCAAAGGAGAAAGATAGAAGGGAATAATGGAAAAGATGGCAAAAGAGAAGAAGAAGAGACAGAGAGAGAGAGAGATAGGGTGGGGGAAGAAGAGACAGAGAGATATATCTTCCACACAGAATAGAATCTGCATCTATACATCATTACCCCCTTCATTATACTATAGATGACGTCAAATGAAACAATACAACCATGCATGGTAGGATAATGCAGCATATTGCTCAATTATCACAGTTCATTTAACCCTATGTGTGAAACATGGGCATGTCTCAGACTAATTGTAGACTCTTCTCATCCATACAGTCACTACTGACACTGTATAAGGTGTCCTATGTACATGTCAATCAAAGGTAATATTCAATCAAAAGTACTCATCAAAGGTGACATTTAATATCTCTGTGTTACAACTTAATAATTATTGAGCTACAGTGCACAATACAGACCGCTTCCCACTATAGATCTATCAGAGTGGATATAAGAATAACATTTTCATGAGAAAAATGATTATTAGGATAATGCCCTTCGACCTGATCAAATGGTCATGTTTTTAAAAAGATTTCAAGCTTTTATCAAAATTATAAGGTTGAATCATCCTTTTACTTACTTGTGAGGGTAGGCAAAAATTCTTCATTGTTACAACATCAGGATTTAGGATGGCTTAAACTACCTAAATCACATGGCTCTTTATCTTATGAAGATGTTAACCTCTTACTTAGAGAGTGCAGAGCCTACCTGTCTTATTTGCTTATGAAAATGGTATAAAACTCTGCAACATATGACTCTTTTCAATCCAATTATATCAAAACACACTTGCTCAATAATGGACAAAATAATGCTACTATGCAGTACTATAAATAAGGATAATGTGAGCAACCCCAGTCCTTTGTTTTTTATTTATTTTATGAAGATATTAACCTGATTTGAAAGGAGACAGAAAAATGCACATCTTGAGTGCCAATATGAAAGGTGAGAATGAGCCCAATTTCACCGCTATATCTTTTATTCATATAGTTACTTTGGCAGCTCGGCTACGACCAGGGTAATATGTGTAAAGCGCCATGAGCGTCAGAACCTGACTGATACCGGCGCTATATAAATAACCATATTATTATTATTTATTATAAATGTACAGACCAAATATTATTGAGAAAGAGAATGACAGAGTGCTAGTCTAATGTGCACACAAAATTAAGATGGTTTGAACAGTTCCACTCACAACTTAACTATTCTTACAATTATTTTGACACTTGCATATTCTCCTTTTATACCCCATGTAAAAAAAACAAAAGTGTGAATAATTCAAATCACATGACACCTTGTGAAGATATCTTGTGAAGATATTGACGTACTGCCTAGTGGAACTATTAAATAAAGTGGCTGAACACACTGCCTACTGAATTCTCTCATTTCCATTAGGATTTAACACAGGAGCCACCCGGGCCGGTATTCAATTCAATACTCCAGTTGGAAATATGAGTATTTTACTCAGATTTCTGCTTTTGATAAAATACTGGACTAACTTCCGTATTCAGTTCAAACTTGTGGCTCAGTATTTTACACTATATTTAAGACAGTTCTCTAGCAGACTTAAGCCAGTTATTGATTGACAGGCTTAGGGTTTTCATATGCAGAACAAAAGAGCTGCGCACAATTAACATAAGCTCGCATTTAATGTGACGCATAAATTGCGCATTACTTTTTATGACCATGTGATGCCACAATCACTAAAGTATTTTGCCATAATGTCGGTTTGTGAAAGTAAATAGCTTAAATGTGATCTGAGTGTGCGTAAAGACATTTTACTTAGCTATTAAAGCCATCAGTAAGTGCAAGTTTAACTAAGACAAAGTATCAAATTGAATACAGGCTCCGGTTCCCCATAGCCTAGTGGCTAAGCATCAGAAGTCATACAAGTCAAAGGGTTATAACCATATACTTACTTGATTGTGGGTGTGAAGTTCTTGTCTAATGTGCTGCCTTGATTGATCAAAGAAAGATGTGAAGTGAGAAGAAGAAGAGAAAATCTCAGACCGGTACCAATTCTTGGTATTCTGCATGGAAAAACAAAACCAATAGAAATAGACTTTACACAGACATTCATTTTTTAATCTATAACACCAGTGGTAATCTCCAATGAAAACAGCTTGAATTGAATTGAAATTGCTATAATCAAAATGGTTGCATATATTTTGTACAACATATGCTCCGTCAACAACTGCTTTTCAATGAAACTCCTAGCTGCAATCCTGGACCCGACACTTCAACCTAACTCTATCCCTAAACCTAACCTAAACTCAAATCACTACCTGAAAATAAACACAACATCTTTAAAAAATAAAAATAAAACCTGGAGCAGTAACATGTGCAGGATCACCAGCAGGGATCTACACAAAATTAAAGAACCGTTGTACTCTGAACATCAGATGTTCATCTTTAATCACAAAATACAAGGTACCTGTATTCATATTTCAGCTGGTTTCCCTCATTACATTGTTACATATCTAGACGTAACACCACAGTTGAATACGATAGGCAGCATTCAAAATACAGCCCGTTAGTCAGATTCTGTTGACAACGCAATGACTAAGAATTATTGATCTACAGGACAACGGATATCAGGATTTGCTCTGGTAAGAAACAATTGCCAGACCACTTGAAGGACAAGAGGAAATCTTGAGATGATAAAACAGTCCTTCTCCAGTATCTCTTATTCAACACATCTACTCTTACATCATGTTAACCTGTATGCAATGTGGAGGCTTATAGGATTTCAAATATAGGTAGCTAGCCTACAAGACTGATGTGTTGGTCTTGCAGGACTTCTAACAACTTTTTGAAAGGTTCACAAGACCACCATTGCTAATCTCACAGGCTGCCAATCTACCAGGAGGCTACATCTATTTAAATTCATTCCCTCCAAATTCCATATTAAACAAAATATTTTCCCAAGGCATATGGACTAACACAGCATTTCGCTAAAACCTATTTGATGGTCCAAATTCTCCATGTACCATGATATCTCTTTATTCAATTCAAGAATCGAAGTAACAATATAAAGCTACCAACTGTGAATTAAGCTGACCTGGCAATGATTCTATATATTCTTTATTTTCTTCATGCAATGTGAAAATTATAATTTGAGGAAAGACCTGAGAAAATACATAGGTTTATCACTATCCACTGTTTGGAAATGTCCATCAACTTATACCAATTATGCTTAATTAGCGACTTGGGGGTGGTTTCAAACATTAGAATACATGATGATTGTATCCATGATTGACTTGCACTTTGCCAGTAATGAGTCTGCCTGAACTGCTCATTACATACATGTCTCATTTGATATTTCCATGAATTCTGAAATGAGTTCCATCGCCCACAAGACCCATCCCCTGTAATGTTACCTGTCACATCACTCATCACTCCCAAGCTCCCCCAAAATGCACCATGCTTTACTTATGCCTTTGTTTGATAGAACATCTAGAAAATATACTGCTCCTTTTGAATTTAGGACTCATCGATTGCATTGGACACATGAAAGGTTAGTAGCGTGCTTAGAGACCAGTTTGGGACAAGCAAACCGTTGCCTCTACTTGACACAGTCTGTATGCATCATTGGCACTTTGATGCGGGCGGGATGCTGCGTTTCCATGACAATGTGAATGAATTAGATTGACCTGGGGATAATTTCTGTGGGAAAGTACTGTAGTTGTCTTGGATAGCAGGATGAATGTGGCAAAAGGGCTGTAATTATAATCTTCGTGACCTAATTCTTCATGATGCACACTCCTTTCTTCCTGATAAATCACACACACGCAAAAAGAAGACATCTGCATCATACATGGGGGAAGAATTTTTTTTTTTTTTAAACTTTCCACTTTTTTAAAATCCTCTTCACCAAGTCTTGAGGTAGATGGATTGTTAGCTGGGGCACAGAGCATCATGTCTGGATTGTTTCTCAATTTTCTGCATCATGGTATCTGTCATTTTCTTCAAGGCTGAGGGAAATGCAATGGGAAAGGATTGTTAACACTGCTGCTGTTATCTCTCCACAACTCTCTTCAGCTCAATACCACCAAAATGAGAACAGAGCATTACAGACAGTCTCTCATTATCCAATTATCCCATGTAGATATCTTCACCCCATATTATGGCCATAATATGTTCAGGTGTCTGGATCAAGATGTGATTAATTTCTTTTCATGCCAATTTACCAGATTTAATCAGATTTCATAGTATAATGATTTTTTACATTTTGTGTTATCATATCTCTTGTGACAATCATCTATTTAGAAATGTTTCTAAAAGAAACCACAGTATAGCTTGGTCCCCATTCAATACACCTGGGTGGAGAGGGACAGACGTGGGAAAAGTACCTTGTCCATGGATGTAAGCACGGAGTGAGGTCTGAACCCAGGACCTTTCACACAAGAGTCCAGAGCCTTAACCACTACACCACAGAGCACCCACAATGAAAACAAATATCCCACTTTGTGTTCATGTCCCACTAGCTCAAATAGACAGTGTGAAAAGACTGGTTTACAAGGGGAAATCCCTCATAGGGCGTCGACGAGACATGGTACCGGTAATTGAAGTCTGAACATGACAACAGTAACACAAACATGAAACAAATTCTCCTTCTCTAGGGCAATACTAGCTCAAGAACGAAAGATTAAAAGATTAAGATTCTTTTTCTTTTTTCATTCTGAGACTGCCATAGAAACTACACAAGAGGAGGATAATTTCTTAAATAAATAGAACCATAATTTCTGCTTCAACTTTAAAAAAAATATTTTTTCTATACATTTTAAAGGAGACAAACAAATAATTTAACAAGTGTTACTTTCTTTTGATAACTTGCCGTAGGAGACATTCAAATTTACAACTTAAATTCCCCATCATGCAAAGAATATTAACCAAATCATATCAATAAATTATATCTATTAGGCAATATAAGACCGTTTCTGTCAACCCCAATGAAAGCGCCAGCAGGGTTAACTTACAAACTATGTTAATCAAGATTATTATTATCATAATTTTCAATAGAGAAGAATGTGTGATTAAAATCTGATCACTTTTAAATATTACCCTTAGAATCTCTCTTTTCATAGGGATAATAGCTTTTGTACCTTAAAGCAGAGATAGTGAAGCAAAAAATAAACAACATGCCACTTTGTCATTTATAGCTTCACCCATTCAAAGTCACATGTTGTGTTCTTATTATCTCTGTCAGGTCTCTGCTACATACAATCTTACAGCAGTATCAAAGGGCTAGGACGGAGTGAGAAGAAAAAGAGAAGACAACCCTTAAGGTGTAACCCGACTAAATGTCAGTTTGCTTTCATCCAAAATTGGGACTTGCATTAAAGGAGAAGAAAAAAAAGCATTTTCAAAACACTAGTATCTAGTATCATTTCAATCTTAATTTAGGCGTGCTGTAACAAGGTACTTTATCATAAGCCAGTATCCCATGAATGAGCAACTACACTCTGTATTGCACTATTTGGTACACAGAAAATGTAACATGAGTATCTAATACACTGAAGTGTGCAAATAAAACACAGTGAATAAGCTAAATGCAGATTTAAATACAGAAAATCAAGAATTGTATCTTATCATATAAGTTAGGAGATGTAGTCTTTTTCACATGTTCCAAAGTGAGGTGCAGATTCTAAAGGCTTCCAACAAGATACAGCACAAATACTTGAATACATATCCATATACCGGTAGCATAATCTTTTTGCCAGTTCTAAAAATAATTTCAATAATTTTTGGACAGAAATCCATAATTCATATCTATTCATTTCATATGAATAGAAGATATATAGAAAAAATTGTATCAAGAGACTAGAGATTCTATACAGTTGTTGAATTGTCTGCTAATACCGCATAATGCCAAAAGCATTCTCGCCCACAAGGATGGCCATGTATTAAAGGGGTATAAAGCCAGCAAAGAGAAAGAGAGATAGAAAGATAGAGGGAGAGAGAGAGAGGGAGTGAGAGAGGGAGAGAGAGGGAGAGAGAGAGGGGGAAAGAGAGAGAGAAAATATGCAAAAGAAAGATGATCTTATCATGAGGAAGTGATGAAGGAGATAATGGAGATAGAGAGAGAGAGAGAGAGAGAGAGAGAGAGAGAGAGAAGGCTACATATCATATGTAGCCTCATATTATGGCACAATGAGATGAGCGTTACATGTGCAGCTACAAGAGCTACGAGGTGATTGGTGAGCAACAGTTCTGACATTTCAGGATGAGCCGTTATTAAATAAAACCTTCGCAGGGAACCCTGCATGTCACTCTAAAGACAGTCTCCAGACCGGTTGACCTGACAGACAGACATCTTGAAGGAAATCCTATCCTGACCACTAGTGACCAGTACCAGGGACACTCTAGAAAGGGGTTTTCCCTAAAACAGTCCACACGGATTACTATGCAATATCAGTATCACCTGGATCACTAATGAATTAATCCACAGTAACAAAAATACAAAGAACAAAGAAAAGCAACAGTTGTACCATGTCAGGATGAGCCGTTATTAAATAAAACCTTCACAGGGAACCCTGCATGTCAGTCTAAAGACAGTCTCTAGACCGGTTGACCTGACAGACAATCCACAGTAACCAAAATACAAAGATACAAAGATGACTAGGTATTGTTTAATTTTTGTTTATAATTTTTTTTAGGGGGTGAGCAATCTTTTACATTTATGCCCATGTGAGAGAACAACTTCAAAGAAATAATTTAGACCATTTTGGCTACAATTTTTGTGTCAAACAATGTGCATATTTTTTGATATTTTGCTGACTTTTTTGAGAAAAAAAATCATATTTCCTACATTATCAGCGTTTCAAAATATTTCAAGATGACCAAATTCATTTTTCACTTCATAATAAGTACTCAAAATAAGCATTAAGACTAAAATACTAGACTGGATAAACATTGAAACTGCAAAACCAGTTCATCATCATTTGAAATAAAGAAACTGCATATCTTAATACAATTTCTGGTCTGTGCATGGAGGATATTATGAATCTGGTTGTTGCTTTGCAGTTTTCCCCAAAATTTGTCACTTGTCTCAAATATCCTGACATTTAAAGTAATTAATAATCTCCTTTTTTAAAGGCACTGCCATGTCACAGAGAGCTGATCAAATCTAGAATATTAAACATTTGCACAATAATAGCAGTTTTTAATTATCCATGAAAAACAAGTACTGGTAATTAAAAATGTCAACTGATTAATATGCAATAAAGTAATGATAGTAACCACATTTAAAAGTACAATTTAGAACAAGTACCTATTTTTAAAATATAAACAAAATGGATTCAACATAATTTTTTGTAAAATATTTTAAAAATTCTGAAATGACACTTAACATTTTTAAATCTAATTTGAGCAAGTGAATGTCTTTCATGGGGACTAAATAATCATCCCAACCTGTACTGCTATACTATGTAGCAAATAGTTCATTTTATGCATCCTTTCAGCATCTATGAACATCTGTGAACAATGTATTACCTATCGTCTGACAAATATTTTTCGGACTAGTTATTATTTCAAGAGTCCTCTTAAATATTCCTCTGTACTCAACATATATCACCAGGATCATATTCAACTTTTATAAGAATTTGATGAATGACGTTGAAATCACCATATGGTTGTTCTTGTTAAGAATTGCAAAAAAACATATTGGCATCATTTGAAACCTCTCTTCTACCCCCCCCCCCAACCCCCACCCCCCTCCCCTCCTTGAAAAAACGGGGGTGAGTTCAAAACTGTTAATATAACTGAAAGTATGATAGTTAGATATTTGTGAACGGAGTAATGTATATTGGTAGTGTGCTTCTGTTACTGAGGTGGATTATCCTTCCTTCCAGCTAGTGCTGTACTAGACAATCAGAATTTAATTTCCTCCAGCATCACTCTTAACAATATTAATAATTACAACTATTTCCAATCAATTACAATAGGCTTTGTTTCCTTTGCACTTTCCTCACCAGTCACTGACAATCCACATGACGTATACACGTAGGATCAAATCAAGCATGTAATATTACTCTAATTGCTTTTCCTGATCCTAAATTGCTCAGCACAACATTGCCCTTGAAAATATACGTGGCTGATCAACACCTTAATTTTTGCCTTATTTACTTCACTTATAGCGTTTAATAGGACCGACTCCATGCTACAACAATAGGAAGTTGTTCTATTACAGATCCCCACGCCCTACTTTGGTAATTAAGAACTGGTATTGTTATGTATTATTCTGATGGATGTCAAGCACTGCACCGTGCCTGCTTTGAATAATACGACATCCTTCTGTAGTCTTGCACTGTATGACGGGGTCGGATTTCAAGCTCAAGTTTGAAAGCTAGATGAGATCTTTGTATATTATTTCATAATAATTTAACAACATCTTGAGGATATGCAGCTCCTCTAGCTTATTAAAATAATTGGATATCCTCTTTCTGGTCCTTTATTTTACCTTTTTTTTCAAGCATCAAGTATCAAGTTTATTTGTCTTCCAGAAATCACATGTAACAAAATATAATAAAGTATAATTATAACAGTACAATGTAGAATAAAGAAAGATGAGGAGACCTTGGTTGAAGCATATCTTGTTAAGTTAGGGCCCCTCAGATGATGTGACAAAGATAACTGATTTTTCTGTGGTTTGCTTGTTTCTTTACACCTTACCATTAGAATACACATTTACCTACTGCACGATAATTTATTTCTGATTCTTGTCTTTTTTTAAATAAATTCTAAAAAATATAATAAGCAGCATCTGAAAACAGTGGGCAAAGTATGTAATCTTACTTTTTTTTTGGATTAATAAATGATCTATATTCACTGCCACTCGTATTATTCATAGATATTAAATCTTTTAAATCTTGTGTTTCCATGACAATTTATCTCTCTATAGTAACAAGTAAGGGAAGATTGTCCATATACTAGGAGAATGACATTCAAGAAACAACTTGCATCTCTCAGATTGCAATACTCTGTATACTACCTATATTTATATGACTGATCCTTTCACATTCAGATAGCATCTATTTCCTTTGAGTTAAATTACATCCACTTTTAGTTTCAAAGTTCTGCCAATTTCTTCTAATATTTACCTTCTTTTCACTCTAAAATATATCCCCACATTTTCAGTTATAACATACATCGTTCCAATTGGTGTAATGATAATCTAAGTATCCTTGAGGTTCTTGAAAAAATTCTTGCTTGAAGTAAAGGCAACTGCAAGCACAACTTTATATTACATTAATCAAAATAATGAGAAATATTCAAAAAAATATATATTATCGGTAACAAATACATTATGAACAGTTCATGATCAAGGACAGATAAGGCTGATTAATCAATTGAAAGATTAAAATAATCATCTTTCATTTAAAATGTTTTAGATGACACAATACAAATTACCCACTGTACAATAAATTATCTTAATTCATTGAATACAATGAACTGCAAAGTCCTAATATTTCATAAGAAAATTTCATAAGAAACATTTTAGCCTATTCTGATGACAATTGCATTACATGCAAAAATACAAAACATTGAAATGATTTTTGGTGACAAAATCAAACATCTTTCATTTCGCTATATATTTCACAATAACATACATTACAATGAATTTACAAAGTTCTCACTTTTTCCCCAGCCTATATCATAGTATGTGACTAATAAGTGGAAAACATTTTTTTTTTCTGTACAATATCTGACTACAGCCATTACAATATCTGTCAATTACAACAATTAAATCCACTAGTATTGTACTCTAAAATCTATTAAAATCTACATTTATTATGCAAATGTAGCTCTGATGTACTAAAATACTTTTGTGTGATGAATACCTACAACAAAGGATTGTGTGAAATTAGATCAAGTTTATATCTGTTTCAAACCTTTTTATTTAATTATCTCACTGTCTAACTCCAGAGGATTTAATATCACAGCCAAGTTTCTCTTCTCCCAATGAATAGTGTGAAAGAAGAAAAGACAGGTGGAATCTTCTTTTATCATATTTCCATTGGAATCTTTTGATCATCAAACAACAAGTAATTGATAAGTAACCTTTTTATCAATTTTGCTACGAACAAAATTTAACAAAAGATCATCAAGAGAAAGAGTGCGAGAGATGCAGCGAGATCATATCTATATATAGAGAGAAAGAGAGAAAGAGAGATATAGAGATAGAGAGAGGCAGACAGAGACAGAGACAGAGAGGGAGGGAGAGAGAGCTAATAGCTTATATTTAGCATGACATAATGCAGTCTGTCCTTTTTTAATCATCATTTGCATTAACTAATCATGTTATTACAGTGGTATCTAAGCAGTGTTTTCCGAGGTCACACAATTGGTTGAAATGAAAATGTGATATACCGCATGCAATTTGAACAGAGTTAGTCCATTACAAATTCATAGTGCTGGAATTCATTTAAAAGTGTTGCAATGGCTTCAACAAATCTATCAATCATAAGTGCCTGGAAGTTTTATGCAGGAGTAGTATCCCTAGTGGCACAATCGAATAATTCATGACTTGGTAAATAATTTCTTTGCAAAAACCCTATACTATGACTACCTTGCCCTTGTTAAAAATGCACTCGTATCGCTTGGATCAACTTGTACCATCCAGTCAGGATAATGTATCCAATTAGGAAGAGAGATGCTGATATGAAATAAAGTGCTACAAGCTAGTGCAGCCTTACATCACATTTTGTAGTGGAAATATTACCAGATTTTCTTCCTATAATATCGCAAAACAATAGCGTTGGTCCAAGTCATTTTTAGTTAATGCATACATCGGCTTTACACAGTTTGAAAAGGCATATTGCAAAGTTTCAGTCAACAAAATATTTTTCTTTAGGGTGTTACAACAAAATTCTCCTTTTTGTCTTTCTTCATTTTTTGATGCGTGGTCAGCAAATGATGATGGGAGATGATAAAGTATTTTGTTTTTCTTGAGGGAACTGGTCAACTGGTATTTATTTGTTTGAATTGATATTCCAAACTCTTTGAAATGGATAATGTGTTACCCCCTGAAATAAAAATATGATATAATAGGAGCAACCATAGTAAAAAAGGATTTGATGTCATTTCATTTTCACTGCTATCTTCCTTCAAACACATTCTTAATAAAACCCCTTCATCACAGGTATGATACTTATAAATAGTCATGAACTCTCTTTCACCTCGGCCATGACAATGCTTCAATATAGGAAGAGAATGTTATCATAATGCAAACACGCCTCGGATGAGAAACACGTCAATGAAATGATTCACATTCATACAGGCGCTCATGACCTAGTCTTTTTCAATTCCATCAAGGTTTTTAATCCGCTAGATCATTCATGTGTATTGTAATCCTCTACAAATGCCAGTGAAACAACTGTGGTATAAGTATAATCTGAATTAACAGAGGCTGTAATCCCATTTATAGAAATGCACAGATTTGATCCAGATCATTCTACAATGAACTAACAGGTCGTTGAAAGGTGAAGTATGATTCTAATACAGAAATAAAGTTACAGAAATAAAGTGACAGAAAAAAGTGCATCATTTAAATTACAATTTAAAGCTATCATCAATTTGGTAGAATTAATTACCTCTTCAATTTGAGGTGAATTAATTACCTCTTCAATTTGAGGTAATTCAATTCAATTCAATTCAATAACGGTTTTATTTAACACTTTTTTGCAGCCAAAGGCTGAATTGCACATGTTTACAACAATTTTTAAATATCATTTCATATTATATTATACCATTGCATTCAACAATAAAATAATATACTAAAAAATACAATGCTTGAGAAACATGTAATACATTTGTAAGAAGGCAATGTACAATTGTAAGGGAGTCCAACCTGATGCCAAGTCAATTTGAATAAAAGTCAAACAAAACAAAAGGAAAAAAAACTATAGGGCTAAAATTTGTAGAACTTTGAAAGAGAGAAAAGACTACAGAATCAGTCTCGTTTCTTTTACCCCTAACACACACCCACATGTAAAACAAAACAATTAAAACAAATCAGAAGAAGTTTTATGCAGGTAACTCAAATATGGTACAGGGGACATTTTTATCCTGATCTGCCTTGAGAATATATAATCCAGAAATATAATGATTTAGTATATTTTAGAAGATTTAAATTCAGAATAATCAGGATAAATAGACATACAGTTTGCATGGATATTATAATTAGGACTTGATGATATCTCGTAGTCCTGCTACATTTTGGCAGGAAGTGTTTTTCAAAGAACCTGTCTGGCAGGAATATTAAGATGCTTCACTACAGCTATGATATTTTTCCCATTTTCCCCTTGGTTTCTCCACATAATTTATTCGTTCCTTTGAACTACGACCTCCATAGCTCTAAAACCTTGCCTCGTTTTGTTTTTGTTTTTTCTTCATTCTACTTACATATACTCCAGAGGTCCAGTTTATTATTACACAAATGCCTATTACAGCAGATTATTTAAGATACGATTAAAAAATTGTATCAAATAGTGAAATAAAATAGTGAAATAGTAAATTAAGTTAAATATAAATTAAATTTTAAAAAATTCATTTAAAAATAAAACACTACACATCATAGGCAGACACGTTCTAAACTTAATTTATTTCATTGGATGTTGCAATAATGTCATAACTCACACAAATATAATACAGGCCATTACAATTCTGCAATAAAACAATTCTTATCAATTTCATTCCTTAGCTTTATCTTTATCCTTCTGATTTACATCTCTCACAAAACCATCCTTCCTCCCCTCTCCTTCCCTCTTCTACTTTAATTTAAGTCAGTCTCCTACATGTATATATATATTTGGGAAAGGAAAACTATTTGGCTTTTGACCAAATCCATAGTATGTACTCAATGTATTGCTTATTTCTTATTTTTATCGCAAACCAAAATCAATGACTGCAAAATATGTGGTATTTCATTACAGGAAATTGATAAGAATAATGAGCTGATACTCAAAATAGTAGTGTGGTTTTTTGTTTTTCTTTTCCTGTTTAATGTTGAGTCACAAAATTTAGAGCCTATTTGGGATACATTAACTATAAATAGACAATCCATCTAAGCTGATGCTATAAATAACAAAAGTGAAGTTTATCAAATCAAAGATGAGTGAAAACAACATGAAAGGGAAGAATCTATCTCCTATCATAAACTTCCTACGGCTTAGTAACTGCAACTATATTTGATTTCTAGGCAGTTTCAAATACTAAGCTCTGTCTTTAAGTGCAATGACTTTAGGAGATAATCAGTTGAAATAACCACTTTGCTATCACTTTCAGCCACTAATCTGAAACATTTGAGAATAATCCAATCACGCCAATGACTGGTGATGGGGGAGTAATAGAGCCTTGCCTTGGATGTGTGAGTGATCCGTGAAGTCATATCGAACCATGAGGAAGACACCTGTTAACTCATTACTGGGGTTGGTCCATCCCTGGGGGGTGGTGAGGGGGAGGAGTTCACCGGAAGAAGGGGGGTTTAGGAGTAAAGTGGGAACTGCCTATTCCCAGAAGGGGTAATGGTGTGTATCAGTGGTGGAAGAGGGGTATCTGATTAAGGGTTGGTTACTCCCTAGGGCTAGGGTAGTGAAGGTGATATCTGATAAAAAGGTTGGTAAAGGCTGTGTCATTCCATCCTGTAAATATTGTAATTAATGGGGTGGTGCTGATTAAAAATGCTAATGGCTTGTAAGAATTAATGTGAAGAGGAGAGGCCATGAGTGCATGTAAGGATTGTCTGCGCTCAAGTTGGGATAACATCGTGTATCGTTGAGGAAAAAGCGTTGATGAAAATCGTTGATGAAAAAGCGGTTTCCAATCAAGGGATGGGGCTCCTTTGGGTAATGAGGTAGATTAAGAGATAAAGAGACCGGAACAGGCTGTGCAATTCAATCCTGAACTGATTGGATTGCACAGAGCTGCTCCTAATTGCATCCAAAGGGGGTGGATCACACATTTTTCTGACAAAGATGGCAAGATTAACAGCACATTTTGTATCCTAAAGCTGAATAGTGCAATGCAGATTTATATTCAGGTACACTTTGATGCTTTATCTGAATTCTTCATCAACAGAATTAAAGAACATATTTAGAAGGTGTTGATCTTGGGAGGAGATATCAAACAAAAGTGTAAACACATCCATGGTGTTAAAAATAGCGTAAAGGTACGATTTTGTCAATCCAAGTCGCAGAACCCCCCCCCCCCCCCCCCCCCCCCCCCCATTGTGCCTGCCTAGATTTATTCTGATTATATATCAAATTCAACAGCAACATTGATTCAAGTTAATCCCCCTCCCCTCTCTCTCTCTTTAATTTGGCTTCAGTAAATATGAAAATGAAATGCACTTGTAAATAAGGCAAATAAATTCAAAGCCTTTTAGATTAATTTAAAATCTAAATGGCTACATTTTCCCTTGGTTAACTGAACAGCTATGAAGCCCAACATCTTAAACTATTTTATTAATGTTTTAGATATTTACCTGTACTAATGAATCATCCATGTCCCTACTAGAAATCTAAGATACACTTCCGAGGGCCACTCAAACCACTTTCGTGATCGCACCCTTCCAGCAAGTCTACGAGGGCAGAATGGCCCCTATTGTCACGACCCTGTCACCACGCCTCAAACCCCCAAATCATCATTTCCTCCTTTCCCACTGCAGTCTATTAGCCACTAATCACTTAATTAATCACCCATAATTTTATCCCAGGGGACTTTGGAGAAAGAGAGGGAGCGATAAGAGACATACAGATACATAGCTTTATACTTCATCAGGATTTGCAAGGTGTCACTACCGCAATCGATGACAGGTTTTACATGTAATGTGGAAATGGTCAACAGCATTTTCTTTCCATTTGCTGCTAATCACAAAAGGATTAAATAATTTATTGTTTTCATTAAAAATTATTAAGTATTTTACTGACCATGACTTCATGTTATTTCTTGATACAAACCTGCTGTAGAAAACATCCACCTTCAATATTTAAGTTTAAGTGCAATAATTTTATAGAAAATATTTGCCCTCTAATAAAGGTAAATTTATCCATGTGTGTGAATGCAGATCACTTCACAATCTCACCTCCCTTAAGAAGCTATGAATAAATGATTATGCCCAAGAGTATTGGCAAGAGCACCCAACATAATTCCTTCCATACCCAAACATTTTCACTCCCTCACTAAGAGCATCTTATTCTGAAACACTTGAAGGCAAAAACAAAATCTGGGATAAAAATCTGGAAAATTCTTTGAAAATCACGTATTTGATTTTTAACAGTTATAGCAAGAGGCACTTGACCCTTATAGCTCTATTTTATTACTGCTAAAGATTGTAAAATTTTGAAAGAAGAGTAATTACACATCAACAATTGCATATTCCAGTTGTGTAAACTTTTTATTTGAAGGTTTATGAAAATCATTGACAAATGTTCACAGATCACATCTCTTGGATATGAAATATGCTTACCTGCAAGTCTATGTTGGATATTGCTGCTATAGATACTTTTTCTTCCACTCAATATTTAATTTATCAACACACTCTATCTCACAGTTGCATTTTGTAAGCTACACATGAAAGTCAAAGTTTCTATTTTATGTAAGCATTTCAACTCTTTACATCAAGATATTATTTTATTCATTTCTGCTTTGATTCTTTTCTTTTGCAATTACATAAAAAGACACAAAGTCTTACACAAATTGTTTTGTACATATAATATTCAATTTTGGACTAAAACAAAAATATCACATTCCTGGTACTATGAAAATGTCATAATACTGTTCTGTTTTCAGTGATTAAATTCAAATGATCCATTAAAATTAATTTAATGTGTCTGAAAATACCCCCTCCCTCTACTGTACTTGACTTTTGCAATCTATCATGTTGGGACTAGGAGTACCAATGAAAAAGATCAATAATACTCAGGTTAGGTTTAATTTATCTCTGCAGGTGTTTGATGATCAAATATTCAGGCATGTGGATATTTATAGTACATGCAGTCTCACTCTACAAATGTAAAATGAGCAAACATGAATGTTGCTGATTTGGCAGGCAACCTAACTGCAGCACTGCTTCACTATATTACGAAGCAAACTGATGAATGTTTTCCAGGAAGCAGAATATTTGGCATCATGCATATGTACATCGACCTGATGACATTTTTCAGAAACTCTGCTTTTTCGACGGACATGCAGGGGCAAGGAGAGCGGGATGATATATATAGCACCGCAGGAAGTCGAAAGTTGGGCACATATAAATGACAGATTTGATCATGGTTAAACAGGAGATGTAGGCACAGGATTTTGGCAAACTGCGCCCCAAATACTGATGACTCTATCCTGACTTTGAACCGAGATAACCTGGCAGATCAGACCATTTTGGTTTGGCAATTATTTATCGCATTTTTCGGCATGGTATTTCATCAGAGTACTCAAAACAAATTTCCTCAGCCTTCTTTACATATTGCACAATAATAAATAAAAGCAGTGATTAACATAGGCACCAGTTAATTACATTTCATTGAAGTCTACAAATGTTGGCATATTTTCACTATTATTTAGTTTATACAATCTAGTCCCAGAATCGATGGTCACACCTGCAGCCACGAACAGTTGCACTGTTGCCATTGAGTACAGAGGTATGCAGATTTAATTTATGTTCAAATAATTATTTTCTTATTAGGTCTCTTCATATACATTAAAGAATTGGTAATATTTGAATTCAGCAATAATAAACATTGTAATAATTCATCGATACTCAATGGACTCATTTACATTTCTTGACATTTTTTTCTCTCATCTGCTATCTTTGTTCACTTTCCTTTAGATTTATGTTTTTCTCAATGACTTTGGCCATCAAACTGAACAATTGTATTATGTCTCTGCTCATTTATTCTGTGTTATGTCCACTTATCCTTTACTAGTTACTATGATACAATACATCAATAATGAGTGATAACTATATAGTATATTCTCAACATGAAGTTTAATTTACAGATCAAATGTAAAACCTCACTTTTTAAAGAAACGTATAGTTAAGGTTCATTTAGACTTAAATTTGAAGTTGATTGATATACAAAATAGTTCAATGCAACATATCATAACTGAGAGATACAGTATAATGAGGAAAAGGGTGTTTCTATATTTATGGTCTAATTTTATAACTAAAGACCTTGATATTCACTCTTTGGATACATTCACATTTCATAAGTGTAATGTTTAAGCTTTTACTAATGTATCTTTGTGAAATGGGATGGCATGGCAACCATATCTTCTTCTTTAAGTAGCAAACCCCATGAGCATTAAGCCCAATAAGACAGCCCCTGATGACAAAAAGCAGGATTTGGCAAACATTAATAAATGTTCTTTATGGTAGAGTATACTCATCAGACATGACTTGCTCTAAAGATAAGGCATTACTATGAGACTACAATCTTTGGAATAGAGCCAGTGTTTTCTTGAACTTTTGTGAAGGACTGCACTATGTCAAGGATGATGAAAATCAAAACATGATTGCAATACTTACAAAAATAATGAAACCAAGGAAGTTACAATGGTTTTATGCATCACCCATTGAAACGTGAGAACATGATTAGATAGTATGTAATCAGAACATATTTCTATGGGCAATAAAACTGGGTATTGGTTGATTTCTTGAAAACCTTGTGTTTCAAAGGATTATTTAGAGTTTTTTTTTTAAAGGAGTTGTGTTTGTTAACTGGTTATTGTAGATTACCAGACATAAAAATATTAAAAGATTGGCAGCATTATTTGAATCTGTAAGAAGAACGGGCACCATGGCAAATTGGAAATCATTTGAAGAATACATTCTCATTAAATGTAAGATATGTGCTGAAAAACAACATTCTTATTAATTTTTTTTTGCCAAAATAAAAGTTATTAGATAATCATCAAGATGCTATAAATAATATCAAGGAATTTGGAAAAAGTCATTGATATAAGTTAGTCTGGCAATGGTAGAATGCAAATATCATTTTTAATCACCAGACCATATTTGGCCTAATTTATAAATGAGCTTCAAAGAAAAGTACTGAAATAGAAATGATTAATGGTCACATATTGCTTTGCCTAATGGAATTAGCATGACATTTCGATAACATATGCGGTATATCAGATGTTTCTATACTTTCGAAAGATAATTCTTCATTTGAAATGTTAATATTGATCTAGTTAGAGATTCCATTTATAGTTCAACTATTTAATACACGTTTAGGTAAACAAACATAATCCATACTTTTCTGACCACAGACAGAAACTACTCTTGAGGTTTGAGAAATATACCTAGTTGGGTAATATTTTGAAAGATTTATCCCATATTCTCTGTTTAATTACAATCTAGCAATATATACCTTATAATTTTTCAGAAACTACATCTACTATCTAATCAGGAGAGTGTGTAAGTGCTTTTGGAGGATCATTGTGGATTACATTTGACTAATAGATACGCAAATGAAATAATTAGGAGAGGTGTACAGCATGGGCACTAGCTCCTCTTTTGGCAGATTGCCAAGGTCGTTGACCAGCAATTTGTGAGTGAATACGAGCTTCTTGAGAAGGGAACCGCATGAGTAATGTTGCTGAACATGTATGACGAAGACCATTAGCACTTTTTTGCGTCATGCAAGTACTAGCAGATTAACAGCATTCTGAAAGAGGCTCTGCCATGTATCTATATATCAAGGTTCTTGGATAGTTGACAACCTCTGACTTTACAATGAAAGACTTTCTCAAGGCTACAGGAATAGGGGTTATACTGTAAGACTCGAGTAGTGCAACCCATACCGTAATAATGAATTATCGAATTCTCCTCCTTGTTTTTCACCTATCAAAATTAAGATAAAAAATATGGAAAATAAAAATAAAGAAGAAGGTAAATGCAAAACAATGCTTTTGTCCCTTGTAGACTAGACAATTTTAAGCATCAAATTTATCTAGTGCCTTTCTGCATGTTAACTACCCCCACCCCCAAAGTGGTCATTTTTTAACAATACCTAAAAGTTGTTGTTGTATGAAACCAATCTCTTGTAACATCAACAGGTAATTTCTCTAAAAAGAGCTTTCTCCCTCAACCTAAAACCTTGAATAATTTGACATTTTTTAAAATTTTAATAATTGTATCCAGGGTAGCCTCGTCAGTATTCATACTGTTCTCCATGAGGGCCCTGATACTTAACTTATTAATCCATATGATGCATATATTTTTTGCCTCAAAAGATCTGATAACCGAAAACGTTTCTTTGCCTATGTTAGGTCAAGAAAGACTAGCTTGGCCCCTCCGGTCATCGTTGATAACAACAACGTCATCAATAAACCAAACGACATTGCAGAAAGGTTTGCAACTTACTTCCAGTCTATTTACCCTCCTCCTAGTAACTTACCAAACGTTCCTGACGCGTGTGTTCATCCGATTCCTCCACTTTGTTCCGTCGAGATATCTACTAGTGATATAGCAAAGGCTATAATGCTTCTACAAGATAAGAAAAGTCCAGGACCTGATTCTATCACGCCAACGATGCTTAAGAAATCTGTAAAAGTTATCTCACCAATTCTTCAGCGTCTATTCGCCTTGTTTCTTCGACATCAATCTCTACCATCTTCGTGGAAACAGGCTAATATCTCACCTGTTTTCAAAGCTGGTGATCGGTCGCTTGTAACAAATTATCGTCCAGTAGCACTAACGTCCATTGTTAGTAAATTGATGGAATCGTTCATTTCTAGGGCAATCTGCAATCACATGGAATCGAATTGCCTTTCATCACAGGTCCAGCATGGTTTTGTATCTAAAAAATCATGTGTGACCCAACTTCTGACCATTACTCACCAGTGGATGTCTATCTTAGATCAACGTCGCCCGCCCCGTATTGACGCAGTCTTTTTCGACTTTTCAAAAGCCTTCGACCGCATGCCTCACGATGTTCTATTGCACAAATTGTCTTCATTATATAATGTTACTGGTGACGTATGGTACTGGATTCGGTCTTTCCTGTCTGGACGTCAACAGCGTGTTCAGTACAAAGGATATTTCTCTTCACGGAGTTCACCAACATCCGGTATCCCACAGGGCAGCGTATTAGGTCCTTGTCTATTTAACTTGTTCATCAATGACCTGCCCCGCTACATTGACTCCTCATGTGCATTATTCGCGGATGACACTGTCATCTCTCGCCCCATGTATGCTCCCGTCGATCACCAATACCTCCAAAATGACATCGATAGCATTCATCAGTGGTGCCAAGACAACAAGATGTGTCTCAACGCTTCAAAATCTAAAGTCATGAGGATATCATGCGCTAAGAATCCAGGTATTCCCGAGTACAGCATCAATAGCGTTCTTCTTGATGTAGTAACTGAGACCAAATATTTAGGTGTCATGATAAATAACCGCTTATCTTGGGATAGTCACGTCAACTACATTGTCTCACGAGCCAACCGGCTCCTTGGGCTGCTTTCTAGTGTTTCATCCGGTCTCTCTTCCCACGCTACACTTTGTCTGTACAAAGCTCTTATTCTACCCATACTCGAGTATGGTCTACCGGTTTGGTCCCCGTATACGAAAAATTTAATCGGTAAGATTGAAGGTATTCAACGTAGAGCGACCCGAATTATCCTTAAACAAAGAAGAATGGAAATGTCATACGAGGAAAGGTTGCGACGCCTCCGCTGGTCATCTCTTGAGTCTCGTCGGAAGTTCACTTTGATCACATTCATTATCAAATGTTTGTTTATGTATGTATCCTGCGATAGTGTAAATAGCGCCATAAATGTAAACCCAAGGTATAGTACCGACCTGAAGTTCAAACATTTGTTCGCTCGAACTGAAAGACTGCGTTCGTCAGCCATTAACTCATTTCCCAGATTGTGGGACACACTTCCTCAACATATTCGTAACGATGTACTATTGACTCAAATTGGCACTTGGTGCTCCCACTTGAAGGTGTTGAACTCTGGCTTGTAAATCTGTATATATATATATGATTCCATATTTATTCATGTTGTATTATACATTATATTCCTTAATAATATTAATAATGATTGTAAAAGTTATATGATATAATCGTAGCAATAATAATGATTGCAATAACAATAATATAAATGATGTTAATAATAATGACGAATATGCTTATACATATTTGTAACAGTGTGATCTTTTAATGCTGTTTATGCTTTCTTATTGATAGTTGTTTAGTTGCTGCTGTTTATAGTCATTTATAGAATATAAATAATCCTTCAATTCTATAAATGATTCACATAATAACCACCTGTGATGTATACCGTATAATTTTTGTTCCATTTTTCATTATATAATATGAAACTATAATGATATTTATTTGAAACAATACACAGTCCATTTTAACCATTCCAAACCATTCCAAAATTGTATTACTGAATCTTAATATTTTCATAAACATGATATAGGGCTTACCTTTATCTGTACATATTATGATCGTGCAATAGCTTCGAGACTGGTTGTTGTTGAAATTGTATTCTCAATGAAAATTAATTTTGTTGTTGATGTTTTAATATAAATATTGATGTCAATGATACAAATTATAATAATCATAATAATCATGATAGTAACGGTAGTAGTAATAATGTTAATAACGATAATGATAATGATATTATATTTATTTTTTTACAACGTGATGATGGTGTTGATGATTAACAGTAATAATATGTTACTATACCTTTCATGAAATCACAACTTTTTAAAAAACGATAGTAACGGTAGTAGTAATAATGTTAATAACAATAATGATAATGATATTATATTAATGTTTTACAACGTGATGATGGTGTTAATGATTAACAGTAATAATATGTTACCATACCTGTCATGAAATCACAACTTTTAAAAAAAATTGTCATGCAATGTTTTTTTTCCTTTCTTTTTCTCCCTCTTTCCTCCATTTTCTTCTCATCTATCTTTTCTTTTTAAAGCTTTATTTTAACCAATATCAGGTGCATCTAGTCGGGTGTGGGGAGGAAGGTCTGCGGATCACAGTTATTTGGTTAACTTTTTCCATACCCGGGCAGCTCGACCGGATGCACCTGCTATTGCAATATTTATATATGCTTTCTATTGATTTTTTTAAATCTCAATTCATGTTTGTTATATTGTTGTATTATGTGACTTGATTTGCCAAATAAAATAATAAAATAATAATAATAACTAATCCTGCCTGCACTTAGGACACCAGTGCTGAATATTTTACAAAACAACATGAAAACAAATGAAAGTGAAATCAATCATTACTCAAGCCAGAAATACACGATGTGTATATTGATAGGAAATACAAGTATCTTACACTGCAATTGCCAAACTCTTTGGAACCCACAGAGGAAAAATTGTATAGATCATAATGCAATCAAATCCAAGGTTTCGAAGTACAACAGATTGTATCGAAGCAAAGCCATAACATTATAAATAGAAATGATTTCTAAGGTAAACAAACAGCCAACAAATCCGTGTCAAGGGCACATTTATACCTGAATTATTCAGCTAATCAATTCTGATAAGCTTGTGAAAGGTATAGCCAGTGTCCCATGATCACAAGTTGAAAGCAATCAGCATATGAGGAATATGTACAATTGTAGGTAATTATTACAGCAGGATGAAGGCAAGTGGACAAAAGGACTGGACATGAACTACAGGATTGCATTTTCTGATTGGCGAATTTAAGGCTCTAGACCCTAGTCCTTGCTAAACCACTAGTGCCCAGAATATCACTCATAATTTACTGACTTTTATCTGAGTTTGCTTCACTCTGTCCAGGAGAAAAAAGGGATCTGGATGAAATTATTGTTAAAGTAAAAAACATATTTCACCATTATACCTTCAAATTCCTTCAGCGGACAATGCAATCTGTTGATTAACTACTATTGCTTTTTATCTTGAAAGGGGATTTCGAAGGCTAAGGGAAATCTCATCTACGATAAAAAAAAAAATTTAAAAAAAAATTAACCAAAAACTTTAATACATGTCTTTGAATTAGGTATATCATTGCTTTGAGCAACAATCATTACCCGTAAATCTCTGTGTATAAGGCGCACCCCTATTTTGGGGGCACAAAAAAAAAAAAAAAAAAATTCTTTCGCGGGGAAGAACCCTCATTTTACATCAAGGTGCAGTTGAAGGCGCGGATTTGTGCTTGTGAACTTGTCACAAATAATAGTAACAATGTCGTTTTTAGAAGAATGTGTAAGATCATTACCATTAAAAACAATAGAGTACCTAGGATAGCTCCTTGTGGTACACCATTTGTTATAGAAAAAAAAATTGAGGAATTATTATTATAAACTACATATTGAGATCTATTAGAAAGATTACTTTCAAACCAAGATGACAGACAAATTTTAGTGTTGTTGTAGTTTTCGAGTGGTGAGTCAACACACTGATTACTGAGCTGGGAGATATTGCCAGGCATAGCACCATAAATCGAAACTAAAAAAAAAAATATGAAAAAAAAAAAAAAAAATTCTGTACCTGTGTATAAGACGCACCCCCCAGCTTTCAATTTTTTTCGGCGGCAAAAAAGTGCGCCTTATACACAGCAATTTACGGTATGATCACAAAAAGATTTATACACACCTATTTATTCCATTAATCAAGTCAAAGAAACTGATTTTTTAAATAATTTAGTCAGTTAACGTATGGAGGAGAAGTCGCAATCAGAACAATAAGTTTTGTCTCATCAATATGCAACCTACTGCTGAAAATAAAAATTGAAATTTCCTATATATTTGAAGAAAAGATTCCTGACATCTACCCATTGAACTACCACCCTCAGACAAGAACTACCCCTAATTCAATTAACCAGAATTAACCATAGGAAAGTATCTGGCTAATAGCAGTAATCTGAAGGAAGTACCTTTCCGTGGGGAGGCGGGGGGGGGGGGGGGGGGGGTGGAGGGGGGGGGGTGGAGGGGGTCTTCTATGGGATAATTCAGTGACAGTTCCTAGGACTGTGAACAAAGGAATTGTTAAGAAACTTCAATATCGATCCTCATCTTCTCTATTATTTAAACTGCTTTGATCCTTGAGTATTCATCTGTACCAAAAATAACAATCTGTTTATAATTATTTTATGCTTCTTTTCTTGATTATTTTTCTTCTTCAAACTTCCACAATTAATATCGTGAAGTGATTATCTCTCATATTTGTTATATTAATAATCTCAGGAGGAAAACAAAATATCATGAGTAGTATTCTATATCCACGAAACCCAAATCACTTTTTGTAAGACCATTTTTTTCTCCTAAAGCAATGAACGACAAGATTCTAGAGAGACATGATTTCATCGAGGCCAGTGAACCCAACTGACAAGATACGAGTGTCAATGACCTCGTTCATCGTTCCCCAGAATTTCCCCCAACAAATTAACACATCAGAGTTGGTGACAGCCAGGTGTAACAGTTTGAGCCAGTATAGCTGTCATTTTTCTTTCTAGGAACTATGAAAGTGTACAGCAGCAAGCAGTGTTGTCGTGTTTGTGGAGATTTGTATCAATCAAGTATCCTTACCTATTAAAGCCTGGAAACATAATTGATAATCTCTATCCACAGGTTGGTCCAACCAAAACCAAACCAAGGGTATCCTAGAACACCTATATTTGATCAAGCTATCGCCTTGTCGCATCCTAGTCTAGCTTAGATTTTTTGTTCATGGCCGTGTTCAACTTATTGTACTCAAAAGATCTACTTTATCCATTCCTGAGAACTAGAGGGTCACAAGACCACTATCCCACATAAATACATGGAAGTAGATGTACACTCCAGCCAGGTATGCAATAATAAGAATAACAAAAACAGTCATACTCTTCTATAGCGACCGCCCAAGTGAAACACAGAAAGTGGTCTTTGGAGACAGGTTCCTTTAGTATACATGTTTCAATGAGAAACCATTTTTCAAGGGAAACAAAATAATGTGGTCTTTGAAGACAGGTGGTCACTCAAGCAGATTTGACTGTAATAATAAATATATATAATAATAGATGATACTAGTTTAGTACATATCACTTTTCTGTCACTATGCACTTTAATGATATTCACAGGGTTTGTATAGTGAATTTTTAAATAAACTAAAACATAAGAAACTGAGCTAAACTGAAAACAGCATTGAACATGAATGCTATATCTGCTCTGTCAATCTGCAAGCAATGATACCATGAAAGTGTAAGAGGAAACTGGCTAAGATCAGCTGCGCTTTATACGATTTCACTGATGATCTGATAAATACTACGTGTAACATGGTTTACTCCATGGATATGGCATTAAGGTTTGGTTGGGGTTTTGATTTTCTTCTTGCACTAATCTGAGCAAGGAAACAAGAAATGTGTTAGATTAGCATAATTTCAATCGTGTCATCGTGGTCTAATCCCATCCAAAGCTTACCCAAACACTGACATGATCATCGATGTCAGTGACCCAGACGACGGTAGGCTGAGTAATGGGGGCTTAAACAGGGGGAAGAACCTCCTGTAGGCTCAAAAACTTTAAAACCCAGGGTCTCTCTTTTGATGATGATGATGATGATGAAGAAGATGATGATGAAGATGATGATGATGAATATGATGGTGACGACGATGGTGACGATGATGGTGACGATGATGACCATGATGGAATGGCAGTCACGATATGGAAATAATAGCATAAGAAGAGCAAGAAATACACAATCTAAGATGGAATTTAAATCTTACAACCTATGAAAGAAGAATTAATTTTAGCCAATATGTAAGGCTCCACACTTTTTCACAGGGGTCCAGATAGGAATTCTTAGGGTCTCTTTGCATGGGGCCCATTTTTGAATTCAAAAATTGAGGGGGAGGGGGGGGGGGTGGTTAAAGATAAAATTGTTGGGACCATATGTATCAGGTGCTTCTAAGTGTTGAGCCCTGCAACATACCTCCTCTTATTACAGATGGATAAAAGTCATCAACCTCTGTCTGCCTCACTAAATCTTACTAAACCTAATATTGAGCCAGCTTACCTAAATTATAAAAAAAGTGTGCGACAACATCATGACTAACAGTGTTCTAACTAACAGTATGTACAGTTTCATATTCCTTTATTGCTCATGCCGCTCATCACCCTACAAGTTTCATTTGGAAACTTCATATTAAACAAAACCAAATCTTTAAGTTTTCAAATGTAATCTTTGTAGATCAAGCTACAATTTCATTGATATCAATAGATAGAATCTCTAAGTATAATATTGTATTATGATTCGCAAGATAGTTCCAATAAAAATTATATCATACACTAAACTACAAGTTGGGTACATTCTTAAATTAACAAATTATCTCATAAGTTCGTCTTATTAGTCTTACCAACATAGAAGTTTTCATAATGTGGTTTGCAAGTATGAACATTGAAATTAGAACATATTTCATACGTTAAGCAAGTGAGCATACATTGTCTTCAGCCACAGTATTATGTGTACATGTAACTCCAAAACTCCTACATGTTGTCTTGTCTGATAATTATTTGTTACTCTTCTTCATATTTTGTACTCCTACTTTCCTAGAGAGATTTGTTCATCTCAATTTTGATTGCTGATGTCTAAAATCATTGTCAGACATGCATGTGGGGCTCACACTACAGATTACTCTGCTAGAATTCATACATCTCCATACTCTGTTCATGTACATTTGCAATCAGAATATTTTACGAACATCAAAGTACCAATCCGGGGCATTGATCATTTCTCATGTCAAGGAATACATATTAATCAGCATTAAGTATGGCAAAATGTCAACAGCGATACTATCAGATAATGCTTAAGTCGACTCCAAGCCTTAGTGAAGGGTTAAGTGACTGAGCTCCTACAATCCATTAAAGTCAGCTTTCATATTCATCTTTAGAAAAAAAAATGATAGAATCAGTATAAAGTGAAATCAATCTTCTCCTCTGTACTAAAGTAAGGGCAGTGACCAAGTCTGCTTCCTGTCTACCAACTTTTGTTAACACATAGAATACCAACAGGGTGTGAAAGCTGCACTTGACGTAGCTCATAAGGTATGTCTTCATCAGCTCGAGATTGCCAAATAGCCCGCTATTTCTGATTTGGGAAATAAGCCCAAAGTTACAAATTCATCAGCTCGAGACTCGACCTTGAAAACTTGAAACTCAAGCTCGAGATATTTTGCTCAGCGTTTACGCATAGTGCGAGTCTTCGGGCTGGTGGGGCCGCACCAGACAAATAGCGGGATATTTTGCAAACTAGCCCAAGATATCTTGGGATGATTATCTAGACCAAATATCCCGCTAATTGCAACTGCGGGCTGATGAAGACGCAAATTAGCTGGATAATTTGCGATCGGGATAGTTAAAGTAGCAGGTTTTTGGGCAATCTCGAGCTGATGAAAACAGGCCTATGGATCCAAGTTATTTTAAGCGCTCCAAGTGCCTGATGATCTGTCAACGCGACACATGTCCATGGTCCCAGGTCCTGTTTTAATTGGATGTCAAGGACACTGAACAAATTCTCCTCTAATTTCTCAAATGAAAAAGAACATCCTTTTTCCTAATTTGATTAACCGGAGTTGCGATCAGCTCAAGCCAACTTACAGTTCGGTGCAACCATTTCAAGGGTAATCATCGATGACAAAGGATTGCTTCATCTGCTTCTGATTCTTTTCAGTCAATTCTTTTATATAGTCTTTGGTCATGGCCAATTCAAACGCGGAAGGCTCTGACAATTGACCTGTACACATCAGAGAACCGTGAAGAGCAGGACAGCTAATCATTTTCATCCAATCAACTTCTTTTTGTCTCATATTCATGGGTGAAATTTGATTGACAATACATTTAGGAGTGCGTAAAGTTAATGATAAACCAAGATAATAAATTTATTCTAATAATTGTGAAACATGTCTCATATCATCCAATAAAAAAATATAAAAAGTTTTAAAAATGTTAGCTAACAAAAGTTTCTAAAGAAGTAAATTTTAAAATGTATGACTGTTTTAACGTTTAAAATTGATAGGTGGCAAGAAATTTTCTCTTCATCCTTCTTTCTTGTCTCGTTTCCTTTCAGCCCGCAAGTACAATCTGAATATTATAAGTAAATAAAAGACGTTACTATTGACGATAAATTCTAAATGCTTCTCCGTTTTCTCCCTTCTATGTTTTCTTTCTCTCTCCCCTCTCCCCTCCGGTATCTATTTATCCCCTTTTCCTCTCTCCCTCTCTCTTTCATTCTCTCTCTACCACTTTTCTAAAAGCTTTTTCCCCATTAAATCTAAAACTTGCTACATCTTTCTTTTTTAATTCAATGTCGCGATCGAGTCATTATGCAACAACTGAAACCTTAACTCGACCTACAGAAGGTACCAATACTGCATAAAAAAAAGTTGAATTGACATCAAGATTAGAATGTTCATAGGAAGCATGCTAATTTCAACAGCTTAGGTCTACATATTCAAGAGGGAGTTTCAATATTAACACATTACCACGTCACAATTGGTAACTCTGGCTAGGGTAATGGCCTAGATGCTAATGGCCTAGACGGGTACCCTGGACCGGATCAATTTCTCTTTCCACCTGCACATGTGTACAGGGTGGAAGCACATGCAGACTTGTCTTCGACTGATTCATTCCAAACTAATGGCTGTCTCTTTTTCCACAAGTATTGCTCTAATTTAAGGTCAAGGATGGCTTAGGATCGATCTGAGTCTATAATCTAGGAGAACCACGACTGTCTTTGACACACATCAAGGATGATAAAACAGCTAAAATATTGATTGGGAGGGGGTATGCTACTTCAAATAACTTCAAGTCACTAAAACAATTATCAATTAATGTTCAGGTTTTCCTTTTTTCACCGCAATCATTATTATGAACATGATTTTCTTCCACAAAATCTAAAATGAAAATAATGTCCATTTTAAGAATTTCCATACTCTCATAAATGCTTTATAGTTGTTCTAGTTCAACAATAAGGTAAAAACAATGGAATCATGCTACTGTACATATCTAAAAACACAAATCTGAACAATTTGAGAAACATTTTCAATTTTGAAGGGACATTAAGTTCCCCCAAGACCTGTTTCAAGCCCTTGTTTGATGTTGATTTTTAAGTTACCTGATTCCTAAGAAGATAAGTATGCTTACTCATAAGCGTCTGGAAATTACAGCTCAAGTCCTATCCATGGGACATGGTAAATAATGATCTATGCCTCACTAAAAGGATATTAACTCAGATGGTTTTGAACCAAGGACCTTCCAGTTACAAGACCATTAACCACTAAGCCATATCAAAGCTCTTCTAAATCCTCCTCGGCATTGCTTTGAACCTCTGCTTACAAAAAATGCAATGCATCATGATGCCTCTGTATCGGCTCTCAACACCAAAATAGAATCATTCTAGACTAAAGGTATGGGAGTTACCGGGGGAAGTCAGTTGTTTTGGTTCATCACTCCCACCTTCGTGCATACTAGCTAATCGCTAGGATAATACATGTGCATGGATTAATCTAGGGTAGATTAAGTCTTAAATGATATATACATAAAAGTCATAAAGTGGTATTAAGAGGGATTAAACCGCACACACTCCTGGTGGTTCATGAAGGGCGTTCTTCAGTATTAATAGTGTTGACACTATCACATCCTTTGGAAATTATTAGGATTTTTCTATGAATCCCCAAAATAAACTTCAAGAGACAAAAGCTTGATTCTGATCTTTAGTCCTTAATATTTCTTTTTCGTTTTTTTAATAAATTTCAAAAATATGCAGTTACTAATAAATGTACCTGAGGTTTGATGCAACATGTGAAACAATTCAAAATGACAGTTAAGAAATTTTTCTGCTGGTCTTATAAAGAAATATAATGCAATAACCTTTTGATCATTTGTATTGTACTCGACATGTCAAATTCATGTTATCAAATATCTATTGCATTTTGGTCAAGGATTTGAGTTGATGATTATCCTTATCAAAATATAAGCTTTAATTCCACCCATGAGTGTCATAGGTATATTCATCCTTCTCTAATCCAGTATTGATAAGGTTATTTAATGGGAGAAACAGTCTTTGTATTTGCAGTAGCCTAATTTGCACCCATATTTGTAATTAAAAGTCACGGAACACTGATTCTTACCTGCCCTTCATGTCATGAAATTATAGGCTTACCCATAGTCTTAAGTTTCCAGTAAAACTTGAAAATTTCATAGACTTGTGATTTTAGTTTCCCATCATTCAAATATGACACGGCAAAACCGCAGCTTTTTAAAATTATGACCAAAAAAGTAAAACGCTACACATTTCTGTATCTTATTATAACACAGAGCTCAGTGAATACACGCATGACATTTGTTGCCTGCAGTTGCCATTCATTTACATTTAAAGGCCCACTGCACTACTTGTAGCTACTTGCGCCCTCTATATAGCAAACAATGCCTTATCGGTGACCATTGGTCCCCCATGATCCTCTTTTTCTTATGTTAACTGAGAGCTGAGTTGATGAGATAACCACCTGTCCAGTGACCTTGCAGGGCAGTATAATCCCTCCTGTAAACTACGGCAGATAAGCTTTAATATCTAAACAGGCCTTTAGGGTAATAATTGCATTCCAATAACAATTAGGTATTCATATTGGCAATAATGATTTCTTCAACCAAGTGGAAGAGGATTTTATTTACTTTTTTTTCTCATTTTAATTAATTAATTTATTTATTCATGATTTCTTTCAACAGGGTAGTTTCATTCAGTTCAATTGGAAGCCAGTGGATCTCCTTTTCAAGAAACTACAGGATTAGTTGTTAGAATATATAAGCACCTCCTTGTACTGTCAGATTTGATTTCTGTCATTGGATGTTAATTGAGATGCTAGGTGGTGAATCCTCATCTCATGTGCATCTGAAGCAGACACATGTAGGCTCCTTGACAAACTTGGCCAGAGAGCCAACATTCTATTGTATAAAACGTCAACGACTTCTGTCAAGTCGCAGTATCAAGGGTAATGTCCAGGCAGCTAGGCCATCACTTGGCTGACCCTTACCTGACTGACCAACGAGATGATTCTTGAGCTTAAGGCAGGCATCAAGGGTAGCTGCTTGAGCTCCTTGATTGGATGTCAAGGACTACACGATCTCAGGACAAGACAATTATGGCCACATCCTTCGCGAAACTTCTTTTAGAATCCAAATTTCCAGGGTTCTCACTAAATTAAGTAGAAAACTGACCAGAAAGTTAATACCTGACTGATATGCAGTTATGACAATGCGATTAATCATATCTTTCAGACAAAAAGAGAGATTTATTCTTTTAAGTGGTTAATCCCCATGTCTTTCCATCCCTGTCCTAGCATGATCTGAGGATGCTGTTCATCTTGTATCCATAAATCAATGGGAGTTCCCTCTTTCGCAGGTACTGTGTTCTTTCTTGATGTTGATCTACTTCTGGCAGCGTGGATTAGGCCCCTGATCTAGATCGAGAGCCAGAACTCTCTATGACAGACACCGCTTCGTGGCTGTCTAAGGCCGACAAGTATATTGTCACATGTCACTGCCTCATTGCATTCAAGGAGCTATAATGGAAATAACTTTGGAAGGTGAATATGATCTTCATGATATTGAACGTGATCTCGTTCTTTGTGGAATCTAATTCTTCTGAGATGTGACTCAATAGATAGCCCAACTATAATAAAAGAATTCATTACAAGGCGCCTGCATATTACTGCCCATATTAAGCCCATCATACATCTAAAAAGCAAACTATGAAGGGGAAAAAAGAAGATAATGCGAGAGAATTAGCTATGAAATGAAGGAAATGTAATTGATGGTTCCTTGTTAAATTTCCAAATAGTCTTACTAGAAATGGACATAAAATTCTTATATATGCCATGGGCTATTATAAAGCCCTGCATCACAGAAAAGGCTCAACTGGCTACCAATTAGTGGACAATAATGTGACTGGTTAGATGCTAATTATGGAACTCACGACCAATCAGTCTTCTATCTAACTGGAAGAAACATCCTCCCATTTTACTGTGCCGCAATGAACTTTCAGGATCTCAATAAAAATAATTTTTAAAAAAATGAAAAAAACTATCTTTATCAGATCTACTATCCAAATCAATTCACAAAGAGATGTGCAAAGGCCTTTTGAAGACAATGTTAATCTCCTATATCCCACCGCTGACATCCAAAGATATTTATAAAACCAGTCTTGTGACTCCATGTTGATATTTGACAGTTTCATGAGGCAGTAAAAATATCTAAAACAAATGATATTTAATTTCCCTAATTTAAAGATATAGATCATTGTCAGAAGTTTACTTTAAGTTGATCATAGCATTAATAGCACGCATCAGCTAAAAAAATGCTGAACTATATTCATTTTTTATCACCCAAAAGAAACGTTTACAAAATCAGCCTTTACTGTCACAAACTGTGCTGTGATGAATGATCAAAATCTAGAGGCCAAGAGACCGCAGAGACACTGTCCCTAACCCCCTGTACACTTCCGATCGATGTATATGGCCAGTCAATATGACATCTAAGTTTTCCCTAGAGTATCAGCTCATGGTCAAGATCGTTTAAGCATTATGAAATTTGTGCACAAAGTGAATGCATATATTGGGATCTTTTGCAGGAGTCTCAAGCATTTTCCTGGATCATTCCGAACATAGAAAGTAGATTTCAATGAAAGGATTCAAATGGTTATAAATGCGTTTTATCATCAACAGCTTTAAAAAGCACAATACAAATAACATTGATGAAAGTCAATATGAGACTGACTGTTTTGATCACTAGATATACATCCCATTATTGCATATGGTAAAAAAAAGTATTTTATTCATACTGTTAAATCTATTGCGTGGAAGTTGTGGCACATATCTAGATTGATCAATTTAAATAATAAGGGAAATTTTTACAAAGAATCATTTTTCTTGGAAAAATATTTCTGGGAATTGTACTACTTTCAGTTGAGTTACCTGGACCTCGTGATTAATCCTCCCATCCTTTTTTTTAAAAATACAGTTGGATCTTCCTAACAACATTCCCCCCCCCAAAAAAAAAATGACGAAAATATTAAACAGTGTCCTTAGCCCCATGGAGGTACTTCTACATGTTCATGGGCATGCATCTATAGGTTGACCCCTATACAACTCTATGCTTGACCCAACCTTAATCCAGGCTTACCTCAGCATAAGTATCAATACTTTTGTCATCACAGGCCTGCAGTTACATAGAAGCATGTCAAAGTTAATTAAGAAATATGACACATTGAGACATTCAGGTGGCCAGATTCCATGCAAGTCAGCAATGCCTCAATAGAGAATATTTGTAATTCTTAAATGTTTTTATCTGTTTCCTAAACTAATTGCATAAAGTCTCAGATGAAGGAAGATTTTCTTTCTAATTGTTTACTCATTAAGAAGATGAAGTTAAAATGGAGTTCAACCATTTCACATCCTGGAAAGCTGTTGGTTTGTATCATTTAACACATTGACTACTGAATGCTTCAATTCCCAAAGGTTTAATACAGGGACCACCAAGTTCCCGCAAGCAATGAGTTTAATGCTGGCAACAATTGAAATATGTTAACAAAGTGACATTGTTAAGTTCACGCAATAGACAAAATTTACTTTACAGTCTATTTCTGATTGCACAATTTAAGCTACAGCATGGCTGAGAAAATTTAAACCTGGCGTCCCTTAACCTTTTGTTTGCCAGGAACTGAATGACTGGACTGCCAATTGGTTTAGGGCATCAAGTTCATAGACGCTGTAAATGTGACAAAATCACCTTTTATCCTTTGCTTGCTTTGTTATACAAATTTAGATAGACTGAACATCTGTAAAAGAAATTAGAGAGGAGCCAAAGATAGGACACTTTTGCTACCAAATGTTGAATTGACGTCAGATTAGTGAGAAAGTTTGAGAAAGTTTGTCTCCAACCACCGTCATGATACTGGAGAATGACGTAATCTTTCTGTTTATACACGGTTGAATTGCTTCCTCGCACACTGGGAACTCGTCCTATGACTCACACCAATACATGAGCTCAAGTTCATTGGCATTCTGATCTAGTCTGGCTTGAAAGAGGAAATGAAGGAAATCTCTTGAAAGATACCATAGCTTTGTTGGATATCATTTTCACTGTTTTAAATATGTAAAAAGAATACAAAAATATATATATTAAAATGATTACATTTTAAAAATATATAGAATAAACATAAAAGAGTAAATAGACTAAACATAAAAGAGTAAATAAACTCTCAACTTTGAGGGAATATAGCCACAAAAACCTGAAAAACTAAGTTCTCACTCTGAGCAAAATTACATTAATAGTATATTACCACTTGAACATAGGAACACACACACAAAAATAAATTCAAATAAACAAGACGTCCTATAGAATAGACTGAGAATAAGAGGAGCTTTTTGCCTGTTTTAATGAACATGATAATCTTGAATTTTGAAAATGGTTATAAAAGGACATTTTAGTTACAAAAAAGCACAACCAGATAAAAGGAAACAAATTTACATGTATTTTCCTTACCCATACTTCTCTTGTTGTTGGTTGATTGTGCCTCAACACATGACTATGGGTTCGCTGAACATAAACTGAGCTCATATCTTTTTTTTCAAAGTCTGCATTGCTTTGCTAAAGCAGGTGTGCCCTTGGGGCAGAATAATATATATATATATATATATATATATATATATATAAAGATTGCTCCAAAAGGTTTAACTGCCTAACACAGCTATTAACTTTCTTTATTTTTCAAACATGCAAAGCGAAGGACATGAGAGACGGATATTTCCATCAAGCAAATCTCATATTGACGTCATGCGGATTAAAGTTCACCTAGCATTTCATGAAATACATGCTACCATTACTTCCTCTCAATCTTTTTCCTATGACTCATGAATACTGAATAGAAGAGAAATGGCATAAGATTCATATTTATTCTAGCCTGGTAAAGGAAATCAGGCAGTCACAGAATAGAAGAAGCCCTCGGTTACACCAGTTCATCTTATCCAGGCACTTTTGGAACAACACTGATTTTAAAAAATGCACAATAATTATCAACCCAATTGCAGAGGGACCTCAATTTTACATTTTTTTGACATTCAGAAACTTAAGAACTAATTATTGAAAATCATTCATGGATGTTTGCAAGATTCCTGCAGTTATATATGTGTATACATACATTTTCATAGCACAATAATTATCAACCCAATTGCAGAGGGACCTCATTTTTTCCTTTTTTTTGACATTCAGAAATTTAAGAGCTAATTATTGAAAACCATTCACGGATGTTTGCAAGATTCCTGCAGTTATACGTGCATCATACATTTTCATAGCATAATAATTATCAACCCAATTACAGAGGGACCTCAATTTTACATCTTTTTTACATTCAGAAACTTAAGACCTAATTATTGAAAACCCTTCATTGATATTTGCAAGATTCCTGCAGTTATATGTGTATCCATACATGTTCATAACTTCATAGCACAATAATTATCAACCCAATTGCAAAGGAAACTCATTTTTACATTTTTTTTGACATTCAGAAATTTAAGAGCTAATTATTGAAAACCATTCACGGATGTTTGCAAGATTCCTGCAGTTATACGTGCATCATACATTTTCATAGCACAATAATTATTAACCCAATTTTACATCTTTTGGACATTGAGAAAATTAAGAGCTAATTATTGAAACCATTTATGGATGTTTGCAAGATCCCTGCAGTTATACGTGCAACATACATTTTCATAGCACAATAATTATTAACCCAATTTTACATTTTTTTGACATTCAGAAACTTAAGAGCTAATTATTGAAAACCATTCATGGATGCTCGCAAGATTCCTGCAGTTATACATGCAACATACATTTTCATAGCACAACAATTATCAACTCAATTGCAGAGGGATCTAAATTTTACATTTTTGGGACATTCAGAAACTTAAGAGCTAATCATTGAAACCATTTATGGATGTTTGCAAGATTCCTGCAGTTATACGTGTATACATACATTTTCATAGCACAATAATTATCAACCCAATTACAGAGGGACCTCAATTCTACATTTTTTTTAACATTAAGAAACTGAAGAGCTAATTATTGAAAACCATTCATAGATGTTTGCAAGATTCCTGAAGTTATATGTGTATACATACATTTTCATAGCAAAATAATTATCAACCCAATTTCAGAGGGACCTCAATTCTACATTTTTTTTTTACATTAAGAAACTGAAGAGCTATTTATTGAAAACCATTCATGGATGTTTGCAAGATTCCTGCGGTTATACGTGTATACATACATTTTCATAGCACAATAATTATCAACCCAATTGCAGAGGAACCTCAATTCTACATTTTTTTAACATTCAGAAACTTAAGCCCCTTTCACACCGGGCCATACGTAGAGTTGCGTACCAACTTTGCCGAGCGAATGCTGCCCTATATAACTATACGCTGAGGGACGCAAAGGGATACGTGAGATAGATTCGCGTAATTTCGGTGTAGACACTAGATGCAGAAAGTACCATTTGTAACGCAAGTCTACACAACACTACGCAATACTACGCAGCTGTACGCCATGCCTACGCAAAAGTACGCTACCCTACGCCAGTCCGACGAGGCAGTAAAAGCTTGCGCACACAGTAAGCAATCGTAAGCAACCCTAGGCCTGTTATACACAATCGTAAGCGTAGATAATCCAACTGCATGTGCCGTAGGTACGTGGTGCCTGTGCAGAAGATACGTGACCATACGCAATCGTAAGCCAGCCTACGCATAACCTACACAGATCCAGTGAGAAAAGAGCTTTAAGAGCTAATTATTGAAAAACATTCATGGATGTTTGCAAGATTCCTGCAGTTATATGTGTATACATACATTTTCATAGCATAAACAAGCGTATGCTCACTGGGAGTGAGAGAGGATGAAGATATTGTTTTAATTTTTTTTAAATGACATCCGATACATAATATACCAAAGATAATTTGATGAATAATTCTCATTATGCATATAAAGCGCAGTCATGAAACCAACAACATATAAATAAATAAACACTGTATCCCCAACAACAGCAAACATGTTTTGTTTTTGTAGACTCCTCTGTATACTATCATAATACTCACCTGCAGTTCAAATAATATGAGCTCCACACATCACACACACATTATTGTGTGCCTGCAATATTAATATTTAATAACTTACTCATGTATATATACATTCATGCATGGGGAAATGTTTCTCATGGGACGCAATTTTATCTATTTTCAAGGTTCAAACCAATTAGCTAATTAATGAATGCTGGGCTGGAGAAAAAACAGTAAATAGCTGATGATTCCCCCCCCCCCCCCCTGGTAACTTTTTTTAATGAGAAATGAATTCCAATACCACTCCTAACTTTTTATATCAGGAGATATGTCGTGGTCTTGTGGATATGTCATCGAACTGTGGATCACATGCTTCGAATCCTACCTCGGCACTAATGTCCTTTAGCAAGACATTAATCCATATTTGCCACTTTCCACCCAGGTGTTAAATGGGTACCCGATAGGATGTGAACGTTAATATGGTTAGATTGGCATGTGTGCGCTTGTAAAATGGCGCCTGGCCGGAATCCTCCCCAGGGAGCGGGGCGTGTGCACTATCATGTGCGGATTAGCAATCAAATCCAATGACCGGGGTAATAATAATTACAATGTAAAGCCCTTAGAAACATAGTATTAAGCGCTTTACAAATGTGACTATCATTTTTATTAGCATAAGTATATGGGTCCGTCCAGAAAGTTTGGGCAATTTTTGTGACATAACAGAAGTGAGAAACTATGTATCCTATCAACTGTAACAATGTTTGCTCAAAATTTAGTTTTGCATAAAAAGCATAGCCAACTGTCTTCAGAAGTACTCAAGCTTCATGGTGAATCGAATGTGTATTAAGCAAAGATTTTGAAGAAAAGCATTTGAAACAGGAATGATTCTGGTAGGGCACTTTTATATTTGCATAAAAATCTTCAACAAATAATTTCATCTTCCATGTGTAGTAAAATATCTCATAACTACGTTACATGGGCACCGTCATAATTTTTGCCCCAACTTTATAGAATGACCCAAATAAAAAATAGTATTGAAGAAAATGGTATGCTGAAAGATTTCAGGGACAGCAGTTACTTAATTGCAGAGGCAACCCAGTTTACATAAATGGAAATATAATGAATTGAATATAGTGGCTATTTTCACTGTATATATATTTTAGGATATTTAACTTTACAATTCATAAATCAAAGTTGAATTTCAAGAAAAAATACATTATGCTCTAGACATCTGTCACTATTAAATATGTATCCAATTCCAATAACTATACAGTTCAAGGATATGTTTTTTGCAACACTCAGTGAGTACTTTAGGTACATAAGAATCAAATCAGGAAGACCTTTTTACAATGAAGTAATGACTAGGCACAAACCTTAATATGGAAATAGGGTAGCTTCAACACTTTCGATAGGGTCCTTATCCTAATTCCTCGTTAATAACCAAGGCATAATACAAATGAATAAAACCACATTAGGATGAAATGATGTGTGATGATCTCATTCAGAGCAAGGTATTTCTATAACAAAGAACACAATACTTGAAAGATATCTGTAAATGTTATTTTTCAAAGACAGAACAATTTGATTAACATTTGTGTGTTCAATGACTTTGGAATGCATGAAAAGAGTGTACTAGAGAGAGCTATGAACTACGGTACATAGATTGTAATTCTCAGTATGTCTTGTGTAATACATGCACATGTGTAATTCTTTAAAAAAACAAAAAACAAAAAAAAGTACATGTAATCTCACAGCCAATCACTTGCTCTAAAACTGAAAGAGCCAAGTTACGAGGTAACCTTTTAGTTATTCAGTCTACCGGTACTCATTAAGTGTCAGATTGACAATTTTCCCTTTAAACTAGCCCACATGTTTTGTAAAGTTGCTAATGCAATCCGTATCTAAGCAGGGATGCAATTGGTTTACACCAGTTGCCTAGCATCATCCCATTTCCATATAGCAGCAGAAATCTACTCCTTTGGGAAACCTTATCAAGCAGATCTGGAAGTATTCAATTTACCTCCCACTCGAAAAGGGGCATAACGGAGGAGAATCTAGGAAGGAGGAAGGAAAACACATGCACCAATATGTTGTGTACATGACACAGGACGCAAGTGGCACGGACAGGACAAAATGGATGCATCATTTTCTCCCTATATCAGTCTTTACCACCATGTGGATTGTCAGTTATAGATACTTCTGAATCATTCTGACCTAAAATCAACTAAAACTCTGGAAAGGATAATAGATTTTAAATGAATTAGTAGAACCATTACCCCTATTTTCTGTATATATCTTTGATGCTGCTGTCCCATTTATTCACTTTAATTTGATATTCCACTGGTATTCTCTACATATTTAGATAAAGCAAACTTTGCCTAATCTCGACACAGGGAAGGTCCAACTATTTTTGTCCATGACCACAAAGCGATCGATCAACACCCTCTCTAACTTTGGAAAGCCTGAATATACCATTACATTCTAATGACCGTAGGCCCAGAAACAGGTTTAACAAGATTCCATGCTTCCGGGCAATAAAAATAGAAATAAAACATCAGTTCCAATATCTTCTGATGGATTAGTATCCCTTGAGAGAGTTCTTTTTATAAATTCCAAGTTACAAGGATCTATCTTCATCTCATAATCCAATCTGTTACCATGACTACAACATTGTCATATCAATTTACTGTCCTTTCTTAGGCATTATGATGAATTTAATAGTAAATGAAAATTTAAAATATTTTTAATGACAGAGGATAAAAGCCTACTGCTTTCATTTCAATACATGTACACACTGTACAGTCTTTGAATGTGAAGGCTGCAGTACTTTTTTTCTTCTCTTTTCCACATCAACAGCTAAATGCCAAGGTAACAAAACTCTTTGAGGCAGATGAAACAAAAGTTAAAGTGTATTTTTACATTGAAAAGCTTAGAGGCGGTATCAGTGTATATTTTTAACAGCCTAGAAATTCTACCCCACTTTGAGTTTCACAAAATTTTGTAAAACCTGATTACTTTAATACTAATGGACTAAAATAGTAACTCAATATTGACTGGTTTACAGGGCCATTGATAAAATAGTTGGATGGAGATGCTCTCAAAACTGTGAAATGATATGACTGCTAATATGCATGCTCCTGTAATATGCATTTCAATTATAAGAATGTTCACAGTTCGCAACATTTACAAATGTGAGTCAGATATAGACTCTGCCCCACTATTATACTACGAAGCTCAAAGAAAGGGGCTAGTATCCAACATCCATCCATCCAATATGCTATTTAACTCACTGAAAAGAAGCTGGGATCACCTCAAGCCTCTATTCCTCCTTCAGCTGCCAAGTAATAAAATAGAAAGGAGTCTAAAAACCACTTCTCAATCTATCATTAGGCTACACTGCCAAAAACGTAGGAATAGATACAAGCTAATAATCACATTTGTGCCACCGGCTCACAGAAAGGGGGCAAGAACCAGCCCCCCCCCCTCCTTACCCCCTAAAGCTACCCTGCTCCTGTAAAAATCCAATGTCACTCTGGCTCCACTCCTTAGCCAAGGTCACTAGGCAGCCATGCAAAGAAGCCTAACGTTCTAGAGGAAGAGGATGATTTCCTTTGGCCTGCAACCTGAAACCCAAGGCCTAGACCAGCCCTTCCTTTTAATGCACTCCAATCTTCAACCATGAATGTATCATTGTGCAATTGTTCAAATAAACAACGAAGATATTTGATACACTTGAGTAAATTGAAGTTTCCTGGTTCAATTGTGGTTACTTTTAGTTGTCTATCCATATAAATATAGCATGATATTTCACTTTTGTTTCTAAAGACACTAAAATATCCAGTCTACATTTAGTTTCTTTTTAAAACGAGTGAGTTTTAAAACACTGGAATTTTTTAATAATCCTGTTGCCTAAAAACTGTGTGGATTTAGAATGTCTTTTTCCCTTTCTATCATTATTTATTTCTGTATAAGAGCTAAGGATATTTTTAAGTTTCTACACAAACAATATATTAATTTAGTTGTGATTTGATTTGATTTTCATTGTGTCTATCAAATACATATGACATGATGGGGCAGAAAATGTCTACCGATCACAAAATGTTGGTACATGTAGATCATACATGATACTTTCCATGTCACTACCCTTTAATCTATTTATAAATGACAATGAAGAGACATTATGCTTTGAAAACAATCACTGAAACTTATTGACATTAATATAGAATCACAATGATGTCAATTTAAATTGGTTAACAAAAATAATAACCTCACCTGTTCAGGAAACGTTGGTAGTTTGTTCTCTGTCTAGATCTAAGTTCTTTGCCCTGCCATTGGCTGAATCTTGTGGTTGCCAGGTAACGGATCTGATCGTTGACCTTTAGGCATTCAGCTGCAATGCGATGTAGAAGACCTGCTATCTCAAGCTCCTTACGAGGCCTGAACAACGTCTGAAGTTGAAGACTATCGAGGTGATGTGCAAGGGATTCCATGCAGAGGAAAGGGTTGATGACACTGAAAGTTGCAGAAAATATCATGTCATTGTTACTTTTGCTTTCACTTCAACAAAAGGTTACACTCTGGTTAAATCATTACTATTGCAACACTTCAAATCAAAATAATACTACTATGAAAAAGTTTTGATTAAGAAAATACCGACATTGATTACAGAACAACTACATAACTTCATCATCTTTTTTTTTCTTACCCCCTAAACTCCCATAACATTTCACTCTTTTATTTATCTAATTTCATCAACTTCTTCAACATACTCCTTTTACCAATTCCTCATCATTGCCATCTTTCTCTTAAAATTGCTCTTCCCCTCCAACATCGCTTTGTACAGAAATGACTTTGTCTTTTCAAGTGTTACTTCATTTTTGTCATCTCACCATTTTCAACATTCTTCCTTCTAATAATTCTACACCTCAAATCTATTGTATTGAAATATCTTTGATCAGTTACTGGAAATAATGTGACTTGTGACATCATTCCTTTTTTGCAGGCCAAGATGCATGTGGATCTATTCTATGTGCACAATTCATTATGACCAAACCAAATTAAGACATGGAAGCACCCAATAAATATGTGTGCCTATGAAAACAAAGGCCACATATCTTAAAGCCCAAGTCCACTCCAAAAAAAACTTATTTTCAATAGAACCAGAAAAATCAGACAAACCAATCAAAAAAAGTTTGAGCAAAATCGGATAACTAATAAGAAAGTTATGAATTTTTAATGACACGAAAAACTTTGAAAATCACTACACAAATCGGCAACTCACTCATGAGTCTGTGACGTATGGTCCTCACTATCCACTAATTATTTTTTTTATATTGATAATATAAATTTTTTTTTTTCACCCTAAGAATCACACCAGCATCCAAGTAAGATTGTTAGTAATATGATTTTGTGTGGATGCACAAATAAAGAGTAATTTTTGTCCAGTTAAATCATGAAAAATTGAATTTTGATAAACTAATTAGATAAAAATCAATAATTATGAAATACAATATTCAGAAAAATAGTATCAATTCTTCAAAATTCATAAAGGTTTTTGGGAAATGTCATGCACGCAATATGATAAAAATCATATAACCTGGGCAAAGGCATGGGGAAATCAAGTTTTGGGGATAAAAAGGGAAATTAGTGGGATTAAACTACATAAAGCAATTGATATGTTGTGAGGACATGACATCACAAACTGATAACCATCTTGGCAAATTGTGTTCCATAGTTTTACATACTTTTTCAAAAATTCATAACTTTCTTATTAGTTATCCGATTTTGCTCAAACTTTTTTTGATTTGTTTGTCTGATTTTTCTGCTTTTATCGAAAGTGAGTTATTTTTAGAGTGGAATTGCCCTTTAAAGGGATAGTTGAGTTCTGTTGTGATAATTTTTTTGTGAGATAATGAAAAACTGAGTGTCAAATTTGAAAGAACATACAATTTAAATGACAAAATCATCTTTGTTTGATCAAATTTGGTTCAGAGACGGCTGAAATATCCATAAATATAACAATTTCTAACACTTGTGTACCACCACAAATATTAGATAATTTAACAAATCTGTTGAATAAAGGGAATAGCGCCTTTTACATCGTATTTCAGTCAATGCCGATGATTGCTTTTTTGTTGGCATTTTCGAGTTGGTTTTATTACGCACAACCAGTCGGCCCATGTATTGTTATTTTTAATTAATTGACGGTGACCGTATTTCATTGAAAGTGGAGCTGAATTGGTATGATCGAATTGGCTAAATTTCACTCATTTTGGGGTCTGAATTTTAAAATTACCTTCATAGCATTTTTAGGTCCTAAAAGGGCACTAGAAATGTCATAGATAAGAATATGAGCAATAAACATGCACTTTGAAGGCATTTGCGGTCTGAAAACAGAACTCAACTATCCCTTTAAGTAATGATGCAGACAAAATGTCACTGTCATTTTTTATGGTATTAAACTTAGATGAAGGCTATTGACAAGGTTATAGTTCTTACCACTCAGTTATAGAGGCTTCATCATCCTTGCTGAAGCACCGACTGTGTCTCACCACCATCAGTACCAGGTCCTTGTCTCTGGTCCTCTCCTGTGACTCACCCTCCACTGGTCCAGTTTCCCAAGGAGAGTGGTCCAGGTCCTGGGGTGTTGGTCTAGGCATGGAGGACCAGTCACTCAGACAGGGAGCCAGAGAGTGGACCAGACGTCTACAGGAAGCCACAGGGTAAAAGACAGAGGTGTAGGAAGAAGCACAATCTAGGATCTCATCTAAAATGGGCAATTTCTGTAGAAAAAAAGGGAGAATGTTATGTCATGATATGTAACTTAAAGGTACTATGTCCCATTTGCAGGCCCAAAAAATGAAAAAGTTAAATTCCAACGGCATTTGAAAGATAATACTAATTTAGAACTCCCCTTAAAAAAGGGGGACATGAAAATGTCTTTCAGTGGGAAAATAATGACTATTAGTAGTCAAATCGACTTAGGAGCTATAGAGCCAATAAGTAATAGTCTTGATTTTCAGACCATTGTACCGCATGGTCGTACGTTTTATGCTGCGCAAAGATTCAATCAGTTTAATTTTGGCCATTACAAGAAGTGGATTATTGATGCAGACAAATCCTTTACAGCTCATTTTATGTATGTTATTACCAAAGAAGAAAAAAAGCCAGTCAGTCACTCAATACTGACAATAGTGTCTGACTGTGAAGTCTAGCAAGTAAACGGGTTTCTTTGCATAATTTGAATATTAGGACACTGCTAACGTTTAAATTTCACAGATAGGACATACATGACATATTCATAATTCCTGCAAATTTCTACAGAATTCGAGGTTGGCTGCAAAAGGGACATAGTGTCTTAATGTGTTAATTATTTTGTATATTGTGCATTAAACCAGATTTTGTAGAATACTAGATCTCAATAATCATCTCCATATTTGCATTTGTAATTAGCTCTTAAATTTTAAACCCTATTATTTAAAGCGAATAGAGACCTTTTCAGTATAATGCACTATATAAGAATTAACTTTTTATTATTATTGTTATTATTATATTTTTGCACTCTTCCCACTTTATAACTATTCCTCATATTCTAGTATACTTACTTGGTGTGAGATTTTATCAGCTAAATTTGGCGGCTTCATGGAGCAGGAAAACAAGGCACATATAGTGAATGAAGCGACTTCTCTGGGTACACCATGGATGTCAACCTCACCATGACTGATGCGGTCCCTGAGACGAGGACCGTCGGGATGCACGAGAAGATCCATCAGCAGGTCCTAGGGTCAATTCCAAAACAAGATATCATTTGTAATGGTAGCTCACTAGATACATTACCGGTATAATATGTAGAGATGTCTTGGCATATTGGATAAGTCACTGGACTGTGGATCACAGGATTCCATTCTCCACCCAGGTGAAGAAAATGGGGACCCGGTAGGAAGAAATTCCTTGAATGCTCTAGCGCCTTATTATGGCAGCTCAGCTACAGCTGGGGTAGTAGTATGATACTTTGTATTATTAAACTGCAGTAGAACATATTCATATCGTAGCTGTGCTATCAAATGGAACCACTATTATTTCAAAAATGGGATTGGATCCCATGTGAGCATATCACCTAGTTGAAGTTTTATAGACATACTAATAATTACCATAATCATCCCAGGAGGTATGTTAAATTGCCTTGCTGGAGAGAAGCCACATAGATTATATGCACTGTTTGATGACAGGACTTAAACATATGAACCTTATATGATCTCTAAGTCAAGTCCTCAAAATACTGGGCAATGAAAACATCTTGTAAGACTCTTATTTATATTTTACAAGTCTTGTCAAAAACCCAAACATCCAATCATCAAACCAATGATGATTTGATACTTTGATAGTCACACATGACAAGTCAATGGCTAAGAAGGCGTGATGACTCAGTGGTAGATAAATGGTCTCGTAACCGGGAGGTCCCGGGTTCGAAACCAAGTCGATGCACTAGTGCCCTTTGGTAAGGCATTAATCCTCATTTACCAAATCCCTTGGAGAGGACTTAAAGTAGTCGGTCTGCTGGTTGATACTTCCAAGCACACACATGCTTTCTTAGCAGTCAGGTCAACAACAAAAAACCCAAAGTTTCAAAAAACATAAACCATCCCATGCAGATATCTCATGTGTAGAAGATAGATGAACTCTGCTGAGTCCAGGTTCAAATCCAAGTTAAAGTACTAATAGCCCTAGCTCAGCAATAAAAAATAAACATAAATACCCCGGTAGATATATTAATATATCTTATGGTGTGAGCATGTGAGGTAACTTACCTTTTAAGAGGCAGTTCTCCCAAAGGAATTGAGAATGAAATATAATCACAGTATAATTATCACAGTATTATTAACAATGTAATGCTACATGTTGCATAAAGCTGTTCATACATGTACCTGCATTTAAAATAGAAAATGCTACCTGAATAACAGAAATCTCAAAAGATATTGATGGCTTTCCATTTGTCTTTGCACATCATTCTTCATCTTTGTTAAAAAGTTGTGAACATCTTTGAAATAATATAAATAGTATTAATTACTACCATACCATGAATGGCTCAGATATTGCAGGTATAAGCAGATTGGGGTTTCCATCACTCAGCTCAGCACAGAGCATCTATATGAATAGTATACAATAAACAGAACAAATCAAGAAATAATCTATAGAAATAGGCACAAATTGCTCAAATTTTAATCATATATCTCCACAGAATCATTAATCAATTTGAATGTCTAATGTATGGTATTGCAAAGCAGAAGACTTGGTTTACTTTGGAATGAATAAGATTTATGTCTGTCCTTGTCTGGGCTTCATAATTTCCAATTTTGGAAATAGTCTGTTGATTTAAGGCAACATATTTGTCTTGTATCGCAAACATGGGCTGTCAAATGATAAGAGTATACCTAGCATTTCCCTACCAAATACTGCAGCCAGAATCTTAATAGATGTGGGCAGATGTTGATATAATACTTTGTCATTGACGTATAGTCATTATTCCATATTCCATTATGCTGAATATTAATGCTGGGCAGGAGACTGAAGCTGAGATTCAAGTTCCCCCCATAAAAAATATGAATCAAGTAAATAAATAAGTAAAATAAACTATAATTATTTGTTTATAAGCAATTTGTCTTTGATACACGTGTAAATTTTGGAACTTTGGACGTACATGTACAAACTGATGCAAAAAGTGTTTTGAGAGACATGTATGACTAAAATTCTCCTTGATACATCCAAATATTGCTTTCATGCACAAATGGAAATTGATACATGTGTATTCCGTAATATTATCTAATTCAAAGTTAAGTTAAATTTAAATTAAGTAGATTCTAAAACTGACCTCATCAAATGTTGTGAATAACACAGTGGACTGTAACAGAAAACAATAGATAACAATTAATTAGCAAAGGATGGAGTTCATCATCATCATTATAATCATTCTATTTACTTGTCATTCATGATTTATTATTTTTAATGGCACAAAATTTGGAGGATTAAAACCTTTAAGAAAACTGATAAGGGGATGTTCTTTCATGGTATGATTCAAGTCAAATTAGAAAAAAATTAATTACTTCAGATTAGTGAAATAATTGTTATCATGCTTAATCATCATTGGCTGCTACTGTCAGCTTAAATAGGTTTCTTCCTTGCAGCTTTGATGGTATTTTCAAATGTTTATAGCTATTCCATTATTTATGGAAGTACTAAATATAAAGAGAGTCTAATTATGAGATAAGAGTGGGTGCTGACGTTATACTCTGCCTAATCATTTTTTTTCCTTTGTCTTTGTAGCTTAATGAATACTCATTAACAACTCCCACCACATAAACATTGATCAGGTATGTACCTCAGCAGTCTTTGAGTGGCTATTTTTTTGCTTTTCAGGTTTGGGTTATCATTAATATTATTATCATGATTAAGGTGCTAATGATAGTACGTAAAACTAATTGTATTGTACGCTAAAAATACTATCCATATGACAAAAATATATCATAATGAGCTGAAGAGACGTCATATAAGTGCTATATATATCCAGAATATCATTATTACGGCTGCCGGAGCTAAAGCTAGGGTAATAATTTCCAAAGCTCTCCGGAAGCGCATAGAGATGTTATTTCATGACGTATTATGCGCTATACAAGAACTGAACTATTATTATTATTATCATTGTTATATATGATTGTTTTTTTCATTCATAACTACATATTTAAAGTTATATATACCTCTGCTGTAAGGACTCTCTCAGGACACCTGTTGGCTTTGGCGAAAATTAGTCTGATCAGATGTTCAAGTAGAGGGCATAAGATCATAACACATAGATTATACCTATAAGGCAGGTGGAGAGACACAAAGAGAACATGGAGAGTGTGGGAGAAAAGTAGAGATAGAAAGAGAGTGAGTGAAAGGAAGGAAGAGGGGAGTGGGGAAGAGAGTAGTGAAAGAGAGAGAGAGAGAGAGGGATAGAAAGAGAGAGAGAGCGAGAGAGAGAGAGGAAAAAGTGATATAAAATCTGTCAAGATCACCTGTTAAAAGTAACACTCTTAATTGTTTCAATATCATTGGTATTTCCTTAATATGAGAGGGTTAAAGCCTCCATGTATTTCTGTTAGCACCTTATTTGTCAAACTTGATTTTAAATATATTTTTATCTGCAGTAAATCAAATCAACCTCGCCAACATGGTGTTTTAAAGAAAAACAAACTCATTAGAGGATTTAAATTTTTTTAAATACTAAAAAATAAAGAGATATACTGTGAATTTAATAGTTTCATGTGAATTATGTACAACCCACTCTAAAAGAGCTTCAAACACCTTTTAATTGTTTTATTTGGCAACTACAGCTACTATCTAGGTTGTCAAGCTGCCAACCCAAGAAAAAGCCCAGATTGAATGATCTCCCTGACATCTAGATATTACTGAGGGTTTTTGCCTGTGCTTGGGCTATTCATATTTTGCCCTGCACCTCTTCTGTGTTGCATTGTCTGAAAATCATATGTAACTTATCATCTGGTTCTTGTCTTTAAAATTGAAATGCAAATATATATCTCAAATTTAAAATTACTTGAAATTAAAGACTATATTTACACTCTTCTGAGAATTATCATAGGGAATAAGACAAAGCATATTTGTGAATCTTACCTTTCAATTTCATAATAGTGAGCAGCTTGTTCCCACATTGAAACATGACTTTGACAGATAAGGCCTCTCTCACAAACCTCTTTAGAAAGCGTGTTCAAGTGATCTGGAAGTAAAACTAGACACATGGGAGAAAAGAACTTTAAAGGGATCGTTTAACAATGTTAAATCTGAGATACACAGTCCTACATGTTACCAGTGTATGTGATATGGTGTAATATTGTAACCCTAAAAAAAATCGCGCTTCAAAATGATCAAGAAGGGCCTCAAAAAAGTAAAAAATCTTGGAGTGACCGGTTTTACCATACTCGTTTTCCCCAATAGACTGTAGTGTTATGAAAAGGTTTTCAAAATTTGTAATTCCAATCATTAATATCTTGATAACGAGACAGGCGATCGGCTTGTAAAAGTCATGGAGTTCCTGACTGACCTAAAGGTTTATAATTATCATTACAGCATGAGCTAAATCAAGGATTATTTCTAAACGATCTAAGACAAAGTTGCCGGATCCCTTTAATGTAGGAGGGCAGAATTTCACTTGAAAAAGTACTTTAGCCCAAAGTAATACTAAGCTTGGTAGGCTCCATTGACCTTGATGCAGCTAGGGTGTGCGCTACTCTGCTTGCACAGAGCACAAATCCTACCGCTATTTCTTAAAGTTACAAATAAGGATTTTCCTTAGGAATAAACTACCAAAAACTAAAATACTTCAGGAAATTTGAAAATAGCTGAATGTTGACCTCACCTGCTACAACATAGCACTACATTCATAGATTCCAACACATTCATTTTTGATGTCATGGTAAATATATTTTTTGAGCATCATTTTGAGTAGGATTTGTTTTCCTCTTTTAATTTACAGCCATCATCAGTATAATGAAGATAACTTCAAGATAAACACCTTAGTTGTTCCTTTATGTAAAAAGATAGCATCTCCCTGCAATACTGAAAATTAAGATCTTACTTTCCTTGGGTATTAATCTTGTAATATTCTTAGCTGATCCAGAGTGCCATAGAAGTAGAGGAACAGGTAGTGATACATAATTTGATTGAGATATGTGAAGATTTACATGTATTGTGCCTTACCAGGAAATTTGTTATGTAGCAATGGAACATGTTTCTGGAAATCTATCTGTGTTCTATGAGGAATGCTGGATGGATGAATTCCAAGGCTATGAAGCATGTAGCCAAGACTTGCGGTCAATACCAATAGAAAACTGGAATATCTATGATTTGAGAATAAAGGAGAGAAAGGAGTTCAGAATCTCTCTAAGCACAATTTGGTGGATTCATTTTCATGCCATCCTTTCATTCAAATACAGGGCAAACACCACCAAGTTTGAAAATGAAAATAAATCTATAATTCTTTGCTAATCTCATATGGAAGGACTGACATACATGAGGATTTTCTGAATTACATTACATTAACTATCTTCAATAATTCTGTTTCAAGATCCATATCATATTGCCATTTCATGCTGGTACACTGTACTTTATTTTTTCTGATTATCCCTTTCTTGAGCTTTTGCTCTGGATGTTCTCCATCTTGTTGAGGGTTCCAACGGATCCATAAGATCTTTCTTTTTTTCCCTTCTTTTTTCTGTTAAATAAAAACCTTAGGCTTCTGCAAAAGATGTGACTTTGATATATGCAAAGTTGTAATAACTGCAATGAAAAGGAAACTGCAGTGAAGTTGAATCTCACCTTGAAGGAATTTCACCAGGAGATGCAAATCCATGCCACAGAATGTTTCTGAGGTTGAGACTGGTTGGAGGTCCCATCAAGACTCGTAAACAAAATAACTGTGAAAATAAAGAAAGAAAGAAAGAAAGAGAGGGAAATATACAAAATTCTCTACCATATATCCTGGCATAATCATTTGCAAAATTATGAAAGCATTGTTATTTCTGATAAGTAAATGCATCTATTTTCACATAATAATTATCATTTCCATCATTATAATTTACTAAAAATATGAACCGCTTCAGATAATGCTCTCTAATGTACTTGTTATAAAGCTGACACATCTAGATCAAACATTTTCCCACCAAGCAGCTTGCCGTGGATTTTAGAGACCGTACAGGACCCTTCCGATTTTTATTTCATTTTCTATGGCATGTGTGGTCACAAAATCTGTGGCACCCGGTGAAAATTGGTCAAGTGATGGGGCCCTACCGGGGCCCGACAAGGGTCCTCAAGGTGCCCTGCTGGGTGCCGTGAGGTGCACTGAACTATGTGTCCTCTGACATCTGTGCCTCTTGTATTTAAAGCTGCGTTGTACATTTTGAGAGGTCTTTCTACACAAGTTCTCGCGCTGCACACATCTTAAACCATGGGCTCAAAAAGGAAGTGAAAGAAAAGACAGAAACACGTGGATGATGTTGGGTCAGAGGTGGGCTCCAACATTGAATTAGCTGGCGCAGATGTGGGCCGAGAAGGTGAAGACGACGCATGTCAGTTCAAGATGACTGTCAAAGACCAGATTGTAGACATTTTTTAGGCCTACCCATGCTTATATGCAAAGGAAGATGGAGACTATAAGAGCATGAGACAAAAAAAAATAGATTGCTGGAAGACTTCGTCAAAGAGCTAAGCCATGGATACACTGGTAAGGAAAATCCCCTTGTCAATTTTGATCATTGCTATTGTGATTTTGGTGACTTTATTACAGTATATGCATCTACTTTTCATTTAAAGTTCCTAAATTGTATGATTTACTTTTGAACAATCAGTATCAATTAATCTAATATGATTTTTTTTAAATGTATCCAGCTACAAAGATTCTGATGAGGTTCACGTCCAACAGGACCAACTACGGTAAACTGAAAAAGAAGGTGAAGAGGGATAAGTCGGGGTCTGCTGCTCTGAAGCTAACCCAACTACAACAATGGACATTGAGGCGGTATGCCTTCCTGAATCTCCATATGACCATTCGACTGACGGATGACTTAGGATCGGTAAGCATTTCATTCTATTACTCAAGATGGACATGTGACCCTCCACCACAAAACGACCAGAATGTTGGAAATTTGACCTTACTTGTTATTAACTGGAGTAGAAAGTGCAGATTCTTAGTCTTAAAATGATATATAGCTATGTCTTTATGAATAAACATCATGAACTAACAGTGATAATGCAAGAAAACCAGACAGGCCATTTTCAGAATAAAAGAGAAGCGGTCTCAAAGAGTGGAACATTCAAGGATGCTCATTGCCCACATCACAAAAGATTGAATCAAACATCCTTAGAAATCATTATGAAGGGATTATTGGATTATGTTCAATTAATCTAAAGCAATAACCCGGGAGGGGTTACTCAGGTTATGTCTTAAAATGTAATCTTATGAGTATCTATGCTTATACTTATGCTGTAAATTTTCAATCTGGTCCTGTTATACTCTCATCTTATCCTAATTTCATATTTTCAGTTTCAGTTTTAGTTTTTGTGTAAGTGGCCGTACTAATAAGGCATTTCATTTCTAGCTGTCTCCTCATTCTCATAAATACTCACTTTTCCCTATATTTTGTCCAGATTACCTTAATGATGAATATTATGTTGTATGATTATCTTTGTAATGTATGTTATTTTATCTTTATATATATGCGATACCATATGTTATTTTATCTAAATGTTTTTTATGATGAATGAAATAAATTAGACTATCTATCTATCTATCTATCTATCTATCTATTTGGCTCCGACAGGGGTGCGACGCCGCAAAACCCAACCCCTTTTTAAGGGTGATTTTGGCGGAAATGGGTTAATAAAAATAACCTTTTTGTGCACTGTAGCGAAAAAAACGCAATAGGGGGATCAAAACGCTCACATCAGGACATCGCCAAGGTCCTGTCCAGGAAGAAACAGAGGAAGTCAGGTGGACCACTAGCTGAGATACTTTCAAAGTTCCTGGAATTATCGGGAAAGGAAAAAAGGCAGTCTAAAAAGGAGGTTTAAAAATGTAACTATTTCATATCATTATTGACATATCGAAAACGTTGCTACTCTTTAGCACTTTGTATTTGAAATTGACACAAGTCATGTTTTCTACGCTCTGTTTCAGTTCCAGACCATGGCCTAAGAGTCTCAAAGACCAATGGATGAGGGGACCTCTTGGGGTTACTGGCGGACTGTTAATGGATTTCCTCTGAGCATTTCAAACAATATCAGAGGGACACCTATGAGACCACCATGCAATGGATTCCAAAGGAACCTGCAACACTTCCCCAACCTTTGCCAACTTCAGTGATGCTGCCCCTGCAAAGCGACAGGCGACGTGCAACCACAGACCCATCTGCACACCTTTAACACATACAACATGCCACAACAGGCGCAGCAACAGCTGCAGAGTTTTGTGCCATACTGGATTGGATGCCACAAGCCCCTCAGGCAGCCAGTTCATATGCCTGTAAGTATCAGTTTGCATTTTATGCAAATTTGTATAAATTGACTAATACTCATACTTCTTGCACAGCCTCCTCCAATTCATCTGAAGATGAAGAAGTGCAACAACTACATACTGCACACGGTGGTGACGTACGTCCAACTGCATCTGCAATTCAGCAATACGTGCACAATGAATGCATTCCGGGAGGACAAATTGTGGCCTCAGTGCCATCCTGTCTACAAACAGTTTACTTTTGCGGTACTGATCATTAAAAGCCGGCTTCAGCTCACACACAGAAAGAGAGAATTTAACTCTTATCGTGCCACAGGGCTAATCCCTACTGTGCCAGGTTGTTTTGGAGATAATCTGATTAACGCGATGGTTCTATGAATGGCGAGTGCGAAACACACAGCATAGCCCAATGAGCATGAACAATAGTTGCTACTACGAATGCGCCCTTGCACGCACATGGCACTCAATAGGTAGCGTGCATGCAGCCTCATGGCAGGCTATGGGTTAAAGGCTGTATTTATATCAAACAGGTGGATTCGATGCCGCCGTGAGGGGCCAGCACAGACATTATTCATATCAAATGGCCCCCGGACGGCAGACCCCCAGTGTTGTGCATATCACCTGGGGCCCTTGAGGGGCCGTGAGGGAGCCATAGAATACCCGTACGACACCCTTGAGCACCACAAGGCGCGCATAAAGATTTCTCATGAGAATTGACAGAAAAACATTGTGAGGGGCCCAGTCAGGCACCGTCTGGAGCCTGCACAGGATCCCTACAGGCTTTCTACGGCCTAACGATCAGATTAAAAACACTGGGAGATATGGGAGCAGCCAACTTAGCACCAGGGCGCCCATAGGAACTGTACTGGGAGCTGGCCGTGAAATGGCCGAAAATTACCTAAATTACTGTTTTTACTCGCCGTACAGGCCCGGAGTGTAATTGTGAAAGCCCCATAAGCAATCATCAAGAACAAAGAAAAATTAATACCTTTTTGAAAACAATTATTATTGAAACCATGTGACTTACTGCATGGCATCCAAAGAAACTCTGTAGTTCTTGTGTTATCAGAAGATCTTTCAGCAGAGATGGACATGGCTTATTTTTCATCAAGTAGACCTGTTGTATGCAAATGAATTGAAATATTTCAACAATTTTCTTCAAGTTATAAGATGTCTTCAAGAATAATTAGGGTTCTACCATAAATATTTGCAAAATGGCTTGGAGCAAGAAAATCTGCTGGATTACAAATATTTCATATACCAGGAAACAATGGCCCACACCATTTGATAGTAACTAAAATGAAAGCAAACATACTGGTTTTGATCTTAAACACAAGTCTCTTACAAATACATAGACCTTCATGTCAGCCACACAATAGAAGTTTTATAATTATATGTTTCATACATAATAAATTTGGGTGAATGGAAGCTTTTAAAAGTCTATTCTTGAGAGGATAGATAGATAGTGGTGGTTATTTTACCTGACAGCTAAGAAAGCAATGAATGCTTGTTAGTAAGCAACCATAGGGGTAAACTGTATTCATTCAATACCCTCCTGACAGAAAAAACTCCAATATCATGATTAATAAATAAAATATCAACAAATTAACCCGTTCCTTCCGAAATTATTTAGCCTGATAGCCACCCCACAAACGAGATTAAAAATCGAAAACTCGACTCCTTCGCTGCCGTACAATACCGTGCGACTGTTCAGCGCGCGGAACAATGCGTGTGCGTTGAAGCGACCTAAAGCCTGGCCAGTCGCTTCGACGAGCAGGAACTTAGCGCATGCGCAGATCATTTGGCAATCTGCCGTGCTCTAAGTTCTTTCAGCTCTTCCGTACTGTAGGTTGTTTTTCTTCGTTATCTTTTTTTCCTCTTCTACCTACTTATTTTGTTCTTCTTTTTTCTCCTCCGTATCTATTTTTTTCCTTGTCACTCTTATTCCTCCTCCTTCTTCTTCTTCTTTTTCTTCTCCTTCCTATACTCTTTTTTATTTTGATACTCGATTTTATGAGAAAATACACAGTATATAAAAAGTAAATTATTTCAATGTAAGTTTCTGTTGCATCAAATTTAATTGAAATAGTTTATCAGCCAAAATTGACTGTTATAATTTACGTCTGACAATATAATGTAGCGAAAATATGTAAACATGATCAAATGAAACTCAAGAAGAATCCAGAACGGGGGGGGGGGGAGAGGGGGGAGGTGAAAGGAGAGCCAAAATAGCATACTAATAAATACAGTACAGACTATATAACGATGCGCCCAACTTTCTCTCTCTCTCTCTCTCTCTCACTCTATAAAAACCGTTCATTATACTTTATCTCTCTCATACTGTTTTCTGTTCCGCGATTTCCGAAAGCACGTTTCGACATATAAATAAGAATTGTTAAAAGTAAGAGTATGGATATAAAAACATCTCTTATGCAAAAAATAATATGACACAATCTTTTTTGACAGAACTAATATACGTCGGACGAAGGAAATAACTCCTTGGTCGGACATCATACTTTAGCGAATTTTGTTTAATTTTTTAAATTTTGTTTTAAAGAACTAAAGAAACATTCTGAATGGGGGGGGGGGGGGTTGATCAGATAGACAACTAGTATAATAATAAATACAGTACAGACTACGTTCAACGTTCTATCTCTCTCTCTCTATCTGTCAATGTTGTTCCGCCATTTGCTTGTATGCCGGCATCATTCCTTCTTTGAGATAAATTATGATAACATATCCATGATGATGAAAACATACATCTTAAATACTAGGGAAAAAAATAGAGAACGAGCGGCTGATAATGTCAAAATGAATATCACTGTACACAAATTATAGAAAGTAAACGTTTTGATTTTGAATGTAAATCTCTGTTGCATCAAAATAAAATGAAACGTTCATTATATCGACGGAAATAATATACATCGGACATTATACTTTTACCACAAAAGGGTCATCTAGAAGTAGGTGGATAACATTATAAGAGAAAGAAGAGAAAGAATGAAACTTTCTCTTTCAAAAACAGAAGAATAATGGAGAGGGAGACAAGGACACATACACAATAAATAAATATAAACAAGATAGGATTCTAGAGCGGAAGATGATATAGGGGAAACGAAATAGTTCGGAAGTATTGCCTAGAGAGCAAAAAAAATATTCTGTTTTATTTACTAATGTAAAGCGCTTTGATCATGTTTTATGTAAAGGCGCTATATAATATCAATATGTATGAATATATTGGCAAATTTTGACAATTATAGTTTGTAAGTATGAATTGACAAAGTACGTACAAATACAAATGACACAGAAATGTCTGCAAGTATTTGGGACCTATATAGAATATGTGAAAAGAGCTATATCTTTGTCTTTGGCCCATGATCCCACAACTTAGTTACGTAAGAGGAACAAAGAACGTTGACGGATGTAAATGTTGTTGTCATGGTGATAAACCCCAACAATAGAAGAGCGGAAGTAAGGTAAGGGTATAATTGAATGGCAATGACCTGGCTTACAGCACTGATGATCCTACATGTATAACCCTGTTTTTTGTGTGTGTGTTTTTCGGGGAGTGGGGTCTTGTTGTTTTTGCAATCATTCAAAGATAATATCAATCATATACAAGATAAAGGAATGAACAAGAATATATGATATGCTAAAATGTAACAGACAAAAAGATGATGATGAGAAATGATTGTTTCTATCTCTTTTTTTTTCTCTTTTTCACTCTCTTTATGTGTGTGTCTCTCTCTCTCTTTCCTCTCTCTATCTCTCTCTCTCTCTCTCTCTCAAACTCTCCCTCTCTCTCCGTCTGTCTCTCTGTCTATCTGCCAATGTTGTTCCGCCATTTGCTTGTATGCCGGCACCATTCCTTCTTTGAGATTAATTATTATAACATAAAATTATCCCTGATGATGTACATTATTATACCTTATATTTATTATAGGGAGCGAAAAAGAAAACGAGCGGCTGATAATGTCAAAATGAGAAGAATATTACTGTACAATATTTATACAAAATAAAAACTTTGAATGTAAATCTCTGTTGCATCAAACTGATATAAACAAATTGTTATTATGCTATATTGACGGTACTATTATCCGTCGGACATTGTGCTCTAGCCAAAAGATATAAACAAACAAAAAAGAGAAAAACTAAAGAAAAAATCTGAGGTTTGTGGGGGGGGGGGGGGGGTAGTCGGTGAGAAAAATATCATAATAATAAATACAGAACAGACTACGTCAAACTTTCTATCTATTCTGCCCCCGTCCACCCTCCTCTCTCTCTCTCTCTCTCTTCCTCTCGCTGTCTCTCGCTCTCTCTCTATCTCTCTTTCTACGTTGTTTTCCATCTTCATCTTTCATGATGTTGTCTACTATTCCGCCATTTACTTGCATGCCGGCATCATCCTTTCCTTGAGATTAATTATTATAACATATCCCTGATGTTATACGTCAGACATTATACTTTAGCGAAAAGAAATAATCAAACAAAAAAAGAAACGTACACAAAAGAAAAACAATCAGAGCTGGGGGGGGGGGGGGGGATCGGAGATAACTTTCTATCTCCCCCTCTTTCTCAAATATTTTATATCTCCTCTCACATTATACCTTAGTATAGGGAACGCTATAGAGAGTGAGCGGCTGATAAAGTCGAAATGAGAAGAATATTACTGTCCAATACTTATAAAAGTAAAGCTTTTGAATGTAAATCTATGTTACATCAAACTGCTATACAAAAATGTTTATTATGCTATATTGACGTTACTATACGTCAGACATCATACTTTAGCCAGGAAATATAAACAAACAAAAAAAGAGACAAACTAAATAATAAATCTGAGCTTTGAGGGGGGGGGGTCGGTGATACAAAATGTCATAATGATAAATCCAGCATACACCTGATCAAAACTCGTTTTCGGAGACTAAATCGAGTACAACCTCGCGATCTTGCTTTAGACTTATAATACTGCTTGTTGTTGTTGACAATAGAGAGCTGACCTTTGGATTTTCCTTTCATGTGCAGTGAAGTGCATTGTTCCGCGCGTGCCGCGTGCCGTTATAGGCTTTGGCTTTGCGCTGCTCCCAATTGAAATACCAGCAGTATTGGTATTCTGTGCATGGAAGGTCTCAGCGAAAGTCAATATCTGTGGGACAGACATCGCGGAGCTCCAATACGCTGCTGTACGAATTTCATGTGAGAGAAAACTTGACATGCTAATGAAAAAGTACAAATATAATGAGTAATATTAAAGTAAACAAAACAGGAGTAATGGATAATGATAGCATATACTTTGGATAAACCCTCACATCCACTAGTTTAGTGAATTAATGGCAGGGAAAGGCAATTTAAGGCTTGTAAAGACGTCGTCTACCTGCCTATTATGGGAACCTGGTATACCAGGTTCCCGTCTGTGAGTGGGCTCCACGGGAGCCTGGTATACCAGGTTCCCGGAAGGAACGGGTTAAGAAAGAAAAATGGTGGCCTGGACTTACATCTCCCAGTGCCTTCTCTAGGACTGATGTGGTCACAAGTAAACTGATTGAAGGACCTCTCAAATCTCCCTCTTTCAGAAGCTGAAACCCTTCTAGAAAAACCTGCAGTAAGAGCAAGAAATGAATCATCTAGCATTACTCAACTTGTGAAGAGGATTACGAGCTTGAATATATATCAAATGAAGATGTAGAAGATAATTTCTTTATATTTCTATTGTAACAGACTAAACTTTGTTAAAACAACTTTACTTCGTCACGAAAGTATCTTGAGAATACTTTGAATTTGGAAAGACTGTAGAGACTCATTCAATGAGGCAATTAATAACCTCCAAACCATGAAAAACCAGGCAAAAAAAATGAGGACAGTATATCATTTTCAGTGTGCATATATATTCAGAGCTATTGCTGCTCTCAACAGGTCCCCCTCCACCTCCATTTTTTTTCTTCTTTTTTTGCTTTTACAAAATTTTGCTTATCAGTTTTTTTTTCAAAGCATACTGTCTGAATATGACTTCAGTTTAAGTTAGGAACATAGTATCATTTATATACCTCACTTAAGAAATCCAGCCATCTGATTGGTCGAATTGCATTCATAAACTTCAACTGTTCCTGTAAAATTCTCGGTAACCATGCATAAAACATTTCAATATTTTTAATAACCATGGTTATTAAAAAAAGTTGGTCAGCCTCCATGGTTACCCCATAGGTTTACATGTTAAAAATGGTTTGAGCGATGGAGGATGCCGTATGTGTGCGAAGGATTGGTCGGTAATTTCAATACAATTGAATCTCGATCGATCTTACCGACAATTTTATCTTGCATTGTTGACATGAAGACGAAAATAAACTTCCAAAAACAAAAAAACAACATCTGCCGATAGATCTTGATCTAAGTTCGTGCCAATATGCATTGCAAAAGTAAAAGAAGAGTCCGTATATGGAGCTTTTGCGAAGCATTCATCACACGCGAAGCCGGTTTCAATCCATTTTAATGTATATATTGTACAAAACTGCCATACATGTCAACAACGCGCGATGGCCGAGAGGTCTGAGGCGCTGACTTAAGACACATCACCTTTTGTACGCAAGAGTTCGAATCTCATCTTCGACCAAAAAAAAAAAGTATTTTTTTTTTATTTTTTAGTCTATTTTTTTTCGGCATATAAAAGTATTAATGACTGCTTTAATATTCGAGAAATAGTTGTTTTCATACGCTCTCGGGAAGGTTACAATTGGGCTATTCCCCTCGGCAAGCCTCGGGGAATAGCACAATTCTAACCTTCCCTTGAGCGTAATAAAACAACTATTTCTCTCAAAGCAGTCATTAATACTATACCATCACATAACCTTAACACAGTTTATGTATTATTTGTACATCAGCATGCTCTCTCATAAGTTAGTTCAGGGATGCCAACCTTTCAGAGCACAAATCCGTAATCATAAGGCTAAAAATCCGTAATTTGGAGACAAAATCCGTAATTTTCTGCGCGACGCAAATTTTTCTGCACGCTGGCGCGGCAAGCGCAGCTCCCGCAGGCAAGCGCGATAGCACAACAAGTTAAATAAAAGTAACATAGATCTAGATCTACCTGTTCATTAGTTGGTGTTACACGATGCATTTCCATTTCTTACTGTATTCTTCTTTAAAAGTCTGTAACTTCTTGCCACGCTTCTTAGTTGTGGAAGACATGATGATTGATATCTAAATCCAACCAACATGAGTTCAGATTGTCGACGAAAATCGACGAACGCTGTGACAGCCTGTGAGAAATCCGACAGTGTACACGGCGCTAGCGTAGCGAGGCCTGGCGCTGGGCGGGCGGTAGCGGCGCGGCCAAGAGAGGTATTTCACCCGGCCCCCGCTCGCGAAGCACATGTTGTATGCACATGTATGCACTGAAAGGGGTGTGCTAGATAACAAATTGTCCAATCGGAAGCCCTGTGGGATTTCTATGCATGGATTCAAGGATGGCTGCGCTGCAATAGTCAAAAGTACGTGCTAAACCTTAAACGTGCTAAACCTTAAAGTGCTAATTTTGAAAATCGGCAAAATCTGCAAAATCCGGAATTTATGGTATGAAAATCGTACCGCCCGTAATCGGCCGATTTCCCGTAGAAATTACGGGAAATCCGTACTAGTTGGCATCTCTGTTAGTTGTATACCACAGGAAGTATGTGAAGTATAACACATGAAGCTGTAAACTGTCTGAAAAAGGGGAAGCTTCAAAATAAAATAGCATCACGGTCATTTGCATGTGTTAAAAAACTGTACATGATAACACACAGAGTATGCATGCCTATTTTCCAGTCCTCACTATTCTTTTACTGGTAAAATGGGTTTTATATTGCATCTTTAGGCAGTTTATGGTACCTTGAAACAGACACATTCACACAGCTATCACACTTACACCAGGGCAACCTGTCCATTGCAACCATTTACTATATGTCTCCTCCAGGTCAGATAGAGAGAGCGCCATCACATGCTCATGGATGTCCAGACAAGGCACAGCAAGTCTACCTACTACATTATTGAAGTCTTTCTTTGTATCCCAAGAATCTGAAACAGAATGTAATGTGTCATTTCTCACTTTCTTCAGAAATATTTGTTTCAGTATAATATTCATAATTTAGGTAAAATTGAATTTAAATTTCTAGTAGCAATATGATTGCAAGTAAATAAACCTAAACTTTTCATTCAAATGATATTGTTTACACATGCATATCCTACTTCATTTTTAAGTTAATGAGAGATGATATTTCAAAACAAAATTCTGACATTCATACATACATGTTCAATTACAATGAAAGAATATTTGATATTTTATGCCATTTAATGGGCGCAGTCAGATATACAACAAAAATTTGATGTCAATCAAGATATTATTTAGTAGGCTATTCAACATCAAACTTCTGCATACTCAAATATACCTCACAATATTCTAATAATTATTCATCTTTGCATTGTTTCCAATATGTTTGCAGTATTAGTAAACTAACACAAGCAAATTATACCCTCAAATCATAAATAATTTGGTCATACTTTGAAAATTATATTTTTATCGTTGATAATCATGTGTATTAACAATCACGATATTAGCAATTCAATTTTCTTCTAAACAAAAAACTCTGAAGTAATTTTTCGAAGTATTCATATCTACCTATATCATGTTGAAGTGCATTACTGTTCAGAGCCTCCCAATCAATAAGACCACTTTGTAGCAAACATGGCTCATTCTGGCTAGCTGATGTTCTTGACCCAATCTTAGAGATCAGATGATGGACCAGAGGTGATAGATACGTCTTCTGTTTGAAGGAATCCTCCTCCTCCACATCAACAATGAGTGGTGATGATGGTGCTTCATCAGACTCTGAAGACATCTTGGAATCACTAGAACATCTTAATCAAAATGAAAGAATAGATGTAAATGTACTGTAACAACATAACAAATATATGCATTCAGGAGTTATGTATTTGATTTGTAGCACGTATTAGTATGTGTGGGTGTGTGTAGGTATCGATTCTACAACAAAAGATACGATTATCAAAGTCTGAGAATGACCTTCATGTCACCCGTCTACATTATTTGACTCAAATTTTATAAATATTGTTAAGCCAACAAAAACAAAGTCTAGTCCAGTAGACTCCAGCATTTTAGTGAAATAGAGCCAAACTTGTTTACTTAAACACTGATGCTCATCCATTTTTTGTTTGTTTCTCAAAAGAAAAGAAAACAAATAAGAACATAAAATGCTGTAAGAAGTGCCAACAGAAAAAATAGGTTACAAATAAAAGTGGCTACCTGCACAAACTCCTAAAAAGTGCAGTGATATTATGAGAGAGGCTTGCCTGAATACACAACAAGCTTAGTATTAATCAATTCCACAAAGCAAGAAAATTACAGAACTCCAGATGTTGGCCTTCTTCACTCAAGTTCTAATGGAGTCAGATTAAGATTAAGATTAAGGAGAAGGAGAAGGGAAAGGAGGAGAAGGGAGGAGAAGGGAAAGTAGGAGGAGGAGGAGGAAGAGGAGGAGGAGGAGGAGGAGGAGGAGGAATAGGAGAAGGAAGAGGAGGAGGAGGAGGAGGAGGAGGAGGAGGAGGAGGAGGATGGAGGAGGAGGATGGAGGAGATGGAGGAAGAATAGGAGGAGGAGGAGGAGGAGGAGGAGGAGAAGAAGAAGAAGAAGAAGAAGAAGAAGAAGAAGAAGAAGAAGAAGAAGAAGAAGAAGAAGAAGAAGAAGAAGAAGAAGAAGAAGGAGGAGGATGGAGGAGGAGGATGGAGGAGATGGAGGAGGAAAAGGAGGAGGAAAAAAAGGAGGAGGGAAGAGGAGTAGAAGGACAAGTCTGAGAGTGAGAATGAAAAACAAAGACTAAAGAGCTGTTAGCTGGAACAGTGGAACCTGAATAATTGAAGTGGAACTGGGTCTGGTCATTCTAGATAGAGGTGGAAGTTGTAAATTTCATCACATGAAAGTGATGAAACAGACAGACACATAGAGAAGTCGCATAGACTTCCTAGTCCTACAGAGTACAGTTATATTAAGAACTTTAGTCGTTAAAATTAACTTACAAAGTAATATTTCTGTTAATACATTGAATTAAATGGGTGTATCATATATGCTAAACAGTTTATTTAATTAATCGATAAGCAGTAGGGGTATGGACCGAGAATATTTTTGCAGACGTTTCTTAATCTTATTTTTAATCCGCACGTTGGCCATGCGAAAAAACTGATTACGCAATGATTTTCTTGATGCATTTCACATCAATTTTGTACAGACTTTCACATTAGGAATGATAAATCCCCTGGAAGATGGACAACCCATAAAAAGTAGAAGGTGAACTGAGGGCATTTTGTTACACAGAATTCTTTTTTGCATCGCCAGCGCACGCGGTTTGTGAACCCTAAACCTGTCGAGCGACGATGGAAAAAGACGTCCGCAAAAATGTGGACAATTCTTAAGTTTTGGGGACGCAATTTTTCTGTGTTTACGAGGATACCCTCGTTTAAGCAGACGATCCACATTCTCGGATCAGCGTCCCTACTGATGATAAGACAATAGTCTATCCTGAATATGAAACTATCTTTCGACACGACAAAAAAAGCACATGAAAGATAACGAGTGGGACTGTAATTTAAAATCGTTTCCGTTCATCATCAATCAAATTCAACCAAATATATTATACAATCACTAAGCAGGAATTTGTTAATTACAATAGCTAAACTATATTAAGAACCCCCACAAATCAAAGTAATATTGAAATAATCTGCTTAACTTACAAAATCAAAAAGCGCGGTCGAGCTGAAGCCTGAGAGTGAAAACAAACACTCGATCCGTCGTCTGCATGAAAATGACTAAGATGTACAAACACTAGAGGGAGACATACAACTGCGACCTTTCATTATCGAGTGGTGTGGTTTGTCGGCGGTTGCCGGACGCAGCTCTCTTGACCTCGCGCTAAAAAAATAAAATCAAAGTAGAATTTTTGGAACAAGAGAGATTAATTTTGTTGTTCTTCTTTTTTTTTCTATTGTGCGATATTGGTGTAACTAAGATTTGTTTGGTCACTTTTTCAATTCAAGATTAATTCTTGATTGCCTAGTCGGGTAGTTATGTTTCACGGTTAACATTATAACACGTTGTAAAAATTATTAGATTAACTTCATTAACTATGAATTCCTTCAAACAGAAATTTATTTATGAATTACAGATTTCCCCTAAAATATTCCCTTAGACCAGTTTATTTCTTATTCAGAGAGGCAAAACAGAATTGAGTATGGTTGGAACTTGGAACTAAGGAAGATAAACACTAAATCGTATGATAGATCAGTGTCGTAGGAGTCTGCACAAATAGTAAAATTTGTGATAGAGAAGATTAATCAAAATGTAAAAATCCATTCGAATAAAAATAATCATTTAGAAGAAACACCTAAAAAACTGTTAATAATTACTTCTTTATAAGTTAACACAAACCGTATAAACTATTATTTTAATGATCTCTGACGGTCTTTGTCAAAATCCTTTGTTTTCACCATTCATATTTTGGCGAAATTCAATGTTAAAATTACATATGCTGTAATTTTGGATAAAAAAGGTTTAACTCTATCAACGTATTTGTTATTTTGTTTCGTTTCTACAGTCGTCAAGGGAAATCAATCATTGTAAAGAATATAGTAAAGACTTTCAAAAAGTCCGACAATTTGAACGAAAAAAAAAAAATCAAATTTCAATAGCCTTGAGCGTCACTACTGGAAATGTGCGAACATGATTGACGTATTGTAATAGTTGTTGTGATCGTGTTCATTGTACGTGTTACATCCACACCTATGTTGTTGTTGTTGTTGTTTGGTATTATCGGCGTTTCATTCTTTTTTTAGAATATTTACGCCTTTTACTTTTTTTCTTTTTTTCTTCTTTTTTTTGGGTACTATTTGTAAATTCATACTCTTCTCTTTTTTGGATTATAATCTCAGATCTACTGGTCCATGAAAACCCCTCACCGCAATTGACACCTTCCTGCCAAACCGGCGCGGTACATTGCGCAATCTTCTCGGGCTCTCGGCCATCATTGGCCTAGGCAACTCTGGTGCCGGTGAGAGGATTCCGTGGTAGATCTCCAAAGTATCTTGTATAGGGTTTACCGTCCTCAATCCGTCTTTACTCTTTCTTACCTTTTCTCTTCTAGTATTTTTCCATTTTGTAAAACCTTATTTTTCTATCAAAGTAGGTATCAACCTCTTAGGGCATTTGGTTGTCGTGCGATATGTGCAACAACAAAACAAAAAAAATCTAGTAGAAGCACTCAAAACGCCTCGTTCTACGAACGAAGCGGATCAGTGCTCTCTGGGTCGCACTTTCTGTTGATTTTAGGAGTTTCATTATTTCGTTTGGGCTCGTTATATCACTTTCCATTATCAGCATTGCTCTTTCTATTGTATATTTAGGACATTCCATCAGATAGTGATCATAGTGTGTTATTGTTTCAGGGGTGTTACAGTAATTACAATTTTTGTTGGCTTGGCCAGGTTGGGTTGTTTGGGATACCCATATTTTTGCGGGGTCTGCGTTTAGTCCTATGTTGCAAAGTCTGAGCCTGCGAATTATGACTTCGCAGTCTCTAAAAAGGGTGATCTCAAACTTATGTTGAATTGTTGGTTTAAAAGGTCTTACGTTTTTTTTATTGCAATTTTGCCATGTTTCTTCCCAACTCTTGTATAGTTCTATTTTCAATACTGCTTTCATTTCAATACTGCTTTCCTATCTCTATTATCGGCCTTTATATATCGAAAAGTGGTAATGCGTAGAGCGCCCGCTCTTGCGGACTAATTCGTGTTTGGTCAATTGCGTCTTCCGCATCACGAAGAAAGTTTTTATTTCTTCAGGACTGTTTATACAAAATACACAGAACCTCTCCATACCATAATGATCTTAAGTTGGAGTCGTGCAATTGGTTGTCCCCGCCCCCGAAAATCTCAGCCTAAAATTTGAAATAGGAAGCATAATATATGAATTTCCAGTTGAATAAATATTGTTATGGATTCTTTCTAACTGAAAGCATTCTAGAAATATAGACTGAATGGTTTGATTTGAAACAAGGAAGAATTGGGACGCAAGAAAGAAAGATGAAGGTCATGATTTTAAAAAGTTTGCATTGTTCTCTCAAAATGTTCAAAACAATGTATTGTCCTATTCAACGAAATCAAATATTTACATAACCCACGCCGATTATGATTCTGAACGTTCAAATAAGGTAATTAATGAACCTAATGTGGGGAAAGAACTGATAATTTGACCTTCAATATTCCATTAGATGCTTCAACGACATTAAACAAACGACTTACATCAATGATTTCATACAATGCGGAAAGTATCTCATCTCATCTCATCTGATTTCAATGAGCTGTGATTTGGAGTTTCACACCTGTATTTTTTCACACAATTGTAAAACTTGTATTTCAATTTGTAATTTGTCAATGTCAATCAAATAAATTTGAGTTCTGTTTTAATAGTGATTTCTAGATATCAATTCAAGGGCAATTTCAATACCCTGATGCGTATCCGTAACCATGTTTGGATTATGTAAACATAGTTATGTATCAATGTATCAATGGACAAAAGAATCAAAATTACCTTTCTTTTATTTTACGAGAGCCTTCGCGATCGGGTTACTAAAGAATTGTTCCTTGATTCATTTAAGAGAGACGAATACAACAGATAAAGGCCGTCTGTACTAGTTTGACCAGGAGGGATTAGACCACACAGCGTGGCTATCTCATCAACTCAGCTCTCAATTAACATAAGAAAAAAAAGGATCATGGGGGACAGATGCGTCACCGATTATGCATTGTTTTCTCAATAGAGGGAGCGAGTAGCTACAAGTAGTATAGTGGTGCTTTAATAAGTCACACAATTTAATCCGATACTCCTTTTTTTTTATTTTTTTTTTTTAAATAGTAACTCGGTTACCTTCAGCATGTTGATATAGATTATATTCGGCATATATGCCTTTTTAGGTTATCCATTAGGACGGATAGCAATGTTATAATTGTGAGCGGATTTCAAAATCACGCGTCTTCATGAACAGATATATGTAATCTAATTCAGATTTAAATGAAACATATCCTTAATTAGGTTTGAAAATCATTATACAAATAGGATGGTATCACGATCGTTTTCGCTAATTTCATCTCTTATAATCCTAAATACTATCATATGACACCGCTCTGTATCGTAGCAAGTCGATACACAATTATTATGATTAACGTTGATGTAGGTTGATATTTAACCTGAGGTGACCCAAAACGTTTCCCAAACATACTTCTCATCCGTTCAGTACAATTGAATAACTTGTGAAATTATGGCCAGTATCCACAAAACAGTGATTTGGTCATTTGAGTGGTTCGGACGTTTGAAAAGCATTTATTTATCTACACCCGAAGTCACAAAAGACCAACAGAATCGGCCAATTGAGTTTTACGACTGGTCGGCGGATAATAGAGGACATGAAAATTCTGAGTGCAAATTGTACGCGAATGACAGTTAGATAAAGGATTAATTACATCGTCAGGGCTGAGGCGGTCACTCTGTGCCCCCTTTCAAGAGTTTAGCCCCGTGTTTATGGATGGGGTAAGGGGTACACAATGGGTGTAGGGTCGTCCACCTCAAACAGGGGAAGGGGTTCTTTGAAATACCCCAACCACCGTTTCAGTGAAATCTGGACGGGGGTCAATGCCCGTATGGTCAATCAACTGAACGGCCAGCTCGAGGACGAAACTACCTGTTGTGTGTTTGTTATTGGCTCGTGAAACCCAGTGATGTACAAGATGTTTGTGATCTTAAATATTATATTTTGGAAAATTTGTTTTCTCATATGTGATTGAATACTAGTGATATAAATCATATTTAAATCATATTTAAAGAAATCTTACGGGTCGAGCCCTGAATCAAAGACTGACTCTCGATTGGAATGCTTCTCTTTGCTTATAAATATTGTATGTTATTGTTGTTATCTTTCATTCATATATTGCTTTGGGTCAAAAAAACACAATTATTCTGAACCACAGTTGGTAGATATGAAACACTCCAAAAATTGTATATTATACAGGTACCCTAAATATTCGATACCGCTTCTTCTCTAGTCGCTACACACGCCTGGTCCAGTGCAGGAAGCAGGATATAATGGCCTTGGCATTGGACGCTTCTATGTATCTTTGATACTGATTTGTGGTATTCTGAAATGGTACTCACAATCTGAATACATAGCTCTCGTAATCATTCACTTTTTACATTTCATAATTTTATTACTGTACAGGGTAAAGGTGACATTTTCTCACTTTGTAATGTTCTATTTCTTTTTTTTTCCTTTCTTTTCTTTATAGACGACTGTAAAATTACTTTGTAGTTTGTGTCAAATATGGACTTACATGCCGTATAATTATTGCACTTACAAAGTGCAGCATAGGGGCAATCCGTGAAAGACAGAGGCCCTCTGCGTTTGCTTATAGTAAAGAATCTCGTTTTTCACTAGAGCTTGATTAACAGGTTAATAAGTGGAAAATACTTGTTCTAAGATCCCTTATGCTCTGACACTTTGTATATCTTATGTATTTAGACTTAATAAAAGTCCCTTTTTAGAAATGATAGCCGTTTTATGGAGAAGCTTTTTTGGACTGAAACCCGAGAAACTACCTGAGATGTTTATACGTGCGTATGACAGCTCTGTTAACCTTTATTCTCATCAAGAATTAAAATTCTTGATACACTATATCACGAAATGGGCATATATGCTAAAAGGGATTACCGGTCATATACTCGTAGCCTCATATGGTGGTAGTTCATTACAAAACATGGAGCTATCTGCTCGAAGGGATGTGAAACAAAGTGGTGGCAAAGCATGGGGAGGGTGCCGAAATCTTATGTTTCGACACCCTTTTTTTAACTGAAGGGTATGGGAACATGGGGTGTTAGAACCAGAGTGGTCAGTACACAGGGGTGTCGAAACATAGGGAGGGTGTTAAAACATTGGGTTTAGAGGACTTATAGTGTGGGAACACTAGGGTATTGGGGTGTTGAAACATAGGGAGGGAGTCGAAACATTGGATTTAGAGGACGTAGGGGTGTGGGAACATAGGGAGGATGTCAAAATACTAGTTTGGTGAACGTAGGGTCGTGGGAAAGTATAGATGTTAGAACTATTTTGATCAGAGCACAGTAGTGTCGGAACATAGAGAGGTTTCCGAAAATATTAGGAACATGGTGTGTCAAAGCAAAGTGATTTCAGAGCACTGGGGTATGGAAAAAAAGGGTGGGAAACATCGGCGGATCCATGGGTACAGGGGCACGTGTCCCCCCTATGTTGGCATAACTAAGTATGAACTTCCACAAAATCACGCATACAAGTTTGACTAAAAGGTCACCTGAAAATGTGAAGTCGCTTTTTTCCTTTCCCTTTCTGTATTTCATTATTCCTCTTCTTTTTTTTTTCTTTATCAATAAAATATGTGAACAAACAGAAGATATATATTGATCTATGCAGGTTTAAAATATGTCAAACGTTAGGCTAATCTTTATTTCCGAGTTAATGATTTGAATTTATGAATGAACATACTATAACTAATTATAATAACTGTTGCACAGTCTGTGTACGCGGACACGCTATTTTAAACTATTCGAACTTCGTCAATTTTTTAAAAGGATTGTCACATGTCCCTACTGTATGGGGGCAACTACTAAGTCAATACGACCATGCCCAGTCAATTTCTTAAAGGTCTGCTCCAAACACATTTCCAACGCATAACAATTTATGCGGTAGAGTTTGCCCATGGTAAACAAGACTGGATGTACAGTGACATCATCATATCTAGGGGAAAGGTATTCCGCTCAACTAGTGAATAGTCTGGGATTAACAGTTCTCATTGCCGCCTTAGTTTTTGATTCATGCACAATTTGTGATTTGAATGCCAGAGCTACGAAAACGCGTTTATGATTGGTGAAGCAACTTATTTTCAGTGTCGAAAAAATATGCAATTAAGAATCAGCGGAAAAAACGATACATTTTATGTCGATTAAGAATTAAATGAAAAGTATTTTCACATTATTTGTATTTACGACACAAGTCTTATGTTCTGTGTATGGCGAAAATCTTATTGATTTAAGCATCATCATTCTGATGTTTTTCGTCATCATAGTAAGCCGAATAGAATGTTGTAGAGTCAGATATGTCGAGAAATGTATCAAGATATATATTAATTTCAAACTAAATGGATCCATTGCCTAGACGCACGATCAAAACCTCCGGCAATGTGAATGTACCCTGCATTACAATGCAGAATTATGGCGAGCCGTGTCATGGCAAAGGCACAATTCGTTATATCATAGAATTGAGAGGAAATGAGAAGTAATCCGGCTCGCTGGCCCACCATCAGAACACATATCTATGAGTACTGAAGATCATCCATCATAGACTGACATCAAGATCCTGACGCCTATTGAGGGACCCCCCCCCCCCCATTATCAGCCCATTTAGTTCCTAGCCAGCTTCAATTAATGACTCGTTTCGTTAATTCCCTCAATAACAAGTTGGTGTGACGTCAAGAAAATGTAAAAAAGTTATTGGAGTGAATCAGCGCGAAATTACCATTACGCTCCAATTCGAATTTGATTATATCCTGTTCTGTACAATTATTTCCACTGATTCCCATGTATATAATTTCCGCTGTAAATGTATGCATTGATGGTCTTTTGGTGACCAATGTTCAGTCGATTTGCAGAGAGTCCATTCTGAAAAGGTTTGTTTCTCAATGAAAACCATGGCTATAAGCAATTTATTGTTTCTATAATATTCTACAAATGTAGTACCAATGTCAAAATCGCGGAGACAAAAAACAAATTGTATCTCAATTTACAAGCAACTACTAAGTCATATTTAATTGAAAAAATAGAGGATTTGAATATAACGAATGCAGTACAGCAAAGGCAGCACTACTTCTCTTTGCCTGTCAGACCTAGATAGCTATTGTTTCTTGAACAAAAATGATTACATTTTGATGCAGCGTCAATTAGCAAGACAGTTACGTCGCTAAAAACAAGTTCTTTCTGGCCTGCAGGTCTATATTAAAGAAGAAGGGAAAGAGAATCCGATAGGGCCCTTGAATTATGGCGTGAAACTGCTTTTAGCACTAATTAGTTGGACAATGCGATGACCATGAAATAAAGAGAAGTGGGCGGGAAATAAGAAGCTAAAATTCCGATGACGAGAGGGCACGCAGACGACAATTTGGTTTCTTAATTATAGCGAAGAAATCGTGCCGAGACTGCGTCTTTGCTCGTTGTCCAGCAAAGGGCAATTCCCTTCTCTCTCCCCCTTTCTCTTTCTCTCTCTCTCTCTTTCTCCTCGTCCCTCCATCTCAAAAGTGCAACGTCGAAGACATTCTAATGGCTTAAGAGCCAATACTGAATGCATGTCCATGATGAATTAGAATTACATATAGCAGATACAAATTTAGGCCTAAAAGAGAGCTTGCGAAGTTTTACAATTTAAAACTAAATGCCACCGTCTATAAAAATTGATACAAAAGGAGTATATATCAAAGGTATCATGTCCATTAAACGTACGTTTATCAGAAGTCTAATGGGGCTACAACAATGCCAGTCTCGTGAATATTCTGAAAAGTTGTCAGAAGGCCCACGGGACCGAGGCCAATGAGACCGAGTCGATATGTAGGTCTGTCTGGCCTTCTGACAACTTGTCCAAGAGTTCACAAGACTGGCATTGTGGGTCATGTTCATGGGCTGTCTGTCTATTGCGATGTCCAGGTATGATATATGAAATAAATTGTTGAAATATGGAGAGCAAATCTGTGCAACTGTTAACTAGCTGGAGGTAGTCTAGGTGTTTATGATGTAAAACATTTATAGTTAGGGTTTGTCAGACTGAAAGAAACAGTTTCAGGAATTATACATTACAACTATACAATCGCAAAGAAATAAGGCATATCGTCTATAAAGTAGGCTATAAATTAAGAAGAAAATTAAATTATTAAATTTGAACGAACTAATTTCATTGAATTCTAGGCTATTACGATTTGGAGACATCCTTTTGGCAAAATATTTTAACAAGATAAATTTTATTTTTCAGATTGCTGGAATAAAGGATTATGGACAAAATATTACATGTCGTAATTTCATGATAAGTTAGAAAACCTGGGCTTCATTAAGCACATCCTAAACATGGTCTTATTCACATCATGGGGTTGCACGTGATATTCATTAAAAAAGTAACACGAACAAAAGAAGGAAGAACTACGGGGAAGCAGACAGGAAGCCCAACCATTGGAAGAGTTTGAAAAGATACGTATAAATTCGTGCAGACTTCGACTCTTTGTAAAGCAATCCGAATAGAAATCGTTATATTTTCATCTACATCTAATCCATCATACAAAAACACAATGCACTAGCTGCTGCACACAAATATATAAATGACAATAAGCAGTGTCAATCTTTTTGGAGGAAATGTCTTTCTTCGAAGTGAAGCGGGAGGTATGTTTACACATTTTCCTAAGTAGAATATCTCAATTAACTTTGAGAGTGATTTGGGTTTGATGGCATTGGTTAATATGGCGTAAAGTATAATGTGAACGTAACAACGAGTAACGTTACCGTTTCAATAGATAATGCCATCAAAAGATACACTAAGGGGTACATTTGTAGATTTATAAAAAAAGTTATATTTTCATGTTTAGGTGTTTAGTGTGAATGCGTCCACGGTGTCAAATTAGTTTTGCAGCATCATGTCATCGATCAATCAAGGCATGCAGACGGCAGTGGTGGTATCGTGGAGTTGGCATTATCGTTGTTATTTGTCGGTGTCACGCAGCATTCCCGCCTCTTTGCCTTTTGGGTTGTCGGGTAGGAAAGATGCTTTCCCTCCTCCGTCCCTCTTCCCCTCTTTCACCTTTCTTTTTCTTTTCTCTCTCTCTCTCTCTCTCTCTCTCTCTCTCTCTCTCTCTCTCTTCTCTCACTCTCTCTCTCTTGCTCTCTCTCTCAAACTTAAAAAAAAAACTGATTTGTATCATGTTTTTTTGGTCTTACATTCGATTTTTTAAATGTTATTCACTCATTACTAAACTGGAAAGTCTGTTTTGGGATAATTATTACATTACAATTTCTACCACCGATTATACGTCTCAATGACATATCCTGCACACTACTTCTCTCCCACATACACACCCCTTCTCTCCCCCTCTCTCTATCTCTTTCTCTCTCTCTCTCTCTCTCTCTCTCTCTCTCCCTCTCTCTCTTCTTCATCTCACTGTGTTTTCCACTATTCTCTTGTATTCAATGTCAATTCAATTATAATTTTTTTTAAATCATATACTGCTCTTTGAATTTACCAATTTCGGTATATTCTATCAATATTTCTACCAAAGTATTCGCCTTTAACATCTCTTTCTCTTTCTCTTTCTCTTTCTCTTTCTCTTTCTCTTTTTCTCTTTCTCTTTCTCTCTCTCTCCGGAATAGAAAAATGCTACATTTCTCACGGATGACCTGATAGTGTAGACATGGACCATAACTTTTGTAATATGTTTCGAAGAAGAAACAAAAATGTAATGGAACGCTAGATCAGAAGTATCCTGAAATTGTTCGTCGACATTCAAAATGTAAAAGAACGGAAGAGGGTAAGTTAATTGCAACTAATTCCCCCAGTTCTTTTAAAAAGTGAAGCAATTTTCTTCGTTTGTATTCAAGTTGTCACAACATGTATTGTCACGTTAATTAGATTCTTGCTCGAAAACTGTCCATTCTTGCCTCTTTAATTCGAAACCATTTCTTCTCTCTCTTTTTTTTAACCCAGTCGATCTGCTTAGTGACTGGGTTTAAAGAGTCTATCTTCCATGGACGTGTAGATTTGAAAAGGTGTTAAAATGATCTTTCTCGGATTGGCCCCGGGCTACTCCTTTCGCGTAGGATTCCCGTTGCGATCCCTTCAGGTTTCCTGCAAGAGGCTTACTGGTGGAAAAAAAGGAGAACTATTTCTGACCCAAACGCCAAGTGAAATTGTTATTCGTCCGAAGTAGAAAGGGGATTAAGAATTGAAAGTTTAAGAGCCTGATTAGCTGGTACAGTATTTAAGCTGCATATTGGTACGGCTGCATGCATTTAGTGGTTTACTGTGAAGAGAGAGAGAGAGAGAGAGAGAGAGAGAGAGAAAGAGAGAGATTCCAACAATCTTTGTAGAAAACATAGGAGAATATAGGAGAGTTACCAAGAAATACGTTGTGCCTGTAAATCAAGATGGAATGGGGGGGGGGGGGGGCTGCACTTGGAAACAGGCTATATTGTCATACCATTTGATTGATCACATTGCGTGGTTCGAGAGAGAAGCAATTTGGTAAGGAAATGCCACAACTACATGCCACGGGTTGCCAATACAAGGCAGGATTACACCACAATTAACGCACACAACAGCCGACAAATGACCTTGACAAAAAGGCCTGAAATTTGAACTTGGAAGCTATTTATATCAACAAGGGAGGCAGGGGAGGTAGAAGAAAAGGGTGAGGGAATTGAAAAGGGGTTCCAATTTTTGTTCGGTGATTGAATGAGAGTGCATCATACCAGGTCACCTGTGACGAAGGAGCTTGTACTTTATTTCTCGAGCTCTCGATCTTCTCTCTTTGGATATCTTTTCATCTTGCTCCAAGTCTGACGCCCTACTTGTTTTGAAGGCACCAAGCGCGAGGCTATTGTTGCATGACCTTGGACTCGGGACTCCCCTGATTGTGCCGATTATTGTCACGTACGGGCCTCGGCTAGCGTGTCGGTCGAAGGATGTTGGGTGTTAGGCCGTACTCTGCAGATTCTCCAGCACGGTTGCTCCAACACGACTCACAATTACGGGAAAGGCAGGGCGACCCTTCTGAGAAGAAGCCATTGCGGGATAATGAGACAGTCTGGTGGAGCCTGCGTCAAGAAAAATCTGGGTTATAGGTGGGATTGAATGTACACCGATCAAGTCCCATTTCATTCTGCTCTAGTTCTATTCACCACAATCTCACTCGGATAGGATTTTTTTTTTCTGCAAAAAAATTACCACTGTCCAAGGATGAAAATCCATGACTTTCTTGCATCTCATGTCCCAACTTGTAACTCAGCATCTTCTCATAGTTTGAGGGATACAGCATAGAAAGCATAACTTAAAATCATCAGTTGAAGTACGGATTACCGACGTCAGGTCTATTTTATGAATTACCTTATACGAACCTTTGATAATCGCCAATGTTCCATAGAATTAGATATTATTTACATTCCAGTGAGCATAAGCATGACGCATTCAGGAAAGTAAATCCTTTCACGCTATGTATTGAACTCAAATTCATCTTTCCCATCCACTCAGATGTGAACATATTTAAAAATCTTTCTTTGATTTACCGGCCATTATAAGATTTTAAAATTATTTTAGGAGAGGTTGGGGTGCTGACAAAATAAGAGGGTAGAGATAGTTGGGGTGATGCACAGTGGATCTACAGCCCACGTAATCAACAAACAAATAAATAAAAATAAAAAAATATATAGAATAAGAAATTAACAAAAGGTCAAATAGACCTGGCGTCGGCCCAGGATACTGACATTGTCGGTCTTTTCGGCTGTCGGTCTAATAGGCTGTCGGCCTCATGTGTTGTCGGTTAAGTGAATCCTTAACAAATTACCAGATTGCCCACGACAATGACAATACCACCAATGCCGGTATAGTGGGATATCGGTCTCGTGGTTGTGTTGCCAAAATAAAAAGAGGACTGACCCTGGACAGTACCCATTTTAAGCGAATGGTCGATCGATTGACTGGTTGATTTATTGATTGAATGATTGATTGATTGATTGATTGATTGATTGACTGATGATTGATTTACTGATTGATTTATTGGTTGAATGTTTGATTGATTGATTGATTGATTGATGATTGAATCATTGATTAAATGATTGTTTGAGTGTGAGTGATTGAATGATTGATTGATTATTGATTGACTGATTAATTTATTGATTGAATGTTTAATTGATTCATTGATTGATTGATGATTGAATCATTGATTGATTGATGATTGAATCATTGATTAAATGATTGTTTGAGTGTGAGTGATTGAATGATTGATTGATTATTGATTGACTGATTAATTTATTGATTGAATGTTTAATTGATTCATTGATTGATTGATGATTGAATCATTGATTAAATGATTGTTTGAGTCTGAGTGATTGAATGATTGATTGATTATTGATTGACTGATTAATTTATTGATTTTAATGGTTGATTGATTCATGATTAATTGATTGACTGATTGGTTGGAGGGGATAGTTAGTTGACTGACTATTTGATAAATTGATTGGATGATTTGATGGTTGATTGGTCGGTTTATTTGGTTACTTTGATAGATGATGGGCAATGAATGAATGGCTGAATTGGCTGAATCAATGAGTGAGTGTTAGACGTTTGCTGTTTCATAAAATAACTTTTTGACAATGAATTTTGACAATGACTTTAGTTGTTGGTCTGAAGCCTGTTAGGACATGTATGTCTATCGTCTGTTTATTGTTGTTCCGTTTTGATAGTTTGATTTGGTCCGTTGAGATTGAATCGAAATATTCCGACTTATATTCAGCGTATATATAGCGCTTAATACATCGACGATGTCTCTAAGCGCTTTACAGATATATTATTAACCCAGTCATCGATTTCAAGCTCGCCCGTACATAATATGTCAACATCCTCCACTCCCTGGGGAGTATTCGAGCCCAGGCGCCATTTTACTGACACTCGAGTGCTGACCATACTATGCTGGCATAATCAGCAAAGGAGAATCGAAATATGACAATGAATGATAAATACAAGACAAGAACAAAGAATATATAAAACACATCGAGGGTAAATAGCATGTCAATCAAGATTCAAAAGAGCTGTGCCACTTATTATAACGTTCCAGTAAAATAAAAATAAAACAGCCTTAAGCACATCTTTCAGAACATTTACCATAGGCCTTATTATTCAGGAACTAAATGACATAAACGCGGCAACATCATTTTATGTTCTCTGAATTATTATCATCATAGTGTTACAAAACTATGATTAAAACTTCATTGAACTGAAGTTTACAGATATTGCAAAGTTGGACAGCTCTTCAGAATGTTTCACAATGGATTATGCACATATTAGTACGAAGCAAATATCTACACCCATTCTCTTGTGCAGTTTTTGTTTGTCTACATCAATGAAAATCATTTTTCATCGCATTTTAGTTGACTAGGCTTATGTACATTTTCAAATAAAAGGATTGCGCAGATAATGAATGATAGGGTTATTGTGTTTAATAAACAAGCAACTGAAACGTGAAATTGCAATGCAAACTCGTATTTTTTTACTGCGAATTGCGTAGTATTACTTAAATCAACAAGAGAGGCGAGTGGGACATTTGGAAAAGAGTAAACATGACTCTCTTTATCTATAATAGTCGTGTATTTATACGCCTTTCAATGGAATTGCATTTGCCAATTCTTGATGAGATCGCTCCTCTAAAAGTATCACGTGACCACAGATCAGGAGAAGCAGTGAAGACGTAAAATACACAAACCCCCACGTGTCTTCCGCGATCGATGAAATTGGTGCATTGTTTACAATGATCTCATTTACAGCACACCAAAACTCTTAAGTAAATACCAACAAGAAAGCCAAGCTGACACGTGTAAACAGACCGGACCCGTCAATACTTATCTCTTTTCAACTTTCAATACATTGTGTTGTTGACTTTGTTCTTTTTCAGTCTCTCTAAAGAGAGAAGAAACCCCCAAACACTGATCACGACACGTGTTCTCAATGCTTACAAATGTTATCCTCCCCTAGCAATGGCAGATCGAAACATAAAAGAGCCGCCACACAATAAACCTGACTACAAATCAAAAGGGATATATCAATAATGACAAGAATAAGATGTCATTACCGGTAGCCATTTTCTTTTTCTCTTTTCATCCCATCGACACGCGCCGTTGCGGGCAGGAAGGAAGAAGTGTGTAGGATTAATAGGGCTGTATTTGAACAGGAATTGCGATGAGTTTGGAGAGCAAATAAGTGATATTTGTAGTTTGTTTTGTGTCCATGTTGATTTATTTCTAGTTGACTAGTCCCCTTACACTCTTATTCCTAGGACCACCTCTGTCAACACCAGCCATTGTGTAGCGACGCGATACCATTGTGAAATTACAAGGTAAATTACAATTGTGTACTTATCCAATTACTGTAAACAATTTAGTGACAATCAGTAAATAGACAGACATCAAAATATTGAAGTCAATAGAGATGGATCGTTTCCTTTTCTTATCAACATCCTCAAATAAACATTGATAATATCTACGCTGTCATTCAGATATATTATTGGGTGTCAATTTGTTTCATAAGTTGTGTAGACATCTATTACACGTGGGGTAACTTGGAAAACTTTTGAAGTTATTAATCCACTCAAATTGTTCAAATTCTGTCAGTAATTTTGAGGGGATGACAATCGACCAATATAACACATCTACCTTGCTTTAAGGTACATCCCTCCTTTGATTTCTCTGATTTCTCGCACCCAAGTTCATTTATGATGTAAAGTAGCCAATGTTTATAAATCTGCCAAAACCCTTTTAACCAACCAGTACAAGAATGTATTAATATGAACATCCAGTTATATCGTGTATAAAATATTACATGACCTTGTAAACAAGATAGATGTTATGTCAATTGTAAAGTTTCATTGTTAGCTTGTTATTGATTACTGAGAAACCTTTAGTAACGGCAAACAGTTCAAAACCTAGTCGCCACTGATACATCATTATGATCAAGATTTATCTCCATGCAGTGTATAGATGAAGGATTTAGTTGTTTTTCAGCATTACCAAACATGTGAAGGTCTGGCGAATAATAGAAGAAACTCGAGCTGCATTAATGGTCCGTTGATTCTACCACAAAACACCATTCGCTTTGCTTAGTCATCGCGACAATGGGCTAAGAATTTGCTTTTGATTGAAAACATGAGTCTAAATACGTCATGGGTGAAGTTTAGAGGTAAAAAAAGAACCGGTGGGGCAATTAAAACTGACTCCCACATAATACAGAATATCAGAGGTCTTTCTCATTCGTTCGAGCGAAAAAAAGGGAGAAGTCTAGTATGTATGACAGATAGAATTCCGTGTGAAGCTGGTAATGAATGTTTTGAAGTAGTTTGGGTACTAAGGGGGTGATATGTTAGGACAAGGGCTTCATGATGGTTTTGACAGGGGTTACGGGAAGGATATTATGTAAAAAGGGCCACGGTGTTCCATTTTAGGATTACGAATTTGATTGTTTTGCAAAAAAGTATACAATCAAACCATCGAAATTTTGGAACTCGCAGGCAACGCTGCCCGCTACAACAAGAAATCAAGTACATGACTGTATTAAGATTTACTTTCCCCCGGAAAAAAGTTTCTTGTTGTTGTAAGGACCTGTATGAGACGAGCTCCCCCTTTTTGTGGTATATCAATTAAAAAATGTAGATTAAAAAATGATCAGAGTTCATCTACGGTATGAACTAAGACTAAAACCGTACATCATTTGACGTGCGTCCTAAGACTGACTTTAAAAAGATATATTTTTAACTAAGTCTAAATATATCCCCTCCCCCTTTTTATTTCTATTCCAGAGCGCCTTGATCTACCGGTGCGTTCTCTTCATGCGATATGAAAGCATTCTCGTCGCTGGTCTGGACACGGTTTGTTAACCCTCTTCTATGGGCTCATATCCCATGGATCTGTGGGTACTCCCCCGCAGGAAGTCGTTCCCTAGCTCCCATCTGGGCGTGAAATAAAAACCCAAGCACAATCAATGCCTCCGTCACTGCAACGCATTCTACCGGCTCATAACAATCGCTTTCAAGGCCACAGCCAGTTATTATTTCTAAAAAAAAAAGTTGTGTTGTAAAGAATCTTTTTGAATGCAACCCCATCCCTTTTTGGTTCCATTCTTCACTTCCTTGTATCGGTATTCTGATTTAGAGAAGCATGTAACCTCCTCTCAGTTCTAGAGATGAATTTAAGAGCGATTCGGGACAGTTTGCAGCAGATAAAACTGATCTCTCTTGAATTTGGGCACGCATGGGAAAGGTCTATGAACTTTTTTTCAATGGCAAAGTTTTGCTGTACTTGCCTTATCTGCAGACTAGATTGATGTGTATGGGAATTGAAAGAATCTTTGGCGATCAAACGTTTACCCACTTTGTTAAATCCTGCGTAGCAACAATATGATACTCTACCGATCCCACTATGTTATGTGGTAAAGATTCCTCATAAACTTCAAAGTATGAAGACGAAATTAATTGGTAAAAACTACTCATAAAAATCTACCTAATAGCCCAAATATCACCTTGCCAGACTTAAAATTGTCAAGATTACAGTTTCATAATCTCATTAGGTCTCGTCCATGCCTCACTTCTTTAAATAATGCTTATTATGCAAACAATGGCACTGAGTACATACAATCTCTCTTTAATAACCAATTTGATTATTGGCAGTAATCACCTACCCATTTACTAATCTACACACCTTTCGACACACCCCTCTTCCGGGATGTCAAAATAAAAAGCATTTGCGTTCCTACTATGACTTGCCAAAATCTTAACCAAGCTCAGTGAATTGCTACATGTGTTCCTTTTAGCGTAGAACTGAATTTCTTAATTATGTTGTTGAAATGTTGACAACTATTGGGCCTATGGCGTGGTCCAGTATCTTCATTACACAAGAAACCCAAGCAAAGTAGTTATGCGAAGGCCCTTTGAGAAAGTAGAATAGAACTAATATGAATATACATGTACAGATAAAGGTATCCGTGGTTTATTGATATACCCCATAAATCTTTTAAACAGTAAACAAATTAAGAAAGAAAGAAATAATATTGATAACCTGTTTGATTACGTTCTCGATAAGTACGCCGCGGTTGACGTACATCAAGTCATTTTGAAATGTTATTGTTTTAATGACATCGACTTTTGTATCGATGTTTGTTTGTTCTTATTTTAATCATAAGTGCTTCAAGTCTTCAACAGAAACCAAGGAAAGATGATAGGGTTATTTCTGAAATGAAATCAACAAGGTAGGGTTTATTAAAGAGAAATCCCCTATTCAACAAAAATAGCGCCTATATATCCATGAGAAATGAAAACAAAAACAAGGGCCAACTTTCCCAAAGTCAAAAACAGAGGAAGTAATCGACTCAAGGTCTTTCCTTTTGTTACCCTTTTATACGGTTCTAGTCATGGATGAAATGAATTGTGAGATTAGATGATCTGCCCTTAATTGCAAGCAACGGAACGAGAAACCGAGTAAACCACAGATTGCCTGAATCATTTGACCACATGGAAGAGGAGCTATAGAGAAGCATTCATGAGAGACACTCGCACAAATGGACTGTGAAGTATTTAACACCATCACCATGGATGTTTTCAATCAATAATTGATTAATGTCCTTCAATATTGAAAAAGCACAATGCGTCCATGTCCCTATTTGCGTAAAGATGACGCAAGGATGGGATATGGACCATAAAACAACATTTTACAAATCGAAATATAAAATTTTCCTTTATTATTCCACACTAGAAAACAAGTATTTTGTTTATTTTAATTTCAGCTGAGTCCTTTAACAAACCGTACATCGTATGAAACAACAATTACGTCTCACGTATGTCGAAACGACATTTTCTTTCCGGAAAATGAATACAACGTAGATCACTCTTTTGTATTTTAAGTTTAAAGTTCATTTTCTGATCAAGTCAATCTTGACGAATTTAATGTCGAATCTGTTCTATACATTTCGGAGATGCCAACAATACAAGCTTTTCATGAGGCACCATGTACGAAATTCTGTCCAGTAAACAGTATGATGCAGATGATAAAATTAGGTTAACATTATTATGTGGCAACTAGTTTTATTCTCAAATACATGTTTTAGGATATTATTGAAGTGTACACTCCAATCCTTTATTCCTAACCATTTTCAAGTTACACTTTGGAAGAGTCTTGAGACAATAGTGCATTCACATCAGGTACAGATGTAAAGTCGAGAGGTTGGGATGAAAAAGGGGAGAGGTTGGTCGTAACATACACCGCGACACACCTGAATGTGTGTGACCAGCGTCATGACGTAATACTTGTGTCTCTCTCAATCTCCTCTATCTCACACATACACTCTCTCTAGTGCTCTCTCTCTCTCTCTCTCTCTCTCTCTCTCTCTCTCTCTCTCACTCTCTTCTATCTTCCTCTTTCCCTTCCTCTTTCTGTTTAGAGTCTCTTTTTCCTTCTCTAAATCTTCCTATGTATCCCCTTTCTGCCTCTATACCTTCCCTCTCCTAATCTCTTTTTGGGGGTTATTTCTGTTTACGCTGCATCTAATTCTGCGTTGTAGCACGATTGAAAGTCCCCCTTCACCCCTCTCTCTCTCTCTCTCTCTCTCTCTCTCTCTGTATATGTCTCTCTAATCTCTATGGTTGCCGTAGTTCCATTAGACATGACAACATCTAATGCCACGAAGAGAGGATTCCATGGCCTGTCTGCCCCGGGCATCAGCGCGCACACCTGTGCACCGAGCTCAGGTAAGAACGGTAGACCAACTAGTGGCCTATACAAAAAAGACCCGACTCTCCTCATTGTCTGCATAATACGTTTTGTTCTTGCTAAGTGTCAATCAAAGGAATCGAATCACACTCGAGAAGAGAATAGAAAGAGGGGCATGGCAGAGACATAGAAACGAACGGCTCAGAGGCAAGCAAGATGGGAGGGCTAAGCACTTGTGAATAATGTCTTGCTAATGCCCTATTCTTTCAAGCACAATTCGTTTGGACATGCTAAAATGTTCTTAAGTACCCAAGGAAAGAGAATGGGTTATTTTTCACCTCCACGTGTATGGTTCAATTGATAAGCACTCTGTTATGACGCGTCGTTAAAATTAGACATTTTGCTCATATTGCTTTTCTCTCCGTTTCTCTCTCCCTCTCTCTCTCTCTCTCTCTCTTCCCCTCTCCTTATCTCATCTTCTCTTCCATTCATAAGAGTTTGTGTCGTGAATACATGATCGATGTCACTCGCTACAAGTACTATGTCGCCAATTTGAGATATTTTTTTTCTTCATATTGTCTGTCAGAAACCCTTCTTTTATCAATGTGTCTAACGATTTAATTTCACAATAAAAATGTTATTCTAGACCACCAAACTCGTCCATTCACTTGAAGTGTGTTAATCTTGCTATAAATCTATTTGATAACTGTTTCGTTCAAACATGGCCCGTTTATTGTAGATGACTTCTTCTCAAAGGCCCGTGTTTGTGAAGGCATTGTGATGTTGACTCAATATCGCTTGGCTTGCTTGTATTTGAACGGTCCGTTAATGTAAATCTATGCTGTTTGCACACTTTACACTGTCACAAACAGTTGCAATAAGATTGCCCATGTATCGTATGCGATCCCCTTCAACGTCTTTCGCATAGAAATCCATCTTGGGATGGCAAGAAGGGGTGTTAGGTTGCGCTAATTTCGCGCACAAGCCGAATCTAATGGCACAAATCGCTCGCAGACAGTCAGGGGGTTACCGCCGGCGGCTGGAACGGTGAGTGCTTGGCGGGAACTGGGCGAGGGTGGCGGCCAAGAGAAGCAGAAAGACTCGAGTATTTTTTGGAGTATTCATGGCAGTAGTTTGCAGTATTGCCGCGAGGGCAGCTCTAAGGCACGCATAGATTGACGTTCATCTCGAGTGAGGTAGAGGGCTAATAAAAGGGGTAACATGCAGTTGCATCATTTACTCCATCTATCAGTCTAGAAATCGTCGCCTTTTCTCCTCTCCATATAAAAATACGGGACAAGATAAAAAGAGTTATCATGTAGTCAACCTGCCAGGCGATATCCCGTCTTTGATCTCCAAATTTTCTTCTTGGATGGCATCAACGAACTCATAATCGAGTCAAATGAAAATATATCCATATCAAGTGTTTTAGCTCGGATTTCAAAAGATGATACGGTTTCATGGGTAATAGTCATACTTGATTTCGGTGACAGTGGAAAGATGACATTTACGAATATGATTACTGGCTTAGCATGGTAGACCTATCCATTTAAATAACATGCAACATTAATGATATTAATAATAATAATAATAATAGTGATTATTATTAATTAATGACTATAATTAAAATCATAATAATAATCTTGATAACAATAATGTTAATGACGATGACGATGACGACGACGACAGTGATAATGATCACAGAATAGATTGTTGAAGTATGACTGCATATCTTGTTATCACTAGTAGATGTAGACTGAGTTTTAGTGACAATAATTAAATAATAATAGCAGCAGTTGAAAAACATAATGGTAACTAAAGCTGTGATACAAGTATCAAAATCATTGTGGATTACCAGCAGTACTTTGAGTATTTTAATTTGTAGCCAGTAGAGATTTTCATCAGAGTATATAGAAGGAGTAAAATTATTAGGCTATATAGTTTGCAGTGTGTGATACAAACCTGAACATATCATAGATACAATGTTACAACCGCATGCTGGATAATTTTTTGCTTTGGTATTAAGCAAACAAATTAGAAGTATTGTAGTATTGAAGTTTAAAATAGTATATCATGAGGTCTGTGATGTGATAAATATCACATAAAAGGTGTACTAAAATGAAAAGAGATTACTTCTGATCTACTTTAGTTCCGGTCTGTGCGTGTCACAAGAATAACTCGTCTAGAATGACACTAATATCCCACTTCAAAGCACACTATTTAGGGGGGAAATACGAAGCCTTATCAATGATGTCTTTTTCTCTTATTATGACAAAGCATGATCGCAGGTGTGAAAATCCTTTTCTACTATTCCTATTCACTCGGAATATGGGCGTGGTGACTTGTTGCCATGGTGCCACCCGGACACTCTGTCAGATAAAACTAGATGACGTCAAAAAAACTCTTTGAGTCTCATCTTTTGTCTTCTCTCTTGAGCCTGCTACAATGCCTCTTTGCTCGGATGGGGCTGTGTTCCTTTACACAGTAGAAATAGGGCCGATACTCGGGGTTTAATACCAACTATTTTGAAGAAGGGGTGAGCCGAGGAGGGGGTAATAAAAGTGTCGCGAGCCGCCAATGCCACCCCCCCCCTTTCGCTCAAAACCCCTCGCACCTCTTTTCTCTTAATATCGACTGAAACCAAATGCAACAAAAGCTACAATTAGAGAGCAAATACCCTCCATTGAAAGGCAACTTCCCACTTTTCACACTCTGCCCAAACTTTTGACAGCTTTTCTTTTGTTCCGTTGAGTTGAGGAAGAATCGACCCGTGGCAAGGACTGTTTTCTTCTTCAGGGGTAGGTACCTTCGTCAAAACCGAGGAGGGGACCAAAAGGCCGAGTGGGTTGTGGTCACTCAAGAGCCCCTCTTCGGGCGATGCGAATTCGGGGGCGATTTTGAATGACTTGCAAGTCTATTATTGCCTTTTGCATAGCCACATCTTGCATCCACTTTCTGCCATTTTAAAGTTCATCTCATTCGTCTTTCTGTTTTTATTTTGAATATCAACCCCGAAAGAGTCGAACATTTCAAAACTGTACCTTTAACTAGTCAGGCGTTGATTCCAGGCAACTGGAGAAAAAAATCAGTTAGGATATGCAAAGGAGGGTTAAAAAGAGTTTCAATTGCAAAACAAAGGGTGCTTCTTTCAAACAGGGTTTCAAATAGTCCTTTTCGAACTTTTCTCATGTGCAGCGAATACTTTTTATTTTTATTGAACATACACGTATCATGATATTTTAATTTTAAAAAAATATATATTTGCATGATTTTTTCTTAGAATTATAATCTATGTCCAACACTATATATTTCTTCTTTCTCCCTTTCTCTTATCATTTCTCCCCACCCCCTCTATCTATCTCTAGCTCCCGCTCCCCCTCCCTCATCTTCACATCTCTTTCTGTTTCTCTCACCTTTTTCATCTCTTTTAATGCCTTCTCTCTCTCTCTCTCTCTCTCTCTTTCTTTCTTTCTCTCTGTTTCTCTAGCCTCTCTCTCTCTCTCTCTGTTTCTCTCTGTTTCTCTCCCTCCCTCTCCCTCCACTTTGCCCTCCATCTATCTAGGAGTGGTTTCAGAGCAGGTTCAGTACTACAGCGATCGTTGTCCCCTAGTCATCTCTCATACCGACTGTCCCTCAAGGCATTCAGAGAGAGAAACCCTCTATGCCTTACCACACTGCCTCATTTCATTCTGAATTTATACACCTTTCATTCTCCTTTCTAAGGACACCAATAACACATGTCCAAATGCCCAACTGAATGTGTTAAACTTTTAAAGAGAAAGTTAAGTTTTAGCCAAGATATTAAATTGTGAGAGAAACTGCCTGGAAGAAATCGTGAAAGGTTTATTAGATAGTCAATGAGAATATCTAGTTTAAGGTTCAAAATGAAATGAAATTGACTCAGTTTTGCTAAAAGCCAATTGCACTGCACACGAAAATTGGTATATGGGACTTCGCGAACATTTTATTTGGTCCAATCTTCTCTACTATTTGTTTGTCTTTTTTCAAATATGAGGATATGTAGGAAGCGCAATCCTTTCTGTGGAGATTTCATTCTAGTTTGATATTCCCCCAAATTGACAATTAAAGAATGAAAAACGCCCACAAAGTCTTTTTTAGCATTACCAGACCTGTACCTTCTCTTTAAGTGATAAAGCTTCCCAACTCAAACTGAACAAGTAACCACGAATAGCCAATGATTGGCGTATGAATAGAAATTGGGAACCTTTATTACTGTATCAAAACTTCTTTATCTTAATTGCGCTCCATGAAAACAATACTTGATTGATTTGAGAAAGTACAATGGTGTCTGCGATACCAGGCACCTGTGTGTTTGTGTGGGGTGTGTGTTTGTGTGCGTGTGTATGGGTGTGTGTGAGAGAGAGAGAGGTGTCCAGAATAAAGGATAATGGTCTGAAATTTATCGGCCTTATCAACCAAACGACGATTTTTAATTTACAGGTGGCGAGCCAATTTGAATGAAATGAACAAATATAAAAACTGAACAGGAGCAATACACTTAGCAATTTACGATGAAGTGTCGAAAGAGGAATTGATGCAATATGCTTTTTTTTTTAAAGAAATCTCAATCAATTTTATGCACATTATTATGATCATCTCTGTTATGATTGTGTCCATGAAGATTTGGGGTCGGAACAATAAATCTCCATTTTGAGAGATCTTAATTTTTTGTTTATAAGTTAAGTCAATAATTTCATCTTTTTGAGATATAGTTTGGTTATAAGATAATCATTATTTATGTCCATATAACTCGACCTATGCGCATACCACAGAAATGGGCCGAACATTGTTCATGTTGCATTTTTTAAAACAGACATAGTGGGGTAAAATTATTTTGAATAAAACTTCCATGAGCTTCAAGTTAGGGATATATAATTCTTTTGCAGAAATGAGCAGAAATTAGCTTCGCGAAATATTCAAACAAAAATAAATAAACAAACAAACAAGCCAAACAAATATGCATCAACACCTTATCAATGTCATATTTGTTTGCATTTTTAATTGCCAAGCTTATCATGAATCATCAATTTGGATACATAAACGAAACATCAGACGATCTTTAAATTGTTCTCTTTAGCATACCGCCTTTCCAGCCCTGAATATAAACAAACTGGATAGATCAACAACAAATAAAATCGGATGTAATCATTGTTTGAACTGTATCGGAGTAAATATTATTCATTCATATTTGTATTCAATTACGCATAGCCCCTCTATTTGTACTTTCTAAACACTATCAAACAAAATATCAGTCTCGATAAGCCATCACATCTACCGGGCGGAAACTGCCTCGTGCGTCGATACAATCGACATTCACTGATTTGTTATCATAAATCAGGACCAATTGACAACACTTGCTTTCGTGGCTTTACACATTATCCGCATGTAATTTTTGTGAGTGATTTTTTTTCTTCTCCCCACTCATTCATTCAACGGGATCTAATGGGGCAAAGCGAAGGGTCATGACTTAACTCACAATCAAAGAATGGTACTTAATTGTTGGGAATATTGCCCGGGGAAAGAATAAACACGGCTTGTTGTATCAAATGGTGGTTCGGATCTATCCATTCTAACTCCATCATTTATAACAATTACAACCAAAATAGTGACAAATCTCTATTTGTATTAAAGATTATGCCATTTGTATTCCTGTATCATACGCACACATATATAAGACACTGTTATAAAAGCTTGGAAATGGGATGCCGGGGTGAGGGATGGAGGGGGGGGGGGGGTAAGTGGATTGACGTTTTGCAGGAGCGAGAAGATAATTTGTGAAGATCAATAATGCAAGAACGATTCTTGAGAAATTCTCCATGGAGTTGAAAACAAGGGATATTTCTGCAGGACAGGAGAGCATTGCGATCAAAAAGAGATGCAAGATTCATTCCACTTTTTATGAAATCATTGATTTTTTTGATAACTTCATCATACCATGTGGTAGTGTTGAAGTGTTAAATAGAGCCATGCTCTCTTCGCCAGACTTCAGAGAGAGGGGAAAAGAAGGTTCGCGACAATGAAGGGCCTGAAGAGTGGGGGAGGGTGCAGTGAGAAAAATGGTGAAAGGCACGCCTGGAGGATCGCTAATTCTAAACCTGCTACATGTGTCACTGTTAAAATATTCGAATCAAAGTGCTCCAAATCGGTTATGAATATGTATGGCTCTGTTCTGCGATCGATTCATGGGTGCAATTTGAAACGCGACCTGCCTGTGCCGCTGCTCCACGGTGCCCCGCTGCAAGTGGTCCGCCTGCGCACCGGCCGGGTTGGGCCTCTATGGCGGTTGAAAGAGAAGGGCTTGATGGAATAGGTTATACACAGCGGCTATCTTATGAAGAAAGAGAAAAAGTGGGAACAGAGAAAAATGAGATATGGCGAGGGAAAAAAAGGGAATCTCTTTGCTCGCTCTCCCCAAGCTTCCTTCTTAAGATGCTGCTGCAGCAAAAAGCTTGGATGGCTCGCTTGATATCAATGGCATCAGACAAAATGTACAACTCTGGATCAATACCACACATGCTTTACGGCATCCTTTTACACAAAGCTCCCGTATAAGTGTGAGCAAGGCGAATCAAAAGGAGAAAAGGGGTGAAAATTGCGCCTTTTTCTCCCTCTTCCCCTCTCTTTCTCAGAGCGCACCACGTGAAGTTTCCGTCCATTATTAGCCAAATTAGCCTGGAGTGACTTCTGAAATCTAATATTCATTTCGATACCGAATCACGCGGAGCATGATATCGATGTCGGCTCGTTTCTGGCAGGTAGCTCGACTTCTCGACGAGTCAATTCTCGATGATCTCCAATAAATCTTTGTTAGTTGATGTAGAGCCCATGTCATCATCCAAACTTGGCCTCGGGTGATGCCAACGTTTATACTGTAGCTTCTCCGACTCCAAGCCAAGTCTCTAAATCACATTTCGATTTAAGGATACAGAAATGACGAAAACTCTCGTCATCTGTAGTATGCATTCAAAGAATTCTGGTGGGACATTTTCATGCTTGATATGCGTTTTTAATTCTATTTATATCTACTTAAAAGACCTAATCAAAATCAACAAAATCATCAATTCGAATATTAAACATGGAGCACACGAGAATAAAGCGTTAGACGACCAAATAAAATGTATTAGAAATTATGTCTTTACATGAATTCCTAGTTATAAAGATGCTTAAACAACGACAAAGAAAATTGCTATAGAGAATAAAAATAGCAATAAACATGAAAAGGTAGACAAAATGAAACAAAAAAATCACAGGAAACTGATCCGATTCGCTGTATCCATCTTCTTGTTAGAGTTAGTGTCTAGTGAGATGATAATGCTGATATAAGATGGGGAATAAAAAGCATCTGTAAATGTATCAGTATTTTTTCATATTTGATAAATCTATACAACAGAAAGGAGAAGAACAAAAAAGGTATTATCTTATGCATGGTAAGAGGCCGAAGCCATGAAAGGCAAAGATGCAGAACCCAAGTCGATATGACTGTAACCCTGACCAACGAAACAGACGTTGGTACCTCCCCCCCCCCCCCCCCCCCCCCCACACACAGGAAATCTAAATTTGTCGGACGTTGGAGTGTATCAGTATTCTGGAAAAGAGAGGCGATAAGTTACGATGTTGACGATTTGATACTGAGCTGAAAGGTTCGTCAAACAAACCTATTTGCCGATCATTTACCAGCATGCGTTAGCAAACAGGGGCAGAATGGGAGATGTACACAAGACTCCCGAGACTTTCTAAACGGGGTAGGGCTGTGATTGACTGCTAGTATGTTGTCACTTGCAAATAACCCGTGCTTGAGTGAATGTTAGCAAACACTGAGGTTTACTATGTCGTCTGCCACGGGGGGATTAAACAAGGATGCGCGCCAGTTTTAAAAAATCGGACTTGGGTGACGATTTCGGCGTTTTTACTTTGCAGGCGTGCGCGCTCACGCACAGTCCTAAACCCACGCTGTGAACTCAAGACGAGCAAAGAGCGCTCCTCGATTCAAGCAAGTTTTTTAAAAGACAAAAAGCTTTTACCTCCTTTCTGAGGACTTTTGATGGGTGCATGCCTGGCCGAGGGATAACCGTTTTTATCACTTTCTTTACAAAATAAAAGGCCTAGAGGTAGAACTAAGCAGAGTGAAGCATCACATTATTGAAGATGCTTTCACGCACACACACCTGTGCCTTACTGTGTCGCTAATGCCCCGAGCCGACGGCTAAACACATCTCCACTTGTTTAATCTCATTGGAGCTCTCATTGAAGAAGACGTTGAGTGACAGCCCTCACATTAACACCTTAACGGACACTGCAACAAAGAACCAATAACGGTGTCCGTGCCTTTACTAAGCTATAATGCCAGCCCTCTATTATACGGAACAATAATAACGTCTTGACAACTAATTGCAGACTAATTAACGCACAATGGAAGCAAGAGAGCTCTAAAAACGCTCGCCCTTTTCACGCTTACCAGACCACTTCTCAAGTCCCATTGAATTCCAATCACCACGGCGCAAAACAAAAACCAGTGCTAATATATAGAAAGAAACAATCCTGAGAATACCACACACAAAAATAAGCAAAACAAGACAGAAATTATGGAGATATTGATGAATTGAGAGTATAAGATACTTAGGGATAGATATAGACGTAGGGGAAAGAAGAAGGGAGACAGAGATACAAAGATATCGACGAGACAAAGAGCAAGATAGCAAAGGGAGAATAAAACAAAGAGAGAGAGAGAGAGAGAGAGAGAGAGAGAGAGAATAGGAGCTGGGAACTTTATTTAAAATTCTTAAAGAATAATGGGAAAGATATTTACAAGTTAAGAACATATTTTTTGTAGTTGAATTTTTGAGGCAGTTAGTCGGCTCATCAGTTAAAGCAATTTGGTGTACGTATATTCGTTTTAAATAAACAACGGATACATTTTCGTATAAGTAAACGAGAATAAAAGTCATTTATATCATGAAACCTTCACAATGCATGTAAATTTCATTCTGAAGGATGAACGCACGATACAGAATCGATTGCGACCCTGGAAAGTTTATATAAAGATGCATGAACAAAGTAGAGCTACAAAAAGGGAGAAACCCGTGAAAAATAACGGAGAGAGAGAGAGAGAGAGAGAGAGGGAGAGAGAGACCGACTAAAGAAAGGGGGTAATTACAATAAAAGATCGGAGATAGAGGAGATTAAGATGTGAAAAGAAAGCAATAGAAATATGGAGAGAATAATTTTTTCTGGGTGTGTGTGTGTGTGTGTGTGTGAGAGAGAGAGAGAGAGAGAGAGAGAGGGGGAGGGAGGGAGGGAGAGAGAGGATATATCACATGGGATTCATTCAGAAAATCGATTTTCGTTTTGAGTAATCGATCTCGTCCCATTCTTTGAAATTTGACGTATGTAGCATACTTCTCAAGTTTTTATTAAAGACCTATCTTCATGAACCAGGTTTTTAAAATGAATTTATTGATTCAAGAACGTTTCAGTAGAGCTGATATCATTTATTTTTCCTGTAGATTCAGAATTCAGTCAGAATTATTCCACAAGGTAATAAACTAAAATGAAAATGAACAGGATGATTGATGAAATGAGGCATCAGATAATAGCACTTGCTTACAAAAGTACATGCATGTATACAATCAAAATATGTAATGAAATTTAACAATTACTACTTTTTTCCGTAATACGAGGGAATCGCGTTTAAACGTGCTTCAGGATTCCCAAACTTAGATTGTGTCTCTCATCTCATCTAGACCATACCGAGTCGTCACCAGAAACACGCCAAATAAAAGCCAAATGCAGGCATCAACACCAACATTCTGCGGGCCACTGGTACCATAGGAGTCACGCCCAAAACGCCAAAGGCGCCATACAAGTGCGCGCAAATCGGTGGGTGTACAGCGTCAAAAGCGCCAAATCGTGGAGCCAAAACCGCCATGTTATGAATACAGCCGTGGCGGAGAGCTTGTTATGCCAGCCTAATGTTCGGACCGATTCCCCGGGAGACTTCATTCACCTTCGCCCTTCTGCACTTTCTCGGGAAGAAGATCTCACCATCTCTTTCTTTCTGGTCCGTGGAATTCGATTTTTTAAACTCCATTTTATGTCAAGGTCGCTTGTATATAAATGAAGATGAGGGAATTTGGGAGTTTCTGTCCGCTTGGTGATGAAGATGGAGTTATGAAAATTCAATATAAATTATGTTTAAAGGTTGCATGCGATTGATTTTAATATAGAGGTGAAAAAGGTGTTCTACATGACACACACGACACACAACAATAAGCTAGTTTATTTTGAGATGCAATACTAGTATACCAGAGCTCAGGGTTAGCCTTTACTTTACATCATCGACAACCAATCATTTTGAACATTTGTGAGTCGAGTGAGCGTCAAGACAGCTCCTTAGAATGCTCCCAAAATGTTTTTTTGTCGTTAAGTTTGTACTTTTGGTATTACCTTAAATTTATTTTGTCTCGATTTGTACTGTTAACATCAATATGTTTGTAAATGTTGTATTTATGTCGTAGGGCCTCCACGGGAAACAGTATTTAACTACTGATTGAGCCACCCTGCTAAAAAAGACTAATAAATAAATAAAATTACAAAAAATCTTGGTTCTTCATTTCCATTTTCCTTTTCTTATTGTCTACCATCATCTTATGCTTTTCCCGTTTCCTTTATTTCAAAGCACCGTATCCGTTATCTTTGTAGCCCTTTACGTCTCTCTCTCTCTCTCTCTCTCTTCTACTCACACTCCCACTTGCACTCGTGTCGGCAACCTGAAAGCCTATTATGCCGACAGGATGCACCAAAATCCAGGTGAGAGGGAGGGAACAAAGGCGCTCAATACGAGAATTACGTAACGGCAAAGAAGAAGAAGAAAAACGTCTAGGACTGCAGAGAGACTGCTGACCATACAAAAGCTGGTCGAGAGCGCCAGAGTTTCCCCCTTTTATTACATCAGCTTGACTCAGTCTATGCCTGCCTGGTGCAATTACGGGGCGTGTAATTAATAATGAATGTTAGGAGATCGCGTGTTATGAATGAATCCAATGCTTTATGTGAGAGCAGAGCATTTTTATTATCGATTGGGAAACGAGTTATTAAGACTTTTTAAGTGTTGGAGTCCCATCTGATTTTTGTATTCATTAACATCCGCACGAAAACATCAAAACATTTTAACAGGTGTCTGGTTACTATGAAGATATCTTGAGTTTATTGTTATCAAGAGTGTCTTGTCTGAGAACGAGTAATCATGGTATCGGGACGGGGAGATATATTTTATTAGTTTTGACATCATCAATGTTTCTACGATATGGAATAACAGAGCGTCGTATGAAATACCTGTCATCAGTAGCTGATTTAAGGAGGGGTACAACCTGTCCGAGCCTCTTTTAAAACTGAAGTAAACCCCCAAATGCATCTAAAAACGTGAATTCTTCTTACATCGACTTTATTTTATCGGACATATTTTGAAATTGTACCCCTTTTTATGAAATTCGAGATTGGTAACGGGCACCTGAAAACTGTGATTATTTGTTTTGGCTTCTCAAAATTATCTTAATTTTATCGAAATTGTGCCCCCTTTTTTCTCTTGATTTTATATCAGGGGATGTCTACAGTTAGAGTTACAGTACAATATACGTTGATGATGAGATGGAGATGGTTGGAATGGACTTGGTGGTACAGTATAGCCTGACGAATGAATCCCTAACGAGATAGATGGAAGGGGTGGCAGCATCATGCCTGCCCCTCTCGATTAATCTCAAATCAAGCGGATATTAAGTGTGAAATACTGCTGCGGGGGATTCTAAATGGTTTGGAATTGGGCAGAGTGAAGGCGCTTTCGTACCATCCACATCACTCTCCCTCTCACCTCTCTCTCTCTCTCTCTCTCTCTTTCTATCCCTCCATTCTGCCCCTTCTCACCCTCTCTCCCACACACAAACACCAACACTCACACATACACACACACGCTTGCACACACCCCTTCTCTCCTTTTTTTTATCTGTATATCTTTATCTCTGTGTTCTTATTAATTGTGCGTCTATTTCCGTCTCTCTCCTATCCCCTCTCATACGTGTACCTTCTTTCTTTTACCATACACAAAATCTCCTCATAATTTTGCTCTCTCTCCGTTCTCTCTCTCTCTCTCTCTCTCTCTCTCTAACCCGCTTCCCTTCATCTCCAAAGAGATGATGAAGGATCGCATCATCTCGCGGGTGTAATAGATGCTCTTCGATTCAGGAGTGGACTTATGGACACGAGAAGGGTGCCAAGACGGGAAATGGTCCCGGAAATATGCCAACAACCACAAAATAGAGTCATCACATAGACCAGGATGATGTCTTGATCTATGCTTATTGCAAGTCGAGAGGCTAAAGTTGCGTCCATAACAGATCTTATTTTTTTCCACATTCGATTAGAGTGATGAGATGAGGAAAATTGATAATTTGGATTAGAACTTCTTTTTTAAACATAGCAAGTGTACTTTTTTTCTCTAAAGAATTCTGTCCTAACAACAAAAGGAATACCATCACGAAGATATATATTTTCTCATCGACAGATGAGAAATGTCCTATGTAATATTGCCGGAGGAAAAAATCTGATTCTGAATGCTGTGGCGCTGACTCAAATATGAGTATATGACATGTTAATGTGAAGAAACCAAATCAAAAAGAGAATATTCCCAAATAAGAATATTTCCTACAAATGCAACTGATTTTGACTATCAAACTGGTTCATCATTTAGGTCTGAAATTTTATGTGATTAAAAGTGAAGATCAATTCGTATGGCCAAAGTCCCTTATTATCTGAATCTGGTTTGGAGCTTTTACTGTCCATAAAGATCTTTACACAATTCGATTAAAATCAACTATATACATGTAGTATCCTCATCAAAACAGGAAAGTTCCAGATTAAATTGGAAGAAAATCGTATGGACGCATTTTAAAATGTCACGATCTCTTCGGCTGTTGTTCATTCAACAGCATTAGAATGGTAGGGGTAATGGATGTTCGCTACAAGCGAATGTAGAACGACTTCAGGCAGTGTCGAGAAGACACATCAATTTCTGTTATTGGAACGGTTTACAATAATACGACTTCTTGACGATAAATGTGTTTTAATTCATTTAATTCCCGAATATAAGAAAATTTGAGTAAAGTAGGCCTATACATGGACCTGACAGATCTGGTATAATTCACATATTGAAGGTGAGGGATGTTTGAAAAGAGTTCAGAGCCTTGAGTGAAACAAAGAAAGTAACGTGGTGACGATTTTATGAGATGTGACACCTGTATATTCACCTGCTAAAAACGCTCTTTGTGAACACCGCAAAACCTCTGCTTGTTTGAGAGTAATCTTTTTTAATTAAACCATAAATTCTATATATTCCTCTTTTAAAACTCTGGGGTTATATCAAATTCTGCTAAAGTTAAACATAACATAACCCTGATCAAATACTGAGTAAATGCTTTTATGAATAATGCTAATTTATCTGCATTGAATACAAGCTCAATTATTCGAAATGGTTATTTCGTATATTTCGTATATAAAGCTAATAATTGAAGAAAAAACAAGTAATCTTGCACTATGTTTTTGTTTTCTTTCTACTTGAAAACGTAAGTAAAAACTAAAATCTCCATTGTTTCTTAATTATCTATCGCACACAATGATATCGCAATTGAATCCGGCTACGATATTTACTGCTCAGTCAGATATACTCAGCCAAATGTTTAAATTGCAAAGAATAATGCCTTAACATTCATACGCACATATGCACACGCACACACACGCAAACAGATTTAATCCATGTTATTGTCTATGTGGGGACTTCGCTATATAGACGTGGAAGTCCCTCAATAGGCTTCGCACAGGTGTGGGGCGATTTAAATACAACATGAATAAATGGGGATATACTGACGACACAGACACCAACTGCGAGTGTGGAACATCCGTGCAATCCATGTCACACCTATTAAGATGTCCACTCCTAATCGACCAATGCTGCCTGGAAGACCGGGTGGCAGCAAATGAGAAGGCTCTTCAGTGTGCCAAGGCCTGGCAGAGCATTTGAGGACACGAAAGAAGAATACAAAGTGTATATATCCTTTTCTTGAACATGATATTATTTATTTTTGGTGCTTTATAAATCTTTATAGATATTTATCACAACTATGAAATTTTAGATGGTTACCATTTCGTGTTTTTTCTTTTCTTTTTACTTTCTTCTTTTTTCTTTTTCTTTTTTTTTTCTCTTCATTTTCATTATTTTAAATTCAGTTATGAGTTATGAGTTTTTGATCGATCGGATGGGTGGTACATGTACGACATTACTTATTATAGGCTCTGTATTTAAGCTTGTGAGTAATGTGCCGCGGGATTCCATATCCTTAAACTGCTGGCGAACAGAGCAACAAGACCAAGCTCTGTAATTATTAGGATCTCTGTCCAGTAGTGCCGTGTTTGTGCCATCGAACTGGGTCGACCAAATCAATTGATTCATAATATATGTATATGCAATATTTTTTCCCGTAACATGAGAGTAATTTTAATAGTTTCATACTATTAATTAAATGTATTGTTAACTGTAACTGTATAATTGTTTTAAATGGGGGGCACGCTACAAGAGTCCTATCTCGCACCCCGGGGCAACGTGTCTGACACGGCCGGTTGTAGCAACTACTCCGAAGATCAAGATTACAGTAATCTTGATCTAAGGAGACACGAACGAACGAACGCTATAACTTTGAAATTCGTTATCAAGTTCCCATTTCCACCATAACAAGGTAACATTCTATCACAACAGCATCAAAATAATACTCAAAATGAAATATACCTTTAAACATTTGGCATAATCAAATATATTTTGATAGCTGGCAATGACCTTCAGCAAAATGGTTTTATCACAATGTAATTTCACAGGCTTTGTAAACAAAACATAATTTTCAAACAATTCTTGGCGCTCTTTGGTGGCGTGTAATGGTTGAGGGATCAACCTTATCGATTCATAATCCTATGTTATCAAACATCATTACCTATGCACCACCTTTCGCTTATTTCGACCTCAGAATGCTTGTGTGGGAGGGAGGGAGGGAGGGAAGATAATCAAAGTTTGAACCACAGAGACACCTCTTTATATAACATCCATTTGTTCTGTAATGCAAGCAGGTAATCCATCATTCCAGTTTCGAGACATAGACTGACTCGAAACGTTTTATCTTAAATACAACCTGTTATAGGTATTCTGTACTTTTTACTGTCATACCTTAAGGTGATATGAAAGACGGTTAAAGGGTACCTGACTTGAGAGAAAGGTTAGATTGATCGCTCTTTCTGAGTTTGAATGAAGTCATTGATACATTTCTTTAATGCCAAGAACCCCTTGTGCATCCGTTCTCCTAAAGGAAAATGATGTGGCATTTGTAGGGATGTTTATTAAAGAGAAATACTCGGCGATTAAGCAGCACTAAGCTGCCATCGAAATGGTTAAGCTCGTTATATTTGCTCCTGATTTTGACTGATCGCCATGATTTAACAATTCACTGAGCCCTCTCTTATTTGTACCTGACACGAATGAGATATCAGTGTATCCACTCGGAAAATCAAATGAAAACCCCCAAAACACCCACTCACGATAGCGACAATTGTTGGGTTATTATCCATAGCTTGGGTGTTCTCTCTGATATCCAGCCATTGTCGAACCAGCATTGAATTTGCAGATCAATTTTGTTCCCTGCATGAAGCATACCATGGTCTGATGACGTCTTGCTCGACTTGACGCTTGGACGAAAAAAGAACACAAGTCATAAATGAGATATAGGTCAGTCATAATAATTTTCAACGCGACATTTCCCACCATTAACCAAGTACTCTCTTTAGTTGAGAAAAAGCGCCTTGAAACGACACCTATTTGTTTCTGTAAGTCCATAGAAAACGGCGAGCTTGATACGAAGCATGAGCGAGACACATTGGCGCAGACATTCTTTCTCCTTTGCGAGTAGAGCATGAACGATAATCGTTTTGTTGTCTCGCTCAAAGAGAAAAGTACCAAAATAACAAGCTCCGTAGCGAAAGATATTCAACATGTATTTCCTGCAGAGTCAAATATCATGTAGTATAGGCAAGACATTGATCAAAGATCTTGAATTCAAATAGGTAATGACTTCCGTTTCTATATGATATAGGGCTACACCGTATTACTGAGGCAGATTGTACGTCTTTCTCGTTCATTTAATAGTTCCGAACTCCAATAAAATACATGTACACATAAGGACACGGTGCATTAACATTTTTCCCATTATCATTTAACCGGAAGACTGACAAATGTAAATAGGAATCTTCGACACTCTTGTCAGCCATCTTATGCTATTTGTTCTCCACTACCAAGCATATTTATCTTCATCTGCATAAACCAATATGCCATCCATTTCATACTTGTACGGTCAGTCAACAAGCCTGCACGAGCCGAGTCGTCTGGCGTGCCTCCTCCTTCTCTTGTTATCCATGTGTGCACCCCCTAACATCGGTGGGCTAACAACAATATTTGTAGATCACTTTACAGGTGTCGATTTTGTATCAATTCTAATACCATCTTTCAATATTTGACTCACATCAATTTGCTCGTCGTAATCTGTTGATATTTCTCCTGATGTTGATTTATTAGTTTGTTCTGTTCCGATACAGGGAGCACAAGGCATGGTTTATTCTTGTCTTGTGTATATATTTTGATAAAATACCGTCTGTGTTGGTTTAGCCGTATTGTTCAATATTTGATTGTTCCACTTCTGATGTTTATGTTGACAGAGAAAAATCACAGTTGAATAGAAAATTATTTTATAAACTTAACCCTGCCATGATCATTGTACCATCTATCTCAAAGTCCCTCAGAAGATATTGACAAAAGAATAAAAAGAAGAAATGCTATAACATTAATTTGGAAATTGTACTATTATATGTGTAGTTATTTGATAAGAGGAATTGCTATTTATAACGTTTACATGCCTGCTAAAATAACATTGTGAAATGCAAATCTCATAACTTTATGGTGAAGCACTCACATCAACCTTGCGTTGAGGATTGTGAATGGAGAAAGAGTGTTGGTTATCTTATTAGTATAAGAATTCGTAGACTTCATTTTGTAAATAAGTCCATAGCAGACACGGTACAATCAGGTACAATCAGCAACCCCCCCCCCCCCACACACACACACATCCGTAATAAAGAGACATAGAACATAAAAGCTAATCGTCTCATCTCAAAACCATTCAACCAAATATATTCCTTTTGTGATCACAGTGATTGAATATAGAAAAATCATTTATAAGCGGAAGGATGCAATTAGTATAAATTTCTTTTTAAAATAATCATATGCAGTTTGGTTGTGTTTTTTCTTCTTCTCGCAGTCACGTGTTAATTAAAGAGCTGTTATTTCACCAAGTTTTTCGCAATCAATGCTAAATGTGCATGGTCATTTAATTCACTTTTGTTCTTTTTTAACCATTAAAGGTACTATGTCCCTTTTACAGCCAACCTCAAATGCTGTAGAACTTTGCAGGAATTATGAATATGTCATGTATGTACTATCTGTGAAATGTAAACGTTAGCAGTGTCCTCATATTCAAATTATGCAAGGAAACCCGTTTACTTGCTAGACTTCACTGTCAGACACTTGAGTGACTGACTGGCTTTTTTCTTCTTTGGTAATAACATACATGAAAAGAGTTGTAAAGGGTACATGATCGTTTGTCTACATCAATAACCCACTTCTTGTGATGGCCAAGATTAAACTGATTGAATCTTTGCGCAGCATAAAATGTATGACCATTCGGTACAATTGTCTGAAAATCAAGACTATTACTTTTGGGCTCTATAGCCCTAAAGTCGATTTGACAACTAATAGTCATTATTTTCCCACTTGAAGACATTTTCGAGCCCCACCTTTTTTAGGGAAGTTCTAAATTAGTATTATCTTTCAAATGCAATTGGAATTTAACTTTTTCATTTTGTTGGCCTGCAAATGGGACATAGTACCTTTAAGGCGTACATTTTCGTTTTATTTTGTCTTTATACAACTCGCAGTCTACGAGCTTGTTTATTTTCTTCTCATATTCATACGTTCATACGGAGAGACTTAGCCCAATTCACATTTATATTTAGCACATTATATGCCAAAACATAATTCAGCTTTTAATCAAATCAGAAACAGTATGAGTTTATCACAGACCTCGAAATTGATAGTGTACTAAAACCGGACCAAAGAGAAACTGCGAGTTCACAATGACAACAAGAGCATAACCAGAGCGTGAAATTTTAAGAATGGACACCCCTTTGGGCTAATTTGTTCTATGTCAGTCATAAAAAAAATCTTTTGAAAACACCAACAGGAGACTGACAGGTACAATTTTCTCTTAATTTCTTTAACTTTCTGGGTGTAAGTTTCACGGTTATTCCTTTCCAAGGTTGATTTTTCAGGGGCTGCTGATTTTCAATTTTCTTTTTCGCCAAAATCCTAGCTGATTCCATGCTCGGCTGACTTCTGTACGGTTTTGTGACGTTATAAATCTTCAGTACCTTTTCCATCATGTAATCTATTCTAAGCAAGAAAAGGAGAAACGATACTTCATTTTTTTGACAGACAGGATAGAGGATCAGTTTTATATAAATTTGTTGAATATAAAAGATGTCAAAGTAATATTCCTGTCTTTCCTCAGTTGATAAAAACAAAGTGATGAAGGTTGAACTTCGAACCATAAAAAAGCCCCAAGTAGCAGCACCTGTATGGATGTACATGTAGTATTGCACTGGACACATAAGGCGCACTTATAACACATGATGTACCCTTTAATGGTACACTCTTGAACTATTACCTTAAAGGGTACAAGCGTGTTTAAAATGTACGCGTTCGGTTTTCAAGATTGCACCCCTAAATCCTATACTCTGCCGTCTTGAGATTTTAACATTAATTTTGTTTTTTCTTATAAAATACTTCAGTTTATGTTAATGTATAGTTCAGTATATTAGTATAGTACATATTATTACGTTTGACGTTGTATATAATCAAGTTTTTTTCCTCAAAGACACTGTTTAAGATATACACATTTTATGTCCGCAATATTTGCAAGCCTATAAAACTTTAATAAAAGCGTTCAATACCACCTTGCATTTTTGTATTATGATGGGACGCTGCATCCACACTTAGTACTAAGCAAGCTATGGTAACAATAAGCATAATGGAAAGCGGAAAGAATGGCAAGAATTATATTTTGGTAAAAAGTGACCAGAAGTATTTCGGCGGAAAGCTGTTCTCCAGTTACCCCCGGTGACTGCACTCTTGATCCGTATTTAGTATTCCTTCGCGTCACTGCTCCCATCTGTGTATGCTTCAACCTCTCTCCTTTTTCTATTTCCCTTCCTCTCGTCTCACCCCTTTCTTCCAAATTCTTTTTCTTGCTATTAAATATTTTGAAGACCTTTTGGTACACCAGGTAATTCAACGCTCACTCATCCCCAGCCTAAAAGATTAACCGAATGGATAGTGAGACTTGAGGCCAAATGAGAAATATTACGACCCCGGAGTCGAAAAAAAGAGAGGTTGTTTCCTCGGTCGAAATTCATGACCACAATTGGGAGGGAGAGTGGGATTAACATTGTATGGCATGGTACGTGCTCCTGGATTGCCCCATCCAATTTGAGCGATACGGGGATAGCACTAGTAAAAGCTCGTGACGGCGATATTCCTGGTTGATTCGGCGCACGAACGCGCCGTTGATCGTTGGGCCGAATTCAGAGACGAAAACTAATAAATTGAGCCCACAGCTAAGGTCGATATGTACTCTAGCCTGGTCGGGTGTATTGACAGACCTTACAATGTAGAGTCAACAAGTTTGATGTGGGGACACCCTTGGAATGCTGCAGGAAAGGGGTTAAAGCTTGTTTTTTCCACAACGATGTGTCTATAAACGTGGGAGGTAGAACGCGCCCCAGTTCAAGTTCACGGTTGCATGTTTGATCAATCCATCTACTTCGTGTCGAGATCATGTGACCAACCAGCCAGAGATCAATTTAGATCAATGGCATTGGTAATGAGGACATTGCTCAACTGTGTCCTCTCGTCTATTGTCAGATTTGTCATACCGTTGCATTTGGCTCAGACCCAGGATTAAAAACAACTAGACCTGAACCAGAAAAACACCAACGCAAATAATAAAAAGCGTCAAGTCGGATGAAATCCTTAAAATAGAAGAGCTTTCCTCTCTTAAGGTATCCGAAAAATAAAATAGGCCTAGATGTTGACGATGGTGTACCTACACATTTCTACACTCTAAAGCTTTTGCACTTTCGCAGTAGTACTTTTTTGGTTAAGTTGCCTTAAACTTCCAGTGATACCAGTACAATAACTTTACTGAAACATTATTTCAGTATAAATTGTAATAATATCAAGAGGCTGGTTTCTACATTAAGGTCGATAGAGTTAAATCGGTTGTGATAATTAAGATGTTATTTAAAAAAAAAGGGGTTTTTAGATGCATATACAAACGCATGAGTTGCTAAAGCAACATGATAATCAGTATAGTATCTTAAAGGCACAGTGTGTGTTTTTGTAAGGAAATTCTCGGAAAGACGTCGCCAAGTATGCAATTATAAAATAATTCCTGTCACCTAAGCACACTTAGAATTGTATACAGTGCTTTAAAAATTTAAAATTTATCCAGTCACTTTCAATCAATTGCAAAGGGTGTTGTCTGTATCACTTGGTACCAAATAAAAAATGAATACATAAAAATCGATCTACCACCTATTATTTGACGAGTATAAAAACTATATATCTACAACTTTATTCTTCTGTATCCTACAAACATACCAAACAGCGCCAGAGTTCTTTGCATGGCTTGGTAATATATAGATAGATTGAGAGATTAGATTGTGATATCCAAAGAACAATAATAATCTATTACGTACATGGGGTGATAGAAGTAGGTCGATTAGAAATATGGCGGTCAAGTAAAGACAATAGAAGTATACATCTGAAAATTGAATAAATGATGCTAATAGTATAAAATCCGGAATTGGAGTGGAGAAGCAAGGTTAAGAGAGAAAGAGAAAGTAGAAAGATGCAATGGAATTAGTTGGGGAGCAGAGAGAGTGGAGATTGAACAAAATGTGTGAGGGGAATGAGAAGCAAAATATATAGTATTGGTGAATAATCTTTTTTGGAAGGGTAAGTAGAATAAATTATATATTGAAAGATAAAGGAAAAGAGAGAAAGAGAAGGGGATGGAGTAATGGATAGAAAAGAGGGAAATAAATGAACGACACTTGTTAATTGCGTTTTATGATCGATGAGAATGTATAAATAAAACGGTCGGAAATCTCTTTTGTGAGGCGAAAATGAATTGGTATATGGATAGAAAGATAGGTAAATATATTTATATGAAAATGATTATTACATGAATCTGCCTAGTATCAACGGTTGTCTAAGGGTGGCAGGTGTCCAATATAGACAGATGACCTTTATGAGTGGACAAGGGTGGTAACCAAGACAGATTTGACCAAAGATTGGTACATAGCTTCACAAATGGACACGTAAGTATGATGAGGATAGAAATAACCAATTTATTACGAAACAAATAGTCGCTAATGGAAGAAGTGGACGTTAGTCAAGAGAAATGAAGATATTCTCTATTCATAAGTCCCGAAACATTTCTCACGTCGAGGAAGGTCATTTAATCATGCATGATTCACCCAAACCGGGAACATAAAAAAAACACCAACAAAACAGAGTGGGAAAAAAGGGAATTACAACAACCAGTCAATTTACGGGATTGCCCTGTAAAGGCGAGTGAATCATACAATGTAACAAGGTGTTAAAATCTCATGCCCCGTTTAACGCAGTGGGAAGAAAAAAAATAAGGCCCATGACGAAATTCGTCGGCGAAGCACTTTTCTGACGACTGCAATGAAATTGGCGTCTTTTCAGCTGTTTTAATTTCATCTCGCCGTGCCGTGGCGGAGGTTTCAGTTTCGTCGGTACGCGTCGTATAGTATAGTATTTATTGCTGGAGAAGTGAGTCGGTTCCACAAGTGGTTTTTACAGTAAACTAGGCAATTCGGATCATATTTATTGAAAATCTATTAACAAAAAATCTAAAATAATTAGAGGTTTTTGTTGTGAAAAAGAATAACAAGGGAAAATGTGAAACGGATGAAACAGGAAAAAAAATATTTTGGCACGTCTCATTTGCTTGTCCTTTCAAAGGTAACGAAACTGTAGCATTTCGAAGTATCACAATATTTGTGGTCTTATATACTACATCAGCAACTCCAATACAAAGAAGATCTTATTTTCAAGGATACCATTATAAAAGGAAATAGGGTAAGAATGATATGCATTATATGTATTAATCTGGCATTTAGACAAGCACACATACGTCAACGGGGACATGTTAACCTAAATCTAAAGGAATTTTACCCTCTATAAAATGTCCATCAAAATAACAAAGTGAAAATATAAAAAAGAAAAAGAAGAATATTAGTCACATTTCGCACAAAGGCCTCATAAATATTATTATGGCATTGTTTGACAATATCAAGCATTGAAATGAATGACTGAGTTGTTGTAATGAGATGTTTTAAAGTAATTTGTTATACCATTTTCATTTTTATATAAATAAGAAAAACACCTTTATCGTTTAATTTCTGTTACCATGTAAATGTGCCATGGTGGTAAAAAAATCACCAATAAAAAAAGGATAACATTTCTCACTCATTTATTGTGCATGATGTAATCCCCTTTTGTTAATTAAGCAAATAATCATACTGAAAGAAATGAAAAATCAAGGAGTATTACAAATGGGTTCTCAGAACTTTGAGGGCGCCCCTGCTGAGCACCGTGAGAGAAATGGCGTCGAAGACTGGGCAGGTTTTACTTGTTTGCTCACAGCACACATGCTTACGTCAGTCTTCCCTGACTGACAGCCTGAGATGTGTACATAGGGTAATACCACACTACTACACTCATGAATAATGCATGATTCGACCATGATATTATTATCATTCGTATATTAACGATAGAAATTATAGCCAGGTTCAGACGTGTAGTAGCTATCCTAGTGCGGCCACACCCATCTTGTTTGTACTTATGTATTAAACAGAAATGATAGTAATGCCTGTAACTGACACTCTTAACAAATTAATATCATTTTTAAAATCATCAACTTATAACTGTATATATAATTGATGAAATTAGTAATATTTCATTGCCTTACAATGCGCAAACAATTCAGCTCCTTTACAGCATGGAAGTGCACCAACATACACTAAAAGCGACACAAACGTAACAGGTAATGGCGTCAGTACTACGGGCGCTTTTTGATGAAAGAGCCATTTCCCCAGGTAACTTTTAATAACTTATTTTGTTGAATACCTTGAGATTTATTCAATCTTTATTTGAATGTCAATTGAGAAATATAACCCATTGATTAACCGAAATGAAAGAAATTGAATTATCTTTACTACATGTACATGTATTTGTAAACTATAGGCCACATTGCATATGCAACCACTGTTTGTTACTTATTTTAACGGTGCATGTAAGCATATTTTGGTTATTGAAAGTTTGCAGGTGGGTAATTGACCATGAATTGGAGAACATACAAGTACAAGGAAAATAGGCCCCCGAAAGCTCTAAATTCTGCAAACCAGTGAGGTATATTATTGTGCAGGGGAATCCTATTGTAGCCTAAATAAGCCTTCGGGGCATGATCTTAAAGTGTTTTCGTTTTTTACCTGTCTTTTCTCCTCCTATACTGGAGCCCACCTAGGTGATCTATGCGCATTTTTGTTTCGAGTTTTGCGTCGGAAACTTCTTATTCCTCGCATATGCGCCCCCATTCTTCCCCTATCCACTCATCCCTTGCTTCTTACCAGCTCAATATTATGGCCTGAGGTCGCGATAAAAAAAACCAGGCTCATAGCACGTGTTTCGGGGTTACTGTTTTTATGATTCTCTTATTGTGAGGTAATCGATTTTAAGAAGTCTTTTGAAAGAGAGAATAAAGAGCGAATAGAAAGACATTTAAAGAGAGAAAGAGACAGAGAGTCAAACGCTATTCTTCAATGTCTATTGATTGATGCACAAATGGGATGTTATTCATGGGGCAAAATAGATTGAAGAGATAAAAGCATGACATAAACCATGTAAGGTAGCATATTAATAGAAAAGTCTTTTCTCAAGAATGAGAAGGAAAATGTCAACTAAGATTTGAGAGTTAATGTTTTTAAACTCTTAAGCTGTTTCTCATGTTACTGGCCGATGTCAACATCTTATCAAGATATTTCATTTGTGTTTTCATTTTTATTTTACCTAAAGGCAATGTACTTTACTTTGTTCATAAAATATGATGAACTTCTAGCTTTAAACATTTAAAAAACAATACTCAGCTAAATTCATCCCATTATTATTGTAAAAAGGAACATTTATTGTCCAATATGAATTATACAAATAAGTAGTATGCAATATGAGACATTGAAAACTTATTGCATATTCCAGCTTCAATATGGTTAGTTTTGTATTATGTTGAGAATACTTTTTTGCTTTTTAGTTTTTATATTCTCAATCACTTAGCAGAACTGCAATATCCATAATACCTTTGCACATCTGCCATTTCTTATGACACATCTTCATTCTCGAAATGGGTTTTCCACCTTCATCTGTAACCTAGTCATAGTTGCTGGTGCTTGTATCTGCTTGGATTTGTTTATACCGTCGCTTCCACCCACTCTATATATCAGCCTGGCCTACGGGTCTCCGTTACAAAAAGACCTGAATAGAAGGAAGAGAAAAGACTCGATTCACAGGTGCGACAATGAGCGACCTAAGACCATTCCATTTTCACACGCCGGTGCTATTCATTGCATTGTGTGGAGTAGGGATGGTTTAGAGGGGGGTATAGAATGGCTGTCGGCTTTCGGTCCGAACACGTGTTTTAATTAGCTACTTGCTCGAAGTGGTCCGAACACAGCCTCTAAAAGAAGATGTGAAAAGAAAGATAGAAGGGACAAAAAGAGAGGGTCTCAAATACTTTATGAAGCATTGAGGGCTTTATCCCCAGTGTATTGTGTGTTATTGGACATACACACTGCATTGGACAGCATAAAAGGAAGATCAGAGGTGTTTGAATGGAGGAAGACGGAAAACTGAGAGATGGCCTAATCGAGACTGTTACCCCAAGGTAGTAAAAAAAAGAAGTGGAGAAAAGCAAAACAAGAAATAGCAATGAGTCATACCTCGTACTTGGTAGTGAAACTATGACAGAGAAGCAATAGGTTGTGGATATGAGGAAATGGGACAGTGATGGTAACACTGAATGGAAATAGAGAGAATGGGTGAATGGAATGGGCCACAATATACACCTGTAGTATGGTATTCAATTGGGAAAAGAATACTGCCTCGTTACGAATTGTGACAAATATATCCTGTTGTTGAAAATATTATACCCCCTCCCGGCAGACTTGGGTTTTAAGATAAATGGTAGGATGTGTTAAGTATCCGTAACAAAAACATGAAACAATATTTAAATACGGTTTAAAATATGTTTGGATTTAAATGTACTCCATGTTAATATTTGGGAAGGCATGACAACATTAATCTACAAGACGTTTTTCATAAATTTCGATGAATGCATTCTCATAATGATAATATGAATATTGTTATCTCTGAATAATGTCAAGGTCAAATCGAAGAATTGACATTTTTAATTCAAAATCTGAATAACAAATTCCTGTTTCGTGTTTCAAGAACGAAGTTTCTGCTTGGTAGAATAGGATACAAAGCAAATGAGGGAAAGAAAGAAAGAAACAGTCAAGTGTGGTGAGTCGTGAAATGAATAAAAGACTGATTCGTTATGGTATTTTCATACAATTTTGTGAAAATAAGATTGTGTGTTGAAGTGTGTATGTGTATTGCTGCGTGGTAACTAGCTACACGGTGTGGGAGTTGGTGCAGGAAAGTCGCTGAAAATATCTCGCGGATTACACGAGTTTAAAATCTACCCGAGATTCAAGTTACCATCAGATGTGCTTCAATCTGGTGTTTCTTAAGACTTGAGGGCCAAGTTCGTACCTTTCTTTAAAAACCCATTTTGATTGGCAGATATTTCAGTCAACTTAAGAGTTTGAGCGTTGCTAATGGGTGGTCCGCAAGGACGCGTTGTCAATCAAGTGACGTAGGGCGTTTTTGATTTGCCCGATTACAATGAGTGGGCGGGGCGTATTAATTAGCCTGTAGTGGTAGGCGTGTATGAGTCGGGTCAGGCGAGCTAACTCCGTTCCATTCTCCCTCCGTGTTTGGTGCTCTCTCTGACAGTTTGAATACAACTCTTTACCTCGTCAACACGCGCATACACATCAGTGGAGGCTGACACTATATACTTTAGCAGATATATACAAACATACACTCAGCTCACGATCGAGAGAGAGAGAGGAACACAACGTGTGTGCAAACTTGTATTTTTCTCTGACTGTGTTACTTTAATCTGCCATCGTGGATTTCAAAGAGGAACCCATGGCCAATAGTGCCATGATCTCGCCCAAGCCTGGTTACCCGGCAGCATCACCCGTCAGCATGAATACGATGACGGGTATGACGGGCGTCGGGAGTATGACGTCCATGAACAGCTACAGCTCGATGTCGACCACGGGTATGCCGGGGAGTGCGATCACCAGCATGAGTGGTATGACCCACGCGGGTATGACGGGGATGTCGAGCATGTCGAGTATGGCTGGGATGGGAATGAACCCCGGCATGGGAAGCATGGGTCACATGAACTCGATGGGGAGTATGAACACCATGGGCTCCATCAATGGCATGAACTCAATGGGTGCTATGAACAACCCCGCTGCGATGTCGATGAGATACGCCCAAGCTCAGGCTGCCAACTCTATTGATCGTATCCGTGCTGATAAGACATACCGACGATCTTACACCCATGCTAAACCTCCTTATTCTTACATCTCTCTTATTACCATGGCCATCCAGCAATCTCCGCAGAAAATGGTGACTTTGAGTGATATTTACCAGTTTATCATGGACTTGTTTCCCTTTTACCGTCAAAATCAACAACGGTGGCAAAATTCGATACGCCACAGTCTCTCGTTCAATGACTGTTTCGTCAAAGTCCCGAGAACGCCCGATCGACCTGGAAAAGGGAGTTTTTGGACGCTCCATCCTGATGCTGGTAATATGTTCGAGAATGGATGCTATCTGAGACGCCAAAAGCGATTCAAATGCCCCAAGAAGGAGGCCCAGCGGCTGGCGCAGAAAGCAGCCGGAGACGACGGGCAACCGATTGAGAACGGGGAACCCAATACCAGAGACCCTTCAACGCCTGTATCACATCCCACCCCAACCGACTCCGTATCATCAGACGGGGGACTGCCCAACCAGAACCAGCAACTAGAACACCCACAACAAGTACCAACACCACAACACCAACAACAAGGCGCCACACTGCATAAGATGGAGAATCATCAGTTATCACCGCCACACAGCATGAGCAGCTACGCCAACCCGTCTCGTCCCATCGCCTACCCGACAGCCTCGGCGACCATGGGTATGTCGGGAATGACGGGCATGCATCCAGCCAGTATGCTAGGAGTAGGACAACATCCATCCTTCGCACATTCACATCCATTCTCCATCAACAGTATAATCTCACCTGAACATAAACTGGACATGAAGGCTTATGAGGCCATGGGGTACAACCCCTACAATATGGGCATGCAGGCTCAGAGTGCGAGACCCAACATGGACTATAACTCTCCAATGGGACCTGGGGAGGTAACATATAGCCAGCTCCAAACGGCTCAAGCAAACCATGCAATGTGAGTTAATACTCTGGTATGTGTCTAGAAACTATTTGGACCTTTTCTATTTCAATTTATAATGTCAGTACCATCCTGTAAAAGTTCTAATTTGTGATAGAGTATGTGTTTATAGAAGAACAGAAAGAGAAACGTCACAGATATTGGTATATTGACACGACCAGTTATAGATGGAGCACGCCACATTATTTGTTTTCTTTTGGAAGAAATATTGTCAAATTCCGAGCTGAACTTTAGATACTGAATATCATCTTTCAGTGAATTAACTTGTTTTTCTACTCTGACAATCATTCACAATTTGTGCAAATGTCACCATGTGTTAAATGAAATAGAAAGAGAGCTTTACATTTTAGTGTTCTTTTTGTTTGAACCCCAAACACTCGGTTAAATCAATCTAATCATTGTAATATGTATAATTCTGAAATGTGAGTCACATCGCCAAATTCAATTCCAACATTATTCCAATAAATAGACTTCTTGATTTTATTGTGAATGAATGCATAATTGGTATTTATTTATTTGATATTGGTATATATTAGTTCTAGAATATTTGTCATCTAGCTAGTTTCCGTAGCCCTGTAATACAACAGATCACTTCATGTTTGAAAATAATTCCCTGTCCATTCATTTCGAAGGGACGCTGAGAAGAAATTAACAGGCAAATATAAAGTTGCGTTCGTTTTTATTTATATCGCAGCATCGTACACATTCATAATTACATTTTTCATTTTTTACTTTAATACTCCAACAAAGATAAATTGTGTGCAATGTTTGCATAATTATGTTCAGCTGGAAAGTAAATGAAGTGTTTCAAAATTGTTAATTGAGGGCTTTTTCGAGGAATTTAATTTCTGAATGAAAATAATTAGCGTAGGATTTAAGGTGTTTCACCAAAGTGCCAAATGCAATATTAAATCTTAAACCTACATCTCTCTGTCACGACTTAAAATTATGTAAGTATATTATATGTCTGTCTTTCTCGTAGTAAACATTTTATCATAACTCCTGTATTAACAATTTCATGCCATTTTGTAAGAGTTACCGTGTCCAATTTTGATACAGACACCGTTACCGTTTTTCTTTTTTTAAGAAAAGGATTTAAAGAAAATAAAGACTTAAACAAATTAGATCAAACAAATTCATCTTTACTTGGTGAAAGAGATCCATTCAATATCATATTTAATACCAAAGAATTCCGTATCGTATGATAACCTGTTGTTTTTATGATTTTATTTTTTAATAGATGTACGTTGCACAACTCTTGTGTATATTTTTCTTGTAAACTACATGTATATGTTCATTTTTTTTCGAGAGAGATTTAATCGAGTGCTATGTTGAGATATATCAAGCAAATGATGTTCAAAAGAGAAATAATGTCCTTTTCTTCTTTTCTCTCAATAAACCGCTGAAAGATATATGAAAATATGTTTAAAAATCGCAACTTTCGTGTTTTCAACATCTCTTGTTTAATTTTTAAAAAGACTCAGTACAAAATGAAGTTACGTGAACTTGGAAATATCAACCACTTATGTCTTTCCTTATTAATTTCTTTCTTGATTATCATAATTATTATGATCATCATCTTATTCTTAAAAAAAAAAAAATCTTTTTCATTTAATTATTTTCAATCCGTTGATATTTCCCCTCGGTTTGTTCAAGTAACTTCATTCAGATACATTAATTGAATGATGTGGTGGATGTTAAGCAGATGTATGTTGGTGAAATCGTGTGTGCATGTATGCCGATGTAGAGTGTTGTATATAACAGATGAATATCAGTATGATGTATCGATGTGACTTAATTGTGTGACTGTTAACTGTGGTAATAAATGCCGATTTGATACATTTACCATATCCCATTTCCATTGGCATATTTAGTAACTTGATTGTCTATTGCCATGAGATATTATCTTAACTAAATTACTGTTTTCAAAATATATATGCGCATTGTCTAGTTATATTTAGATTTCAATGGCGATATGCATATCATATCACGCTGGATTAGACATTTTCTTCACTATTGCTCACATGAAACTATCCTTAAATTCCAATACTACAGAAAAATGCGCAATCATTTGCTGTTGAAAAACCAGCTAACAATGACGGCTCAAGGTCAGCGATTATTATAATCCTCACTTTAAATTTTGAGATGCTTGGTTGGTTGTTTGTGACGTCTGCTGCAGTGATCTTGTTTTGTCCAATTTGCTGAGTGTGAAGGAAAAAGGCTTTTGAAAGAGGTGGTGTGTGTGTGTGTGTGTGTGTGTGTGTGCCTGGTTATGATTTTGGATTGTCCAACGTATGTTTACGCATAATGTTTGGACGATAATTCCAACGTACTCTTTCAGAGTCAGCTGCGCACATCTCGTTTGCCAGTTTACACTGCATTTTGCAATAAATGTCTAAAATGTTTTGTTAAAATGCAGAAAATTGAAAAACTGCTAATTTGCAGAACATTCTCGATCCCAATGAAAATATGCTGGCAGTGAGGTAAACAGGTAAAACTAGCAAATTTAATCTGATTTATTCAAATAATTCAGAGTTAGCATTGTTCCAAGATAACTTTTTTATTTAAAAAAAAAAACGTCACTTAAGTTTGAGATGTGAAAAATTATCATCTTCATGACTTAATTGCATGGCCTTTAAAAAAAAAATTAACAAGAAGAGCGTCCCTTAAAAGTTAAATCTAATTCAATCCTGCATTATTTTGTTAGTGATTTTAATTAGTACAAAATAGTGTAAAATAATGAATTTAATTAATGATAGTTATTTAAAAAATAGTGTCTCTTGTGATATAGTTGTCACTTTACTTTTAATCCAAGATGGATTTGCTCAAACATTTGGCAAAGGTGGTTGGCCCGGTGGGTTAAAACATGTACTAAGTAAACTGTGAGAAAAATTTCTCACTTTTAACTTTTATGGGACTTTATCCCTTCCCCAACAATTTAACCCCTCCTTTATTCTTTCTCAACCTTTATGTTACATTACAATAGAAATAAGGGACCGCTAATTGGTGTAGAATAGAACCACCACGAGATTGTTTTCTTCAGAAGGGTACCGCCAAAAGTGATTGTCTGCTTACATTCAGGGGCGGACTAAAGAACCGTTTAACGGCGGTAAAACAGTTTCTGGATTATAAAGGGAGGTATAAAGGAGCGGATCTTTTAATCCATCATAATCTCTGTTAATCCCCCCAAATAGAAGCGCAATCAAAGCAAGTGAAGAATTCGTGAGTAGCAGAAATGTTTAAAGGTGTTTGGAGGACTTAATCTTGGTATGGGAACAGATCGTCTACGCCTTATAAAGCATGTTTGTTATTTTGCCTAAAAAACTAAGAATCATAGATTATACATATACATTTTTATTACCGATAAAAGTTAACACAATTTAAAAAGAATTAAAGTTTTTGAAGTTGGCCCTCTGTCTTTAACTATCTGTTCTTAAGAGCATCATGAATATGAATAACGTTATGATTAATTAATATTAACACAATCTGGATACGGAGTTGAAACTGTGTCTGCTCATATGAAGCTTTTTACATGAAATGATCTCAATTATACTTACAATAATATAGTATCATATCGTTAAAACTTAAACATTTCATTGATTAATGAAAATGATTAAAATGTATAGGCCTACATTAAATATTTTAGAAAAAGAAGAATACAAAAACTATACAGTGTATCTAAACATCAAATAAGAATTAGTTAGGACTTTAATGGCATTCTTCAAATTATGAATTCGTTTGATCCATGATACATGGGAATGGGGAATAATAAATCTAACAGTTTTGAAGGCTTTCGGTATTATAGAAACAAAGTTTAAAAATTCTATTAATTTTTGTCTCTTTATATCTCTACTACCCTCCCCTATTATTTCCTCCCTCTTTCGTCACCTCCCTTTTACATTGTACCTCTCTATCTTACCCTATTTCTCATCTCTCCCCTGTCTCCCCCTCTCTCTCTCTTTCTCTCATTCCCTTTTTATTCTATGTTTGATTCTTATTATTGTATTTCCTTATTTTACTTCACAATCATGGTGACCTGGTTAAATTCACTGGTTTACTCATTTCTTTTTCGTTAACCCCTTTACATTCAAGTATAATTTTATTACAATAAAGACCAATGGTCATGAAACCTATATTTTGTACACATTTTTTATTACAAATCTGTAAAAGAACGATATATTGCAATATCTTTTAGACAGTTGCAGAAAAAAGGGGAAACGGACGTTCAAGTTTTTGATATGCTGATTGCAAATGCGATTGAAGGAATGAAATTTCGTCACGATTATGTAGATGTATTGAAAACGATCAGCAACAGTTTTCAGTAGAGCACGCGTGGAAAATGAGATTGTTGTGCCACATCGGGTGCTTGGACTGTCATCAAGCCGCTACTTCCCCGTGTGATCGCCGTCGCATGCCCCGCGGAGATGCTCGGCTTATGTGTCTCATCTACGGCTCTCCCACCACTCCAACTCACCCAGGAAATGGGCTCGGATGCGAGCTCTCCACTCCACAACTCTATCACTCCTTTCTCCTCCCTCTCTTGCCCCGGGAAAACATCCTTAAGTCTCTGGCTAAATTGCCATAAATATCCATTTTAAATTTGGTGGCGCGTATTTTGCCCTGAGCGGGCTATTATCATGAGATAGGGGTGGCTGAAATACGAGGCTGGCTACGCCATTCTCGACAGTGGGAAAGCGTAGTACCTATCAGAAGCCAATTTCCAGTTAGTAACAGCTCTATCATGTATGCACTCGAACCACCTCAACATGCCTATAGATCACATGCAGAGGATGTGCTAATAATAATACTTCTCCTGGATTGGTAATGCGAAACCAGAGCTTGTATTTTGGATAATTTACACCAGAATAGTCATGACTGTCATTCATGTAGCTAGCTATCAGAATAATGGAAATTAGGTAGCATAGTAATTCATGTCTACAAAACTGAGAAGCCATGAAAGCTTGCTCAAAACTTCTTTGATTTTTTTATTTCTTTCTTCAATTTGTCATTGAAACATGATTCACATACAAAATGTTATGCATAAAAAATGGAAACGAAACTTATGAAAGTGAACCGATTATATATAACGATGTCCTAAAGTTATGCCATTATGCATCTTGTTCATCGTGAGTGCCTCAAACAAAACGTGTGGGGTTTGAATTTGTAAATAATGAGGTCTGAGTAGTTAACCGATAAAAAAATGGAAACATTCTTTGAATATTCGTCAATCTATTTATTGTGTGACGGCTTTAAGTCGGATACACATATCATTTTATATTTTCAATAACATTCTTATCAAACATGTAACTCAGACAATTTCATCATTTAATAATTTTATCAAAAACCCGAATGTAATAAATCCGTAAAAAACGTACAATCCCCAAAATTGAATAGGCCTATGCGTTCTAAACATAGATAATCAAATTTCACCACTGGTGCGAGTGTCCCCAATACATATATTTGAATATATTTATCTTTAAAATAGACAAACACGCGGGGGAAAACAAGTACGAGAACAAATCAAACCACAGGCATAAATTTGCATCATAAGCCGCTTTAGGAGAAAGAGGAAAGTAAAAAACAACTTTACAGAAACATAATTATCAAAAGGTCAGCAAAATCCGACGAAATGTAAATGTGGGAGTGTGGGGTACGTATATCACACTTAACAAAAACTTGAAATGGAATAAAGACTTTGCGAATTTAGGATATCTTGCTTTGTCTTAAATAAAACGACATACAACCAATCAATCAATTTAGTGCTTCATAGCTCAATAGCTCATTAAACTTTGTATAGGAATGTTAAAAACAGGATCCATGGTTTTTCAAAACACCCATCTTTATGTCATTTGATGTAACCATGGAAAGGTGCAAACTAAAAACTGCTTCATTATCATTTAAATGCTTGTACCTTTGTTCTATTAGTAAATATAACGTTGTACAATAGAAAAGCATGAATATGTTCGGCACTAACACGTTTAATGACGTGTTTTTTTCTATTCCAAAGAAAAAAATTACAAACAAGAACGCATTCCTTTCTGTACAATATATAATTAAATTCTGTAAAGTGATTGCAGATTGCTTTATCCAAGCGTATATTGGTATTTCAAGTTTTAAAATTATATAGTTTATCCGTTTTGGATTATCTGAATTTGTATTATTGAAATATACTTGTGTATACAAAATATATAATATATGTAGGTTGGCCTGAATAGCTTTACATAAATCAGTTTAGAGAGGGCGTCACCCTCAAATCCTTTCAAAATATCTGCACGTTAGGTGTTTTTGTGGTTTATGTTGGGGTTGTATATCTGGTTAGAGTGTGGATTGTGAACAGCCATGTTTTAGGAATCGGAATTATGAATCAATTGCAATCGATATATTATAGGAGGGATTTTAAACAGAAAATATAGAAAAACATAAAATAAAATAGAGAATACAGAACAGAACAACGAGAAAACGAAATGATGGATATGAATGGGAAAACATTCATGTGAGCAGAACCTACCCCTCGCCCGACCTTCCCCCAATTAAAAGGAAAGAGTCAACAAAAGAGTCAAAATCACGAGAAGATAATCGTTGTAGAATATAGATATGACGAAGAGAGTTTGTATACAATTCAGAATTAATCATTTTGATGCTACAAGGAATAGATACCCTATAAGAATCACGAGTTTTTAATTTTGCCGCTTTCTGGTTCATCATTATTAATATTGTTATCTGTTCGGAGGCATATAAAGTGCTTACGTTTATTTGCTTCAAAATGAGCAATAATAACTTATGTTATGTACTTTCTTTAGTCAGTCATGTCTATCTCACAAATCTAAAACCATTTAGATTCTATGATACCCCAATATATTTAACACTAGTCATAATCCAATATAGTTACACACAGTTTTATATTACCTCATCAATAACATCACCATTATACTCCTGCCAATGTGCTGAATTTTGTCCATTTCTCCCATTTTTCGCGTGAGCCTCTAATCCCGGTTAATTTGGGTTAATATCTCTTGATTGAGGGTGTAATGGACGGTTATGAAATCTGACTAGCTTTCTAATTCATTTACAATTAATGCTTTCAGTCCTTCCCGGCCCATCTCGCCTATTGAAGGGTATTAGTGGTATATAGGTTGTGGCGCGTTCTAGGTAACTAATGATTGTAATTGCGGTGGGATGTTGGGAGAATCGGTGCGTTTTATTGCATTTTTCTCTTAACTAATCTATTTTGCTTCTCATCAGAGCTCACATCACCTTTAATCGTATTCGTGCGATAAACACGAGCTGGTTCCATAAAAGCAGGCCGTTAAAAAGAATAAGATAGGAAACTAGACGAGTCACAATGGGGCAATAATCAACCATGAGGTCGAGATAAGGAATCGAAGTTTTAAAGCAGTGATAAGACAGTAGTTAAGATCTACCTCCAAAATATGAACTTTATCCGTTGAGACGGGGCTAATCACTTGCAATAAGTTACCTATTAATGGGACTAAGACATAACTAGCCTTGTGAAATGGGCACAATTCCAGAGATAAGACGCACGAGCATTAGCCTAAATCTTGTCGGAATACCGCCAAGGTGGTTCCATTTTTTGTTTTGGCAATTCCCCATCAGAGAAAGATAATGCTATTCCATTAACAGATTGATTCAAAGGTAGATAAGAAACTTTTTAAGAAAACGTGATTAACCAAAGTGACTCGAGTGGTTAAAAATACAAAAATAATTGAAGATCAGTTTATCAAACCTAAAGTTTAACATATTTTGGACGCGCAGACAAGGTTTCGAGTTTTGTACACGAAAAAAAAGGAATAAAACAGAAGAAAAAGAAACAAAATAGAGGAAATGAACTCAAAGCTAACAAATATGTAGATTAACGAAATCATATTTTCGTCTTTGTTATGTAGGCCTAGAGGTGTATCGTAAAATACAATTTTAATTATTTCTTTTTAAATTTCATTAGATATCAAAGGGTACCAGACAAGTGCAGAAATCCAAATATGTGCATATCAATAGAATCAATTGTCAAATGCGACGTCGCATGCAAACTAGGCATTTTTTTCTCATAACAACACTACATCGAGTAACCTTTGACCCCAAACCCCCGCAAACATAGCACCAACCGTCAAGAAATATGTATTTATTTTGCCGTAAAACAAACCATGCGTTTGCCCGAATGCTATAGCCCGGGGAAAGCCATTGCAAATAAAGGTTGTCACGAGGTCCAATAGCCGCATTCACACTCAAATGCCCTCTGAACTAATATTGTCTCCTCTTCGTCTCCGTGTTTGGTAAATATATTCAGTGAGGACAGGCCAATTTGTTTTGGCCATACAGAAAGAAGGCAAAGATCTCATGCTTTGTGACGTGCAAATTTGACCCACCATTATAAATCACTCTAGCATTTTCCCCCTTCTGTGCATCTTCTCTTTTTATCGAAATGCTTGCGAAGAGATGCTATACGCCCATCTTGCAATGCACGTTGACTTGAAATATTATCCAATAAAGGTATAATCACAGCTTCACGTCATGTAAATCATTATTTATTAAATCTTAATTCTAGACAAATTAAAAACTATTTAAAAACTTTAATTGAAATTAGTTTATCCTTGAGAAGTATTTTACAACATAATATATAGATATATGCTGTGAAATGAGAACTCTAAAAAACACTTGCTACACTTAATACTAGAGGAAGACAAATATTTTTAAGCATTATTTTATTGCGTGATCTTTTTAATGAAAACCACCATTACGACGCATTTTTTCAATGGTTCTTTTAATAACCTAAAGCCACATCAGTCAAAACCTATACTGATTTTATATGGTAATCTTGATTTACAGAGAGAAAGAGAGAGAGAGAGAGAGAGAGAGAGAGAGGGGGAATAGGGGGGGGGGCTGGGGATATTCATCACGTATTCAATGTGCTGATAAATCTGATCGTCGACCTGACATAATTATTTTTTAATAATAATAATAATCTTTTAGTCCACTCCAAATTTTATTAAACCGAAACATTACAGTACGACGAAAGAATGTGACCCTTGAAAGAGTCTAAGAAATAAATAGAGAATAGGACAGAATAATAATATAGCTTAGAGAGAGAGAGAGAGAGAGAGAAAGAAAGAAGGAAAGAGAGAGAGAGAACATTTTTAAAATCAGTTTCATATTATTTATTTTGTTATTTATATTTTGCATAAACTAGATACAACACTTTAATGATTCTTCATGAATACAAATCTCAGGGCGGAGAGATTTACCAGTTGAAACGCTCAATTCTCAGGTTAAGGACCACAACATTGAGGATTTCAGAACAGGCTTATACAAAATACGGGTTGAAATGCTGGCAACGTTTTATATTCATTACGATATATTGTATAGAAAAGTGTTATGAAAGCAATTAATTAGGGTTAAAGGGTTTTAAACGCATTTAAGTTTTATTCCATGTTCGCTATCTTCAAAGTAATGAAGCCCATGATTCACAGGCTGAAGTATAAACACTTATAAGATATGAGTAATAAGTTGATAAACATACTCAGGATAATGATTATCATGATCTTATTAAAATGATCACGTATATCGTCTACAAACAAATGTGTCTTCAATAAAGTTTTTCAAAGATAATGGATATTGCATGGATAAGAGCCAAGCTAAGGTTAGATCTGAAGTAGGACATACTATTCTTTTAAAATATTACGGCCTCGTCTTATAAAGAGTTGCGATTGATTCGAATTAATAGCAACTTGAAATGAAGTGCAACTCCTATCTCATAACTCATAAGTGCACAGTGATTGACTTGAATCAATCGCAACTATTTATCATACAGTGGGAGGGAGGGGGGCACGACCAGAATGTATGCACTGTTGAAAATACCAAGTAAACGACCAAATTGTGAAAATAATCACAGGATGTCGCCTTGTTGTAGATTTTCCATGGTTGCCTTCATGCATGGTAGATTGGCTGTGTTATGTTCATAATGACTTCAATGTATTCAAGGAGTCTAACAGCAGCGAGTGTTTAGGTCAGGTTGCGCCGCCCTTCCTCATCAGGGCAATCCCTCGCCCCGTACGGCGCACGGTGTACGCGCGCGGGGATGGCAATTTTGGATGGCGCTTTGGGCCGCGTTTCCACGTCTCGCGGGACTAGGGGCCCGCCGCCCCTGTTAGCATAAATATTTCATTGCCCCGTAAGACAAGCCTAGCTTGTCGTCGTCGCTCGCTCACTCCCTCCCGACCAACTCCCTTCTCCCCTTTTCTCAACTTCAACTTCTAAGTACGACTCTAAAAACGCAAGCTTTTTCTCCGACCCAAACGATTGTAAGCGAGGCAGTAGTAACATACGTGATGCATATCCCACGCCTCCTGCTCATGCATTTATGAACAAGGGCGCACAAAAATGAAGACAGAATTCAAGATTTCTTTGTCATGGAGGTCTACCCAAAGAGAATGAAACACGAAAGACGTTAAGATAGAAAGCTGAAGATGGAGGTATATAGGTGGAGTGCGAAATGGTGAGGGTAATGGTAGGGTGGATCACTAGGGAGGGGGAGAAAACTGTGAATATTCATATTGGAAAATTATTTATACCTTGAATTCAAACCCAAGATAAATATATGTAATGCAGCCATGGCCGAATTGCCAAGTATGTCATTTCAATTTATGCTACATCCTATCCTACCCGCCTTTTCTTAGTCTGCTAGCCAATCAAAGCCGTACTGATTTTGTTTATTGCTTACATTAATTGGAACATTTATTACTTTGAATGTTTCAATTAATAATTTCCTATTTTGAAACGTGGTCCTAAAATGCAACTTAGAAACGAATGCCCAATTGCCCATAAGTCGAACAATCATCCCTCGGTTTTAATATCAGCCAGGCGTATGAATATCTTCATGTTCATCAACCAATAGAGGGCTTTTCAATATCGTATTAGAGGAAAGTACATTTTTCATAACCATGATTCTTAGTCACTTATCTACTTTTACTGTTCAAATCATGACTTCATAATTCATATAAAGATATCATGATGATCAATCTGCATGATGCAGTTACGTGATTTGTTGCACCTCTCATTCTCTCTCTCTCTCTCTCTCTCTCTCTCTCTCTCTCTCTCTCTCACACACACACACACACACATACAAACACTCCCGATCTCATTCTTTCTCTCTCTTTTTTCTCTCTCTCTCTATCTCACCCCCTCTCATTCTAAGTTCTCCCTCCTTTCTTTCTCTTTCACTCCTTTGCACACCCAGAATAAAAAGTAGGTTATATTGTGAGTAAACTTTAAAACACGATAGAATCCTAAAAGAAATTAAAGAATTTCTTTTTCATCAAATGAGTTTTCCATTACTACATTTACATAAAGTTGGGATAACCTATGTAACATCATTGTGTGGACTTACATTTAAAGGCTGTTTGAGTTAATGATAACATTTTAAGAAAAGTTGCTGAATCGTAACGATACGGAATCATTCGTATCATATCGTATTATAACCAACTATCTGATATTAACATTTTGTATTCAACAATGATCCATCAAGTCAGTATTGGTTTATAATAATCTACAATAAAAGTCAAGACTGTGATTTATCCAGAGCTGAGATTCTTGATCTTGATGGAGTGTCTATTAAAGAAGAAAGTGAAGGAGTAGTGGTGCACAGATAGGTCCTAGTAGGAGTGGAGACATACAAACCCTACCCCGCCAATATAAGATTTAATCATTTTCGTGCCTCCATAACTATTTGGTTTCTTAGCTACGCGTGCCTGCTTGAACATAATAATGACTGCAGAGTGTTCTGACTCTACCGGGCTCAAATTTGACCCCGGGATTCCTCGACTTGAAATCAAATCTTGGTCTGACCCAAAGACGAAGGAGAAAGAACAAGTGGTGGTTAAGGGTCGATGATGCTATCCATTAGATGGGGACTGGAAGAAGATGGATGTTTAGGTGTAAACGTGAATGAATCCCTGATGAGAGAAGATGTACTAGGGAAGAAAAACTTCCTCCCCGATGCCAGAAAAGTTGTTTCCATACCGCAGGGAAGATTCTTGTCTCTTTTGAATGCGAGGTGTAAAGTGGAAACTCTTAAGATGCTGATGACGTGCCGATATTAAGAGCACGAGGTGCGAGAAGGGGGTAGCTTTTGTTCCCCTCTTTCTGTTATGGTAATATGCATGGAGGGCCTAAAGCGGGGTGAGGTGGGGTAAGGAGGCAAGCAAGGGGAAAGCCTGGTGGACAAGAGTCCAAGATAAGCGAGAAGCTCTCGATGAAAACAAAAAATAAGAACACACACGGTGCATAAAGACTCAAAAGGACGTATAACAATAGAACACCAGCTAAACGATGGTGTGACTGAGAGGGGACGAATGAAAGGGGTACAGGGATGAGGGCTGAAAACAATGGGAGGAGAGAAAAGCCTAGACGAAAATATGAACAATAACATTCCATTAGTCATTCAGAAAGCTGAGAAGGGGCAGGCTTTGAGGTAAAATGAATTTTGAAAATGGATTCTCGACCTTCATGGGTGATCCTTACTCTCAAAATAATATGTGTTTACGATGGGTGTGCCATGGCAACGTTGCATCCTTCTCTCCTTATTTTCTTCCTGCATCAGATTAGGTTCATGGTTTCACTTCCCTAGCTATAGTGAGGAACATATTTTATAACATAATTTTGTTTAAATTAATTATACCTTGTCAACAACGCTCAACAACGAAACATTAATTTCTGAAAAATAGACGAAACTTTTGAGAACCTACATAAGTCGCAAACGTATGTTTGAATATTTAAGCATTAAAGTTCAAGTGAGTCAGTTTAGTCACTATAATTATTGTATGGCTAAACAAATATCATTTGCACATGGTCATTTTCCTCATGTAGAAGGGATAGTTATTCTTTATTTAGGGGCACTTGGGGAAAGGTTACAGGCTGTTTAAATCTTACGAGATAATGACACAATGTGTATCTCCATTTATTTAAAATAAACGTGTTTCAGTATTGTTTAAGAATTATGCTTGGAAGGAAAATGATATAACCTTAATATGGATAAATCATTAGACCGTGGTTATGCTTTTTATATTCAGAATTATAGATACACACAATACATGTATCCTATTTCTTAACAGATTTTACACTTTCAGTACGATTCTAGTACCGGTATGCTCTTTGTAGAATGAACTAGTATCTAAACCAGGTTAGAAATGACTGTCCCAGACACAAGCACAATATTTACTTTTTGAACTGCTCTAACTGTTTATCTCTTACAATCCCAATCGCAGGTCTTCTAGTATTTGACAAATAAAAACAATTATTCGTTTGACTCTTGTAAATAATAGGAAAATAATCTGACTGTATTTAATGAACCAACTTCGCTAACTGTTCGGCAAATAGAACAAAACATATTAGCTTTGTTCGAACTTCGGTCTGTTTTTTTTTCTTCTTCTCCCCATTTGCATTCTCTGTAAACCCAAACATTTAGATGTTTTGCAAATAGGTTCGGGCTGGAAGAAAATCATTTTGTGTACCATAGACCGTGGGTAATACCTTCGACCGTGTTTACAAACAGGCTTCGTGTATTAACGTAGCATTCCATGGGAGGGAGGGCGGAGTAAAGGGTATGATGATGATGGAGGGGGGAAAGATTTGAGCTGGAATATTTTGGACGTCGAGGAATTCGTGAATTCTGAGCTGAAATCGGATTTGTTGAAGGGGCTAATCGAGGTTGGTGATGTGATGTGAGCAGACCATCCCCTTACTTGAGGCCTGGTCACGATCGAATCAAACTCATACAGACTGTCTGGCGATGGGACATTAGACTGGGATGGATGGATGAGGGGAAGGAGTAAAACAAGACTGAAATCCTGTTTAAACTAGAGGATGATTTCATAGCAACCCCGTCGGTTGGCCGTCTATCTGCTCTTCATCCTTTCTTCTCCCGTCTCTCTGCCATTCTCTCAGTCACTCTCTTTCCTCCTCCCTCGCAATGATGATGTAGGCAAGCTGAAGACGATATGTCAATACACTTAACCCACCAAAGCTGTATTCTGACCGATGTTAATATGAACTACACTCTCACGCTGCAATATAAATCAGTTGTAGATGATGTGCCCTAAAACTTAGGGCTTCTTTTATTTTCAAATGATCAATAAACAGATCTCAAACATAAATTTACTTAATTGCTTGCAGACACAACACTTCTTCGGGCAGGCAATTGCTTAGTAAAGTCAATATGGGAACCCTGAACTTCAAATAAAAATGTAATATATAACAGAGTGTGTCATTTATTCTGCCGGTGACTATGTTAAATATCAGAGCGGCTCAATGTTTGTAAACCCTTGGCCAGCCAGTCTCAAAGTACATCCCCCATCTCAGGATGATATAGTTTACGCGTTGAACGCCGAATAGAGCGGACTCATTCCCTCCAAACTTTACCATTTTCTATCCGCCATGACTGAAAATATTTCAGAAACCATGGGAATGAGATTATAACGATTCAACGAACATTGCGAGAAGTTTGAGATGAGATACCAGTGAGTAGGGTAGCACTGGCGCACTCAGGGCGTGGCTGGATTGGCGCCACCCTGAGGTGCGATGTGGGTGCAGCTCTGTGTTTTGGAGGGTTAATAATGCGTGGTGGTGATGGCAGCATGGTGTTTATGATGGATCACCGTATGGGGGAGACAGACGACCAAAGGTTATCGCGATACCACGAAAAAAGCGCGCCAAGAATGAAAGAATTGGAAGACACAATGGGGTCAAAGGTAAGATAATTGATTCGTCACACCGACAAGTCATGAAGATAAATTTCATTGTTTGCATGAATTTGCAAAGTTATGTTGTTGGGTGTTCTTTTTAACTTCATCAAATGACAAGGGTTTAATACGCTTTAGATTTTGGTATAGCCATTTGTTAAAAATGAAAAACTGTAGATGATTGTTGACAATAAAAATCATATTTACTAGTAAATGCATATATCTGTATATCATATTGTGAAATAAATTTATGGATTGTCTTTGAACCATCTTTAACATACTTGGAATCATGCATTGGTAAGGAGAAAAACTTTAATTCAAAATCACTTTTTGAAATAAGGTGTTTGAAAGCTGCAGGAATTATGACAGTTAAACTTGGAAACCACTGGAATCTTATCATCACCATCACCACCACCGTCATCTACAGACACCGTCTTTGTTATCACCATTACAAACGTCTTTATCGTTATCATCTTCACAATGATCATTGTCAATATCTTGAAATAAGTTTACTTGTCTTTGTCATTTTCCTTGTTTTGATGTAAAATCACTTTAAAAAACCACCAACAGAAACAACAACACCAACTTATGACATAATGACGTATTCACTTCATATAATTACATTTTATAATATAAGCCCCATTTCTTTCTTCTAGGTTTTAACAACCAAAGTATCATTTTATATGGAGTAAAGTCAAAATAACATTTAAAGAAATAATTTCTCGGTAATGCATTTTTTTTACTCAGCTGGTTAAAAGATGCTTTCACATACTATGTGGATGGCATGCGTGTAATGTGTACAACTATATTTAATTTGTCAAATTGCAAATCAATGAATTGCTGATTCGTTTGATGAGTATAGCAGTGTACTTTTCTTCGAATCAAGCCGGAGAGCCGGAAAAAGCTAGCCGATATATCTGGGATGGGAAAGTGGACCAGGTGTGAACATGTAATTAAATATCTTTGATCGAAATGAACTATTTGAGGTTTTTAAACGACGAAATGCAATTGCTCCGGGTTCCATTCCAGCTCTACAACACACGAACCGTGCATCAACTCCCGTTACCTACATAAGTACTCGAAACACGTGTAAAACGGCAAATAGCTCCGGGCCTATTACAAAACCTGCGCTGTAACCTCACCGCGTTAAAGCCCTAAGAAAGAAAAAAAAGAAAAAGGGGGAATATAATTCTTTACTGCCCCAATAAAACTTGCCTTTATGATTTTGATATCCGCGTGTGATGAAATAGATGCCAAAAGGGCAGAATCGTGTGATGAAATCATGATTACATCTGCGATTGCATTGACTACGTCACTAGATGTATAATATAAACTATTTTTATTATTTGGCAAGAGCATATTTTGTATTTTTTTTCTTTTTTGTTGGTTAAAGGTCATGCAATCATTTCAGTTTCATTTAAAATAGGACCATATATGTCGGATTCGATTGAAAATACCGGATTGTAAACTTACAACTTAAGGCGTAATACATTTGAGTATTTCTTAGGGTCGTCTTAGCGTAAATGACATCATTTTTATTCATCTTTACAAATATAAATGGAAGTTAGCATCGAATATTAAGTGGTTTGTTTTATTAGCATCGAGTATAGTGTAGTTCCTGAAGATGAATAATAATGCAAATGATATTTCAATATATTCAAATATTGCATTTGGCAGACCATTAGCTTATCGTCATAATAATGTTGGCCTGTCCTGTGACACAATCATATCTATTTCTTTTGGTCAATTATTGACAGTTTAATATCTGTAGTTCTTTGGTAAACAAAATGACATATCCAGATAATCATAACAGTGAGTTATAGTCAACTGAATGTCACAAAATAATAATGGATAACTATAATTTAATACTAATTGCCAATACATTATTCACTCAATAGCTAACATAAAGTTAACCGAATTTATACAGGTGTGTATTTGACCTTTTTTCACAAAAACATTGATTTATCAATAGTAATGTTGAATGACGTATAGTGACAGTAACATGGAAACATGGTACACGAATTTACATATCAACTGTAGTCATTCGTCGTTTTTTCCTATTTCAAACATCACCTTTAATTTTAAAACCTCCCTTTTAAGGAAATAAATTGCTATTTTAGTAATAAGTCATCATCAATTTTGTTTATTTATTTATTTTATTTATTTATTTTTTTTTTTTTTTTGGGGGGGTCCATTCCATTGGCCCCCCACAGAAATAAAATATTTAGAAAAATAGCTCAAGGTTCATCGATGATAAACATGAAATAACCTTTTTCTACGTTGCATCTCTTTAAAAACTTCTTAATTATTCCAACAAGTTCAATAAATCAAAGATGGAACTAAACATCAAAGGCACCGAATAAAAGCTAATCGATCCTAATGAAGATTAGTTGAACAATATTGAGATTTTACATGAGCTTATGAATCATTCTCTTAGGTAGATGCACATTCAAAGCCTTGTAAGGCCACCGCCTGTGTATGGGATTCAATGGCGTTTTGTTCACGCCATATCACGCCATTAATACGTTTCACAACCTGTACTTAAGAGTAGGCTTAGAGATGTAACGGGGCTCAACGGTATATCTTGCTCAATACACCCCGCGTAGTATCAAAAACATTAAAATGTGAACAGAGTTCATTCAACTTTATTCAATTAATCCTTGTATATATCAATGAGACATTCTACCCAGGACTGATTCTACCTTGCGTGAAAGACCGATTTCTTTATTTCTTCTCGCTCTATTTTATGTTTTACGATCTTGTGTCATGATAGTAAAACGCCCTATCAAGCCGCGATCCGCGCTGTTTGGCGAGTAGCGGGCGGCAGGCCAAAGACCACGCCGACACAATGGGCGTATAATCTCGCGGTGAGGTGGTATATTTACGACTTGCTTTCTAGTAGCACAACATATGTTGCGTTTATTTTTTATCTCAGAAAACAGAACATTGTCGTGTAGCAGCCAGATAATTTCCTGGAACAGACATTGGGAAAATTTGTTGAAAATTTAAACTCTATTGAAGAAAACCTACACCAAATTCACCATGCGCGAGCTGAGGCAAAGTCATGCCAAAATTCAGGGCGATTCCCCCAAATGCGTATTCGTCAATACTGAAATATATAGTACCTTTATTTCGTGAAATTTTTAGATGGTTTGTGTTTTCTAGTGTTTTAGTTCACTCTTTTTCGTTCAACAATATCACATGAAAAACATGAAAAAATGAAAAGGCCCACTAACTCTATGTAGTTTTTTTTTGTTAATTACCCTTTTACGTATGTTACATAAGAAAAATAAAAAGGTTATATACCTGGACCGGTAGGTAAAGTCCCCACCCCCTCTTTTTAAACGGCTCTATAAAAAAGTACCTGTCCCCATAAAAAAGCGCTAAAATGTATTCATATTGAAATTAATTACTTAACATATCTACTTGCAAGCAGTGAAAATTATCATTATTACGTCTCATAGTATCCAATGATAATAAACGTGTAACCCATGTCTGATTAATGACCTCGGAAGACGTTCATCACAACTACAAAGTCATAATGAGACTAGAATTAATTGTCATTATGAAGTCATCAAATTATTGAAGAATATCATTGAGGGCCTCGAGTAGAGTCATTGGGTAGAAAGCGAAACAAAATCCATCGCCTGACAGCCAATCCTCTCTCATACCAAGCAGGTGCACGTCTACAAAAACAGGTGAGAACAAAAACTGGAGAAGAAGAAAGAAAAAAGGAAAAATACAAAAAGCTTTTAGTTTCGAAGAGGAAAATGTATTTTCTTCGAGCATAGTGATAATATGTCGGATGCAGAACGCCATAAAGGTATACGTTGCGATCCTATGGCATGCGCTTCCTCGCAATGACTAAATTCCTATTGTTATCCGGGAATCGGAGACATAAATTGATGGATGGTTTTCAAACGTGGGTCTATGAAAACCGATTTTGACTTCTATCACCGCAATAACATTTACAACACGGCTTAACCTCTGCTACTACTTAATGACTACAATGAAATATGATAGATAAAAGAGGACTTCTCAACCACTCCTTCCTATGTTTATATTCTTGTTTTGTTGTCAGCTATTCAATATTCTATTTTATTGTGAAAATACGAGTCTGTCAAAACTATCACGTCAGAAATAAAATGGGATATGCAATGCAATAGCTCTTGCTTACGTCAGAGGATATAGAATATAATAGAATGGTGGAAATAGCAATTACTATTAATGGGATGGTGAATATCATTTTCAGCAATCCTTTACTTTCGTCACTATGACGTCTTTTTCATTCAGACTCGGTGCTTTATTTGTCAAGTTAGTAGGACACTGCATCGTAGGTTAACTATGACGATATATACGCAGGCAATTTTTTTTTTACCCAAAGCCATTTGGTAGTAATATATATTGAAACCAAAGCAGACGCCAAATTGTGTAGCGATAGAGATGGGGTATATTCAGCGATAGATGAGTGGGCTGAGTGAAATTAACATCATTTTTTTTCATCTTTACACATTCCTTACATTCGTTCAATTAAATATCGTTGGTAATTTTTACAAGATTCGTTGGAACGTGGCGTATGAAACATAAAAACTAAAGCACTTGTATTTCAAGGCAAAATATTTTCTATTTTACCATGTTTACTTCATTAAAAAATCACTGTTTTTTTGCAAACAATCAATCCTACATAATGTCATTTATGTTTATACACATGATTTATTCATAAGAAACTAGTTTGAATATCAATTTCAAATATTTGATTTTCTGACAATGCCATATTTCATTAAGGTACAAATGTCGCTTGAATTAGGAACATATTCTAAAAAATCAAAACAAGTTTTGGGCAAGTCTGTTTTCCTGATTAAATATGAAAATTTGTCGAGAGATTCACACGAAATAAAATTAATCTAGAAGTAGGATCATAGCGGAGCCTAAAACATAAACGAACAGGAGGGCCGCCTCAATCAACTATTGAAAATTAAAAAATAGAAAGAAAAAGAAAGAAAAGAAAAAAAATGGAAAAAACACGATATGAAACGACGTCTTCTGTTATTCAAAGGCCACGGGTACGTTGAGATTAGTCTGGTCATCTTTATCGATTTCAAGTTGTCCTTTTCTTACAAGTAGGATTTTAATTCTCCTAAATTTTCTAGTAAAACACAACTAACCAACAGACTAGATATAAACATTTCATGATGAAATTAATTGAAGAAAATGAATGATAATATAGAATTAATGATCACTGTTGAAACATTCAAGTTACTTTTCTGATGGCTACAGAGCGATGCTAACAATTCTACTCGTGAGATGGCGTACACACGAACTGTTAAGGTCACATTTTCACCCCAGCAAGATTTGGTAACTGCCACTTCAATAACTGTACCTTTACTTAGACCCACTCTGATACGATTTTCTTCCTTTGTTACTAAATGAAGTAAAGTTACATAGAAATAATAAATAAATTCTAAATGATTAATATATATCATAGATATACTAATATAGGACACTGCTTTGAGAATATATTTGTTCATCATCCATAAGTTACTTTAATTTATGAGATCAAAAAGGCATTATAATTATAGACATTAGGATTTTATTTTCATGAAGTGTAAATAATAATTTTACAAAGGCATGGTCAATATAGAGTGCTGAGCAGAGCTAACAGTAAGATATAGTGAACTAACGAAGACAGTGGATTAAGCATGAAAAGTACAATTTCCATAACAGTTCACAAAAATGTTGTGATATTCAGCGTTGATTTGTTTTTGCCCAAACGACTGGAAACAACATGCGGGAAAGAAAAGGAGACCAATGCGCTGGAGGATCTAAGAAGAAACAATTAAAGAAAGAAGACAGAAAGAAGACAGAAAGAAGAAGACAGAATGCAAGAAAAAAAGAGAGACAGGCAGACAGAAAGAAATGTGAAAGGAGATTAGAAAAAAAAAAGATGAAAGGAGGTGAATAATCTCCCTCTTTTTTGTGACTGAAGCTCTAAATCAGTAAATATTTACAGTGTACTTGATTTACTTTGGTGCTGTTTGAAAACAACGCGGGGAATTGAACCCTTATACAGAGAACTTTGTTTTGTTTATCAAATAGATCAAAGAAAGACTGAGGGTAAACGAATAATGCCAGAGACCTGTTATATAATAAAGGTCTAAAACAAAATACAAACAAAGAGCTACCAACTCAATAATGCGCTGGATATTTAAACGTATTAAATAATACGACTTTTAGTTTTAATTTGAAAATTTAGGGTTCAAAAATATGTCAAATAGATTTTAAAAAGGCTAAGAATAAACGGATAATGTTCGGGACCTACTTTTTCTTTTTTCTGGACTAAAACAAAATACAAACAACATGCTTCAAACATAATACAAGAGTAAGGGTTTTGATACTCTATATATCCTAAAAAAATTCAAGAAATATATGTTTTAGGGTAAGTATACTATGGAACAGTTTTAGAAGAGAACTGTATACTTTACATTTCCACGGTTTTACTCATTTGTTTTGTGGGGGGGGGGGGGGGGTTACAGCCCTTCACCCATCGTTTGTACTCGTTCATTTAACATACATACAATCTTATAATTCATGTTTTACAACAAAGTGCCATGTAGTTATGTTATTTTTATAGAATATTATAAGGGCTGAAAAAAAAAACGTTGAGTTTTTACTGCATCGTATAGTCTGTATACACGCCAAGCTTTGTATCAAACACTTCTATTGAAAATCAGTACCATGTTTGCTCTTTTGGATGGCGTAGGTTAAGATTTCCTCGCACCTAAGTGTTGTTTGTTCGTGTACAAAGGTCCCCTAATTAGTGGAATTAGTGAGCCAAAAATGAGGCGGGGGCAACGAGGAGGCATAAAACACTTTAATACTGTAGTCTTGTCCCAAATATTTTATAACGAGATATAGAATCGGGGCAATCATGTTAATATGTTTGTAAACTCTAAATGTTCTGGAGAATCTTTCCTCGATTTTCAAACATTCATTTGCACTCTTTTTATCTTTGAAACTGAGTTTATATATTAATATGTTTAAAATAATCCGATTCATTAATAACAATGTCTGTGTTTTTTTAGCAGATGTTGCTGCATTTATTGATAAATCAAATATAAAACATTCAAATAACAATAATAGTATACAATATAATTGATTTACATAAGAGTGACAACTGAAATGCAGACATATACAAATGCATATATATATATATATATATATATATATATATATATATATATTTGAAAACTTAAAAGTATGGAGGTAAGTAAAATATTCAAAATAAATGCAGAGGCCAATTATGATAAGCATGAATGCTTGAGTCGAAAGCAGCCGTTTCGCGACAATAAGTTATAGTAAGTAAGAACATAAAAACAAATTAATATTGTTTCATGAATTTCATGCATCAGATCCCCCTTCTGTGTCTTAGAAATTTACCATTGTAGATTTTGACCGGAAACTAAAAAGAAAAACAAGTCATAGTGAAATACATTTTTTTCAAACCATCGTAGTTCAAGGGTCACCACTTTAAAAAAATACATGACCATGATGGTCATCGATTATCATCTGGTCAACTGATCATGGTCAGGTTGTCAAGGATGGACATGGTCATTAGAAGCTGATTATCAAACTCTAACAGAATGTCGAAATTGTTTTGGCCCTTCAATAAAGATGCCGATGTTCAATACGCCAAATGCACGATACAATACTTTTTGTGTTGCTAAACATTCATAATACATTTATCAATATGCCTACTTGAAGCAGTTTGTAAAATTTCGGAAAAGAAATATATTTTTGAATTAATATCATAATGTTCGCTTCTTGTATATGGCGCTTAAATATGTTCGCCACGTCTTGACGTTCATGACGCTATGAATGAACCTTACGGAAAAGCCTATTCTACTCGGCGAAAAAAAACACACAATTCAATCTACACAACTTTTTATGTAATCACAGATTCACGATGAATAAGATCGTATCGACCACTAGACATACTCATCATTGATGACCCATACTCATCATTGGCTCAAGATAATCACATCTTGTGAAAAAACAGTGATTGCAATCATGTTTTTATTTCTTTTTACAGTGACATGAAATGATAAATAACAGGGCAAACCTCTTGTTTATTACCATGTAAAGTAGTTTCAATTATTGTTTGCGGTAGACAACAATCGGGTCACTAATAACTACCTGTTATTGGTTACATAAAACTTCAGATAAATCAAATGTTGGATAATGTTTGTCCTATACTGCATGAATGAACACAAAAGGGGGCATTCACGATTCTAAAGTACACGATTAGTAGTCAAGTACGGGATTACCAAAATGGCGGACTAAAATCGTCTCCTCAAAATTTGCTTTAACGGTAAGATAACGACTGACTTAATTGAAGATAACAAATCTTAAACATATTACCTATATTGTCCGTGCATTAGTTAGCCAGGTTTATTACTTTTGTTCTTACAAAAGGTGAACAAATTCTTGGACGTAATCTCAGAAGGATTAATCCTCTAAACTTGGTCGTAAAATTTAATAATAATTGCGGATTATACACCAACGTTAAGTAGCAACAACCACAACTTTAGCATCCAGAGTGCGGCTAGGATCAGTAGGAAAATTTTGAGAATAACCACCCCCAAAAAACAATAGCAAGTTCTTTTGTGAGTTTAATGGAAACCTCTTAAGTACTCTGTAATTTCGGATCACGCAGAAGTAGAATTGGCAGCTTATGCTGAATCTTTAATATACATAAGCAATGCTACTAATAATATTAAGTTTGTGCAATGCGACAATTTCTGCATCTATGCTTTTCCAAAGTGGATTGGAAATCATTACACTGACCCTTTATTATTGGCAGTCGTTATAATTGCACGGTGCATTTCATACGTTTCAATCATATCGCAAAGCAGGCTATCTCACCTTTTAATTATTGCTTCGAGAATCATTCCAGAGATGGGTGTGGATGTAATGATTCTTATTTCTTTATGTTACCACCAAAAAAAAAATATAAAAAGAAAAACGACCTTCACTTGAGGTACTGAAGATTGCTCCGTGTCCTTTTTTCCCCTTAAATTCGGCGGGACAGGGTCGAACTCATCTCAAATACATATCAGCGAATAATGGAAATATATTTATTAATCTTTCGAAGCAAACATTCTCTTATTCAAAGGAAAGATTTGCTTAGCTGAGGAATAATTTGTTTTGACAAGCTGCAGATATTCATTGCATTATGATAGATGCTGTGATTTCATTCCTCCTTTTCCCTACCTTGTTGTCTTCAATAGAAGGCGTATGCTCAACCGTGTGCGGGACAAAAACCGGTCCGAAAACTTGTTAAGTCGAGAACAGCATTTCAATTTAAAAACGCCATTGACGGCTGTCATGCTTCTACAACATATTAAAGTTTTTTTCTTTTCTTTTCTTGTGTACTGAGGTAGAAGTGTTGGGAAGACACGTTCGAGTGCAAACTATTTTTGGGTGTGTGTGTGGGTCCTCGTGACCAAACAATCGACTTTCACGTCGACCTTCCAAGGTCACCGTTTTCAAGTTTAAGTTGATTCCATCTTGTTTGTGCTTCTAATATCGTCTTGGGAAGACTAAAAAATGATTTTATTCCCTCCTCTCCATTTGAGAATAAGATTTGTATTTCTTCTTGATCGTACAAAAAGGGGATTTTGATTGATGTGAGGGTCTCTTATTCTGACAAGACATGAGAGTTCTTCTGAAGATTCCGGTCAGAGTATTCATTGCAAGCATGTTCCTATAGTTCTCCTCTCAGCACACAAGCCTCAGGGGAATTGCACGAAGGGGGAGGTTCCCTCCACACCAAATCATTCTTATTTTCTCATCAATAAAGATGATCTTATTTTTCTTCTAGCAAATTTATAAGGATAAAGGGCGATTAAGATCTGGTTGACACGCAATCTTCTTGGACATGGCGTTTTCTCACGACCCATCCATGTAATGATGTAATACACGAAGAGACACGTCGATCTACCATACATCTGTCATGACCACTACACGGAAATCATCTACAGGGTATTCAATGGGGTCCATTGAAGGGGTGACGGGTAACAAACTCTTAGTGGTTATCTTACATTTAAGATAACAAACTGCAATATCGAGAAAAATACAAAATTAGAATTACATGAACATTTCTGCATTATGCATGTCATGGATTTATCTCTAGGACAGAGATAAGAGCAAATGAATAATGAGCACTGTCAATGTAAGTCCGTTTAACTTTAAAGATAAAGTTTAGTTCTGGTCATGCGATAGCATTATGAAAGAAACGTTGTGGAATCGATCAAAAAAGGTTCATCATCTAGTATATAAATATTGGTGTGTACTGCAAGGTTCTGGAATCGTCAAGACGTTAAGAAATTTAGCCCAGTCTTGGTAAAGTTACAAGCACTGTACACAGAAAGATGTATATGGGACTACACAAACATGTGGCATAAAAATCCGTTCCGATTGTTATGATGTTACATGCCATATTTAGAATATTAAGGCAATTGAAGAGCCATGCTTTTCAGGGAACATGTTTTATCTGATGTTCTTCCACACTTGCATAATGTAATGATAACGCTCACAAATTATTGTGTTACCTCTTCTCAGGACTCAACCTTATCTTTAAGGAGAGGAATCAGCTTCTTTTTAATTGCAGACGAAACGCGAATGAGTACCACCATGACGTCTCGTTGTGAGCAATACATAATTCGTAGGTGTAGTTTCTGCTATAGATTATCTGGGTTAAGAATAAATCCGTAACAAGATGCAATTATTCAGAACAAAATCAAATTCACCTGCAATTCAATTTTGCTCAAAAGTATGAGAAATTAATGCTTTTCCAAAATGAATTAAATGTATCTCGCAACCTAAAATATCTCCTTACATTATCAGAAAAACATAATCAAAACTACAGTTTTTTAATATATTTCATCTCATATTTTAAATCTTCTGCCTCTTCTGTCAAGCACAGTTATCTAAATATATTGTAATGTAAATTAGAAATCAAATAATAGTTATTCGTAAAGCAAAACAATGCAAACGGATCTGATACCAATTTAGTTTTTTCTTCATAGTTTTTGTTTAATTATAATGGCTATGTATACGTCCCGCCACACAGCAATAGTTCTGTAATTTTGTGAGCATATACATTCCCGCTTCTTTCCCCTTAATTCCTTCCATATCTCCCTTCCTTCATAATTTGCATCGTCACTGCATAGTCTGACAGAGATTAATATGTCCTATAGCATGTTAGTCATTGAGGTCCATACGCTTCTAACCATACCCCGTCTAGTTAAACATTAACTAGACTCCCACAATGGCATGCTATTCGGGTTCGAAGGCCACATAGATATCGCCATCGACCGTTGCTAAGCCGCCATTTTGGATTTCACCTGTTTTTCCTCTACCTCCTTCGTAGTTTCTTCTACGATACTCCAGTAATTATATTCACGGTAATAAATTTACACGATGGAAGAGTTGAAAATGGAATTTGATAGAAGACTGCTGACTGCTGAAATTGAGATTTCATGTTAATACTGATTCTAATAAACAGTTTACCTGAAAGATAAGATTACAACGAGGCTAAGTCGCCAAGTGATAATGAAGTTCTTGGAAGGTTGATGACGAGCTCATTAACCTGACTACAATCTTAAAGCATTGAAATACCGAGATCAATGTAAAAACTGGGTTCTGGCGAATAACAATTCGAATGTTTTTATTTGATTTGATTTGGTAGTACTTATAATAAGGCAACACATTGTTAACTGTTGCCTCACATAGAAATACGATGAATTGTACTCTGTCATTTGTGATATAGGCCTACTGCATGTCGGCATCTGTGAATTTAGTTCAAAGAACTACACTACAAAAATAATGAAGATTTTATAAAAACGTGATAGTATCACAGTAAGGCATACTCCGATACGTATGTACATTTATTGACATGGCTGGTGTGCTTATTCTAATCCACTAGTTTGCCAGTTTGCACAATTATTATCACGATTATCCAAACATTAAGACTGAGTTTTACCATCATGGCCTTTTTGTCTGTGATTGCTGTTTTCACCATACAAGGATATCTGTTTCAATTGTCACAGCATATAATCTTCAGAAATCCCCTCTTGTAAAGTTTACCTACAAACAACAGCAATGATGGTTATTAAAAGACCTAAACACAGAGCCATCATGATCATCCCACATTGAGTGTAAACACTTTTTGCTTCCTACATGGGAACGTTTTCTCAGAAAGCATCATAATATCATTAAACATGACGGAAGATCCTTAAACAAAAGGGTCCTATAAGTGAATGGCCTGTGAACTCCAAAATAACTACCTTCGATCAACGAGATGTCGATGACCTTCTGATGTTGTGACGTCACTTTGTTTTTGGCGCGATTAATATGTTTACATTTTTGGGTCGTCTGCGTTCTTCGGCCACATGAGCGTTTGCGCAGCAACCAACCACCTTCCATGTATGATCAAGTCATTGTCTCATATAAACACGAAGAGAAGAGAAGAGTCAACTTCATCCAGTTCAGCCTTTGTTTGTCAAAAGAACCCAAACCACTTCCTTGGGTCAAGAACCCTAAACCTTGACAGCAAATCTTGGCATTATTCGTCATCACCAGGCTTCAGGCTTCGACGCATGGTCAATAGCGACACAATTATAAACTGTCTGCAGTATTCAATGCGTTTATTTTTATATGTTTGTGTTTATACTCGTCTTCTTTTCCAGAAAACTGTCTCTCACCTTAGAAGGTTCCTTTCAATGTTTTGGTCTAAGTGGAAAGCTTAATGGTTGGTCAAGTTGCCTGTAGACATCATGTACAACAGTGATTATCTGTATTTTGTTGATATGGTAAGCAGTGAACAGATCCAAAGTATTACGTTGTGAAATAATAAGAGAAAGGGAATGTTATTGAAAAGAAGGGCAACACAATTATGTATATAAAAACAACTAAGTCAATTCAATTTAATTTGATGGACTTTAAGAATGAGAGAATGAAACAATCAGGTACATAAACTATTCTAAATAGAACGTACCACTTAAATGGAGGGAATGTCGAATTTTAGAAAAACCGTAGCTTTAAATTACACTGGTTTAAACATATTTAGAGGCATAACGAGGTCTTGTATATTGAAATGAATGCATATAAACCATTTTACTCTAAACATATTTCATGAATAAAGACAACTATTATTAAACTACAAATAAACCATTAACTTGAATAAATTTACATTATCACTGTATCTATTTATATTTGATAAAGCACTCAGTATCATTGCTTACTCAGATTTTGACTTGGTAAACACAAGCAGTAAATATAGAAATATATATTCTCATATTCTCAACAGAAGGGAATTTAGTAGAAAATTACATGTTTGCACCCATTTTATCGGAAAAAAGGATAATTCGCCATCAAGGAAACTCTCTAAAATATAAGTTATGATCTGCAAAGAGTGCACCCGACGTGTACCTGTATTTTGCATAAAGCATGACCGTGTAATTTTGGTCAGTTTACCTTATTGCTGCATTATAATCCTGTACGTATACCTCCTGTGCAAGGGTTGGTAGGATGAAGAGTTGAATAATTATGCTAATTATAAGCAAGGATGATCCTGGATCCCTGTGAGATCCTAGGAGGGTTAAACCGGAAGCTGGGATGGTAACTTTGGCGAGGTCAACCAGGTTGGTAGGGCCATTCTCTCGTCTCGCGGGGCACGAGAAGCCGGAAACGAGAAGTGTTTGGGGAAGTCTCGGATGTGTTGTTGGGAGGAGCGAGGCGGGGAGGCAGAGGATTGGGAGCTGGACGTGATGGGAGGGATGGGATAGGAGATTGGTGGATAGATAACGAACAAAATATGAAAGGACACGAGTAAATGGTATAAGTTCAGAAAGAAGGAGAAGAGGACAGAGAGACAGAGAGTCAGGGAGGGAAAGAAACGGATCAAGAAATACACAGGAATAGACAGAGAGATAGAGGGAGAGAGAAATAGAAAGAAAACGGGAACTAAATACGAAAATACACACGTAGCCAGGTAATTTCTAAATGATATAAAAAGATGGAGAAAGAGAGAGAGATGAGGGGTGTCGAGGTGGCAGATGTATGATGAGTAAGATAGAGAAACAGAGGGACAAATATTAGGAGAAAGATATTCATAATTATTCAAGCATTTACATTTGGTAGCAGACTACATTACGAGTTTTATCTGGCAGCCCTGTGTTTTGTAGACAATGTAAATTGTAAATTGACCCCTCCCCATTTGGCCTTCAAACATAGGGTGTACATAAGCTTCTATCTATTGACGGATCAACATATGGTCAGAAATGTGGATAACACGACAACAATGAAGACAGAAGGTGCATAGCCTTTTTAAACAAAATACATGTAGGTTCCATGTAAGGAGTATGATATTCATCATACATGGGACGAACGTATAGTCTAAAATGGCTGACTATAGGTGGTATATTCGGGCCAACGTTTTACCCATCCCAGAATGTTTACCCATCGAATAAAATAGAAGATGCCCAGCTCATCTTCCACCAACGGAGGCCGTTGTCATGGTAACCGCTTCACGGCTCCAGCCTAAAGATAATCGAAGGTTGTGATGAAACGATAAAGAACCACTGACTTTCTTTGATGAGACTGAATACTTCTAGACGTCTTACTACTTCCAAGACAAAAGCGGTAGGCCCAATGGAGAGCATATAGCAAGTCATATACGACGAAGGTATTGTACAATCTAAGCGTCTTTAAAGGCCATGTAACAGTGAATAATGAGAAGAAGAATATATTCTCAAACATAAGCAACATTCCAAGCTGACTGACCATGACGGATTTATGAAAAATGAAAGAAAAAAAAAACGAATGAAATAAACTAAATTATACAATTTAAAAAAGAATACGTTATCTACCATCATCTCATTTTTCTTTCGGCGTTAGGCAGATAACTGGAACCTGAAACGAATCTGTTTCCACGCGATTCAAAACACTATCTTATCAAAGGTTACATTGATTGAGGATATTAAGATCTAATCAAATTGTGGATGTGGTGAAATAAGTATTCAAATCATTTGATAGTTATCATGTAATGCATATATTGCAAGTTGTTCGTTCGATCACGTGGTTGCCAGCTCATCTCAAGATCAATCATACAGCTTGTTGAAAGACGAATCTTCCATGTTATCACTGTTATCTAGTTTGTTCTAAGCCTTCACTTGGACCTTGTGGACATGGTAGATGTTGCAAGTACTGCACTTGGAATAAATGGTCGATGGTTTGCAATTAAAGCAACTGTTAGGTTTAAAGAACATCATGTTATCTATCATGTCTACCCTGGGTCCTATGAAATATGATAATCAAAATTGGGCATTGAGGCTAGCCATTATTCACTGAGCATTATGCAATAATATTTATAATTAATTCGTGTGCTGTGTTTACTGCTTGAATGACTGTAGGATTCCCATACCATAGGCTCACGTTTTAAAGTATCACCATGACATGTGACCTTCATATCTAGCTAAAGGAGCCCCCCTCCCTCCCCTTGTCACTCGAACCATTTTTCATTTTTATCACCGCTGAACTTGAGAATGAGGGATTCTCTTCTTTGGAGGGAGGTGCACTGATGAATAGGTGAGTTGAACTTTCCTGTCAGGTGGGAGTTTGATGAGAGGGAAAGGAAAGGGGGAAGCAAAAAAAAAGAAGGGTGGATCTGAAGGCCCTTTGTAAGACCAGACCTTGTCTCATTTCCTTGTGAAATGTTTCTGAGTGGCACTTTAACGTGGTAGCTGCTATCAGGCCTGGTAGAACTGAGCAAATTTACATTACGGACCGGGCAGCTTGGGCGATGCATATCAAGCAGGGTCGGGGATGAAAAGAACCCTGCTTTTTATTCTTTTGAAAGAATGGGAGACAGAGGCAGAGGGAGCGAGATAGACAGAGAGGGGAGAGAAAGAGAATGGAGCGACTGAGCTTGAATGACAAATAACATTCATTTCGAGGTTGGGTGTGAATAATCAAAAAAAAGTTGAAGCATTGTGCACTAAGGGGAGCAAAAAAGTGAGCGAAAGGTCTGAAGGAGAAAGAAGGAGAAGGTACAAGGAATAACTCTAGGCCAAAGGAAAATGTAATGAATGAAAAGAAAAGTGGTTATCAACAGAAGAAACTATTCATAAGAAATGCCATTAATTTATTCTAATTTAGAATGAGGGTAATGGGGGTAGTATGGTACAAAAGAGGAGGTGGATGATAAGACGAACGATGGATAAAGAGAGATGGAGATAGAGACACACACAGAAGAATATGAAAGGGAATTGTATAGATGAAATTGATTATAATAAAAGAGCAAGTTATGTATCAAGATTATTCAGGTCGCGCCCCTTTGACATATTGTTTATGTTAGACCATATATAGCCGTTGCCTGATGATACAGCTGGCAATCAGAGAGGGAACACTAAAAGAGATAGCAAAACATAGAAAATAATGATAACATAATCATAAGCAGTTAATATGAAAAGCCAATTCACCTCAGAAACGTATCAGCAAACAAAATAGAACCGCTATGACTTCCTGCTTTTGTAATTGTAACTTCTACGATATCTGTAATGTTAGAACTTGATGCACCCATCTTCAGTAAAGGCACCAGAAAGACATTTCTTCTAACAACGCCTACTCACCAATACATCAAGAGAAGTAAGCACGGCTTTAAGGTATTGACAACCAGTCATAATATTATCGTATAATAGATTACAAAAAAATATGTAAATGTACTGAATAAAACAAAATATAAATGATGTCGTGGTAGTTTGTTATGTATATGTCTCCATTGAAACAAGCTGCCTGGTGAACGCAGCTAAAATCTTAATGGTCTTAAAATACAAAATTTGAACTATGCACGTAAAGTAAGAAAGTAGTCAAAATTAATATTGAAAAACTAAATTAACGTCATACCATGCATTTTAGAGATTGCAACGAACAAATGGAATATTATTTTCTTAAGTACTATTTTCATATTAAAAACTAGATTAAATATTCATTTTAACTCATTTCATAATACGTGTATATACCCCAAGTAATGGTATTCATCATAATTCCATTGCTCTTCTATGGAGTTGTATAGGTTGACTTTCAGGATAATTAAATAAAAAATACAACATTTTTGTTTGGATATTTTTATTTTTTATTAAAGTTAATACAAGAACAGCACTTGTTTGCTGCATTCTAACATATTGCGTGCCAGCAGTTAAACGATATTATACAGTCCTGAAGAATACTTCATCAAATAAAACCCCACATCGAGTGCGACCAATCATTTCAGCAATTACTGCACGCTTTTAAATGTTACAGGTATGACCAATTAACTGCGACGATGTGAGTTGCGTCTCTACGATTTTAAGAGACGTCAAGTTTCATTACTTTGAGTAATTATTACCTGCAATATCGAGGAAAAGGCGTAATTATTTAGAGAGAAAACGAGTACATGCAGAACGAAAACTTTTCTATGTGTAATTTAGTTGTAAAGAAAGCATAGTGATGTGTGTTACAAGATCCAAATAAAAGTTACCCGTAGTGTATGCAGATTTCCAGTCAAAATTACTTTGAAAAATCAGAGAACAAATATCTGAGAACAAGTATGAGAACAAAGATAAACGCTTGGATATAATAATATCAATCGTGACGCATTTCATGACGACAAAATATGACTTTTAAGATTGATAAATGAATTAATGATTTACCCCATTTTTGTTATTTCAGTTTTGTAAAGGAATAGGGGAAACGACCCTGGAAATACATCCCTCCCCCTCCCCCGCTGACAATTTTTGTCAACCTAGTCAGTATTTATGAAGCAACACGCACAAACAAATCTTATCATAATGACTTTAGTATTGATATGAAATTATTATTATTAGATGTGTACTGGTAATGACGGAGAATGAACCACAACAGGATCAAAATCACGTAGGTGTGGGCATCATTGCTGGTTTTGGGTAATTCCTGATAAAACTTTTTTTTGTTTTTCTTCCTAAAGCGTGTTAGTCAATTTTTATTAAATGTCAGGTACCTTTGGTTTAAATTTGATTTTGCTAATAAAATAAATCAATTTATATTCTAGATTTCTGTACTTATGAATAATTTTGGGAAATTAGAAACACTTGACATAATTATGTTAAAATGAGTGAGATGGCTCAACATTTATATTTGGACATTTTTCCTGAATATTTGCCATCCGTTTCTAACGAGAAAGGCAGACTATTACCGTTGTAAAAACTGGAGTAGAGTAATTGAATGGTTTTGAATGTTTGTTCCAGATAAACTGGGAAAAATTAAGCAAACGAATATTGGGGGGTAGAGAGAAAGAGAAAGGGGGAGAGATAGAGAAAGGGGTTTGGGCTGTAAAGCTAACAGGAGCAAACCTTGTATGATGGTTTGCCGTGCTTGTTGAAAGGAATCGTAATGGCGCAACGGTTTGCTGGCAAATAGAACCAGAGAAATGGCCGGTTTGGGTTTCAGCCTAAGATATGACGGCCAAAACTTTCATGACATTCTCGCATTTTTCGTCATTTATAAAGGCACGAAAAATTTGGCGAAAGCGATGTTTTATCCTCGTAGTTTAAGACATATACATGGACATGGGATGTTCCTTACATATCTCTGTCCTGTCTCCTTTCACTTGCAATATTTTGAAGGGAATAATGTGAGGATGAAAATGGATGGAGGGAGAACAAACTTGTCTGGTAGACTTGTCGTAGGTAAGAGCAAACAGTGCAACGTAGTTGACTGTATGCATAGCGACTCTGTACACAATCCTTGCTTCTCTCTACCTCTCCTTTTGGAGGCTGTCAGACGAATTTATAACCGAAGTGGAGTGAGAAAATAGAACCAGCAAAGAAAAGAGAAAAAGGAAGGTGCAAAATCGCCATTACACAGTTGTTCTGTCATCAGTTCCACATGCTCCAATAGCTACCCATTTAGATGACCATTTCATAAACCGGTAAGTTTTGGGCTCATTTCTTATAAAGCGTTTCTTCGCCATTACATTTTCCGTGAAATAAGACTTGCGCGAAATTCTTATCACTATAGTCAGATTTGAATTCTTAACACATGCAGCATGTCCGTGTATAGTACCTTCTTTTGATCTTATAAGAAGCTTTTTTAGGGACGCAAGAGAAGTTGAGGGAAATTGCGCAGGGGATGAGAGGGGAGCTAGAAAGAAAAAAAAAAGCGGGGAGACGGAACATGCCAGCATGGCCGGCATCGAAGAGAATCCCCAATAGTGAAAGCATCGAGTGTGATAGGGTTTGGGATCGGAACAGAGAGAGACTTGAGCGAGACGGACCTACATCCGACATACGTGACCATCAGACGACACAGCAGACGACCAGCTAGAATGACAATCAGCGCAATGGCGGGAAAAAGAAGGCGAAAATTGAGATGAGGAGGAAAAAGGGCGCGCCATAAATCCTGAAAGTAATTTGGTGAAAATGCTTGTGTTACGGACAAGGTAGCTGTTGTATTTTCTCTTATGATTTCGTCAGAAACATGCCCTTTGACATGGGATCGTAAACGGGGTAATTAAAAAAGATATCAGCTCATACCGAAATGCAACCTTGCTTGATTGGCGATGGGAAATCGAACTAGAAAAACGAGGGTTCTTAAAAATAAAACAAAACGAAATTGCATGCTATATAATTTGAAAATAGTATCCCATACATAATTTAACCAAAATGCACTGTTTCGCATATCAGAAATAAATAATCCACTCAAACTGGGGCCTTTTAGTATTCTTTTCTTTTTTCATTTTTACAGTGGATCTGATGGGTAGCCTATTAATTTTGTGCTCACCCATCGCTAAATTCTCTACTAGAACTGCTATGAAAGTCGGTCATAGTAGGATTGAAGTCAGTTTGCAGACCCACGGATTGTCTATAAAGTCAACATCTCGGTTATGCAGTGTTTTGTTCACAGTTAAATGGGACCAATTGAGATGAAATTGTCCATGAAATTCTTTTTTACACGATGCACTGGAGCATGCTAAAATTAAGCAGGCTTCAATCTTTTGGCTTCTGCAGCACCAATTTCAAAACTTCTTCTTCACCCGTCGGTTGCTCGCTAGCGGTCTGTCGCGCATTTCCCCCATCGTCTGGTTGCATTATCCTAAGAAGAAAAGAGAACTAATCCACCCCCTCTCCAGAGAGGTGATGAACATGGTACACCGTAAAGAGAGGAAGAATTATCAGGTGATCTTTGTGATAAGAGAAAATAAGGGGGAAATGAAAATAAGTTTGCCGGGCCGCAAACAGTTCTTTTCGCACACCAAAAAGTAGGTCATCTCTAAATCTTATGTTATGATCAAAATATGTTTTTTGATTTATAACTAATATCCTGGGGATTCAGAGACTCTCTCTGTTGAAATGGGAGATAGAGCGGGAGGGAGGGAGAGGGAGAGAGAAGGGGATGGAAATAGGCATATTGGAGAAAGGAGATGCTTATAGGCGCCTGTGAGAGAAAGTGAAGATGATCATGTTATCGATGAAATGAAATGGTAGCACATTTCACCAAGGTCGCTTAGTATTGATTGACATAGAATGAAACCGGCAAAGTTTCGTGGTTATTCCGTCTGTCCAGCACGATCTTCAAAATGGCGCCCACTCCAAAAATTGGAGAACCTGCTTCATGTCCGTGTTTTTGGCGTGCTAGTGAATTCCTTCTCTTGAACATCTTACCTCGCCAGACTCAGGCCTGGGGGCTGGAATCGACTTGCTGATCGCAGAAATCGATCGCTTTTGGTCTAGTTGGGATAGAAACAAGAAAGAAAAAAAGCCGGAAAGTAGAGATATTAGATTCTTTCTCGCAGTGTTATATTCTGTCAGTCGTGTATCTGACTTGTATAACATCGGCAAAACGGAAAGATGGCGAGACGCGACTTGAAAATAAAATGTGTTCGATGTGTCCGAATATTACACAACAAAGAAACCCGTTCAAATTAAAAAAAGAATAATAATAACCTTTGATTTCATAACTTGAATTCTATTCTCAACACATATAAAAGAAAATGGAACCCTGAAAATCTGAATATTGAAATAGAAATGTAATTCAGAGAAATGCCGGACTATTGAGCGTCGTACACCCCACTATCCTCTTATTTATTTTCTTTTATCCGTACAATAAACACTGGTATGCTATTCAATCAACATGATAATGTTGGTTGAATATCATTTTCCATCATCTTCCATAGGCTATTCATATTTTTCCACATTTATCTTTTACGAAAAGGATTATTATCATGAAATAATATAAATCTATTTAAAGGGTTCCTTCGTTGTTATTTATAATTATTATTATCATAATTCTTGATAAAATCATGTAATAACATCGAATTTTCGTTGATATCAAAGCAAAGAACACATCTTAGATAAAAGAAAAAAATACGTTGTAAACTGTAAACAGATCACATTGCTACATCATTTGAAATGTATAAGACGGTTGTCTCTTCTTGTAAATAGTCATATTCCAATCAGTTTCCCAAACATTGAAAATATTATTTATTGTTGACAGGATCCCCCTTTTTAAGCAAAACTAAAATTAGTACTAGTTAGGTCTCATGCCCTTAAAATTTTTAATCATAGAATTAGAGATTTGAAGAAACAAAATATTCAATGACAAATATAGTTAGCCATACATAATACGATAGAAATAATTAAGGAAACATGAGTACTTTTTCTACCGCCAGTTAATAAACTTGTTATATTTTCCTATTAAACAATCCTTTTATTTTATATTTTTATGAACATTTTCATAGAATCCTGAGAGATTATGAGACTGAAACATGTGTCGTTTATGTTGCATCCGCATTCATTGCGGTCATTATCAACGAATAATGGGAGCGATCTGTATAAATGATATCAATTCATTTGTTATAACATTCTATTCCAAGAAAATGCAGACTAAATGCAAGGTCATTATGAAAAACCACACAAAACCCCCTTCTAGTATAATGACATCGCATGTCGCTATCATCAGCGGATTGCTAACGAGTCACCACCCAAGAGGGCTGGCTGGAAGCGAGCCCAAAGTACTGTATACTCTGACCTTTGGACGGGCTGCATGTTTGTAGATTTGCACTAATTTTAAAGACATGTTTACTTATTAAGAAGATCGCTCGTTATAACCATCTTGTGGAGTGCATTAATTCACATACTTGAGGAAGTAGAAACAATGGAATATTTTAGTGAAAATAACATTAAGAGTGGAGGAATTTCAAACAGATGCCTTTATACTTTACTTTAGTCAAAATTACCGGATAAATATTGAAATAAAATATCTAGGACTGTTTGAGAAAAATAACATGACCCATTTTTCTTAATTTTCAAACTAATTGTATTTATATTTATATTTCTGTTACCATTGATACACATGGGGTAATTTAGGCGCCATTACAGCGGCCTTGAAATCATAAGGTTGCAGTAGAAGTGATACGGCGAAGCGACTGAGCGAGCGGGCACGGTAAATATAGCGGTCACTCGCACTGTCCCTACGGGCACCGTTCGGCTGGGACAACCAAGGTTACGTTCTGCGCAAAAACAACGACATTTTTCGTCTCTGATGTGAAGCTTTTGTGTTATTTTATATACATTGAGTATTTCTAGGAATTAAATGAAGAATACATCCTTTATGAAGTATATGGTATGTCATAAAAACTCATTTCAAACAGAAAATTTCGAAGGACTCGTGAAAGAGTTCGGAAAAAAGACTTTGATGATCTATAATATCGTTCACGAATCCTCATGCGATTATCATGATATATGTATAATTGTAATGTACAATTTCTTGCTATTGTTTATTATCAATTATCATTATCAAAACACATCGTTTTGGGGGGTAAATGTAGCAATTAACATTGTCCAAATTACATTATATATATAGAGAATTTGGGATTTCCCATTATTATAATCTTAAAATAAGCAGATACTAGTTTATGAATCAAAGCGTATACTGCTGAATTCAATCGTGATGAATCCTTTAAAATGAAATTGAATATTACAATATTAGATCTCTAATAAGAAAATACAGCCAATTTTACCAGGCAATAGTCATTATGTCAATTAATAATAAAACATGAACTTTGTATATGCTACATCGACTTATGTGTATGTGAGGGGAAAATAAAATAACAAATCATATATTGTTCTTGGAAGTTGCACTTAAATTAACACATCAAATGTTTATGTCTTGGAAATTTTAGCTTTAAAGCAGCTGCTTATTTCACTCGACAAATGCGATGAATATGGAAAATGTTAATATTTTAGAATGAGGTGATGACGTGTATAATATGGTCAAATTATATAGCCCTATCGAAAAGGTATAGTAGTAAAATAGGTAGACATGTAAACAAAAAAGAGAGATTTAAAGAAAATCGATGAGAAAAGTTGATGTATTTTTTTTTGGACAATAATGACTGAGTTGTATTAGGAGGAATAAAACAAAATTTATATTAAATTTATTTTCTTCTTATGTTACATTTTCTGTATAGATCTTTATGGATTCTTTCTCAATCCATCTTTTAGCATCAGTCCGAGTTTTCAGTCCAATTAAAATTCAATTTCGGTTGTATTATTTTAAAAAAACACATGGCAAACATCCGTAATGTTGTCATATTTATAGTAAAATACAAGTAAACATGAAATGTTTATAAACTGAACATTTATACATGTAGTAGGCCCTATTTCAAAAACAGCTAAAAAGAAGAACTTAACTTCATCCACGAAAATAATAATGTTAAACAGCAATTATTATAATTCAATTGCATAGATTAATTGTACAGTGGATATGCCAGTAGCAAAAAAGAAAGTAAAAAAAAAGAAAATAAGATGTCTTATGGCAATAACCCAAGTCCATTTATAACAGTTTAAAAAATGGTCATTCAGAAGACACATACAAAAAATAACGGCGCTACGACTAAATTTGAAGGAATACTGTAAATGAGATCAATTCTCGATTTATTTCGATACTAATTTAAAAACATCCATTCACTGCTTTGCCTTATTATAATTATCAAATATAATAAAAACAGTACAATTCCATTTCTGTTTATATTTATACTTATGTTATTTTGATTGTAAATGCGCATTTCAAGACGAACAATATATTGCCTTGCATGAATTGCTATAACTTGCCGCTTACATCAACATGCTTTTAACCATTCCGTATTCGTTCATATCATTTTCCTTCACTTTGCTCCAGGCACGGATTTTCTTTAATATTATCTGTAAATGTATCGAAGGTATTAAAGTCGCGAATTCTATGTCGGAAGAATTCAAAACGAAACACATATCTTGTAAATGATACCGTTATCCGCTATTGGTGTAAATATGCTTGTGTAATTACCACTACTTGACTTTTTACTTTCATGGCCGATCTAGAGTTAAAAGCCAATTTTATTTGCAAAATATATCAAGCGAGAAATTGGTGTTTTCAGAATTTATTGATACAACCTAAGGTTAGATGTTCTAATCGGGTGATAATTTTCTGGTTTGTGATTTCCCTAATTTTTGTGTACCTTACATATTATCTTTTGAACGATTCAAGTACCGTTGAACTCAATTCTGTACAATATAGGAGAAAAACGACCATCTAATCATAGCTTTAGTCCTACTTTGATTCATTAAATCAGCTTTTTAAGATGTAATATCTATTTGTATAAAATTGTTGTTACGCCTAACTGACTTTCGCCTGTAAGGTAGAGTAATACAATATTTCATCTCATTCTTACCCATATTCTTACCCGTATTTTTTAATCTCTGAATATGTTAAGTATTTATTAAAACCGTTTGGGGGTCTTAAGATCAACACAGCTAATTCAGTTTTTATATATTCCAATTAATTTGCTTATCGAAATAATTCAACTTGAAAATGACCTTGAGCATTTAGAAGTTATAGTTGTGTCATCCCATTGATCCGTTCTCTGACGCAAATCGCTAGGTTTTCGTGAACTGCATAATGACATATTTTGATGATAGTATTCACTTCCATAACGAATATGACTTGCAGCTTTATTGTTATTCTCATTTTCTTTATTCTAGATGTATCCAAAGATCTTTGTGACAGACTGAAAGGAATATATTTATGTCACAATCGCTTCTGCAAACTGGTATTTCTATAAAATACGTGTCTTGCAAATGCTCTTTGAAAAAAGGAAAAAGGGCGATTTTTCAACGATTAAATAAAAAATATATTGTATGCAAAAAAGAAATAGCCATCACGTGATCTAGAAAAGAGATTTTATATATAGGCGTATTCCTCGTTCATTGTGGCTTCTCTCTCTCTCCCTCTCTCTCTCTCTCTCTCTCTCTCTATCTCGTTTTCTGTCTTTCTCTCACTCCACTCTCGTGATATATCTCCAGCTATTCTTCACCCCTTGTATTGTTTGTCCACATCGCTTGATCATCATCAATCAATGTCCACATGTGAAATAAAACCCGAAAAAAAATAATGCCTACAGTACGATCACTATAAAAGATCAAGAACGGTATGAGGTAAAATCGGCAACAAGCGCACGTAATTCAGAAGAGGGGTAGGTTGGGAGCCAGATGAGTTTATTCTCTTCTTTCAAATTCTAGTATTGATTAGAAAAATATAATCTGAACGGATTGCTATCTATTGAGATCTATATTCTTCGTTCGTTTGCCAATTCACACTCTCAAGGATGAAAATAGATAATTCACAAATATAGATAACCCCGTGTGGATCTGGAGAATGTAAATATTACATGCCATGAATTGATCAAGCTGTAATGTTTGAAGACCGTTTGTGAAGACAAATTCAAGCAAATTCAAACGACAAAACGCAAATCAGGAATGAAAATAACTTGCGCTATTTTAAGCAAGACATTTTACTAGAAGTAACTTTGTAGTTTTTGATGAGACTGAATTAAAAAAAATATTATACAATTTAAGTATGAGGGCTAAAACCTTGGCATTTGACAATTGAAAAATGCAGATATAAAAGGCCAGGAAAAATTACAAAAGACGAAAACTAAATTCAACAAAGTTTAAATAAGAAAAAAAAAAACAGGACTTCGCACAATCTGTTTAGATAATGACGAAAATCATTCAATAGTATTAAAAGAATAAACATATAACGAAATGGCCGCGATAGTTCGCATGCCTTTTAACAACATCCTTTTAAAACTAAACAGAAGAAAAACAAATTCTTGATAATGTGAACCAGACGTGACAAATGATAGTTCTTATTTGATTATTATGATTACTATTCTCATTGTATAGAATGCTGCATTAATCTTTAATAGAGACATATTTTTCGCTTAAATGACAAAGATGTCTATATGACCATTAAACGTATTTTATTCAAAGTAGCCATTTGGCATTTTGAATAAAATACGTTATTACCAGTAGAAAGATATAAACATTTTAACCGAGAGAATGTATTATTATGAACATTATCATCCTGATTATGGGCATTTCTAGTCAAAGGACTATATTCTAAATTTTGTTGAAAATATACAATTAAAAGTTAGCGTCATCAGACCATTTTTACGTATATAGCAAAGAGTTTTATATATTTTCCAGTTTTTTTAATCTAGTTAATTATAAAAATTACAAAATAAACTTCTTTTTGTTATTATGGATGAGAATACTATGTAATTTAATCGATGTAAGAAAAACTACTTTTGATAGTGACATCTATGGAAAATCCAACTATTATCTCACATGTGCTTAAATTAAAAGGTAATATTTCACTAGGGAGATTGTAAGGGCACAACTCATCGGGGAGGGGGCGGGAGACGCTTTTTCCCAAATACCTTCTTTTTCCTTCTTTTTTTTTGACGGCGAGGATAAATGAATCTTTATTGTAAAAATGGTGTAATTTTGTCATTAAAATAATATACAGAATAAGACGTGAAAATCACAAACAGACGTTACTGTGCTGGCCAAATATAAGGTGACGTCTGTATGAATATGGATAATTTCAAAATTCTTGGGGCGGTAGCCAACCGCCTCGTTCGCCTTTGGGTGGAGATCGCTATCATGGTACACTGTAAAAAAATAATAGTCGAAATAACTCAATAAAATTGAGGAAAAGAATTGCCTTATTTTTATTAAGTAAATATTACCTACGGCATCTTAAATAGAGTTTACTTATTTTGCTGAATAAATTTTTACTCAGTTAAATCGAGTTACATTAACGTAAATAATTTAAGTATTGTAATCATTTTAGATAATTAAAAAAAAGCTATGATAGGATTACATATTGCACGAATTGGTACCCATCTAATCTAACAAGTAACATCCACTAATCATTCACTACTTCTATTTAAGATTAATCACTAATCACTAACACACGCTTCAATTCGACACATATTGAAAGGCTCCAAATTTTATATATACTTGATCGTAGCATCTTAAAAGGAAAATTGGTTGACAATTTCCTGAAATATCAAGTTTTGATTTGTTTTGAACTGGGTAACAATTAAAAATTGTCTTGTCTTTGCTTAGCCATGTAAAATGAATTAGTAAATGTTTTAAAGTCCTTAAATTTTCATTCAACCACAAAAAAGAATTGTTTTATTTAAAAAAGAGTTTAATTTGGTCTTAATGAATATTCATAAATTATGTAAATATTTCTATTACGCACTGCATCGGTCCTTACTTTAAAAAGATAAGAATAATCAACATAAATTGTTTGAGTAATACGTATAATTTCTGATTTTGAGTTAAAATTACTAAATTAATACAAGCTGAAATTACTTAAAGTTCTTATGTATTTGATTTTACTTAAATATTCCACGTATGTTCTACTAAATTGAAAGTTATTAGCAAGACTTAAATTTAGTGCGTAAGTGGCAAAACTAATGTTTTCAAGTAAATTCTACATGGAAAAAATACGTAAAAATTACCAATGAACAAATTCTTTTTTACAGTGTAGTAACACATAGCTATTTCAGAATTGCCAAAAGCCCAAAACAGATAAATGGCAGTAGAATTAATCAGTTAATGACGATAGATCTTCAGAACTATTTTCGAATAGCTATTCAGTTTCAGTATCAACTGAAGGCTCACGGTCGAATTATTTGGGTTGTACGATAACCCTACTGATTTGAATGTCCAGGCAAAAATTCGTAATCCGAATTACAAACAAAGTGGGCAAAATTCTGTACTTTGACGTCTTAATTCTAAAGTCTACTATAAGGTGCATAAGTTTCATATTTTCATTGTCCATGCAAAGCAGTGGAAGTTTTTACGTCGTATATTTACAAACTGAAACTGATAAACATAAAAAAGACGAAAAAACAAACATAAAAGGCTTCATAATACAAACAGATTCTGAAGACAAGTCGCCCCATTCCCTTTATTTTGCATTGATTTTGGGGAAATTATCCCAAATTATTATCTTTTTTTTGGGGGGGGGGGGGCGGTGAAGTCCTGATTTTCATTTGGATGTGGTGAGAATACGAGTAGTTCCTAGTTTCTTCCTCGTTATACTTTCTTTCGATTTCGTCGCCGATTCGTCTCTAAATTCTCCTTTCATCACCCATCCACCCCAGCATGTCACTTTATTTCGCTCTAGACCGTCGTCGACTCGGACATTTCTTAGATTGAGATGAGGAAATGAGATTTCAGTCCCATCTTGTAATTCCATTTCAGTCAAAAGACGACAAATAAAGTGTGCAAATACTGCAAGATGGCGAGATACAAAGCACAGGACTAGAATGGTGCTACGCGGAATGGAGCAAGGAAAAAATGCGAGGCGTTGGCAAATGGCGGCGTATAAGACCCTGTCCCTCTCAACTAACTTACATGAGGTAGAGCGGTGTAATTGACTATCGCTGGAATTGTGTTCCTGAGATGACCTTTCCGTTTGAAAAGGCACAGCACTGAGTCCCTGTCACGTAGCGTTCAACACTTTAGAGCTCTACTTTTGACACGGCAATTAGAGGCACAATTATCTGTCTATCACCTCCAAAAAAAGAAATCCAAATGAAATTCGGAGATCTCCCATAATTAAGGAACACCGATCATTTACTTTCACTTTATCATTCCCTATTCTCTTCGTTTTTTTTCTCCTTTCTTTCTATCTAACGGTACAGTGGCGACCATGAGCAGTCCAATATGACTGACCGCGTCGGTAAAGACAGTGTCGCATTACTTTTCTTCGTGCCTCTTTGAGGCCACCATACATCTGTCAGTCAAGTCCAGACCCTGACTTGAAAAGGCGCCATTTCTTTGATTCCAGACGAAGATATTGCAATGAGTGACCAAGTGGTATTGGATGTCCATAGTTCACTTTGTGTTTAATTCAAATCATGAAAATAACCTTTCTTCCTCTTGTGCCAAACGAAAATCAAATAACGTGTCTGGTCATAATTGCTTCACCGGTCAAATTATTGGTTACATTGCTAAGCTTTTTTTAAATAAGATTACATATATATATATATATGTTATAAAAATTCCCTAATAATGGAGACAAAAAGACGTAACGTTAAATAAAATATTTAAAAAACGCTCCTAACCATTTAATTTAGACATAGTTTGGCCAATAGCTAAATAGATGCAACGAAAAGTGGAAGTTACAAACTGATTCAGCCGAGGACGCAGGTTCGAAACTGAGTCACGTCTTTCGGATCGTGACAAATTTCACCACTGATGATTTAATAAAAATAAAAATCGACTTTGAAAATGAGTTGATGCACTCACATTGATACTAATGTAATTCACACATATCGTCAGCATTTATATAACAATCTCTCTGGTTGTGAAAGAAATCAATGGGAAGATAGGGGAAGAGAAACGATGGATGAGAACAAGAATGAAACGCAGGATGGATTCATACTAATGGTGTTTTAAATCATTCATGCTATCAAATATCAATAATCACAAAGCTAGATGAGACTACAAATACATTAGTTAATAAGAAAGTTATCAATCACAAGTACCATGAGGATATATAAATTCATAAACAGAGAGATGCAACAACAAAAATATGAAATAGCATTCTAGAACTATTTATCTTCATAAAAAAATATCTGGTCTCTAGATTATACATTATCACCTTTATAGGCATGATTGGGATTTCTGTAGCATGGTGAAAATTATCGAAAAAGAACATATTAAACACTCAATGTAAAGATAATTGATCACAACCGCAATTCATGCAAAGAAATTAGACCAAATAATACTATACTGTGGCATTGGTCTAAAATACGACGTAGAAGACGCTACTGACCAGAGCACAATCAAGTGTTATAGATACATATTATCCGATTCGTCCAGGCATATATATTTTGTTCTATATACGTTTTTCGCATAATATAATCCCTCACAATCAAAAGCTCATTAACATGTTGACTGTGACTACTTCACGGCGCAAAGTGTCCTCATATCATGGACCTAAACTGAAAACCTAATATTTTCATTTGATTATTTATGTACTACCTACTCTTCCAACTGGCTAAGCATTTGAAGGCCTGGTTAACTGTACACTTTGTCAATAGACTGACTGCAAATATACCGTGTCCGTTACGCGTTGGACTTGCAAACACATTCAGACGCTGTTAGTCAATTTGAAGACAGATAATTATGCTTGTCACTTGTTTTGGAAGTAAATAGCACGACCAAGATTTTTGCAAACATCATAATGATTTTGGACAACAGCTCGAGTCGGTATAAGATACTTTGCTAACTGATCTAGCATTCTTCAGTAGTAGTGCGTCCTGAAGCAGACGACACGACTCACACGATCATTAACTGTCTGCAATCTCAGGGCTTAAAAAAAACTTGTGTGCGATCTCCGAATCCCGCCAAAATACTTGCCTTTATCTCTTGTGATTTTTCGTGGAACTCATAATAAATGAGAAATGCCTTTCATGAATTTTGATTTATACCCTGCAAGCAAAAGAAATGTATGCCATCATTCGTTATAACCGCAGCATATATTTTTTTTGCCTGGAGCATTTATTTATCGGAATTTGCCATTTCAGGCCAATTGAAAACATACCCGGTTCTCATGTTCTTTCATATTCATTGATGTGGTCAATAATTTTTCAAGTTATATTATTCAAAATGGTACAATGTGTTGGAAATATGGCGGTTTACAGCTCAGGAAGGAAATAGGTTTGAACAAAAATCAGATGTCGCCAAATAAAAATCTCTCAAGGTCATCTTATGAAACACAGCGCGTGTATGTCGTGGATATTATAATTACAACGACCTGACATTGAGTAACAAAAGATAGATAAAGGAATTCATCTTCTTTTAAATAAATGCCCCTATCAATTCAAAAGAATTAAAACTTTTACGAAATAAGAAAATTATGCACATTTTTATAACGTTATAATTATTATCAAAGCATGTAGTACAATCCTGCATGCTATCTAAGGATTCTTTAAAACAATATCGTGAATAAGGCGTACGCGATTCGTTTGACCTGTCGATTTCCCTTCAGCCAAGGAAAAAACAGTTTCCTTTCCAATTAAATATTAAACAATAACATCTCTGCTGTTCACTAGTAACTTTACTTCATGTTAAAAATATACGACAAAATACATTTATTTTATAAGACCCGTTATTTTTTACAATTCTAAGCAATTGTTTCTTGTCGTCGAATGTTTTCCCACAACGATGTCCTTATATCATAGACTTTGATTAGTACATTTATATATTTTGTTCCAAAATGCATGTTGAGTTTCAAATTCAGCCATGTCATGACGTGACAATCGAATGATATTAATGACGTCATTCAGAGATGACTGACAGAGGTACATTCCTTGTGTCCCTATATAACAATAATCTACAGTATATTCAAAATTCTTTATTCTATTGAACTCATTCACCTTCCTTAAAGGTATTACAAAGTTTTGGGAAATTTTGAAAAATGGGTGGATAGTGATTCTTTACAATTTTGATATATTTGGATGCCCCTGTGGTTGTATTAAAAACACCAGAAATGTTAGCCCCTAAATCACTTCTGCTTTTGAGAAAAATTGAATATAAAGATTTACCGGTGCTCCCGGTAAATTTCGATAAATTTCAAATAGCTCCTACGGCCGTAAATGGTAGCTGAGACCATGAAAATCTCAGAGTATGTAGTTGTGGTATATAATTTCCGAACGACAACAGCTAATAGGTCGATTTGAGTCAATAACCATTGTTTTATAGCTTGATTAATATATTGACCTTGAGAGGGAGCTATTTAACATAAAAGGTTTATTATTTACAATTTCATAACTTTAGAGTCGATTTCGACCGCGACAACGATCACTGAATATAGTAGGATCGTATATGCTTCCAATATATTCATTTGAACCAAATTCATGACCCCATACCAAAACTTTGTATTACCTTTAAGCAGTACATGTATTCCCAAAGTCATATTGAACTCATTCACCTTCCTTAAGCAGTACATGTATTCCCAAAATCAGACCAGTTTTTACACATAGATTTAAACTTTAATAAGCACAAAACATTTTTGGAACACAACTGACAGTTCCCTGAATTCAGGATCTAGGTGCATAAGCTGAAGAAATTTTCCTCACCTTCAAAAAGCGTCAATATACCTTTCCAATTCGAGTCAAATTTATCTTATTAATGATCTGTTTGAACGTTTTTCTCTTGGTAAAGCAAAGAATTTGTCATGCTTATGTGTCACTTTCTTCCTAATTTTTCTAAAGATATTTTACGGTGATAATAGGATATGGTTGAACAAATGTATATATTTTATACATTTTAAATATAAATTTATCACAATTCTGCTTATCGATTTTCTCTCTTTCTTAGCATAAATTTGAAGAAAACAAAAAGAAATTAGTAGTTCCATTGACGACAAACCTTCTGCTCAGACCAGAAGCGCATTAACTCGTATCATTTAACACAGACCGTCCGTCTGGCTTTTGACAAACGAAATAAAATAGTGAATGTCAAATTGATGATATGGAACATTATTATCATCATCAACAAGATTATATTTATGATAATATACTTTGGCAGTATGTAAGATGAAGACATTACATTCCACCCTTTTACAGAGTCATTTCTAGAACGGATAGAACGCATCGAAAATAATCGTTCATGATACTATTCAAAACATTTTAATGCTTATAGTCTTTCGGTGTCAGATGTAAATACATGTATACTGTTTATTTAGGTATTAAAGCACACAAATTAATATGTTTGTTTAAAAAAAAGCCCTCCCCGATATTTTAAGGGGTAAATATTTGTGCCAAATTTCGATAAGAAAATTCGAAATCATAATACTGTGAAAAATTATTCTCACAAGTATCTTATGTGCGAAGAAAAGGAAAATCAATATAAATCAATGTTGCCTTTCTAATAATACTGGATCCATCCTTGCTCTAGCTATATATATTTACAGAAGCGAAATAGATCGTTGATTGTTTTTTAATAGGTTGGACAATTTCATAGAAATTGATTCATCGGACTGATTATTGCAATTTTTAGCTGTAAGTAGATTTTAAAAAGAATTGTTGTTGGTCAACTTTTAGATATAACTTGCGAGATATATCAATGTTTTATCTCGTAAATTTATACTTATGTCATCAACAATGATTCGCGTTTACTACTTTCTATCAGAATGTCTTCCTTCTAACTTATCATACTATAAACAAAAATCATAACGGATAAACGCCACAGTGTTACCATCTCTTTACTTCCGGTTCTACGATAACCTCTGCGGAAGCACGACCTTTATGAATATTCATAACAATGACGTGAATTCATACACAGAGAGCTGTCAATCTTATGATTGACACGTGCGAGGAAGAAGGCTGTGTGGATATAGCTAAAGATGGGATGAAGAGGGAAAGATGGAGAGAGGTGGAAAGAGAGTGGGAGATGGGGGAGGGAAACGCGATGGCAAGCGAGAAAATAAAGCGCCAAACTCTAGGAGAAGAAAACCTGGAAATGGTTTTGAAATGTGATCGTGTGACGAAAGGAATTGATTGCGTGTTTCTATTGAGTGGGTTTCTGTTGGGAGAAGGTGTTGTGTACCCATGATGCCTTGTGCTTGTAAGCCCTGAGCCCCTAGTGTCGATCATGTAGGCCCGACCTTGGGGTTTCTTACCCTACGTCGGCCATGTTTGTTCAAGCTCTCATTCGACGTCCCCTTGGCCCCAATCGAACGACCTTGGAGTTTGATTGCCAAGGTGAACAACTACCCCCCCCCCTCTTCCACTTCCACTCTCTCACTTTATTCCCTTGCTCACTTCTCTCCTTGCTGTTTTCGTGTTCTCCATCTCAATCTTTCAACAACAACAAAATCTATTCAATCTCTCTGTTCCCCTTTTCTTTCCTTCTCCCTTCTCCATCTGTCTCTTTCTCACTTTCCTTCGTCCCCTCTCTCCATCTCCCCTCTCTCTTTTCCCTTCCCTATCATTTTCTCTCCCCTTCTCTCCCCTTCTCTTTTCCTTCTCGCTCCTTCTCGCTTTTCGTAAACTGATTTACCTTCTTTCACTCATCTTATTTCCAACATCTTTCTGTTCCTCTTCCCTTTCTTTCTATTTCTCTTCCACCTTACCTTTTTTGATATAAAAAATGTGTTTCATTCCTATGTACTTTTCATGTTTTGTCAATCATTCTCTCATGCAACACTTCCTGTTAGCATTTCTCTTTCCCCCTTTTCTTCCCCCAAGGATCTTTATGTCTTAACTCTCTCTCTCTCTCTCTCTCTCTGTCTTTTTCTCTCTTCCTCCATCTCTCTTTCTCTCTTTATCATTCCTTCGTATCACTATCTATCACCTCTTTCTCTTCTGTCTTAGTTCTTCCTCGTCATCCTCCTCCTTTTCCTTATTTTGTTGTCGAGAGCTAAGTCTGACAAGAGGGGTTGAGTGGCGTCGAAACCCGCGGCAACCACCTCGGGATTTCGCCGAACACGGAGTCAAGCCTCGGAATAAAAGGCCGAGCGTGCTCTATGCGCAGACGATCAGCGGTTCCACACCATCACTCAAATCCCAAGCCGACTGGCCAGGGCGCGAAACTTCCAACCAGACGGATTAAAAAAAGGAAGAAAGAAAAAGAAAATCCCTCCCCATCCTGGCGGACAAGAAAAGTTTTGGGCTTGAATATCACTTGGAGTATTTTTCTCCTTTATACACTCTACAATTTGAGTCGCAGTCAATAATGAAGGATTTAGAGGAGGTAAGAAAATCCGAGCAAACGACGTTTATTTCGTTCACCTTGACTGAGTAGTTTTAATCAACCCCTCTTCTCATGTTTCCATCTTCCAAGGTTAGCAAAATGAGAGAAGGATCGACTGAACGAACAAAGGAAAAAGAAAGAGAGAGAGAGAGAGAAAGAGATATACAAGATCAGATGAAAGAGAAAAACGTAAGAGAGAGAGTGAGAGAGAGAGAAATGAACAGAAAGGAAACCCAGCGAAATGAACATGAAATTATACGAAAAAATGTGTTTCAAGGATCGTGAAAATAATTTAGGTAAATATAATCTATTTCACAAAATAAGACCATCCAAAAGGAAAAGAAAAGGGGTGTTGGGGACATTTTTTCAAATCTTCTTTCAGAACAATTTTTTCCATAACTTATTTTTCTTCTTCAGTATCTCATATTTGAAATTAACGTCACATTTCTTTCCATGAATTTAGCCTGAGCTCCAAAAATATATAAATCGAATTTCTATCGTTTGTTTAGAGAATTAGTATTTGTTATCGTTCCTCACATTTGGTTAAATCTTGAATTTGTCTCGTTAAGTTTTGAAATAAATACTTTATCTGATATCTTTTGATATAATTATTGTCTCTTTTATTGTTGTATCTTTAAAGATCTATATAGAAACAGGATAATATACCTATGTTAAAATTATATTTCATAATTACGTGCAGAGAACCTCTCAAAATAGTATTTAAAATTTGGATTACCATGATGAAGAATAAAAACCTGCTGATAAAAAAGTACCTTGTTCTAGCTGACGAACCGGCAAAATGGATCGGTTACGGAGAGCAGAAAAGGCGGGAGTGTTATGGCATGGATCTACTACGTAGATGGTAGATCCATGGTAATGGCGGACAGAGCATCCAATTTGCGCATGGCGTCTGTTTCATGCGTGCAATTTAAATGTTTTTATACCCGCCCTGTGCAGACTGGAACACGCTAAAAATAACAAAATCTATACAACAGAATTGTGACTAAGCATCCATTAGTAAACTTAGCTCAGATAAGAGGCATTGTCTGCCGAGATGAGAATCTGTTGTCATTTTTGTAGGACTGTCGAGGATTTTGTTGTGGTGGTACCATTCAGTGTTTGAAACGTCTTTTTTGTTAACCAGAAATAGTATAAATTGTACGACTGAGAGCTGACAAAATGCTGTTGATAGATTGATTTTATTCGCCAAGCTTCCAACATACAAAATGTACAAGAATAACAGATCAAAATTAAGCTTGAACAGGATAACCCATGAAAGCTCGAGAGCTTATTTCCAGTGGGGTCCCCTACAGACATGTACACAATTAATAAGTTAAAATATTAATATTTACAGACAAGTAAGAAGAAAAAATTATTAAAATTTATAATAATAACAACATTATACTGACGATAGAGAAGGAGGGGGAGGAGGAAAAAGAAGAAAATAATGATGAATTTGTATAACGTACAAAAACATAAGTAGGCCTATATGCAAAATGAAAAAGTATGAACCTGCAGATGAATACAAATTCAATCATATAACATGTCATTCGCTTCTCTTCTCTGACTCTCAAGTACTATTAGGTATTCCTTTAATTTCCTCTTAAAATGAGCATATTTTTCTATTTTTTTAACACCATTGGGAAGAGAATTCCAATGTTTTATGGTATTGTAATAAAACGAATTTCCAATACTACCTACACTTTCTGGTAAGTTAATTTTTTTTTTACTATTTCTTGTGTCATAATCATGTAAATCAGTAAAAAGATCGAAGTTGGATCGAATATAATGATTCGACCTAGTATGATATATCTTGTGCACGTGATAGGAGTTGTTTTGATCTTCGGTTGACTTCAAGAAAATCAGCTTTAGAAAGTTCGCTAGATAAGAATTTGTCGTTTCTGTTATGGCATAAATTTACATGTTAAAATTACTCTCGCTCTTCCCCCCTCTCTCTCTCTCTCTCTCTCTCTTTCTTTCTTACCATCTATCCCCTGTCACTCGCTGTAACTTAATGCTTCCGATCAGACCTGTAAAGAGTCTTTTTTCCCGCTCATGTTGGATAATACAGCAGATAGGTTGATTCAATCTCTCCTTTCTTTGTATTCGTTAACATAAGTTATCGTTTTGAAATTATACGTACATTCGAAGAAAACAAAGTTTACGTGAGCCGTTAAATCATTATCGATATTATTGTAACGTCAGATTATAAACCTCCATTTGTTTATTTTCTATTTTTTGTAACATGTTTTCTCACTCTGTGTCTTTATTTATTTGTTTATTCTTATTTTTGTTACCAAAATTTGATAACTAAAATGACAAATGGTACAGTGATACAAGTCGCCTTCGTTACCAAAATGTCACAGCATTTATCTAGAGCAATGGTTATCTCATCTACAATGTGCGAGTATTCTGTACCGTGGACCTTGAAGCCTTGATCATATAACAATCTTTATGATTGTAAACTGGATTTTTCCGGCAATCATTTGAAAACCTTTGCATGGGGGTGGCAGTATTTGACCACTCTTGATTTTGACGAGTCCAAGTGCCCCTCTTCATGATGCCAAAGGGGGCCGACAGTGGCCACTATAGATCGGTAGGACCTTTAATATACCAGGTAACTCAATCCACCGGGACTAGTAACATACATACTAATCTTATAGACCAAAGTACTCCAATATTGGACTCAGTTCACGAAATTCTAATAAATACAGAGCACCCTGTCAAGTCCAATGAAATTGGGCGGAGGGTTGAAGAATTCACATCATTCTACTTCAATTAGAAATCGGAGCAAACGGACATCAAATTAAAGAAATTAAGTTTACGATCACTTCTGTAACCTACAAAATTTGAAGAGCTCTCCATTCTCATATTGTGATAGATATTTCACCAGGAATAGATGACTCTCTGTTGTATATTTTTGGTGGTGGTGGTTATACCGTCAAGTCATGATTGTGGGTTGAACTCACTCACCTCCTACCTGTTTACAATGGAAATTAACGGGCAGAGCGTTTGGTCAACATCGATAGGTATTGCTCATTCTTCCCCATCTCCACTTTTAAATTACTCCGTTTCAGACCAGGGGCACGGATAGCCATGAAATGAGTAAATAAAAACGATTTCGATGGCAGGGTCTCGAGAAGACCGATATTACTATTTCATAGAACGATTTTTATATGTTAAAACGATATTTCAGTCTATTCGTCAGCGCTAAATGATCAGCTTCAACTGCTATAACGGCAGAGAAAGATAGATGAATGGTATACCTGTATTTAACCACAAAAGCCCTCCCTGATTTTGCAGAAAATAAAGAAATATAGTCATGGGCGTATTATATTGATGACAGCCAACACCGATGTAGCAAACACACGCACACACACGCACACACAAACAAAATAACATTGACCACAATGGTTTGGTAGAGAAAAATACAAATAATTTGATCTGTATTTGAATATAATCGTTCATAAATGAAATCAAAGTTATTCAACGGAAGAGTGTTAACGAGCCGAACACACATGTAAATACGGGCAAAATTCGTAAGGAATATGACTAGACGACAATTCCAAAGTTAATGCTAAAAAAAAATTATGATTTAAATGTTTGGCTTAACGATTGGTATCAAAATTGTCCTTGATTTATTGTTATCTCAAAAGGATGCTAATATTCCACCACCGAAACCACCGAAAGAAATACATAATTTCACTCCACAAACGTCATTTCCAATCCCGCAAACGGTTCGTGAATTTACAGTAATAGGTTTCGTTATTTCCATGAGCGTTTTATTCGATGTTGAAACACGTACTTGTTATGCTCATTATCACTCACTAAGTGTCATAAAACCATACCGGAGCTTCTCAGCTCCGATTTATTCGCTTTCCGAACATAAGGGCTTAATTTGAGAAAAGTGGCAATTTTTGGATGACTACGTAAACGTTGAGAATGTTTGAACAGGATATGAGTATTCTTGTCGTGTCTTTTCGGTCCAAGGTCTCATCTTCAAGCTGCAGATACCGCCCCCATCCCCATCCCCATCCACCCAGCGCTAAGTTGCAGGAGATAAAGGTCCATTTAGAGATGCTTAAGATTTTTATATTACTTCTGTACTACTGGGAAAAAAGTGCATTGATAGATCTTGATAAGTTTGAGAGACACGTGTATGAGAGGGAGGGAGAGAGAGAGAGAGAGAGAGAGAGAGAGAAGGGAGAAAGAAAATAAGAGAGTGTGGGCGAGGGTGAGTGTGTAAGGCAGCGCAAGCGCAACACAGCTGAATTCCTGATGAAATTTGTTTTAAAGGAATTTTTAATGTAGTTTTCCTGCAATAAGCCTTTTATTTGAGAGGAGAAAATATTAATCCTAAGGATAATTATAATATATATTTCCATGTGAGAAATCGAAGTGCAATATTTAAAAAATGATAACGATTTAAGCTTTAATCGAATACATGATTAAGGATTCTATCTATTTATTGTTACCACCATTTCGTGCATACCATATTGATGGAACACTCAAAATATATTGTATCTATTTATTTCACATATTTCGGAAAAAAAGTAGCAATAATCAACATGTCCTGGTTTTCATCGAGGTCCTATATAAAAAGGGCAACACATCACATATATCTTGTATATTTATAAATAAAGATATGCCTTAATGTGAACGTGAAGCAATGCAAATGATAAGACCTAAAAGGTGAAATGAATGAAAAGGTGCTCTTGTACCGTCCTACGGTGTCTTCTGTTTGCACGCTACATACCATGGTGGCTTCCTCCCACAATTTAGTCATAATTATGATATACGTATATATATTTAGATTCGCAACATATATCATTCATTGCAATGCAAACTATTATAGGTTTATTGCAAATGCTGCATCAGGTTTTGGTGAAACGTATGCACCCGAAACTTTTCCCGCTAAATGGCGCCTCGGGACGCATATGCATTCTAGAACCAGACCGGAGTTTCCGGTCACTTTGTATACTGGACAGCGCCATCACATCACGAACGGCGACAGACGCTGTAAACTGTATACATCTCCACTTTCTATTTTTTGCCGGCCAAAACATATATATATATGCAATACAATTTTGAAAACACACAGCAGATCTTAGAAGAGGGAAATGAAACAATAATTATGCAATGAAGATTTTTCGACAAAAAGTATCTGACTTTACATTATGTAGATCCCTATATTTTCCTCCTTTCTTTATTTAAGGCGATACTGCTTTCAAGAAGAGTAAAAACAGAGGTAAACACTTAGATTTACTAAAACGTTTTATTTTGTGCAATCTTTACATTTTAGTATGTCTTCATACACCTTTCTCTCATTTTAGATTCATGTCATTCTTTCCTCTTTTACCATTATCTTATTTTCTTCTTTTTGCTTACTTCGTTTTGTATTTTTAGATTTAATCGTTGAACTGCCTATTCTAATCTGTTTCTAGTATGATATACCAATGAAAGTTCTATTTTGCTTTTTCTTTCAAATATGATAGAGCCAGATTATATATTTGCCCCTAATATAACGATTAGACTCCAACCTCTCTTTCACTACGATACAGCATTTTGCTTTTCCAATTTGATATGATTGAATTATATTTTATAAGTATAAGTACAGTTGAGTTCTGTTCTCTTTTCCATGATAAAGCTTGATTCCAATGATCGTCTTTTCCTAATATAACACATGGAGTTTAATCTATTTTTCTACAAAATGAAAACTCGAAATTTAAGTGGCAAATATGTTAATGTCCCTATAAGAGTTATTAAATTTTCATTTCCAGTACAATGAAATAGTCAGAAGAAGCGATAACTACATAACTCTAACTTCGTCTGATTGATAAGTTACTTTATTATGTTCATAATCACCATTTTAGAGTGATGCCTAATGCGGAATTATAAAAAGAAAATCTTTAAAAAAAAGTTATTACAGAGTATCCATAATTACATTTTCACAGGAATACATATACACATAAAAAACTACAAAAACAAGGTATATACCAAAGAAAAAATGTATCTATAATCGCCTTTTTGGGAGCAAACCTGACCTCTTAAGAAAAGTAGAATAACTAATTGGAAACAACAAGAGTGTGTATTTTTTTAATAAGAGACTTAAATGGAATACGGGTGATAATATTGAATTTAAACACAATGAATACCATCGATTTAAAAATGAACGGCTAAGTTGAAGATGCAAATACATGTTCCTCTTAATAATAATACAAATCAACAGCTAAAACACGGGTAAGTAAATTTCTTTGTCAAGTTGAAAACAGTCATCTTGCCCAAGGTAAAGTATATTTCCTCCCGAAACCAAAGAATTTCAAATCGAATTAGTAATCTAGGTGTGGTATTTTCTCCAAAATTAATCCTTTTTGTTATGTCACGTAATATTCACTGGAGCTGAAACGAGGAAATAAAAACCTCTGTTTTTTTTCTTTCTCTCTCCTATTTTTTTTCCAGCCGCAATAGTTTCGCAGCCTCCGTTGAATTATTCTGCTTTTTGTCCTCAAATAAATTGCTATGGGAATTTAGAAAAATACTGTTAATTGTGAAATAATTTCACGCCATGTGAGTTTCGGAAAAATAGCAGAAAGGACTACTATTTTTGTGAGCGCTCGCACTATTGCCGAGGCTAGTGCGAGGCCGTATACATTACACGGAGAACTACGCACAGAACCCCGCAGACACCCTAAACGCGTAGAGGAACAAAAGACCGGCAATAGGGCGTTAACGAATTTTTGGTAATTGGGGTAAAAAGAAATCGACATAGGTGAGAGACGCGGAGAGTGCAGTGTTTGATCTAAGGCATAAACGAATTTTTGATGGATTAGATGAAATCGGAGAAGTCCGCTCGAAGGTCAGGCTCAATTTGAACGGTTTAATCATCTGACCACTTTCCCGATTTTTTAATGGTGAACTTGAATACATAAAAATCAGATATTCCTATTTGTTAATGGCTGAGTGACTATGCAAAAAGTGCGCCAGATGTGTTAAAATTCATTTGATGGGAACGATGGGGTTCCAAACCTGATATGAAAAATGCACCCTCTTTTGTGTAGTTTTCTGTGTTTTACCTGATATCAATATAAATTTAGAGACCCTTTTAATGAGTTTTAGATTATCATAAAATGATTCATGAAATCTGTTGTCATCAATTATGAAAGTTAGATTGATTGTATAATGATATATTTGAATGGCTTGGAATTTCAATCACTAAATTTTAAACGCGTTCTGAATTTTGATTAAATGCTTACTCCAATCATCAAATACTTACTTCAATCATATACGGTTTAAAAGTATAAGATCACAAATTCAAATACCACATTTCGTATAGAGTCAGTGATTTTTAGCTTTGAAAAAGGGCTTTTTAAAAAATGCGTTTTTTAAAATAGTCGTGAATTTAAAACATTCTATTTCTACTCTATAATCCATTCCATAAAGGTTTCACACTTCCAAGAAAAGATCCGCTCACCCCAATAGCATAAAACTACTTTTATTTAGGACTATACTAAAACATTTCAAACACTCGTTGAGGACCACAATAAAAAGATGTCGGAAATTAATAATCATATATTTATCAAATCAGTACTGTCTGTCTATTTTTTTTTATTCTGAACGAACAATATTCAATTTTAAACTTTGAAATGAGCTAAATAAGATATTTGAAATTACAATTTTAAATTTTTTATTTAAGCATAAGGGTGATTATATGAATTATCTGACTTTTTACAAATATTTTGATTTTATCCATTCTTTATTCATATTTTCATCCTTTCATTTCCCCCACAGATCATCCCTGATACAATACATGAGGCGTGGCGACCATTCCCGCTAGCAGGGAGCTCGAAGCGAACAGCGACCATCGACCCAGCGGGTAGCTTCTGGCACAGAAGTCACAGAATTGATCGATGGGGTGGTCAGCGGCTTGAACGCTATTCATAATCGCTCTTCTTCGAACAAGTACCAATCGTAAATTCCATCGAGTGATTTCCAAATGAAATAGATTTATTGGTCAGTATTACCACAAGATGTTCATGCATTCAGTAGTACCTTAACTAAATATTGAATTTTCAAAAGTTTTCGAAATGAGATAATTGAAATGAAATCGGAGGTCGTGAAGAAGACTTACAAGGAGACATACGAAGAATCAGACGTATTAAAATGAAGACGATGCAGAAGAAGAAGGAAAAAAAGAGGAAGAAGAGAAAAAAGAAGATAAAGAAAGGGAAGAAGGAGAATACAAAAATTGTAAAGAGAATAAAAAGGAAAGGAGAAATGAACGAGAGAGCCGGGATATGACTTTCAAACCAAAAAAGAAGAGAGGGAAATGCGAAGAAAAAAAGAAAGAAAATAAGCGGTTTTACAAAGGTAAGTTAAGAATTTTTATTATCAAGAATCCGTTAGATGAATGTGGATGTATCAATGAACGATGAAAGAATTGGTAAATATAAGTATATTGCCATACGTTTTAAAATGTGACTATTAAAAGCATAGTAACTTCTAAAATAAAACGAACTTTTCTATGTTAGAGATTATTGTGAAATGGATCCAGCATTTGTTTGCAAAATAGCACCAAATGCCCTATTTTTTCGTTAAAAATGACACTAAAAAGGGAATTTCAATGCAAGAAATAAAGAATGAAATGTCTCATAATTTTCATTATACACGCGTACCAATTTATCTCAAAACTTTTACAATTGCATAGCTTCACTCAATTTAAGATTACTTAAAATATAAACGTTTAAATGATTTTTATTAGTATTAATATAATTGATGATAATGTAATTTCATCATACATTATTCATATTTATTTTTGATTTTGAAGATTAGTTCAAATATAAACATTCATATGATTTTTATTAGTAATAATAAGATTACTTAAAATATAAACGTTTAAATTATTTTTTATTAGTATTAATATAATTGATGATAATGTAATTTCATCATACATTATTCATATTTATTTTTGATTTTGAAGATTAGTTCAAATATAAACGTTCATATGATGTAATCTCATCATATATTATTTATATTTATTTTTGATTTTGCGAACTAATAAATTATTGATACGAAAAATAAGAATTTCTGCTCGCTTGTTATTTATATTTCATTAAACAGTTATGTGTCAATTTAAATCAAACCTCATAAGCACCACACCAATATCATAAATATATTGATACACTAAAACATCAATAACAAATGTTTGCAGTACTTCCGATAATAAAAAATAAGTGATTTTTTCAAAGAAAGTATTCCAGATATCACAAAATCAGGGTATGAATAATCAAACTATAATGACACTGGTGGTAAAACCATAATATAGGCGATCGTATTTATTTCGTAAAAAGACTCTAATAAGGACCATCCAAAGTAAGTGGGATTGCCAATTCCGTCAAAAATTAAAAAAATAACGACATTTCTTGCTGTATAGATGAGGTCAATAATCAAAGGTGTTTTAGTATGTAAGTTGTTGTTTGATGTTGACGTTTTGCGAGAAGGATTTCTGTGGATAAATTCGTTAATGATTTAAAACTATTAGCAGTATTCGTAATAACAATTATATCAGATAACTATAGCTCCAGAAAATTACTCTTTCTCACAGCGCTTTATGTAAAAGACAGACCTGTTCATGACATTATTAATTAACATAAAATATGCGACAAATTCTAGGTTTAGTGTTTACTAACTCAACATGCTCCTCTCACCGAATGTATAAATTTACCCAGTCCACTAGGCAAACTTGGGCACACAGTCAGACGACAGCCTACTATTTTCTTTAGGCTTTCCATCCGCGCGAAATATATATATGTTTTTGGCGCTCAGGTATATATATATATATATATAAAAAAGGAGGAAGGCAATTGTCGTGTATGTCAACGAAGCTGAGATACAGAAAAGAGAGAGAGAGAGAGATAGAGAGAGAGAGAGAGAGAGAGAGGGAGAGAGATATGGAGAGAGTAGAGTGTATGTATTTGCATCAGTAGCAGATAAGATGGAGAGAGAGAGAAGTGGAGTAAGAGAGAGCTAGTAAATGCTAACGTTGGTGTATGCTGTATATACTTGTCTATAGATCTACAGGTCTGGGACTACTCTTAAAGTATATATGCTTTTCTCATTCGTCAGCAGCAACAAGAAATTTAGAATAATAGTAAAAGGACAAGGTCAAGCCGTATGATGTACCATTTTAAGGGGTAAGGCATGATAATTATTAAAACAATTTATGGTCTGATGGCTGTCTTGTTTTACGGTTAGAAAAAACAAAAAAGTAACAAATCAATTATTGCACGTATAATATTTATTTCAAAAAATTGGAATGAAAACATAAAAATCTGCTTCTCTTTAAGTATTGATATTTTGCGATTTGCAAATAGCATTGATCATTAACATCAGCAATACCACAAATAATTATATTGGCAACAATATCGCAAATAACTATATTGACAAAATAATACACATACAGAGCGAGAGAGAGAGAGAGAGAGAGAGAGAGAGGTGGATTTTGAGAAACTGCGATTAGGAAAGAGAAAGAGAGAGAGAGAGAGAGAGAGAGAGAGAGAAATAATCGAGAGAAGAAACGGGAATGGGTGAGAGAAGCGCGTGGAAAAATAAAAATAAAAGGAAAAACATAAAAATCACGCACGTGTAACCGAAGACAAAAAGATGAGTGAACGTTCACGTTCATATAAAACAATGATATGATATTGAATCCATTAAAAATTTCTCTCTTCACGATGCAGGACAAGGTCTGAAAAAAGGGGGAAAAGGCAAGTATTCAACCGAGATTTCCAAACGGTAATCAAGACCCGTATTCATCCCGGGGTGCATCTAATGGACATCCAAGTCTTAATGAAATTACGGATGCATTTAGCTATGCCTGATTAGACGTCTGATGGCTTTGAATCCTCTATTGCCGGTGAGATAATGGACGGAGAAGTCAATAATAGAATTATTCGAGCTTCACTTTACGAAAGCTATGGTTTTTGTTTCGGACTGATATTTTCTTTTCCTTTTTTCCCTTTTCGAGAGGAGGCTCGCTTAATGATGATTCCATTGATTTTAGTCGGATTTTCCGATTTTGGGGGTGTAATATAGAGTAAGTATGGAAGCAGAAGAAAATTAGAAATGACATCAACTGTTGCACTGTTAGTCTGTCCTTCAACAAGTAAGGCCTTATATATACAAATGAAATATATATAAAAAAGATAAATATACTAACACGATTATAGAACAGTGTTAAAACATTATTATTTAGAACAAAAAGATAATGTACACCCAAGATAAATAAAATAATGATGCAATTTTCGTTTCTCCACTATCGGATTATAGTCGACTTCTAGTACCAGGAATGTTCAGTAAAAATAAACTTGGTTAAAGGTTATCATAAATAAGAATCTGGCCTTTGTAAACAGTTAAATTTACATTTTATAATCAATATCAATTCCCCATAAATCGTTATTATATATAAATGTATATATATAAATGTTCATAATAATAAACAATTATTATTGCTTGGAAGAACACGGCGAAAGAAATAAATACAATTTATTTTATGAAGGGCAATCTAACCTTTGCAAGAAGTTGAATTGGTGAAACATAAAAAGCAAGAGAAACAGGTTAATGAAAGTTTGAAAAGAATTCGTTAATAATGTGTATCAAAATTTCTCACATAATTTTGAATATTTATTTACAACTCTCTTCATCTTTATTTGGCTCAATGAAAAATCAATTTTTAGATTTGTCTACATTCCTTCAAAGCGAATTAAAATGAAGCTTGGCTTGCCCTTTAATAGATATATCTGGTGTACAAATTTTTTTTAAAGTTCCCGTTTGAGAAGAAAAAATTTCTTCCCACGTCCCGATGTCGTCTAGGTGAAAACAAACACTCTTGAAAAGTTAAGAAGAAAAGGAGATAACTCAATAAGGCTTGGTCCCTCAACGCCGCTCTCGAGTGGCATTGTTTTGCATTCTCCATTTCTTTCATTGTCTCTCTGTTTAAGGCTGGTACCACAGGGTAGTTTCTAAAGAATGCTGAAGAGTGTTTGACTTTTCTTTGGGTTGGGGTCATTAATACCTCGGCATAAGATGTGGTTGGAGACTCGGTGAGAGATGAAGGTGGAAAATGTAGAGATATAGAGACGGAGGGAGAGAGAGAGAGAGAGAGAGAAAGAGTGTGTGTGTGTGTTTATATGTGTGTATGTGTGTGTGTGTGTGAGAGAGAGAGAGAGAGAGAGAGAGAGAGGGGGGGGGGAGAGAACGAGAAAGAGTTAGAGAAATAAGTAATTAGGTTAGGTTAGAAGGAGGTATAGACTCGTATAGGAATTTTGATGAAGGCATTTAGATCTAAGTAAGACAACCAGATTACTAAAATCATGGAGTTACTAGCCTATGAAAGAAAAAGAGAAATGAACAAAAAGCAAACAGAGAAAGGAAAATATGCAGAAAAAAAGGGGATGGAAAAAAGGAGCGAAGAGGGACAGAATGTCAGCAAGAGAGAAATAAATAAAAGAGGTATTTTAAGAAATGTTTTTAAGTTAACGGTCGGTGATAAATGGGAGGTAGATATTAAAAAATCATTATGAAAAAAAGCAAAGTTAATGGTGATAAATGGGAGATAGATATTAAAAAATCCTTATAAAAAATATAGACAAAACAGTATAAAAGAAAGGGGAGAGATAGAGAAAGAAAGAAAGAGAAGGGAGAGAGAGAGAGAGAGAGAGAGAGAGAGTGAGAGAGAGAAAGAGAAAGAGAGAAAGAGAGGGAGTGAAAGAAAAAAGTGGATTGATGAGGAACAATACCTTCGTGGGTGGAGTGACAACTTGAGTTTGCTCTTGGGATTCTCCAACCGAAAATCGTTTGTCTTCTTTTCTCTGATGATGAAGCGGGAGAGGAAAGTTTGGTTGACATTCTTTTGTGTGGATATATTCACGAAGTAAACAAGGCATTATCTCCTTGAATGGGAACGATTTAGAGCCTGGTACGTACGTCGGCCAAAATATATAAGAAACATTAAAAAAATACAGAGAGATAGTGAGAAAGAAAGCGTAAGAGTAATAGAGAGAGAGAGAGAGAGAGAGAGAGAGAGAGAGAGAGAGAGAGAGGGGGAGGGTTTCTTAAGGAAATACAGGAAATCAGAAACGGAAAAACCCGATAAAGAGGGAAAGAGACGCATGCAACATAAATAGAGAAGGGAGAGAGAGAGAAAGAGAGAGAGAAAGAAAGAGAGAGAGGGAAGGGGATGGAGAGGAGACATGGAGAACGAGAAAAGAGGGGATAAGTATATCGTCATAAGAGTACTTATTGTTTTTATTTTAAAAAAAATAGAACAAATAAGAAGAACAAAGATACAAAGAGAAATAATCCAGATTATTGGAACGAGAATGCAAAAGTTCATAGGCCCAGATTTATAAATACAGTAGTTTACCGCCACTTGAAAAGGCGTTAAAACTCGCTGTGCACCCATCATCGATAGTGTGTGGTATCTTTTATGAGACACAGCGGGAGAGAGATGACTTCACTTCAAAATCTGACATTAAAACCCTAAAAAGTTAATGGTTTCAAAAAAGGTTAGACGTAAACATCAATTTACCCTCCGCTTGGTTGCACAATAGAGTGAATATACTCATACACAAGGCCTGATTTTTGAATAGGTGCTCTAAATTTTTCGACTTGTATATGATAAAAAATGGAGACATCATCTCATGTCAAATCCAACGCTGTTGTTTAGAGGGCTCAAAAGAATCGGTCTGAAATGTATATACAAAAGGAAAATTATGCTTTTCCCAGGGGCCTCATTTTGTGGTTTAGCGGGACTTTGGAGGCATGTCTGACGGGCAACCCACGGCGCCACTTTCGCTCGTCTTCTGCTTGAATTGCCCTATTGCAACCGATCGTCTGTCTGTGGCGTGCATCCGAACCCGCCTTCCTTGTATTGCCTGCTTGGGGCGCGCAGAAGGCCGTGGTACCGAAAACGCGGGAGATTTCAACCAGATTCTCCCCACGTCCTCCCCGCTTCCGATAAAAGGCACGGCGCTGTGAAACAAGTGGCTTTCACGTTCCCTTCGTATTGTCCTCTTGCATTTCTCCATTTTCACTGCTCATTGGCCGGAATAACAGATAAATGGCTGCAAGGGTGTCGATTTGTATCCGTGGTTGGGGGGGATGATAGGTGCCAAAATATTTTCGGCAATGGATCAAAGCAACCAAAGTGGTAGAAGCGTGTGGCAAGTTGCACCCCTCCCAAGCGCGTAGCCAGGATTTAATTTAAGGGGGGGGGCGGTAGTTAGCACACGAAGCGCGGTTCCTAGGGGGTTGGGTGCAGGGAGGGGGAGTCCCCCCCCCCCCGCAAAGCGAGGAAGCTTTGACGTTTCACTAAATTATTAGAGAAAGAAGACGATTCGTTGGACCGTTCTCGACTCTTAATCCTTGTTTGAATTAAATTCTCCTTCCTCCGCGCGTAGCGCGGTAGCTCTGACGTTTCATTAGATTATTAAAGAAAGAAGACGATTCTATGTACCATTCTCGACTCTTATTCCTTGTTTGAATCAAGCTCCCCTTCCCCCGCGCGTAGCGCGGAAGCTCTGACGTTTCATTAGATTATTAAAGAAAGAAGACGATTCGATGTACCATTCTCGACTCTTAATCCTTGTCTGAATTCATTTTTACCCAATCCTGCGCGAAGCGCGGAAGCTTTCACATTTTATTACATTATTAGAGAAAGAAGACGATTTGTTGTATCGTGTCCTTCATGAATTCAGTTTCCCCCCTACCGCGCGAAGCGCGGAAGCTTTAATGTTTCAATAAATTATTACTCTTTATCCTTGTCTGTATTCACTTTCGCCCATTCCGCGCGTAGCGCGGAAGCTTTCACGTTTTATTAAATTATTAGTAAAAGAAGACGATTAGTTGTATCGTGTACTTTGACGTTTCATTTGATTATTACTCTTAATCCACGTCCGAATTCAGTTGCCCCCCTAACAGCTTTGCCCTGTTCGCTAAATTATTAGAGAAAGAAGACGATTCATTGTACTGTTCTCTATATTAATCCTTGTCTGAATTCAGTTTCCCAACTGAAAATAAGTTGTGACATAATAATCTTTCTCCAAAAATGAAAAATGTTTTAGGAAATATCAGGAAATAAAATGAGTGAAAAAAATAAAAATAAAGATACAATGACGTGAATTTTAAAAAGGGTGAACGGAAACAACATAACAACTAGTGAACTATTTTATAAGTCATACTAATGTCCGAAAATCTTTCTCTTTGTCTCCGATCTCATCACGAAATCGTCACAGAGTTCATCTATGTTTACACTGTCCAGGATTGTCTGATGTGCATTGCAGATTGCTACTTTTGTGCTTCGCGCTTAACATTTAGCTCGTTGCTTTTGATGCTGCGTCTTTGCATTTGGCGCACTGCATTTCTATGATATGCTGTTGATTGAACAAATTGAATAAATTCATCAATTCCTGATGAAGCCGTATGAGCGAGAATTCAATTTATTCTTGTCTCATATACGGTTGTCTTATTAACTTCGTATATAATGTATGTATTATGAAAATGAGATAGCAAAATGTGTATATTGATGGTCATCTTGCGAGTAATAACAATTAACTACTCTCATCGGACTCTCATCATTAATTTTTCTCTTCATTTAAAAAAATAATTTTATGGTGAATTATTGGGGGGGATGATTGTACAGGCCATCCCCCCCACCTGAAATATTGGGGGGGATATATCCCCCCCATCCCCCCCGGGATCGACACCCATGAATGGCTGTTAAAAGCACCAAAACTTGTTAAAATTGAAAAACTCCTTTTGAAAATGTGCATTGACTCGGATTCGTTGTATGAGGTATTTCCCCCGCGGTCTGTATAGACAATAGAAAACCTTTCCCATCTCTCTTTATTGTGGTTTAGTCATGTTTATTGAAAAGGCGATTTTTATCCTCAATAATGACCTCAACAATCCAGCCAAGCAGGTAATTGTCGGATTGGAAGAGATCTGACAGCTATAAGTCAATATTTAGACAGTTATTTTAAATAAAAATGTCAGGGAAATTAGTTATTCGAGTGTAAAAGAAATGCTTTTATTTATCGGTAATCGTATAGCAGAGGGCACCCGTCCCTCGGGGCCGTCTGGTAGAAAGAGGGCGGTGGCTTTATGGCGGGAAAAAATCAGACAGATGCTGGTATATAGTGTTACCATGGCAACTGTGAAGAAAGTTTTTTCCTATAGTGCTGTTTCAGAGAGTGAACTAGTTCATTGATAAAAGTGTTTTGTAATAAAAGATAAAACGAGCAGATCTATTTACTTCATGTGGGTACAACACATGAAATCTTAATATACAATCCTGCATGCGTTTGGTTGAATAACAACATGATAAAAGATAAACCATTCATCGATGGGGTTAAAGTCTGAGACTATTCTAAAATCAAAACTCGCAATGCCAGAGAGCTCATGTTGGTTTGGTGATTTGAAATCGTCATTTGTTCCGCATCTAAAATAGAATAAACGATTTAAAGCTTAAGGAGAATGATGAATGTTTAGGGATTTTCACTGATATTTCGCATGAAGATTTGGTTCATGCTACTCCAATAACTTCTGTCTGTCGTAGGTGATTTGTTTATCTTTTTTCAGGGAAATAAGAAAAAACTTTTAATGTAATGTTCATTGATGACCAATAAGATAAGGTCTGGAATGAAATAGCGACGACAGTAGAATTGTCGGTAGGAGAATTCACTTTTAATTTTTTCATTTTATAGACGGCATACAAGACAGTCATAACTTTTTAGACCATTTCAAGCGCTGCGACGGACGGACCTGCCAATCACCGATGGAGGATTTTCAATCGTGTTCCGGCTAACTTCTCGCGAGCTTTTATGCTACGACGACGAGAGAAAGAAGAAACAAAGAGAAAGAAAAGAAGAAATTAAGATTATGGTCACGTTCCTATCAGAGCGACCCAAATCCTTCCCGTCTGCCTTCCCCTAGATTCCATCTCTTTAATCATGCTCATCCCCATCCTCCTCCGCCCTCATCTAATCTCCGTCATCATTTTCAGCCATGAGGATGTCGTCCCGTCGCTATGTCTCCCTCTCTCCATCTCCCTATTCCTCTCCTCCTTAATACCCTAGGCGCACGATTACCACGACATCGCTATCTGGCTGATATTACGAGCAGCCAACTAATCTAATAACCATGGTGCTAGCTCTGGATTGTCTTAGAAAGTAAACAGACAACTTCTCTCATCGAGATAGCCGTGGTCTTCGGGGGCGCTCTCGGCCTCATCAGCTGTAGCCATACCACGGAGGAGCAGTTTGCCTTCCTTCATCACCGCCAAAGTCAGACCAGGGTTTTATCGATGAATTTAGCAAATTTATCGCTAGGAAAAACGGAAGGAAAGCGCACTATCTCTTCTTTTTCAATCTCTCTTTTTTAACAAGAAAAAAAGATCAATACATGGACACCTGGTCGATCCACAAACACACGGGAGAAGAGAGCGCTAGAGAGCAGGCAAGATCCGGTGGGTGACGGTTATATGGTGTTGGTTGGTGGTATGGGGAAAAGAAAACTGATCTCAAACCTGTGTAAAAAAGAACCCCTCTTGAATATTCCACTGCGGCTATTGGTTTCATGATAAAGATAGGTTAACTTCAAATATCAGAGAGTTAGCTGGTTGGCATAAGATCGATAACGGGTGTCGAATTTTCCATCTGCCCTTGACTTGGTGGCCTTAAAATGTTGTCACATGTTGGTTTGCTCTTCCTATCCCTGTTTCCATCTCTTCTTCTTGTTCTTCTATTTAGACTTTCCTTAATATCTACGTCTTCTCTCTTTGCCTCTAAGAGCTAGAGCCTCCTTCAGACCTCAAAACAGGGTCAAGAAAGTGATTTTCCACCTACACATAATGTTACTTTATCATTAATTCGTTTGTTTAGTCCAGGCTATTCTGTACTATAGTGTTATAACTGATGAAAGTCCTACGAGCATAACCAGAGAGCATTGATTAGACTAAACTACCAAATAAAATGATATCGATTGATTAAATCCATCGTAATGGTACCATCATACTAATAGTAACGTAAGTGACACCAAATGACCAAATATCTTGAGTTAATATGCTAAGAAAGAACGTCGTAGAAGGTCACCTTGACTATTTCCTTCGTCATCCATTACATCCCTTAATGGATATCCAACATCATGGAGTAACTTCATCCTAACATGGCTTTAATTGCCATCATATTAGTACCTGTGATGAGTATGTAATTACTACTTCGTCGAATTTTGATGTATCATTACAAAATGCAGTATGAGTATGAACTTAACAAAAAGTTAATCCGCATAATGACAAATAAAGGTGGAGATACTGTTAGGAATATACAATCTCTACTCTTGTTGCTTTTTTTCAATCATACTAGTACATTTCGATTTGGATGTTAGATACATTAACCAGCAGAAAATATTATTTTCTAACAGAAAGGATTACCGTTTACGATAGTGTGATGTAGATGAAGAGATCGCAACAGCAGAAATGAAAACATAAACATATTGTTTAGGCCTCAACCGCGTAACCAGAAGGCGTTCCGTCTTGTTTCGACGTCGTATATACAGAATTACTTCAACTTTTTGATTTCAAAATCCAAAGCTATGGAAAAAAAAGCGTCATAACATCAAATCATTATAATAAAAGTTTGATTGGATTAAAATTTCGGTGCCTCATTCAGAAGGTATTGAAGTTTTACTCAGAAGCCATTCTAAATACCAAACAAATAAAACGTTCTTCTCGATTATTACATTTTATTTCTTTAAATCTCATTCAGGAGATTGGAAAGCATAACAAAGTTTGCAAGTTAGAGTAAAAGTTGTGGACTTTTGGGGCATTTGTTTTAAAAAGACACCTGAATAGTTTGGAAAGCTCATCTTTTGTTAGTCAAACAGCTTACTCTCATGTGCAAATACAATATAACTATAAGTTGCTAAAACTTGAGAGACATCGTCATTTCTATCGATCGAATACAATAACTTTGATACTTGTTCATAAACGCATTTCATCTGTTTATTGAGACAACTTTCAATACCCTATGAAGTGATGGAGGTACTTCTCGAAATGTGGCGACTCGCTTTAGGAAATGAAATGGAACAAATGTGATGACGTAGGACCTCATTAACCTTACTCTATTGATTTAAGAGCTAATAATGATAATGGTTGGAGGCGTGAGAGCAAGCCATGACGCCCATTTTCTATTCTCTTTTTCGGTCACGTCACGTCTCAACCTTCCTATCTCCATCTAACTTTTCTTCATCTTCTTTTTCGTCATCATCAACTAACGTCAATTAATTCTCTCGCATGCCAAATTATGCAACCAAATCTGTAGACGAGATAGAAATAGAGTGGGAGAAATTCGTTGGAAAATGGTAAGAAAGGGAGAATTCTTTATTTCTTCTTTAGTTGTGGATGCAATAATATTATGGGTAGGTAGATCGATACTGGGAGCGCGGCAGGCTGATCGTATGTTTGATTAAGATCCCGTTCCAAGGCGAGATAGCGGACGGACTGGGCAAGACGAGCGGAGATGCTTCCATTACCTGGTCACGCAAACCTACAAGATTGACAGCTACCAAACAGATAAACTTGGAGCACGAGGACTGAGAGAGAAGGGAGGAGAGATGGAGAAAGATAGAAAGGCAGATACAAAGGATGAAGGGATAGTACGATACATGTATAAAGGTGAGCGTGAACACATGAAAGATATAAAGAGGGAAACTGTGATTTAATTGAGAGAAAATGAGAAACGTTCAATGAGACATAAAATACGCGCGCACACCCACACACCAATCTCACGCGCACGCACACACATCCAACGCACACACTTCACTCACATGAAAACACATACAAAATTAAATGTGTGCTCAACTTCAAATAAAGAAGAGATTTACTGATGTTACAGATGAACACGTGCAGGTGTACGTGAATGAATGCGAAACAAATAATAGCAGTAATACTTTATTAGATCATACAGCTAAAGATAAACTAAAATATAACTTTGAAAAGTTGGAGCGACTTGCCCGGGAAGGAGAGTAAATCGGGAGAAAGAAGGGGAAAGGGAAAAGAGAGGGGTCGCAAGGAGGAGATGGGTTCGTTAGTGAAAAAAAGTGGTTAGAAATAGAAGTAGAAGAAAGAGAGAGAGAGAGAGAGAGAGAGAGAAAGACAGAGAGAGAGAGAGAGAGAGAGAGAAAGAGAGAGAGAGAGAGTGAGAGAGAGAGAGGGAGTGAAAGACATGAAAAAAGGGAAGAGGAAGTGAGGAAGAGAGAAAGAGATACCGGGACAGAGACAGAAACAGATATATAGAGAGATGTAAGATTGTTATTGATGACGTATATAGGTGTGAAACCTATAATCAAGAAATTAAAAATATGAAGCGTGGTTAATTTGGATAATGTTCGAAGCGCTGGGAGATTAGATAGGAAATGAAAACTGCAATTTGAATTAGAGCGAATGACGAAGGGACAAATGGAGATCTTTCACGCATCAACACCTCATCCTCCTCAGTGACAGCCTGTACATTCAAAATAGATAGAATCAAAGTAAAGCCATACAATTGTGATTATACACAATGGAAGATGTATTTGAAAAGCAAAGTTTGGTGTAATGAAATCAGACAAATGCAAAACGCAGGGAATTTAGATGCTTCAGTATCCTTTATTCATATGTCACCTATTTTGGTATATTTTCTCCCCTCGAGCTCTTGATCTTTATACGCCATATCTCTATACTTGACAGTTCCATCAATCGCTGGATCATTCCCCTTACTATTTTTTGTTTACTTTTTTGAATTATTCTTTTGCTGGCATTACCTTCTCGTTTCTTTGCTATCGTTTATTTTTCCTTAATTTGGTCTTATATTTAATGATTCGATTTTTATAGTCTACTTTTTTTCATTTGATGACTACTTTCATTTCTCTTTATTATCTTTTCTTTTTCTATACCTCTTTTAATACTCATGCTCCAGCTTTTTACGATCTACTCGTCTTGATACTATGTATATATTTATTTCCTCTCCCCTCTTTTTCCCGCCTACAATACGTTCCATAAATGTCATAAATTTCTCTCTATCACACTAAACATTAAAAAAAAAAAAAAAAATAGTTGCAATGCTTAACTAAGATCTTTTAGCAAAACTTAGAAAGATTAAGTATTTTTCCATTTTGTTACCCTATATAAATTATAAATTATCGATAGATGTAACAGTTTGGGGAACCATTTTAAACTTAACTTTAAATTTAAACCTTCCGGACAAATATGAAAATTAGCACAATAAAACAAAAACAGTTTAAGGAAGTGAATTTGTTTTTTGTTTCTAAATATAGTATGTTTACGCTGAACCGTAACCAAAATAGAGTTAACGGTTTGGTGAAGACGGACAGTTTCCTAGAAAGAAAGTTGTAAATAGACTAAATCTGTTCCGATGTCGTCAATGTTTCCCGGGAAATGATCCACACTTCCAGACCTCAGAATCGGATTAAACCCTTCTCTCGTGATCTCGGTGAGAGAACCACTCCGCGGTTTCGCTTTTCCCATTATCATATTATCTTGTCGCTCTCGAGATGGTTGAAAAGAAAATATAAAAACATGAGGGAAAGTAAAATCAGACCACCTCTATTCGTATTCATTGACGTAGGTCTGAACGCTCTTGTTTTCATCATATGCAACGCCCTCTATGGAAAGGATCAAGGGAACAATAGGGGTAATACAATGGTGCTTGGTGGGGTGAAGTTTACTGAGCGTGTTAGCGACTACAATGGGGGAGGAGGAGCGAGGTATGGTTGGGGTTAGATTGTGGTTTACGAATTTCTATACTGATCATGATCATCCTGATGACCTACGATAGCAACGAGCTGGCTGACATCACCATCAACGTCATCACAGCCACAACTCGACATCGCCAATGTCATCAAGCTTTACCGCATCCAAGCAACCTCTATAATCATCGTTGCAAGTCCTAATGAAAATGGCTACTTCCTAACATTTTTCACTCGTGTATCAATATTCTAACAACATTATATCATTTTGTGTTTATTTTATTATTTTCTTATTACAGACTACCCTTCCATTGTTTATGTATATATTTTAGTTAAACCATTGATTCTCTTTAGCTTTTTTGCCTTTCCTCCTGTTTAACTTTTAAATGACATTTGATAAAGCATAAATATATGAAAAAACAGCCCCAAAGTACATTAATTAGAACAAAACTGATTTCATAAAATCACGGATAGGTTTTATATTTATATCATTGATATAACATTTAGCGAATTGAGGAGGAAGACTATCATGTACATACTTAAATATATAACCTTCCCGTGATTTTATTGATTTTTTTCTTCTGAGATCAAAATTAAAATTATTTTAGGGAGGCCTACATACAATTAAGATGGACAACATATTAATACACCAGCTGATACCGGTATCTTAAGCTGGTTGAATGGATGGATGGCGCGCATGCTATTAGACGAAAAGACACTGTTTGCTAAAGCTGTACCGCTGGCATTGATGAAAAGAAAAAGAGAGAATACAGAGACATGGGATTTTATGAAACACACAGTAGAAGCCTTCAATTAAGAGAATACTAATGATGTAATTGGTTTTGTCCAGCCAGTAACAATAGAAAGCTTGACGGCTTATTGTTGCTTAAAAGCCGCAAATTACCAAGTCGAATGGAGGGGGTGGGGAGGGCTAAATCGAGAGCAAACTTTAAACTAACCATACCACCGGTGGATTTTGATTAGAGTTCGTTACCTAGAAAAAGACAAGATGACATCAAAGGGTCTGAAAGAAAGAGATTAATTTTGTTAGGCGCCGATGCCTTTTACAACAAACGTACACAAGCGACTTTTTGGCCTCAATGAACTTCTCATTAAAAAGAGTCATGATAGTGACCCCAATTCTTGTGTAAAGCCTTAACATTTCAAAACGAAATCCTTTATTAATGGTTGTTCAAATACATTTGAAAATATTCTGGGTCCAACTATTGTCTAACTGCTTGTTCACTGCTTGTTCCACGTAGCTACAGATGTGTAGCGCTAAAAGAATTTTACGTTACCGCTTAAATCGATTGGAATTTACACGGAAGAGTCATGTGTAATAATCAAAGCCAGATCCTCGTATAACAATATCATTCATAATTTGAATTCATATTTAAAGGTTTATACTTTTATCGAGAATGTGTGGCACCCGAATACAAAGTTAAAAATCAGGCTTTCAGCTAAAAGATAAAAGGTTCCTCCCTATTGCCCAGTGTAAATGCTTACAATCAAGCGAAGACGTTGCACCTCACCTAAATAGAAATATAAACTTGAATATTTATACTGAATACCCCGACATTAAAAAAATATTAGATCGAAATCGTTCAAGCCTACATTCTAATCTCTGTCATGAAAAACCTAAACCCAGTTGTCGTATTTGATGGGTTACATCAGTTACAAATCAAATCGATTGAGACATTATTTCAGAATTTTTAAACCAGGTTCTGGTTATCATTACAGCTGAAACATGCCCTTTATATGAATAGGCCTAAGATTGGAGACCAATTCAAAACCTTGATTAAGTCAGAGTTGGAATATTAACGTCCTATATTACGTAATACTATGGCTGTATCTTCCTTAACCATGTCTGATGTGTACATGATAAAGACTGGATTCTAAGGCATAATTCATTTCATATCTTTACTCAACTGCAGAGACGCTACCATTCGTTTTGCAAGTGTAAGGGAGGAAGCCGAGATAGCTATACTATTGGTTGCATTTTATTTCAAGCTACACAATGTTGGTCGGTTTATAGACCACTTAAACGGTTTAGAGAATCTGATTTAGATAATACACTTACACATAATGTAGCATTTTACATGGATCGGGAAATCAACATATTTTAATGAAAGATTGGGAAGAAAAACAAATAACTCAGGAACAGTCTCTCATCAGTCATCAGATATTTTCTTAACGGGATTACCAATGATTAAGGTATTACACACAAAAAAACATGTCATAGTAGCTTTCATAATATGTATAGCATATTACTGAAGTAAAACAGTACTTTTTTTTAAAGGGAACGCGATATAAAATAATAATGCCCGATTGTAATTATTGAAAATGGACTGTATTGCAATGGAAGGGATCAGCAATAAATAGGTTTTATTCATTTCATTACATCCTTTTCATAATCAATAAATGAACTCAGCGTAACAACAGAAAAACTGAAACTTTCTGTTCGTCACACCTAATCAATTACCGAGCTATCCAATTGTTAAGCATTCTAACCACGTTTCAAAGGATTAATTATACCTCAGATGTACAGATGAATCTTTTCTGTTTCCAATTTTTTAAATGAAAAAATATATTCGTTCAGCTATTGATCACCTTGATTAACCTTGCCTGGTACGTGCTATAGGTATACTTATCAGGGCGAGCTGGACCATGTTTCAGCATCGATTCCCTGTGGCAGGGTTAACCATTAACCCGAAGAACAATACGAACATCCGTCTCTCTTAAAAGGGGCGTATACCTGTATACCACTCAAAGAGGTGAACTCAAAACTATAAAGTTCGCCCACTGATTTATTATATTATATTTTTTAAGCGGATAAATCAAATGACTACTGCAAGAAATATGTGTATGATAACGTTCATGTTCTTTTTTTTCACGAGTATGTAAAAACGGATGTGTAGTTGTGAGATGACAATTATTTTTTTTTATATTGTATGGTAATTGTGATGTATGATATAAATATAATTCTATTGATCTATTAACCAATTTAAATGCGATATATTACAATGTTTACATTATTTACAATAAAATGATGTAAACACACTGCAAGTCAATCGCTACTAAAAATAAAAGAAGTTGACAGGGAATTAGCAGAAAATAGCAAGCTGAGTGCATGTATCTGCCCATAACTATGAACGTTGATTACGATACAGCAAGGTTGTATTATGTGTATCATACACACATCATAAGTATGATTCTAAATTAATCCCACACTTCCTAATATGCTCACTTGTATGCAAAATAGTTAAAATTATAGTACAAGAAGAAACATATATGCTATATGGTTCCATCTGTTACGAATGATTATCGCAATTAAATTTATGATGCTGAATTGAAAATATAGGCCTAGCTGTAGGAAATTTTAGAAATTGTCAAAGTAACGTGCAAGGCTTTTGATTTGAATTATATATACGATAATAAAAGAAGTATAAAGATATGAATGAAAATACAATTGTGATGCTTTTAAGAACGTGTCAAAGTTCTAGGGCATGCTCTAGAAAAACAGAGGAAACTTTACTTTTTTTTCTTTAAAAATAATTATTGTAATTCCGAACTTACGGTGGCGTGAAACCGCTGTGTTTTTAAGGAGGAAAAGTGAAATTATTTGGCAATTTGAGTATTTCACTTCCTTCTCAATGAAAGAGACCCAATTTTTAAGTCCAAATCCAAGGTCTGTGCGGTCGAGGGTTTCTAGTTACATTTCGGTCACGGCCAAGAGATTCAAAATCCAACCAATTTTAGATCAGACCACGAACCCAGCCGTGATTGGCATGTGTCAATATAAAGACATCAAAAGAGAGTCGGAAATTACTGATTTTCAATTTAAAGAGAAAAGGAAGAAGAAAAAAAAGGGGGTTGACAAGGAGAGAGGAAAAACATATGAGGGCTACAATAAAGAGTTGAATTTAGATCTCTCCCCCAGCGCGGCGCTCCGGTCCACAAAATGCGAATACAATAAGATGAGGGGATATGCTATGCGGAGGTGTGTGTTATTATGGAGGTCGCGGTGCTGGACTGAGAGCTAGCAACACGGTACGTGAGCCTGACAAAAGATCCCCGAACTCTGGCGGACTGAGTTGCATGTAGACGACACGCTTGTCTGACGATCCTAGCGGCCTTTTATTCTGCCTCTCTCTCCACCCTTTCTTTCTTTCCTCTCCCTCATGATGTACTATCCCCGTCACCATACAACTTTTACCCGCACTAAATTGAATGGGGACGGCTAACTGAAATCAAAACCGCCTTTTTACCTTCATGTGAATGAGTTCTAAGGTCAAACCAAGGAGGAACAGTTTCCCCATTTTCAGTCTTCATAAACCCACCCCACCAAACACATGCAAAGACACGTACGTCCAATTATTGTGGTATGGCAGGACTATGATATGGCAATCAAAATGGTCAGAGAAAAGTATAATCTATAAGAATATTTCTTGTTGTGGTTTATAAAGATCAATGTTGCTGTTATAATAGTGACGTCACTGCGGTAGACATAGAATAAATTGGATTGGAAGTGATGCATGATGGAGGCAGGAATAACTGACAAACAAATATTGAATGGTGATCCGCAAACTAGGCTTAAGTTAAATAGAAAGAAAATTCTCGAAAATTGCCCGAGGGAATATTATCAATCTCGTGATTTGACATAATATTCGGAAAGCCTACGCAACTGTACAATAAAAGAAAAAAAGTTCAGTTACAGTTCACAAGAATATTTGACGGACGTTAAAAATTTGTCATTTCATAGTTGATTACATAATAAATTGAAACATTGATAACTACGATTCGGTAGCAATATTGCTTCTATTTTTTCTCCTGTGGACATAATTTAGTTCCTTTCTCTCTATATCTATCTTAGTTGTTTGCTGATCTCCGATTATGGATTAGTTAATCATATCAATCGGTCTATATAGAACAGAACAATAAATCACAATACAATTGAGACAAAATAATGAAAGATAATAAACAACATTTTAGAAGTTGTAATTTTGAGAACCGCGTTTGGTATAAACTCCCAAGTCATTTTGTCAGACTTGTAAGATTATTAACAGCAACATTATAAAGGTTAACGTTTTCAATGTTGGGATAAATTGTAGACAAAAGCAAATGCGAAGTGATTTTTTTAATATCATTTTACTTTCATATTGAATGAGCCTTTCCCCCTTTTTGCTACGACGTTTAATTGTTAAATCTTCAAGTAATTTTTTTGAAACCCAAAGGTTAAAAGAGAAAAAAGCTTGTATTTTCTCAGTACTAATACAATACCTAAAATTCTGACTTCAAAACTATTTAAAATTGTTTTCATACTCAAGGCAGTTGAATCAGAAAAATTGTTTATTTCAGGTAACAACCCAGTGAAATTTAGAAATGTTTATTTAGAAATACCCGTCATTGTGAATTCTTGAATACGAACTTTGCGATTGCTTTCTCAACGTTTTCATAATTTAACAACTTTGTTCATGCTTGACGACACATATCGTGAGAGGGCAGGCCGCTAGAAACACAGTGTTTGTATTGAGTAAGGATGTCTTGTTCAAATCATGTTCGGTCAACTTGGATTTCACCTAGATTATGATACCGGAAAATGAAGAAGAAGAAAACAATCAATTCTCAGGCCAACCAGCTAGCAAACCACAATTCAATCAAGAATCAGACATGCAAGCATGCCATCACAGTTTGTGGAATCTAGAGTAGGATACAAGTGTCAAACAGGTAAACGGGAAAGGGAATAATATGGGGTCATTTTCAACAACAAAGTACTTTGTTCAAATCATTAACTTATATTTTACATAAATTTCGAACTTAACATTCAATTTACACTTGGGAAGTATAATGTATCGGTCTCTATGTTTTCGTTGCGATTGTGATTTTCCTCTTCTTTTTTTTGACGTGTTTGTCATCAATGTCACAACATTTTTGCTTTCGATCCTAAGGCCTAGGATGGCATGTCCAACAACAGCAACAACAACAACAACTAAATAATACATAAAATTATATTATGAATATAATTTATACACATACACAATTTCGTTTTTCTCTATCAAAATATCGATGGACAAAATTATGAATGCATTGAACAGCAAACAACGTTTATGTTGCCATAGTAACCACGGTAGGAGGAGACATCTGGTTGATATTCAATCGCTTGATAATCAATAGACAACTCTATGGTTTGATCGCTTGTCGATTCCTGATGGATGATATTTCAGTGTGACCCCGCCCAGTTGCACGTGAGGATATTTATATATTGGGTCGGGTGTGTGCGTGTGCGTGTGTGTGAATGGATGTCTGTAAGACATAATGTGCAATGTGCGCGCACGTGTATGTATAGTATGTTTTATTATCAAACTCATCAAACAAATATTTATGTAGATGGCCTCTCAAATCTGTTCAAGGATTTCACACGACGGTTCACGCCTTCATAATGAATATCAATGACATCTGATTCTATTTTCATAAAATTAGCTTATGCTAACTCTTTTATTACACTGATTTTATGAGCACTCCCCCCCCCCCTAAAACAATTTTGCATTTCAAAGCGAAAACCGTAACCACCTTAGCGAATCAGTACAAACCACACCCTCTTTTCGCGTTTCATAGATAATGAGTATGATTAATTACCCGAACGAGAATGGGTGTGTCACGTGCATTTCATACACACAAAACCCCCACATGGCGGTCTGTCTGTAATTACAGTCACCGTGGCGTTACAAATGTTATGGTATATGTTTTGTTTTCACATATACATATTGAATGCAGCACAAGCTCGATGAAATCAGCTCAAGTTCGACGAAAATGTTCGGTTCCATACAGTAAAATATAAATTAAAAGGCATATTGACACATCGATGCCATCTTATCATTTCTAACGTTTATAGAAAAAGGCCCACGGAATTTTGTTTTTTGTTTTTTGAACACTTATACTTTATTTTAAGTATGGATTTAATGTTTTACGATGTTAGGTGCTATTCTAGTAATTTATGATTTCATAATTTTCATAATTGCAGCCTAAAGAAACAGCTTTTAGAAAATTGTTAGGGTTTAAACCTCCTCGTTCGTTTAAATAATAACCGAAATCAGAACTACAATTTCCCTTTTCTTTCTTTCTACTATATACAAAGCTTGAACATGAAAGCGATTGAATTCCAATGTCAAGCACACGTCATGGGGCCATGAAATATTACTTTACAACAATACAAAATGGGAACAATGATGGGAGGCGTCGAAGCCATAACGGGTTGATGGACACCAAATGAAGTGGCTAAATTTGGATTGAATATATTACAACAGATAAAAAAATATATATGACAACTAATAAAGTGTAGAGATATAGCATAAAGTAGTATATGAATGGATAATTAGAGTTAGCATGAGAGACATCTGTTGAAACAGGTAGATAAATGCAAAAAAAACAAAGCAAGGAATACCGTCAAACAGAGTAGACAGATTGCCTGTGTGTACATCTCACTTGATGTTTCCCCTGTCTCTTGACTTCTTCACTCGTCGATCGAGTCCATTTATGTATAGCATCTCATGCTAGATTAAATAGCTGATTAATTTGCTTATTCTATGGCGAGATGTCAACAAATTCACGTCGGAAATTCAACATTTGCCTGCCCAGATATCAACACTGTTCTACAAATACTTCCACTGCATGCGATGAGATAATACAAATTAGCCACTGCTTTACACTGTCTCTATATTGACAAGTACCTCGTTATATATACTCTCTTATTATCTCTGGGTAAATTAATTTGTAAATATACAAATATGTAAAACCGGAGGAGTGTCAATATGTAAAGATTATATGCGCTTACTATTAACGGGCTTCGCAGATTTACAGAGGACAAATACACGATATATGTACTGAAGACTGGCATTGCAGTGCTAATGTATGAAGTAGGAGTACAATTCAATTCCATGTTTGTCTGTCCACATTTTGATTGCAGATAATCTTGAAGTTTGATACTTCATTTGATGAGTGTCAACTAAAACAAAAATAAACATGCCTTCTAGAGTATACAGTCAACGCAAGACGCACTGCGTTCTGGATACAGTGCAGTAACCCACTGGAAAACAAAGATCCTTTCACATTCAATTATCAATGTCTAATATCATAAAAAGGGAGGAGAAATTAAATATCTACTGAAGTATGTAAAGAGCAACATGGTTGCTAAATGTTTGGAGGTAGTGCTTTTATAAATTGTATCTGCATTGGATTCACTAAGATTACGATTTAAGAATAAAAGTAACCTTAACAGATGTTAGGTCTTTTTATTATAAGGTATTTGGCGTCACCTGTGCATGGGAGTGGAAAAAAAACTGCATCACTGTAATCCTCGGCTCTTCCGTCACGGTTTAATTGATAAAGATAAATCAATGTTTGTGTGTTTGTGTATGTAAAATATATTACTTTCCTAAATGCAGTTTGTTACTGTACGGAAGAAAACAAAATTAATATTATAATTTCTTCATCAAAAAGATTGTGATGATTAAATCACCGTTTTCTTTCAGAATGTCATTTGTAGTCTTTTGATATTTGTTGGTGGACCATGTTTAAACAAATTACCAAATGGAAAAATATGCAATGTATTTTGTGTCTATTTTGTTTTTACTTGAATTATCAGGGAACGTAAATTCCTTTAAAAAAAATATTCGGGCTTTCGACGACCTACTTTTTTTATACAAGGAATGCCAGACAGCAAAAATACCATTCTTACAATTGCGAGGTTAATTTTTGTAAGACTTATTTGTAAGATTTCAAACAAAATGATTGGATTTGCCCAAGTGATTTTCCTCGCAAACACCAATTGAACTAGAATGGAACTGAGCTGAAATGATAACACAAAATGAATGAGTGTCACGACCTTGGCTAGTTTGAGTGATTAGGGAGATCGGACGGTTTAAAGGAGATTTAAAAAATTGACTTCTCTCTTTTTTCTCTTCTTTTTGCTTGTGACTTTAAAAATATGCTAAAGACAAACACGCCCCGGTGGTTCTAAAGGTTGGTATAGCAGAGTCAACAGAGACAGAGAATGGTAAATAATTGTGTTTGGGAAAGAGCTAGAGAGAGAAGAACTTAAACCAAAGAACAAACGGATTGAACTAATCCATCTTATGATGTCAAGATACGGGGAGGGACTCGACGATAGAGGAGTATGAAAGAAAAGGGAAGGAGTAGCAGAGATAGAGAGATATAAATATAGATGGAGAGAGAGAGGGAGAGAGAGAGAGAGAGAGAGAGAGAGAGAGAGAGAGGGGGGGGGGGGGTGGCCGTCGGTATAAATTAGAATTCTATGCTTTATAATAAGAATAAAAAGCAATTACAAAAATTAAAATGGGTTAAATTTATGTTGAAACTAATGACAGAGCAAGGTATGTTGAGAGGGAGAGGGGAAGGAAGGGATGGAGAGAGGGAGCAAGGGGTAGAAAGAAAGAGAGAGATGAGAAGTTAAATGAAAAGAAAAGAAATAGAAAGAAGGGCAGAAAGATCAGATAAACGTACACCCAAGATTGTAATGTGTTGCCCTTTGATCAGCCTCCTAAAAAGCTATCTACAGATAATGACGCTTTATGGTAGGTTTTTATGTTCTTTATCTCTATTAAATGCCTCATTTCAACGTTCATAATTACAAGGGCACACTCGTGAGGGCGTAAACTTAATAACCATCGCCATAAATCTGTATAATAAAATAAAGTTCGTCATAATTATATATGCCACGCATGTTCATCTTAAAACACTGAACGTTATGCTGGCTCTATACATAGCAACACAATTACATGCACACCGTTTGGTAAATTGGAAGCTGCGTGCAATTGAACATCGAATTCCGTGGCATTTAATATCTTTAAAGTAATAATTGCTCATCGGAAAATAACGACTAAACATTCTTCAATTTCTTCAAAATAAGAAAAAGCAAAACAAAATGCAGAAAATATAAATAAAATGTACTGTGGTGTAAATTGCACTGATCAATATTGTGATACTATTATAACATTCTCTCTTTCATTATAAGTAGCTTCTCAATTCTACAGTGGATTAATAGTCGAGTTGCACCTGTATTTCCATTTTTTCCTTCGCGTTTATGATATCTGTCACAATTTATCACAGTAGATTCAAAGCAGAAAATTCTTTTTAGAAACGATCAATGTTTTGAAGGCGAAAGGAACAGACTAAATTTTCTCAAGGCAGTTATTCTGTGTCTGTTTTTGACCTGAGCACACCAATCACGGCCTCATCCACACTCCAAACCAGGACTACATGTATACTACACCTTTTTCATCTATATCATACAGATCACAATCATTATCATCACCACCAAAGGTCAAAGGTCACTACTATCTGTGATCTGGGGGTGAACCCGGGGGAAATCTCGGCAAGTAGTCAAAGAGGAATTAAACCAAAAAAAAATCCAATCACAAGCTCCATGTTTACTTGCACACATTACTGCGTTTTATTGAGGAATTGTACTTGCACCCAATACAAATAAGGGCCAAGTGGTACTGGTTGTGGAATATAAAAGAGTAAATAAAAAATGAAACATGCATTTTGGCATAAATGATAGGCAAACATAATTGGGTTAAATGATTCTGGCACAGAAATAAAAGGGGTATATTGAGAAGATCATTTTGTATATTTAAAGCACAGACACCTTGTTAGCTTAAAATTGATAACATCTACAGATATCATTGACTTCAACAGTAACTTCCATTTTAACCGTATACAGTTTTATCAAAATGCAGCAATTTTCTTTTGATTGTAAAAATGGCAAGGACCGATTTTTTGTACTTGGCGAAACTAAAAAGATTAATAAAAAATGTGTGCCTAACATTCACTGTACTAATTCGTCGGATATGATAACCCCCAATATTACAGTACTCACTACCGGTATTTTTAGTATTAGGTTTGACATTAAATTCAACAAGATACATTTTTACCTTATATGAATACCCGTTTTCAAATTTACTGTAGCTAAAACTTTGTCAACTGATATACACAAAATATTATATATTGAGCACAACAAAAAAATTAGTCTGATGACAGGGATAATACATATTAAAAACAAAATTGAACTTTGATATAATCTAACTTAGCTTTTAGATGCTCCTATTTGTAATGTTTGTGTAAATTGAAGAAAAAAAAGATTTCCTAGCATGAATGATACTATCACACCAGCATCAAAATCAGATCATGAATTTCATTTACACCTATATTCATATAAACTGGAATTTATAGACATTTATAGAAACAACATTTACTATCTTTTCATCTATTGATAGCATAGAATGTCATGATTTTATTTTAGCTCTATCCTCCTTACACAGGGATATCAGACACAAAACTAGAGTATGTATATTTGTGCACATTCAACTTATAGCTTGATATTACTGCACACATTCAATCAATAACTTTCACACACTTACAAAATCTAGTAGATATCAAGGTGAATTATACAGGTAAAAGTACTAGTAAAGTGATTGGTTTTTGTACAGGACTGGATGGAATAAAGATATATAATACTCTGAGAATATGAATAGAATACAATGATTGTGAATATTATAAAAGAAATAAAAGATTTCAGTTTATAATAAGAATCACTCAACATTCTAATATATACATGTTGTACATTAAAACTATAAAAAACAATGTTTTCATCTTCACATTAATATAGGAATGACTTCCTTTTTTAAAAGACACATAAAGACATGCCTACAAACAATCTAATTAAAAGATGACAAATGGAAATTTTGCTATTTTATTTTAAAAGGATAGTACTCAGTAAAATCTGACTTTCTTCATTTTTATCAATATTTCCTTTCCATGACTATCACTGTAAAGTAAGATAATTTGTGATAGGCTAATTAAAATGACTGAATTTGAGAGAGCCTAAAATCTGAGTATACAGTTGTCAGTAGTATCATCACAGCATATTAAAGTAATAATTTATTCACAAATATCTTGTAGATCATGATAATAATAATGTAAAAGAATTGCTGAGACTTATTAAGTTGACTAGTGCTAAGAATATATCTATGTTTAAATAGTCTGTTTCATTTTAAGTTCAGGGTGCAGTATTTTTCAAGTCAATAGGTATTTCACTTGAAGTTTTGCTGCCAACACACATAATTTTACAGTCATCTTGCCGAGTACTGTATTTCAAATTCCTGGTTATAGATGTGCAAGAAGTAGAAGAGTTATGATTTTGAGACCTAAATGATTTACGTGTATCTGTACACGATTGTCAAATAATCAAACTATACACCAACTATACTCCTAAATGAATGAATAAATCTACATTGTCATATCACCTCCCCCCCCCCACTTCATTAAAAAAGAATTAATATTACTCTTTTTTTCTTCTTCTGAATTGCAGATGGAGAAGGAGCTCATCAGACTGTCTTGACTGTTCCTTCAGTCACCTTCTTCCTCAGCACTGCCACAAGTCGTTCCAACCTAGATGCATGTGCAGAGACAAGGAAGAGAATTAGAGAAGGAAAAGAAAAGTTCAATGAGAGAGAGAGAGAGAGAGAGAGAGAGAGAGAGATTTATACTTGGCACAAACTTGTATCATTTTGCATTCCATGTAAAAATGCTTTATGGTTGTTTTCAAGATATCCTATATATGCATACACAAAGATTATCTTTTACATTTATTTCTTCTGAACAATGCTGTTAGTACATACATCATTTTTGTATTGATAATTCAGCAATAAAGGAACAGAGACATTATGACAAAGAGGCACAAAGAAAAGGAGAACATGATAAGAAAAGCACAGGACTTGACCTGATTAATGGTTCACGCAGGGTGGGTTAGGTAAAAAGAAGAAGTAAATCTGACTACAATATTACTAATCTTTTTCAAACAGAAGAAGAAAGAAGATTAAAACATTAACCTATGGACCCCTGGGTTCACTCATTCCTCTTGCATTAGTGCAGGAAACGGAAAGAGCTAGATCTCACAGGTAATGGGTTGAATGATTGTAGTAGAAAGATTGGATTGGTATTAAACTCACTGGTGTGTTTTACTCTTCAGATGCTGATTCTCTTGCTCAAATCTCTGGAGTTGGACGACCATCTTGTTCCTTTCATCATTGGCTGCTCGGACCTGCTGGGCCAGCTGGCTGTTGTTCTGCTGGGTCCGGGCTAAGACCTCGTCCCTGGTCTTAACTTGCTCCTCAATGCTTCCCAGCGTGTTGTTGAATTGGTCCCTCATGTTGGCTTCTTGGGACAGAGACTTATGAAGGCTGAGGGAAAGATAGGATACAGACTTAGGAAATGTTTTCTTATACAGTGAAACCGGTCTATAAAGACCACTCAAGGGAAACATAAAAAGTGGTCTTTATAGGCAGGTGGTCTTTATGTACAGGTTCCAATGAGAAACCATATTCAAGGGAAACAAAAAATATGGTCTTTATAGACAGGTGGTCTTTATAAACAGGTGGCCACTAAAGCAGGTTTGACTGTATAAGCATAAGCTTATCTTTCAACTCCTTAAATTAATTTGAGACCTTTACTTTTTCTCCTTAATATTTATCATAATCTCCATTTTCTAAGAAACTGACCTCAAATGAGTTAGTCATTTGGTTGAGTCAAAGCCACTTTGGCGTCGGTTCAGTGGTGTGACTGAAATGATTCTTACCTGTAATACACCTTCAGTGATTCAATCTCATCCTTGCGCTTCTTGGCAGCAACTAAGGCCTTGTCCCTCTCATCACGGGTGATATCAAGTTGTGCCTGATAACAAACAAAGAGAAGAAGAAAAAAGTGGATAAAAAGATGCATTATTTGTCAATATGCTTATTTGGGATGGCCATTAAGGTTAGGCTGTCTTCTCTTAAAATGTTTAAATATCATCTTTTTTCTCTTCTTCTAAATATCGATATACTTACCCAACATATTACACAGGGATACATTAAACAAACATTTGTATTTGGGGGGGGGGGATGAAGTTGAAAAAGAACAGCTTTGAGGGAAAAGAACCAATGAATCTCAAAAATCAGATACATACCGTAACATAAAGTACGAATTAGTCAATGGTGTTGATCAATTTCAACTAAAATTTACACGTCCAGTTCATGGAAGTACATGTATACACTAAATATGTTTCTTGATAAACAGGTGTGTTTCTCCCAGCCTGGAGCAAGTTTACACAGCATGCTGCCTCTTGGCTAGACACATGTCACCACGTATACACTGAAAATATCAATGGAGATATTCCACTAATCATTAAAACAGTGAAGCAAAAAAAAATCCATGAATACTGGTAAATTTATTATCCTTTATACATGTACAACCTGTATGTGCAGCATTCATGAAGCTGTAGAATCTATACAGAATTTGTAATACATTATCATTATGGTATTTAATAATCTACAGGTGCCATACCTAACAAAAGGCCTTCTTGTTTTTGAATGAAGTAAATGGGTTGATGAGGAACTATACTGTAGCTGGATAATAAATTTTTACAAAAGCCTCAAAATTCTACGATCTAAAAATATATATAAAATATGTAGGTTGGTTCACCTGCAATACATTTGACAAATGAAAATGGCTAATTTCTGAAATAACGAGACTATCCATTCCTATAGCACCATGGATTCTAATGCATACACAAATAATTATAATCAAACAGTACAATATCTCTAGTTTATCAAAAAGGAAAATAAAAAATGTGAGACGGGTGCCCCATTTTTGCATATTGCTTTTCGTTTTGTGTAACCGTCAATCAACCTGGAAATTGGAATAGAGATTGAATCGAGATTTGTGAAAGAGCATTTCAAATCATCACAACAAACACACTAGAATCTCTCCTATTGACACAATGAAATGAGGTTGACCTGTTAAGATGGGCCAGTGTTTACCAATTATTCTAATATCCAAGAGCTCCATATCTTCTCTCATCCCAATATAATCACACGATATAGACATTTCTCCACATTGCTGGGATAAATTTAGACCCAAGAGAGAGACCATCAAAAGATGGAGGTGTGAGAGAAGATGAGCAGGTGAGACTAAAATGACATCAAAAGCAATCTAAAGATTCATGGCAAGATTGTGATTTATTTTGAGCAGAAACACTGTAACCACCAGAGAGAGTAGACTGGAAAGGGGGCAAGGGGAGGGGGGGGGGGGGGTAGAGAATATTTACAATGATGAAATAAATGGGGAAGGGCAACAGGTGTGGAGGAAACAGGTTAGAGAAAAAAAGCATACACTACAAAAAAACCAAGCCTTACATTGGATGAAGAGACCTCTGAAACTATATCTTTAGTTTTTTTAAGTTTTTTAAAATGTAGTTCCGCATAATGACTATAGTGATGTAGAATGACTAATGTGATGTAGAAAAACAGGAGAGAGAAAGAAGGATTAGACTGAGACACAAAGAGGGGACAAATATCAAATTAATCAGAGAGAATGAAAGAGAAAGAGTTGTGTGATATTCCTACTCTCCCTATACATGTCATGAGTGCTCCTCATAACCACATAATGCCTGAATGTAACAGCTGTTGGCACAAAACTATTAATTGGCTTTATGGAAAAAGCTTCAACATCACGTTTTCAACTATGAGAAACAGGATATTGTGTTAGATGATGCCATGGAAGGTGTATATCTAACAGTGGTACACATAGAGAGGGGCGTAATCATATCTATCTGATGGATTGTATGTGTTGAACATCAAACCACATCGAGAATTGAATATGTGGAGAAAATAGATGCATATGCTTTCGCTGATGGCTGGCTCTTCAGCAGATAAAATTACCCTGAGTAAACAAGATAATCATTGAAACTAGAGTAAGCTATCTCCAGTTATAAAAAGGGCACATGATATTGAGTGGGAATGGAAAATAGGATACCAGGTGTTTGCATCTTTCTTTTATACAAAAACAAAAGAAATGACTATTCATCCACATATCATTTTGCAATCTATGGGAGGGGTTCCATCTTTACAGCATGGTGAATGGAGGGCAAGAGTTGTAAAGGTCTTCTCGGGCAGCATGATATAATAATCACTTGTAAAATGAAAATGTAGACTATGAGAGGTTCATCTAAAGAATATATACAAATGTCTTTTGTGTGTCTTCAACACAAAAAATTGAACAATTGTACATGTAAAGCAAAATAAAACGGTTTATATCCTTCTTGTTTTTACATGGTATGAATTAATTTTTCATCTTTATCTCACTGAAAAATTTGATATCTAAATCCTTGTGTCTTTTTGTTAAATTCATTCCTATACTCTTAATGTGGAGGAAAAAAAGAGCAGAGAGAGAGATGGGGGAGGGGGAGAGAGAGAGGGGACGGGGAGGGAGAGATAGAGAGAGAGAGAAAAAAAAAGAGAGAGAAAAAGAGAGAGAGAGTTGTATGAATGCTTAAAGTTGGAACATTGAAAATTTAGCAAGTAATTTGATTGATTTTCGTGGAGCACATCAATGAAGAGATATTGACCTTGAATATAACTTCAGTTCTTTTAAGTCAATCTTGAAATGAAAGTTGCCTGATTGTTATTTATAATCTAACACAAACTAGCCACACGTTTTGCATTTGACTCTCATTCAGCATTGAGCTAGTTTGACACTTATATTCAAACCAGCAGCTGTGAAAACAGCTTGTTGGAATCATCCATGGAATATAGCTTCACTAATGGCACTCTAAACTTTACATTAGAATCTCTGGTAAATATAGAGTTAAAGCCTCAGAATGTTGATTTGGGGAATCTCTGCAGTAATGAATCAACACAAAGTGATGATAACACCTTGGATTTTGATAGTTTCCAGGTACACAAGAACGCACGCTTCATTGTTTGACTCATTTGCTAGCTGTTGATTCAAAAATTATTCCCTGCCATTATGTGAGTTATTGTGATATCAGCTCATTAGCCAAAGAGACCAAACATGCAAACACTGGCACTCAGCTGGTAAACAATTATGATTTAGAGTAAATATGACTAGAAAATATAGTATCTCATCAACAAATAGCACTGTTTGTACTTGTGTAATTCATTTCAGATCATATGGAAATGTTTACAGCATCAACTTCCTAGGCAGGCTGTTCTCATAAAAATCAGTTGAACTATACAGCTGCACAGGGTTTGTGCACATATTTACAAATTCCATCTTTCTGTTTAAATAACACATCATATCACAGGATAATTTGTTGTCTAAAGGAATGATTAATAAATTGCTTAGGAATAATGATGTGAAAATGGTATGCAGTAATTTTCGCATGTAATTAAAACAAATGCAAGAAAGTGCTTCAAATGTAATTCAGTAATTTAGGTTATTATCATTAAATACATGATATTTGAAATATTATTGAGTTATATTGATATATCTGTTTTAAATGTACATGCATGGTGTTACATGTAAAACAAAATATGCCATATCACATATAAGATATATGTGCAGATGTTGGAAAAGGAAAGCACCTAAATACAGTATATACATGTACATTGTATATACACACATTTCTTTTTCATACAAGTTTCAATTCATCTTTGTATAGAGATCAATCTTATCTTACTATGTAGTACATTGTAATGTGTAAATTTGGTATAGAAAGTAAAAAAAGTAAAGAAATCAAACATTAATTCAAAGACTTATGAGAATTTCCCATTTGTTTCCTATAATTGTTGTATACAAAATGTGAAGGCAGAATGGCACAAAGGAATGCAAGCAAATTTTCATTAAAATACATACACGAAAATAATAAAACATATAAAAATACTTGCACAAGCACTTAACATCGAATCAAAATTGAAACCACAAAATAAATAATAAGATATAGGGCTGAGAAAAGGTGGCTGTGATACAAAAATACCGCTAAATGAAATTGCAAAAGGCGGCATGACCCTAAGGGCACAGCAAAAGAGGGCGGAATAAAAGAGGAAGAGAGGGAGAGAGAAAGAGACTGAAAAAGTTTAGTCAATATTTGAGCTCCTCTGTGATGTGTGTTCTCATTCAATATAAATGGAAAGAAGGGGGTACGAAATATTATTACTGGAATTGAAGAAATGCATTAGATTGTGGAAGGGTACGTGCGATTTGGGGATTTCTCACCGGTTTGAAGAGAGATTGTTGGTTTGCTGATGGAACACATGTTTGTTTGGCCAGAAATGATATGCATATATGAGTATTCCTCTCATTCTCTCTTTCTTTCTTCAGTTTCACCTTCAATGATACCTCCAGCGATACAGCTCAAAAACTTATGCATAGTCATACATCAGCTTTTCAAGACTATCAAACTCAAACTTATAAATTCTATTCGTGGGATAGACGAGGAAAAAGAAGGATAAAGGAAATGAAAGACTGGGAGCACAAAGCAATAATTCTGAGAGAGGATATGCAATATTCCTCATGAAAGATACCCAAGTGTTCGATCGAATAGGTGTGCTGGTGCATTTTTCAAGGTTATGTCTACCAACTTCTTCAGTCGGAATTAATATTGAAAGTTCTCTATTTTATATAAAAGAGAAAAATAGATTGGAAATAAAGTGAGAGAAAAGAGTAAAGTAATGTATCTCTTATATTGATTACCGGTAGGTGTTTTTGCTGACCATGTAAGTACAAATACATGTATTGGTGTTCTTAAATCTATATTGCTTAGTGCAATATGTGCAAAACATAACCTATACATGTCAATATATATATATTCAACTAATTTGCTTCATATAGCAGTCTTTCAAAGAGACACCAGTTTTACAATATTTCTTTACACATTCTATACTGCCCAGATTTAAGGGGGGAAAAAGAGAACAAAATAATGAACACACAAACAAACACACACACATGAAAAAATGAAGGAAACATAAGTTGCTTCTACTATATGAAGCACTCCAGAACAAATGATTGAAAAGGGGGGTAAATAAAAAACAAAGTCAGCTATAAGTATCTCCTTATCAAAAACCTTTTATTACTCATCGCGATCATAATGTACAAAATTCATCATCATGGCTTAGTTTATAAGAAGTTAATGTTTCCATTTATATTTTTCCTTTTTCAGTTTACTATTGGACAGCTTAATCTCTGGGAGGACAGGGATAATGTGTATTTCTAACAAAATAGTGAGCAAAGTAGGGTGTCCAGGGAACTAAGAAGAGAATTCTTCTTGGGTTTGATATGGTATACAGAAACATACAGACCTAAATATAAACAGAATAGGCAGAGAGACAGAGTAATAGAACGAAAGCCAGGACTGTTTGCAACGTACAACAGTGTCAGGAGGTCATAATGAATATGCAAATAAAATGCAAATGAGAGGTGGAGCCTATGACTAAGGAGGTGTGTTTTCAGCACCGGTGAATACAAAGGATGTTTGCTCTTGACAAACATCACCCTGTGTATCAGGTAGGCGGTGGAGGGCAGCATGGCACTTTGGGTACTAGCAGTATGAGAGGAAAACCTTATGCCTTCAAAATTTAACTTTTGCAAAGATGGATTGTAACTAGAAATGTTTACTGCTACATAATGCAAATGTATCCCCCCACTATAATGAATTCAGCTTATAATACCCTTACAGAGACAGGAAATTTAGGACAGTATCACAAAAACCATATTGGCCTTTTAAAAAAAACTTCATTGTTGTCTTTAGGAATATTCACTTTTGCCCTAAATAGGACAGAAACCTGAGGGCAGCACCATCCAAAGCAATAGGCCCTTACACTATTTCATAAAAATAAAATCAACATTCCAAATTTGAATTATATACAGGTAAATATGTGGCCTGTGAAGTGCGCACAAGATACCCGTCTACATATGACCTTTGACCCTCAATTAGGCAGAACACTACTGATGGCAGTATTGCCCAAAACTCTAGATTTGCCCATCATACAAAAAAGAAGCTGTGCAGAAATGCAGGCTGAAGAGTGCACACAATACATCCAGTGAAATTTAATCTTTGACCCTTCAAAAGATCATAACAACAAGCTAAAAATTAACAGCACTCACCTTAAGTGACTTTTCATTGTTGTTCCGAGATTTGGAGCTCTCTTTGTTTCTCCTCAACTCAATCACTTCCCTTTCAAGCTTTTTGCACTGAAAAAATAAATTACAAAATAAAGACACTATAAGGATGTGACTTCACCACCACCTATGTTGTATGACAGTACACATTTGTTTAATTTTGAAGAGAACATCATTGTACATCTTTAATGCAAACACCTGATTTCTTCAGTAATACCTAGCTTAATAATTCATGAGCACCTTATGAATTTCATGAAGAAAGTCATGATTTCCTTTCTCTAAACATTTTACATACAGCATCGAATTTGGACAACAGTAATTAAAGTTTGAGCCTTGTGAATCAAATTTGGTTGGATTTCATCATGTCTCATGGATATATTTAAAGTGACAAAGGGACATATAGAAGCCATTGTGCGTATAATAGAATGTGAAAGATTATCTGCCGTGAAAGACAAGCATGCATACCTTTGCTACAGCAATGTCCTTTTCTTTGAGTATGGCCCTCATCTCCTCTGAAGTGATCTCCTCCCTCCTTCCTTTGGTTTTAGAGATACGTCCGATGATGGCTGACCCATACTTGCTGATTGATGATCTGTTGTCAGCTACTGTCAACCTTGTCAGCAAATTATTGAGGCTCTGGGAACAGATGTGAGATGGGGCATGACTATAGAACCATAGAAGAGTCAGAAGAGTTTTTCTCCAATGGTGACAATTTTTGAACTAAGGTATTAGAAGATCACTAGACATATTGTATCATTTTTTAATTATTTATTTATTTATTTATTTATTTTGTGTCATGTCATGGAATGGATGAAGGTATACTGTACCCTCTGCTGAGAACCATCGGGCATTAACTCATCTTTCATTATCCACTTCACATCCTCCAGTGGACGAGATGTTTGAGAGAATCAAAAAATATATCAAAACTTATGTCTACTCACTGCGTCAGCTGGGGTGTTGTCTTCTTCATTGGAGTTGACATCTGTCCCTGAATCAAAGCCATCTTTAGAATGATACCTCTGAAGTCTGGCAAAGGCATCATCTCTCTCGTCATTGGCCAGGTTCAGTCGGGACATGATGGCCGCATCATGCTCCCTCTGAGCAGTGTAAATCTCCTCAATCAGAGCTGTATTAAACAAGGAGAGGGGAAGAGAAGAAGAGGGAAATTTAGAGAGTGAGAGAGAGAGAGAGAGGCGGAGGGTTAGAGAGGTGGAGAGAACAAGAGAGAAAGGGAAAGAGAGGGAGAGAAAGAGAGACAGAGAGAAAGAAAGAGAGAGGGGGAGGGAGGGAGAGGGAGGAAAAGAAATGGAGCAAATAACAGAGAGACAAGGAAGGGGTAGGGAAGGGAGAAATTTGGAGCAAATAAGAAAAAGAGCAAGGAAAGGAGGAAGAGTGGGAGAGAGAGAGAGGGAGAGAGGGAACCATGAGGTTAGAGATAAATAGTGGTAAATGGTGACAAATAAGAATGATAAATATGATAAATAAATATAACATAGAAAGATGTAAATAGCGAGAAATAAAAAAAGTGGATGAAGGGTAGATACTACACATAAATGCATATTGGTTCACAGAGAAATACAAAAAAATAGGTTCACGGTTTCCAAAATACAGACATAAAGGTAAACAAAACAAGAGTCGCCCTGCAACTGTCTAATTCTCTCATAATACCTTCAACTCTGATATTAAATGAGTGTATCATAATATTCTCTCAATTAAATGCACACACGGTATTACTTACATGCTCCCTTGGCTGCTATCTCTGCTTCTGACATGGCATCTTTCACACCAAGCTGCATCTTCAAAGACTCAATTTCTAGCTTTGCTTCAGAACACTTCTCAGATAACTAGGAATGAGAGAAAAGAAAACAAGTAGACAAATTCAATTACTGGAAACTCATGGAATACATTTTTGGTTTACATGGTTTATAAATTCCTTATGATAAATATTACATTGGGTGTAAAAGTAGTTTAAATTACATGTGAAGGGGTGTCTACATTTACATAGCATTGAAGAGCCATGATCGAATCCAAATTTCACTGAAGTATCAGTCCTTCTTTGAACAAATATCTTTGGGTTAATCTCTGCCAATTTCACTAAACCTGTACATGTAAGTGTTAAATCTCTATTTTAATCTATATTTGTAATAAATACAGATATACATGTACATGTACATGTACAATGATAAAGCTAAAGCCTAGATTATAAATTTTAAAATAGTAATAAATTTATGTGCAAGCTCCTAGAATTATTGGACAGCTATATAAGTCGAAGTTAAGAGTTAGAAGTTACACTGTACTTTCAAATACAAATACTCACTACTTGATTCTTGTCTTTGGTGGCTCCAAGTTCATCTAGGAGCATCGGGAGCCCTCTTTCATCAAAGGGTGCATTCCTAGGCATTTGGAGTGGACTAGTCCCCACCCCAGTGGACACAGTCTCTGACCTATCACTTGTATTAAGCCGAGACTCTCCTTTAGTGGCTGATTCTGTCATGGAGGTGAATGGTAGCGGGGACCTGTCATGCTGGGTACTAGTGGGAGACTGCTGGATCTGGATCGTGACAGGGATCTGCTGAGGAGCCGTCGAGGACTGGCCCTGTGGGCTGGAGTGCTGTAACGTGACCCTGTCCACGTTGCTTCTGACATGATCTCCCTGGCCGCTCTCTTTGGTCTGGGCCGGGATGACCAGGGTAGGGACGGTGAATGGATGGTTGGGATCTCCCGAGCTGTGTCTGCGCTGATGATCAGGTGTTGATGTAGCGTGCTGGGGTATGGCATAGGAAGGGTAATCCGGTCCGATGGTGTGGAGGAGGCGTGGGTCATAAGATGGAATAGGAGGCACTCGATGTGGACTGATCCAAGGGTTGGGGGCGGTGTAGGCAGGGTGAGGTGGAGGAGGAGGAGGAGGGCCATACTCTCCATACCAGGATGAGGGCTGATGCCTTCTTCTACTATAGGAGGACCGTTCATCCCATTCTTCATCATCATTACCTGCAAATTTGGTGAATGAAAGACAGTAAAAATGCTTGTGAATAAAGGGTAAAGCATTGTACAGATACATGTATACCGTGGTAAATAGCTGCATAATCTTTTATCATGACGTATTATGCTTCTGATTTCTGTATATTATACACATAAATACAAGTGACTATGCATAGGACTCCTGTTGCAAGCAGTTGCTCTTAATTTACAATTTGTACAGAAAATACATCAGATTACTTGGATAATTACTATTTTTAATCGATAATACTTCAAATGACCATGCATGCTTATTACAAAAACATGTGTGATACTGTAATCAAGTTTTGCAGGGAAAAATACATGAACCAAGTGCAACATGTAATGTGAATGATCATCTCTTTGATCATCAAAATACAAAACAAAAGAACCACAAGGAGTCCTTACCTCTTCTGGCTTGACCACGCCTCCTGCCCTTTCTCTCTCTCATCCTCCTATCTTCTTCTGAGCTGCAGTAGCTCTCACCAGTCATTTGCTCTTGCCCTTCTGCCTCATCACCTTGATGCCTTGGTTTGCTTCGTGTTGGGGTCCTCTCCTTCCTCTCTGGGGGAGAGTTCCCTCTTCCTGATGGATCAAGTCAAAGAGATATACCAGTAGTCAACAATATGATCAATTTCATCTCAACATCCATGCTACACAATGTATATGGTAATGGAATCTCTCTTTAAAAAAAGTTACCAAGCACATCCAAGCTCCCTCTACCGTGCTCCTGAATACAGAGATACATGTACAGTACAGTGTATGTAGAGATATTTTTTCTCACAAGGACACATAGGAAAGCTACACTTTTATCATTTTTCTTCGTCAGTACAAGAGAATTCAAAAATATTTTTATTTAGTCAGAATATTACACACGGATCCATGTAACTCGGAACTAGAGTTTTAGTATTAATTACATCTTTAGAACACCACATTCAAGGTTATTTGACAGAAATGTGTAAACTACACATGTACATGTAGTTACTAAAAGGGTAATTTTGAATATACAAGAGGTGAAGTTCTACAAAACATTGAGTTTTACAGCCATTTAGAGGTTCAGTGCACTTCAACACTTGAAACCTTATTCACGAGCAATGCCAAGTTAGCCTGACACACTTGCCTTACAGGTTTGCAGGGTGGAGTCTAGTTTGATGTCAGACAACAGTTCTTACATGTACATGTGTGTGCTAAGTAAGAATATGTGTTCCAAAATTATTTTTGCTGTGCTTTTTCTTCAACTGACATTGTGAAATAATTTTTCAATAAAGGGAATAGGACATGAAACTAAAACTTTATCATGCATGTTAAAAAGACAGAAAGGAAATATCCATCTTCAATTGTTACATGTACATGTACATGTACATGTAACTCCCAAGAAGTGAAAAGGATGATGTTAAAAATGTAATGGAAATGGATGAGTTGAAGATGATCAAGCGATGAGAACCAGCCGAGCATCTGTGTCGGAATCCTACCCATTAATCTCTTCCGCTGAGCTGCAGGAGACAACCACTGTTTTAATTCTTCCTTCACAGATGGGCTAGAGCCAGCGTAAGGGTCAATGTATGTACCTTCTGTACTCTTGTCCTGATCACCTCTTTCCGCTGCCTTTCTCATGGCCCGCTCTCGCTTCACCTCCTGATCCCTGAAAGCAAAAACAAAGTATAAGTTAAGTTTTATTTAGCACAGTCGAGAGTGACCAAAGGTTAGCGGTTCTTGAAATACCATATCAGCAAAATCATAAGGTCTTGAACATTATTTAAACAAATATATATAATGATAACTTTCCATGTTTCACTTCTCAAGTACATGTAATTCTCGCTACCCTAAATAGGTACGAAAATCTCGAAATTCGCGAGACGAGGTAATTTTCACTCTCTCGGGTCGTCACTACAACTTCCGGTATAGAGTCCCATCCCGCTGGCGCTAGCGCCTGTGTTCGCTGTGCAGAGTTTTCACGCACGCTAAAATCAGGGTTCTTACGCTTGGAATCATGAGCCCAGCACTGTGCAGCCTCACAAAAGAAAACCATCGTCACTGATGTCAAAAGACGCAAAAAACAACGAATGAAATGTTCAAATAAACGTTGAAATATTTGCGAAAAAAAAAACAAGACCGAGCAGACGACATATTCGGTGCATACACGTTGTGTTTTACGTTTGCGCTATCGCGCCTAGTAATATAGCGCCTGCACAGGAAGCTGTAATGTCGAAAAGCTATCCCATAATGCAATGCGCGTTTTCAGGATTTTCCCCGGATCTCGGCAGAATCGCTATTTGGGGTAGCGAGAATTCCATAGGTCTAGTTAATATTGAAACTGATTTTAAAAATTACAATTACCATGAACCCAGTACATCAATTTTATCCTAAAGCCAATTAGCAACCTACAAATTCTTAACATTTTACGCAAAAGAGTCTGTTTGCATCAGGATCACATCATCCATTATGTGTACTAATTCTATTCCCTTTATTAACCCTTTTTAATAATTTGCTAGCTTTATTCATTAAACCTCAAAACACCCCCTAAATTATACTTCGGTGAAAGAAGCCCCACTACCGTGCTGTCCGTTTTGAAAATGCATTTGATGGGGCCTGTATCACGACTATACTCGTGATACAGGCCCCATGTCCGTGTTGTAGAACATGCAACGCCGTTGCGTGGGGCCTTTATCACGAGTATATACATGTATAGCGAGTTGAATAGGAGACTCGTATAGTATACTCGTGATACAGGCCCCGCGGCTGTGTTGAAGTGCGCGCGATGCCGTAGCGCGGGGCCTCGATAACGAGTACATAAGTATAGTCGTAATACAGGCCCCGCGGCTGTGTTGAAGTGCGCGCGATGCCGTTGCGCGGGGCCTCGATCACGAGTATATAGATCTACAATGTATAGTGAGCTGGCTGAAGTTAGAAGTCCAGAGCTACCATTACCAAGTGTCGCGCATTAGGCGTAACGTCACGCATTTGGAGGGTCTGAAAACGGCTCTCACGCACGGCGCGCGCTAGATTAAAAAAAAACGCCATACCTATACGTGTGTTATACCCTCGCACGCGCGCCGAAAAATGAAAATGTCACGCATTGCCAATCTTTTACCTTGGCGCCTCTGAAAGTCTAATATAATCGATTCAAAACAATTGCGGGGCCTATATCACGAGTATGCCTTAAATGTAGTCAATTTCAAGTCAAATATTACTAATTACGCAGATGTCATACTGATACTCGTCACATATATACACAAGGGTGTAGAGCGTGGTGTAAATGGAGGGCACTGCTCCAGTCCAGGCCGCCTGGCCGAACGGCGGCGATGTGTGCGGTGTCCTGCACCAAATGAAGCTAAATCTAGTTGATACACACAGACACCTATAAATATTGTAAACAACTCACTTGTTTGCAACTTCTTGCTTCAAATTTGATATTTTAATCCGCGTTTTATGTACAGCCTGATGAATCTGGCCAATAACCTCTTCACTATTGGAACCGCTAACCCTGTCTGTATGAGGAGAAGCAACAAATTTAGGCTGTTGGTTGATTCGAAATTTGTGTTCGTTCAATGAGGAAATATCGGCCATTTTGGACGCCAATTGTGTTGCCGTGGAGCTTCATGGGATATGCACCACCGGATATTCGACGTATACGCGTATACGGTATGTGTAAGTCGGATCGGAGGGGCGCGGCAGAATTAGGGTGTGGTCATAGTAATGCTGAGGTTTTTTTTTTTAGCTGGGTGTGGTAGTGGTGAGAGTGGAAAGACGAACATGAATTCGAATAGTTAATTAATTACTTGACATTATCACATAATTATAGACTATATATCTAGCAAGGCCTAAAGTAGTCCTTATTGCATTAAAAAAGGGCCTATAACTCCTAATTTGCCTAAAGTCGTGACAATTTTTGTGACATTCTTTTTAATGACGACGACGATGATGATGATGATAATAATATTAATAACAATGACAATAATGATAATAATAAAAAATAATAATAGTATTAGTACATAATTATTATTAGTAGTAGTAGTAGTAGTAGCAGTAGTCAGGCGCGGATCGAGGATTTCTTAGGGGGTGGGGCCCAAATATGCCAGCCAAATATTGGTACGTAATGGTGAGACCGGCAATGGCGAAATGAGCAAAAACATTTGGGGACGAAGGGGGGGGGGGTGGTGGTAGACAACAAATCTGCACCACCCCACTCTTACATGCAGCCCCTGCTGAACGTTTCTCTAAGTAGGTAGGGGGAGGGGTAGATATTTAAATAAATTGGCGTTGGGTCTAGGGGTGAAGCCCCTGCGGGGGTCCAGGGGTGGAGCCCCCAGAAGCTCAGGGGTTTTAGGCATTTAATTACGGTCAGAAAAACATATACCTCATTTGTGATACTGGCAGGATACTAATTGGCGTGAGGTCAAGGGGGCGGAGACCCCAGTAGCTCAGGGGTTTTAGGCATTAAATTACCGTCAGATGAGCTTCCAGGTGCCCGTCTTAGGGCCCTTGGTGGACTCCAGGGGCAAAGCCCCCAGAAGCTCAGGGGTTTTAGGTTTGCTGGGGGAGGCAAGGGCCTTTCGCCCCCCCCCCCGATCCAAACGATGTTGGTTGGATTATCTCAACATTACTGTTCTCCCCTTCTTTTCACCCTTTTCTTGTCTTATTCCTCTTTTTTATTCCCTTTTAGCTCTCCTCCTTCCCTTTCCCTTTACCCCCTTCCTACCTTTTTTTTTTGGGGGGGGGGGCGGGGTGAGGGAGGCAAGGGCCTTTCGGCCCCCTTCCCCGAACTACAACTTGTTGGCGGGAAAATTGCAACTGATATCCCCTTCTTTTCTTTTCTTCTTCCTCTTTTTTCCTACCCTTTATCTCCTCTTTTCCTCTTTTTTCCCTTTCCTTCCTTCTCTCTTATTTTGTGATGGGGAGGGGGGGGGGGAACAGCTGGGAAGCAAGGCCCTTTCTGCCCCCTCCCCTCCCCTGATCTCCTTCTGTCTCCCCCTTTGCTTTTCTTCTTTCTCTTCTTTCTTTCCCTTTCTATCCTCTTTCCCTTATTTTCCTTATCTCTCTCTCTCTTTCTTTTTTCTTCTTTTTTGCGGAGGGGGGGGGGGGGGGGGGGGGGGGGGGGCAAGGCCCGCTCGCCTCCCTGCATCCGCGCCTGGCAGTAGTACCAGTGGCGTAATGAGCAAAAACGTTTGGGGTGAAACTCCTTGACCCCCCCCCCCCCAGCCGTAAGAGGCTTATCGTGCTGTACGCATCAAATTAACACACGCACACACACACACTCTCTCTCTCACTCACTCTCACCCTCTGCCTCTCTTTGCTTTTTTCAAGATCTTGCATTTCACATTATACATATTGCATTTGTATTTTGTACATCGATCTAGATCGTCTTCAAATGCATATCTTTTTTTTTTATACCCCAGCACTAATTTTATAAAACAAGAACATAAATTATCGCTCTTAATTTTTGTTTAATTGATTCTAAATTAGAATGACGACTAAATTGTGAATTCATTGGATCCTTTATTTAGTTATTACAACTATTAAACTATGATTACTGCATTTGAAACTTTCAACAAGTATCATTCATGATCATCACTAAAGTACTTCCGATCATACTGAAAAAAAGAGTTGAAATATAACAATACATAGATCTCTTTTATATTTTTGGTGTCGGATTTTCCACTGACTACATTTAGGAAAAAACACCTTTTTTTTTCCTTTTAGATTTTGACTAATATTACACAAAAATATAATTCAAATGACGAGAATGGAAATAAAGTTACTCTTTTATCGTGATAGCACAATGAATGAATGAATGAATGAATGAATATAATAATAATAATAATATATAATAATAATAATTATAATTATAAAAAACGGTGCTTATAAAGTCTTTAAGCGCTATAACAAACAAAATGCAATGACAAACAATTACAAATAAACTTACAAAGTAAAATACATACAAAATATGCTATAAACGTTAGTGTATTACTCCATTGTTATACTATCTTAATCTGCTAATAGTAAATAAAACTTAAAATTTGAACAAATGTACGAGGTTAATGCAATAGTTACTTGTTATGGACTAGACATTGAGTTTCATATAATAATCACAAGAGCACCTTGTTTTTTTTTACCGACAAAGGTGCCGCTATTAGGCCTATACAAATTAAGGTAGGACTGTGGACCTTTCAGTTTCTCCAGTTCTGTTTTCAGTATATGCAGGGTACATTGTGGTGACTGGTGATATACTTTCTAAATGTACAGTGTAGAAATCCACTCTTTAAGGATTCATATTGGGGATAAATTCACGTTGGAGTGGAAATCCACGTTAACAAGAGTGGACTACACTCTCAAAGACTAATTTATTTATAATTAATAATATTGTACAAATATAATGACAATACAACACTCTGGCCAACAGATGATAAGAATATCAGTTCGCGCCAGTGATCTTCGTTCTCTGGATGCAACCATGTTGTCCTCCAACCAGAAGCTGGGTCTACCAGCGCACAGCGCCCCGACAGTTGTACCGCTAGACCCTTGGAGGAAACCCGCGGGGATCTCGCCGACGTTCACAAAGTTCATGTCGGTCAACTCTCTGGCTACGAGGTCAAGCACTTCACCCTTGGTTAGAGAGAGGGAATGTTAAAGATAACATTAGCATTAATACTATTAATATGATGGATTTATATAGCGCCTAATACATCTAAGATATCTCTAAGCGCTTTACAGAACTGATATCATTACCAAGGGTGTCGATTTGTATCCGTGGTTGGAGGGATGATAGCAGTCCCAACATATTTTCGGCAATGGATCAAAGCAATCAAGAGGTAGAAGCGTATGGCAGGTTGTACCCCCTCCCTTCCAACTATTAACTTTTTAAAGTCACCCTCAATAAACATAACATTTCAGAGAATATGGGACCCATGTGGGTCCCACATGGGCTTGCTACCTGGGTTATTATCCTCTCAAGCGCGTAGCCAGGATTTTATTTTAGGGGGGAGGTAGTGAGCAGGCGAAGCGCGCTCCCGGGGGAGTTTCTCCTTTCTCCGCGCGTACCGCGGAAGCTTTCACGTTTCATTAATTATTAGAAAAAGAAGACGATTCGTTGTACCATTCTCGACTCTTACTCCTTGTCTAAATTCAGTTCCCCTACCCCTCCCGCGCGAAGCACGGAAGCTTTGACGTTTCATTAAATTATTAGAGAAAGAAGACGATTCGTTGTACCGTTCTCGACTCTTAATCCTTGTCTAAATTCAGTTTCCTTTGACGTTTCATTACATTATTACAGAAAGAAGACGATTCGTTGTACCGTTCTCGACTCTTTATAATTGTTTGAATGAAGTTCCCCTTCCTTCGCGCGTAGCGCCGAAGCTCTGACGTTTCATTAAAAAATTAAAGAAAGGATACGATTCGTTGTACAATTCTTGACTCTTAAGCCTTGTCTGAATTCAGTCCCCCCCCCTTCCCGCGCACAGCGCGGAAGCTTTGACGTTTCATTAAATTATTAGAGAAAGAAGACGATTCGTTGTACCGTTCTCGACTCTTAATCTTTGTCTAAATTCAGTTTCTTTTGACATTTCATTAAATTATTAGAGAAAGAAGACGATTCGTTGTAACGTTCTCGACTCTTAATCCTTGTTTGAATCAAGTTCCCCTTCCTTCGCGCGTAGCGCGAAATCTCTGACGTTTCATTAAAAAATTAAAGAAAGGATACGATTTGTTGTACAATTCTTGACTCTTAAGCCTTGTCTGAATTCAGTCCCCCCCCTTCCGCGCGAACCGCGGAAGCTTTGACGTTTCATTAAATTATTAGAAAAAGAAGACGATTCGTTGTACCGTTCTCGACTTTTAATCCTTTTTCTTCCTACGTCCTCTTCCTTTCTTCTTTCTCTCTCTCTATCTCTTTGGCCGGTGTTTTTTTTTTTTTTTTTTTTTTTTGGGGGGGGGGGGGCGACCGCCCTTACCGCCCCCCTGGCCACGCGCCTCTATCCTCTCTGTCTCTCATTATCTCTCTCTCCCACTTTCTGCTTCTTTTTTGCACTTTTGCGGTTCGCGCTCAACATTTAGCTCGTTGTTTTTAACGCTGCGGCTTTACATTTGGCGCACTGCATTTCTATGATGCTGTTGATTGAATAAATTGAATAAATTGATCAATTCCTGATGAAGCCGTATGAGCGAGAATTTAATTTATTCTTGTCTCATATACGGTTGTCTCATTTACTTCGTTTTCTATTTATATATGTATGTATTATGAAAATGAGATAGCAAAATGTGTATATTTATGGTCATCTTGCGAGTAATAACCATTAACTACTCTCATCGGGCTCTCATCATTAATTTTTCTCTTCATTTTTTAATTTTTTTTTTATGGTGAATTATTGGGGGATGATTGTACAGGCCACCCCCCCCCCCCACCTGAAATATTGGGGGGATATATCCCCCCCCCCCATCCCCCCGGGATAGACACCCATGATCATTACCCTGCTCATTACAGTCATTCAGACTGACATGATTGTACACAACTCAGGCATATTATAGGCCTATGCGCCATTCCAGCCGGGCGCCTTTTAAAAGACATTGCATCCTACCAGGCACCCATAATTTCTGAGATTCAAACTAACTTTCACTGAATTCTGAAAATAAACGACGTCTGCTGAACAATTAAAAAAATGTAATAAGCAAATAATGACAATAAGAAGGACCTAGTCACCACGTGGTTCCTGTTAATGATTTACAACAATCTTTGGTCATATTTTTGTCTTCGCATAATTTTTTATATCATATTCAAAAAATTATCAGCCATCTATTGCATGATAAATAATCTTGAAAAAAGCTTTCAAATTCTATCACTATGATAGAATTTGAGTATTTCACAAAAAAAAATGTGAGACATCATTTTCCACACCCCTCCAAATTACGGGTCAACAGGGGTCACAATTGCAGCAGTTACACTGACAAATGCAAAGTCCTTGTGAATATTCGTACTCCAGATGATGTCATCAAGATGGTATCTAGTTTTTAGGTCGACATCTTCCGAATTTCAAAGCTTTAGATTTCGAGTTTTTAGAGCGCTGTTATTCTTCTGGCAGACACTATAATAGCATATAATTTATATTTTTTTAATCTATGACTTTTTCCGTTTTTCCCCTTCGATATAATCATTAATTTAATCAATTTTCAATTTCCAACAGGGTCATATTAACGTGATGAATGGCACCTACCTCACTTTGCTCGCCCTCCCCGGACATGAATTTTTTCAGGTTGTTAGCCATTTCTGCAGGCCATGGGAATGCAATGCAGATGTTTTCATCGTGTATGTTGACAAAGACCAGGGACTGTGGGTAAGAGATACAAAACATAATGGAAAAGTATATCAGCCAAACAAAAATGGAAATTTAAAGACTAAGTCCACTCCAAAAATAATTTGTTTTAAATATATGCAAATAAACAAGATAAACAGAGCAAAACAAATTTGAGTAAAATCGGATAACTAATAAGGAAGTTATGATTTTTTGAAAAAGTATGAAAAAGTATGGAACAATGGAAATCACTTGGCTATCAGTTTGTGACGTCATGTCCTCACTATTTTATCAATTGCTCTATATATTTTAATCCCATTAATTTCCCTTTTGATCCCGCAAAACTTGATCTCTCCATGCCTTTGCCAAGGTTATATGATTTGTATGATATATGCGTGCATGACAGTTCACAAAATCTTTTATGACCTTTGAAGAATTAATACTATTTTCTGAATATTTCATATTCATAATTATTGATTTTTATATCAATAATTCATGAATTAACTGAAAAAAATACTCTTTTGTGCACCCACACAGAATCATATTATTATCAATGTAACTTGGATGCTGGTGTGAAGTAAAAATAAGAAAACAATTAGTGGATAGTGAGGCAATGACTTAACAAGCTCATGAGTAAGTTGCCAATTTGTCCTGTGATTTTCAAAGTTTTTCATGTCATTAAGATTTCAAACTTTCTTATTAGTTATCCGATTTTTCTCAAACTTTTTTTGATTGGTTTGTCTGATTTTTCATCTTCTGTTGAAAGTAAGTTATCTTTAGAGTGGACTTGCCCTTTAATGGAAATCTCTGAGTTTAAATGATTTAGTCTTTACTCTACATTAGACAAATTAAGACAAGGAAGTAAAAGCAAAAAAAGTTATGGTTCATATAAAGTGAAGGGAGGATGTAAGAGAACTCTCTCTCCCCCAACCTCTCTCTCTCTTTCTCTCTCCCTCTCTCTCTCTCCCCCCTCTCTCTCCGTCCCTCTCTCTCTCTCTCTTTCTCTCTCTCTTCCCCCTCTTTCCTTGATCTCTCTTATACAAATTAAAATTCAAATTAATTAGAATCTGGACATAATCATAGTTAAATATAATTATAAACGTATAAATAAAACAATGAAAAAACTAAATAAAAGTAGGCCTACGCCGAATTTGACTAAGAAAGGGGACGTGCCTCCTCCTTCCCGTTGCCCTCGTAGCTACGCCAGTGTGGAATAACGATTATGAGACAGTCAAGTACATACCCGATCGTAGTCCAATGCTACGGTAGCCCGAGAATAGCCGCTGAAGTTACTGGGTGGGGTATGGATGAGAAGGGTATTACTGGCTTGAATGTACTCGAACTGTTCTGTCATGATACGACCATCTCCCATCACCAACTTGGTCTCCTTCATCTAAAAAAAAATGCATAGTTTTAAAACGAAGTTTGATTATTATTTTTCGTTTGAACGAAATATAATTCGCACAGTTTGGGAAATTTCCATGACAGTCTTGTTCATCTGTTGGATGTACTTACTTCTAAAAGTCTACAAACTTGAAATAATGCACTGTCTATAAAGATTGAACAGATTGTCCCTGTGACTGACAGGGATAGTCTAACCTGTCAATTGAGGCCATTCAAGGGAGCCGAAGGAGTGACCAATGTAGACAGGTTACATTTCAAAACTGTTTGCACAACACATACTGCTCCCTAGCGGGGTCTTAATAATGAGTGATCATATCACTATTACTATTAGCAGAGACAGCTTCAAGTATACAAGCAAAATGATACACGACATAAGTTAGAGAATATGTTACCATTATCACTGCACGATTATCAATGTATTCCAGGTTATAGGGATAAAGTATAGAACAGCGATGGTTCACTGGTAGAGCAGTCGTCTCTCAACCGGGAGGTCCCGGGTTCGAAACCAAGCCGATTCGCTAGTGCCCTTTGGTAAGGCATTACTTTTCATTACAAAGTCCTTCGGAGAGGACTTAAACTGTCGGTCCTCTGGTTGCTTACTTACAAGAATACATATGCTTTCTCAGCAGTCGGGAAAAACAGACCATCAAACCAAACCGTCAACTACTGCACCATAATTACAATTTCGACCTAACTGCAAAGTGATCTAACAAAATGTTAGTTTTCCCCCTTTTTTTTGG